>NC_089521.1:28204933-28843456 GCF_963924715.1 Thunnus thynnus | reverse complement strand
TCACTTTCACTGCGTTACCAGCCCACCAGGTTTTACAGAATGTCCCAGGACAGATGTGTTACCTTCTGAGACTGTTCTGACACATGGTCACATCTGGGAGGTGAGTCCTCAGACAGCGGCAATGTCCAGTCTTTCTCCAGTGCAGCCTTTTTGAAAATAAAAGTTTTTTAAACACGTAATTTCATGACAGGAACAGGAGAGGAACAACAGCGAAAAACATCTTCAGAATTAAACATACACATATATTTTATAGTGAAGGGAGTGTCGAGGTTGTAATGATAGTTCCTGTGAATTTGTGGATGTTTGTTTTGTGTGTCCTCGTTTGCATGCCTACAGGTTTACATGTGTGATGTGTGTTTTTACATCTTTTTAACACGTGTGCTGTTTTTTGTACATGTGTTTGCATGTTTCAGTGGATCTGTGCAGGTTTGTGTGCGTAAAGATAGTCTGGTGTGTAAGAACATGTGTGAGTTTATGTATCTTTGCGTAGGCCTACACGCAGGTCCGTGTGTATGACGGGATATGGGGTGAGGCATTACTGAACCATGAAAGTGAGGAACACATGAACTTGTGTACATACCTCATCAAAGACAAATTCATCCATGTCTACCTCCTCAAAGGTGTCATCCTCTCTGGTGTGTGGGCATGTGACAGCAGCAAGAGCAGATGTGAGCCTCCTCCTCAAAGTAAAGCCCCTCCAGAACGCCTGGAGGTACCCAAAAAACAAATGGTACAAAACTCTCCATGAATCACAGGGCAAACGTAAATATTGTGTGTTATCCCATTAGAGAGATAAAACATGTTAACCTCTCTTTTAATTGCTGAGTGTTCTGCTGTCTGAACTCTGCGTGACTCCGGGCTGCTCCAAGACAAATGGAGCTCCAGTGTGCCTCTAAATCCTCCAATTCCCAGTGGGCTGGGGGGGGGGGGGGGGGGGGCACACTTCACTTCAAGTTCAGCCGAACACGAATCCTAGAACTCTTACTACCGCACTTCTTTGGAATCTGATTAATCACTCCGTACCTCCCCAACATGCGCGCACACACACACACACCTCCTGCCACGACCATCCACACCACCACCCCCACCTCTACTTTAGAGAGCCCTAAAGGACTCATCAAACACTTTTTGTGTTGAAAAGAGATTTGGGAGAAGTGTTGAGTAGCATGTTTTTCAGAACAGCAGCTTACACCTCTGTGCAGAGGATTAGCTGGGTAAGCCTCGATAGCACGTATGAGGCTTGAAGATGGATGTTCAAGGGTGAAACATGGACATCTCCACATATCTACTTTGCGAAAGTGAACTCAGCCTTCAGCTACAATAATAGGGTCCTTAATTACATATTGACAGGTTAACAAGCCTGTCTCTTGTCTGTGCTGAAAAAGCAAATTAGGTTTTGAAACCAGTGGGTATGTTAACAGTTTTATGGGGAATTGTGCTGAAACGATTAGTAGATTAATTGAGCAGTAAATTAAATTAAATTAGTCAACAAATGTTATAATTGATTAATCATTCAAGTCATTTATGAAGCAAAAATACCAAACATTCACTGATTCCAGCTTCTCAAATGTGAGGATTTGCTGCTTCACTCTTTTTCCCTTTATTGTAAATATAATATCTTTCAGTTTTGGACTCTTTATCAGACAAAAAAGCAATCTGAAGACATCACCATCACCTATAGGATATTGTGATGATGTTTCATGACATTGTATAGACTCTAAGATTCATCTATACATCCATGAACATAATGAACATAGTGACCTAGTGGATGGATTGACTGAACTTGACTAACACATAATTATTACCCAAAAATAATATGTGATATGTCAGATATCCCAAATACTGTCAGGCATAGCCAGAATATTGTGCCCAGTGCTTTCCCAGTCAGGTCGAAGCTCTGGAAGAACCTGTTACTGCAGCGTGGGAAGAAGGAAAATACTCTAAATTTGTATCTATAAAAACCACACTGGTTTGGCACTAAAGTAAGGTAACGAAAGTGTCCTTTCAAAAAAGCATTAGAGGGAAACTGGAAAAAATGAAAAAATTGGCAAATGAAAAAAAAAAAAAAAATCCATGTGATCTGCAGGGGTGACAAAGGCAACAAATATGATTTGAAAAGTGGTGCCCCTAAATTATAGCCCAACTCTACTCATTGGATTTAACCTTTTGTACAGGTAAATCTAGATTACCAAAAAATGTCCTGGATTTTACCTGGATGACAGTCGCTGCATGATCTTGACCAACAACGTTCCACTTAATACAGGAAGGTCTTGACTCTGGCGTTCCACCATCTCCTCCTTTTCCTCCTCCCTTTTCAGCTGTGGGGGGGCTGATGATGTTCCCACATTTCTGTCTGTATTTCCTCCACTGCTGCTGAATCACAACTGCTGCTGTGCTGCTCCAAAAAAGACACACACACAGACAAATATACGCAGGCACACAAAGTGAGAGATATACATGATGTCATAGCACCTTCATCTTTCAAAACATAAATTTATTTCTGAGCAGACATCTGGAGAGCAGGACTCTGGAGAGTTTAAGCCTGTCCAGAGCCACCCTTCATATCAAAGATCTATTGTCCTCCCAAAGATAGCGCAGCGTTAATGATGAAGCTGCGTGTTAAAATGAATAAGATGTTCAACATCTTTTGCTATAAATCACATAGAGGAGGTTCCAATGAAGACAAATACTCTGCAGCAGAAACTAATAAAAAGCTGAACTGCTATAAAAAGAATTATATAAAAAGAGGTTTGCTTTAACTCAGCAGTGGCCAGTTGTGTGCCATGAAAGGTTTTGGTGTTGGATGGAATCGATGTACAGAGCCCTAACATGTACAGAAGTGGACACCACTGACTCAAATAGAACATTTGGTGAATTACTTTTTGAGGTCCAGGTCTTGATGGTTTGACACAGCTGCCTTTTTGAGACTGGCGGACGTCATTTCTCTCTTTGTTGTAAAGGAATGAAAACTGCCAGAGTTAACTTTGAAAACTGCTGACTTCACATCTGGCCCAGCTGTGACAGTGTCTAATGCGCCATGCCAACTGTCTGTGGCTAAGTTCTCCTCAAAAGTCCGGTAGCTGGTTCTGATACTGTCCTCCCTTGGAATTAGTGGTGAGACTTTTCCAGTGAACTCCATTCCAGGTCGCTCATTAAGCTTTCCAGCACTGCTGCTTTCCTCATCAAGTGCTTCGTCAGGTGTTGTTTGGCCTGAACCTCTTTGTTTGTCAGCAGCAGTAGTGTCACCGTACTCATGGGCAAATCTCTGGTCCTCAGCCAGCCGCAAAGCCTCTGTGAAGTGTCGGCAGCAGGTCTTAACAGAATCCAGGGAGAACGAGGCATTGCTGTGAATATAGATGCACAAAAACACACAGTTTTAGGCATGAGTGCTTAATGTTTAGGATGTCTGCCTCTACTGTAGGTGGGCAGGGGACCCCGTGACATTTTCTGTCAAGATATTTTCTCATCTTTACTTTTTTACAGATGGAATAACCTATATTTTTGAGGTACTATCTGATTAAGTTAACATTATTTCAAAAGATGTATCTGGGGTGTAAATCAAACCTTTGAAATAAACAGAATGGAAACCATGCAAAGGCTTAAGAATTTCAATCCACACAAACATATAAAAAGAAACAAAATCAAATAGTAAATTAATGAAATATCAGGTTTTGTTTCTTATTCTTCATAGTTCTTCTGAGGTAAGGTAAGGTTTGTGCCTGCGTTGAGTGCCTGCTCTGTGTGTACCCTAATACCATATAATGTCTCTTTCATTGAAGGGATAAACTGACTACAAAGCCACCTCAATGGAAACTTAATGAATCTATTAGCATTGCTTGACTCTGCCTCCCCCCCCCCCGTCTTAAACCCTGAGGGGCCAGAGACACTTCACTACCCAGCCAGTCTGGAAAACCAGTAGCCTTAGGTAGAAAAGCTTCTTCTCGACAAAGACCTAGCTCTTCATTCTCAGTGGGACAAGAGAGAGAGGAGTCGGGAGGTCCGAAAGGATTGTGACCCCAGTGACCCCCCCCCCCGCCTCTCTCTCTGTACCTGCTGGTTCACTCCAGGGTCACTGTGAACATGTATAACACTGGTATACTAGAGCAGGAAGGAAGAAAAAGGAATGTTAAAGCTTTAATACAGAATGTTTATGACATGTTTAAGACACATATGGAGCATTACTAGCCGGTGTCTGTCTGTAACCCTGTGTGTAGATGACAAAATCCACGTCTTTGCAGTTAGATTTCAGGGCATTTGGGGACTACAGCATTTGCTGTGGCCATGTCATGCGGGTGTACCCAGCAGAACTACAATAATGGTGGAAAGCAGTCAGAAACTGAATACCAGCTTGTACAATCTACAGAGATTTTTGTGTGTTTTTTATTGCAGCTTGAATCTGCTTCTACAGGAGTCACTTTACTGATGCCAGTTACATCAACTTCAGGATAGATGTCAGCTCAACAAGATTAACGATGTTTCGGAGAGAGTGTTACACTTCAGAAACTCAAAGCCAATAGACAGTAGCAGCCCGCTATTTGTAGGAATCACAAACTTATTCTATGATTTCTAGGAGACAAATTATGTCCAATATCAACATTCAGTGCAATTATGTAGCAAGGTCAAAACTAAGGATGGTGGTTAGTGCATCTGACACTCATGTGTTCACACTCTGTCATAGATCAACCATAACCACAATCTTTCACTAATCATATCTATACTTTAACCACACTTCTACAAAACATTGACACTGACTGTTCAAAAACATGTCACTTAACATAATCCAAGGTTTTCCGGGATCATCCAATATCAGTGTTTTGTCTAGCAATAGGGTTGTTTTAAGTTCATTCTCCTCAATAAACATCTAGTAAACTAGATTATATGAAATCAGATAAAGTTAAATTCGACTTAAGAAAAGAGTAAAAAACATTCTGCACAAGAGTCTTAACAGAGTCTTAACTGATGCTTATGATCATTTATACAGACAATTGAAGGCTTACATGTAAAGCATCCATTGAACATTGTAATTTATGATAAGAAAATTAAATTATTGTCAAAACACTGGACAAGTGTTCAATGAAAAGCACAAGCACTGTAAAGGCCAGGGTTACTTTTCTGCCTTTATAAAAAAAAAAAAAAATACTGTATACTGTAACTAAATGTAACAGATTTTTTATTACAGTATATGATATACAAGACTGGATTATAAAATTTCTCTTCTTAACTGCATATTCTTGTATTCTTTGGTCCCTAAACCATGGTAACATACAGTATCTTTATGTATTCTTAAGTATGCACGTATTGTAGTGTCTTGTTGAATGTTAGCTGTAAAGAAAATTGCCCTGAGAGGACATTATGCTATTGTGTTAACCCTCCAGCTTGCAGCTTGCCTTTAAAAGACAGTTGCAGTGTTCTGCAGCACTGGATGTATGCAAAGAGAATATAGAACATGACCAGGAGAGGAAAAAAGTAAAAGCCATTTTTTCCCCTCTAAAATAAAAATAAACTTTTTAGTAGTATATACGGATTTGTCTATCACATATGCTCACTCTAAGACACAGAAATATTAGTCTACTATTTGACACTTAGAAATTTTAGTTCCATTCACTAAAAAGTCTAATGGAAGTGTAAAATAGAGTACTTTTGTGAGGAAGAAGAAGGGTATTTTTCAGCTTCTACCCTCCACCCCGTAAAGAAAAGTTGTGAAACCATACCCCTGAAAAACCCCATGGTTTCCCACCTTATAGCCACCAGTGGACTGGCGTGTGGCACTCTTCTCACCTCCTCTAAACCTCAGTCTGACACAGGGTCAGGCCAGGGGTTAAATGGCTGTGTTGGTCCTTGCAAAGCCCCCAGAATGGCTCATTGTCCAGAGGCCAGGGGGGTAGAGGGCACACAGTGAGGGGTGAAGCAAAGGGAGCGCCATGCTACCCCCCAAGCCATAGGAGTCCTCAGTGTGACCCGTACGGGTAGCCACAGCCACGTTTCATCTTTTGTGCTGTGTAATTTGGAAGGGTCACGAAGATAAGCAGAAAGTTGACCACTGTTTTAAGTGTTGGTGGTCCATCTTGCATAGGAGCATCAATGTGTGCGGAGGCCAGTGACATCGAAGGACTTGTGAAAATAGATGGACGTTGTCTTTAGGCTCACTACACCCTGTGTATCAGACATAACAAGAGGATAGCTGACATTCCCGACTGCTTCATGTCTGTCTGTCTGACAGACTGATTGACACAAGATTAAAAGCGTAACACGACCTCTTATATATGGATGTTTTTTGCCAATTATGTTGTCTTATCCAGTTCAGTTTTAAATCTTTTCTGCACTGCCAAGAGTTGTGATTGATTTCTTTATACAAAGAACAGTGTCAGGATAAATAAAAGGGAAAAAGAGACCGCTATACAAGACATTGTAACTACAATACATGGTCACTTTATTACTCTTTTTTCCAATTAGGACACCTCTAATGAAGGCAAATATGAATGAACAAATCTGAGCTGAGCATTTGCCTCCTTCCCACCTTTCTATGAGCCATGTCAAGCTGCTTCAGAAATCAGTCCTTCAGACATTTCACTTCACCAACACAAAGAATGTAAATGTGATATCCTACTATGCTTAAAAATTAACGATACACATAGTTGATCTCTGGTGTTGTAAGTTATTTGGTTTAAAAATTAACAACTCCCATCACAGATTTCTCCTTGATGGGTCCATGACAGTTTTGCAAAGTAAGCCACATAAATTCTGGGGTCAAACACCCATACACCAACTCTCTCCAATCAGCATTCACCCACAAGCAGTTAATCATTTAGCTTTTACCTGAGCTCTTCGTTGTGCTGCCGCTGTAAATCACGGGTCTGCTGAAGCTGAGCCTGACAGAACGTTAGGAAGCTGCCTGAGGCCAAGCTGACCTGTTGAACAGCAAGGGGTGATAGAAAGGAGTGTGTCTCCTGGCCATCAATGGCCCTCAGGCCAGGCACTGCTTTTTGCATTGCGGATCTGTAAAGGAAAGCAAACTGGGTAAAATATCAGCGGTCAATAAGACTGTTTCAATGCCCTAATTTTATTTTTTAGTTTCTATAATATCAACCCAGTCAAAAATTCATACGAGTCATTCACAATTCATTCATTCAAAGGAATTGAAACTACAATAAAGTCTTGCAAATAAATTAACTGATGTTCTAAATATTTCATTTAAAATGAATAATTTTACACATTTAAGTGTATGAATGCATAAGTGAACAAAGCTTGGTAATATCTTTAAATATATTGATACCAAGACCTTTTCAACTGACACATTTACATTACAGTTCAGTTCATATAAGTATGCTCTTGCTGTACTGTACTTCTACATTCAATAGTACTGTGTCTTGAATGCAGTCTTTACCACTACAGTCAATACAAACAATTAAGAGTCTTACGCTTAGTATAAACACAGTATATTCAAAGAGGATGAAGGCCTTTGAGAGCAATATGAACAGACATTTTAGATCCAGCAGACATGAGAAATTTGTAAAATTAGACTGAAGTTTTAGAGAATGAGGCTCTGTGAGGGTAGTGGGAGTGAGACATGACACTTTGGCCTACAGGCTTTTGCCAAGAATTATCAGCATGATATGACTATCACTTTTTATTCAACAAGCCCAGCAGGTCAACAGAGGGCTTTCAGACTGCAGTTGAAAAGACGTTCATTTCTGTTCTGTTTTGTATTTCAAGTTGATCATTTAATCATTGATACAACTGATCAAAGTAATATTTTGTCAGCCAATCATTGCCTCATTGTAAACACATATGTAAATCTGTATAGCAGAGTGGGGAGAAAGTTGCACTAAAACTGCAAGGGTTAGGGGAACCATTCTCTGTTTAGCTTCCCAGCAAAAATTTGAGAAGACATTTCAGGTCCCACTGGGGCCAATCCGTACATACTGAGTACACTGTACACTTTGTCCTCTGGACTAACCAGACTCGTCTACTAATTGTGATTTGGTGAATTCAGTGTACTTCCTCTACTGGTACAAATGATGCACACTGTGATCTGCAATGGAATTACAATCTGATTACACTGTGGGACATTTAACATTATTGTATACTTTATATTTAATTCTAAAAGTATATTTATCCAACCACTTTGGATAAACACCTCTACCAAATGGCATATATTAGGTAGTATCAGCCTACAAACTGGAGGGGAGCCCTGAATATCTGAGTCTGGGGGAGAGGTAACTGCTGCCCGAGGCTAAGGATGTACAAGCAGAGGAATCCCAACTATCTGTCAGAGAAACAGACTCAGAGCATCCACCAGCAGAGCACTGGCCAAATGTGGTCTGTGTTCAGTGGGAAAATGTGGAGCTGGAAACTCTACAGGACACTAGGGAATGGCAACAATAAAATGAGTAAAAAAAATACAAGCCCACAGGCTACAAAGTCGATTTTTTAAAACATTATGAACAACTAGGTTTTTCAAAACTGATTCCCAGAGCACCATATGCTCTCAAATCTTGTCTAGAAAGTCACCAGAGTAGGATAAAACATGTGGCAAGGGAGAACCTCAAATTGATTCATAATGTGAGCTTTTTGTGAATATTTGAGTACTTTTTATTTTATATCTCTTTACATTCAGACTCTTTCAAGATGCTCGATTTTACTGTGATGTTTCAATATTGTCATATTCAGTCTGTATTGTAGCACAACTGAAGATGAAACAGAGTGACTCCAGTGAAAAAAATAAAACAAAATAAGGTGATTAGGAGTTATCCTGGAGCTTAAAGTGAAATAACATTCTGATTCAGGTTTGGACTGTGAACCTTATTCTTTAAATGCTTGGAGAGGATTTAAAACTGCATAAATGGTTACAGTGAAAGCCTTCAGATTTTTCCCGACCTTACCGCCACCCTGAGACAAAGACATGACCGCGGAGGGTGGGATCTGTGTACTGTCAGAGGGATACAGTTTTGATGTGGTCTCTCCGACACAGATCAGGATTACATTCCAACCCAACGGGCATGTTGTCTGGCTGACTGTTTTCAAATGAAGCTCAAACCCCAAATAGGACCTTTTGATCGTTACATGAGCTCATTGAGGTAGGGAGTGTAATTCAATTCAGGAATGGATGCCACAGGGGGGTGTGGGGCAGCATGGGTAGTGAGTATACGCGTCTTTACCAGCTCCTGCATATTTATGCATTAATAGAGTAACAAACGTCATTTTAGCCCTCTTAATTGTTTTTTATTTTCAAACCACTCAATATACATCTCGATATGACAGAGAAAGGTAGTTCTTGACACATTAGCAAGAAAGCTAACCCCCCGCTATCACCCAAACATGGCAACAACAAAGAAGGAGACCTACCCCTCTCATCAGTAGTCAAAACTATTGAAACTATTGAACCTATTGAAGCTACTACGGACACATTTGGTTCATGTCTCACTGAAACCTCACTACAAGATTGTGATGACAGAATTACTGCACCCAAGGCCAAGTATGAAGCACTGGAGAAATGCAACAAGTTGCGGGAGGATTTCTCTGTTTTTTTTTCGTCGTCTCATTTTTGTTTTTGTCAGACGGTTTTTTACAGTCTACAGTCTTTACATAACGCTTGGGGATTTGTTCTATACACCATCTGGAATTATGGCTAATTAAAAAGACAATTACATCTGATTGACAAGAGCCGTGACACTGTTTACATAAAAGTTGGTAAACTCTTCAAGTAAAGGCGTGGATTAATCAAAACATTTAGAGTGTGTTCTTGGAATGTTAACAGGATTCAGGGCCCTATTGAATGCAAGCACTGATCCAAGAGACTCAACTAAATGACAGTGAGCATTCAAAATTAAAAAGAGAATGGTTGGGCCAGGTCTACTATTCCTCCTTAATACTAAGAGCGGGGGCGTAGTTCATGAGTCCTTACCCCTGACAGAGGTGGAAATTAAGGCTGACGCATCGGGTTGGTATGCTATGATTAAGGGGACACTCCATGGAGATGCTGTTTCCTATCTAAATGTTTCCCTGATTTTTACACTACAGTGTTTTCCTTGTTCTCAGTGGACTGTTGAGTCCTATGTGGTGGCTGGTGACTTCAACTGTTGCCTAAACCTGCGTCTGGACAGATCTTATAAAACAGCACAGTCTAATTTGGGGCATGGTCAGTCTCTACTTGGCTGCTATACATCATACATTTTGATATAATGTAACATATATAAGGATATACATTTTATTGACACATGGAGGACTCCTCATCCCATCAACAGGTATTATACATTTTATTCAAAGGTTCACAAATCATCCTCTAGAATTGATTATTTTTTCACACAAAAGTACAATACTTCAAGCAGCAATGGCGGTTTGCAAATCACCCTCTGAAGAATCCTAATTTTAAACTGTATCTTACAGAACAGTTTAATCATTTTATCACTGAGAATGACACCCCAGGTGTGTCTCCTAGTTTACTCTGGGAAACCACTAAGGCTGTCATCTGTGGCTTTACTATATCATTTACAGCAAATCTAAAGGAAAAGCAGAGGGCTGAACATCAGATTCTTGAACAACAATTAAGCAAGCTACAGGGAGAGTTTAACCTCAACCTTTCAGAGGACCTGAGGACTACAGCAGCTCTAGACACTCTCCTATCTATGGAGGCTCAGAAATCTATTCTGTCTGCTAAGCATAGGATGTATGAATTTGGGAACAAGCCAAGTAAATATTTGGCAAATTTAGTCTAGGTAAAGGCTGGCTCCCAGGCTATTCCAGTTATAAAAGACAGACCTGGTAGAAGAATTTATAACAACAAGGATATTAACAACTCATTCCTTGAATTCTATGAACATTTATACAGTGTCAGACTGCCTCAGTCTCAGATACACAGAGAGAGCTGCTGAACAGGCCTGTCATTTGCGAGGAAGTCATAGAGGCTATCAACGATCTACAAAATAACAAGGCCCCGGGACCTGATAGTCTGACCCAAGAATTTTATAAAGCTTTCAAGAGCCTGTTGATCAACCCATTGCTCAATGTTATCCTACTCCTTTGAATCTGTCATTGACAGTATGATGGACGCAAACATTTCATTAATTCTAAAAAAGGGCAAGCCTGCAGATGACTGCGCCTTCTACAGGCCAATTGCTTTGCTGGACATGGACTAAAAATTACTAATTAAGGCTTGAAGGTATCGTCCTAGATATCATTTCAGAGGATCAGGCTGGTTTTATACATGATCGTAATTCATGCAATAATGTATGGAGACTTCTAAATCTCATACAGTATGGCACAAAGTTGAAGGCCAAATCTCTAGTGATTTCCCTTGACGCGGAGAAGGCCAGATTGAGTGGCTTTACCTGTTGGGTGTCCTCTCAAAATTGAACTTAAGTGACAACTTTATTCAATGGATATCTCTTCTATATGCTTCCCCTCATACCTCAGTTATTAAAAATGGCCTGAAGTCTCCTGCATTCACAGTGGGGTGTGGCTTCATACAGGGTTGTCCAGGCTCACCCCATTTGTTCGCCCTCGCCATATAGCCCTTGGCAGAGGCCATTAGAAGTAAGGCAGGTCCCATGCAGAATAAAATCTAACCTATGTGCAGACGATGTTCTGCTTTATCTAAACAACCCTGAGGCTTCTATTTCGAGAGCAGTTGAGATAATTAGATCCTTTGGCCAATTTTCAGGTTACAAGATTAATTACTCTAAATCTGAGGCAAGGCCCCTGACCCCTAATGTATCCCAGTACCCAACTTGCTCTGACTTTTTTCGTTGGTCCTTGTCAGGTTTTGTCTACTTGGGTATACATATCACCCCCTCCCATCTCTGGCCTGTACAATGCTAATTCCGTGCCCTTAATTCGCAAGATTAGAGAAGACCTGGCCCACTGGACAGCCTTGTCACTGTCTCTCCTAAGAAGAGTGAACCTTTTTAAGATGAATATAGTTCCACAATTGTTGTATCCCTTTCAAATGATCCCGGCTCTTTCGACAAGGAAATCACTTTCGCCCATAAACAGCTCTTTGTCTTCCTTTCTTCGGAGAAATAAGCAAGCTAGATTGACACTTACTTACCGGATATTAAACGTTACCAAATTGCATGCCTCTGTAGTTATATGTGGCAGTGGTTTAGAGATGATCCTGAATCTACCTGGCTTACCTTGGAGGAGCCACACACACACACACACTCTCTCTCTAGCCCCTTTTACACAGCGTGTTCAAGGCAGGAATACTGCGCCTTTATTTCGCCTAGCTGTTCTGTATAAAAGGTACAGACACAGAGTCAGGGGGCAGAGTTGCTCTGCCAATAAGCCGGCTACAGAGGTAATCACAGAGCCAGATCGATGTCTGTGTAAAAGGGACAGCTGGCATGGCAGGGCAGGGAGCTGACACTGATGTGTTACATGTCACGCCTCTGAATCTGGAACGCCGGCCCTTGGAGGGGTGGGTCATCCCTCCAAGGCAATGGTAGGGGAAACACTGTCTCCCTAACATTTTATATGCCTCTAAGAAATGGGTTTGTTTTAATGTAAAGGGTAATCTTATCCTACAAAACACTCTTAAAGTCTAGAGACTGACAAGAAAACTAGAAAACCAAGAGGGCTTAATCTCTCTCCTCACACCTGTCCACTTAAACCCAGAACTGGTTTGGTCGACCACACCTTCTCCTTGTGGTCTCGAAGGGGTATAAGGACTGTGGGCGATTTGGTGACATTGGCATTGTTATATCTTTTGATCAGCTCAGAGAGAAGTACAATCGTCCTCAAAATAACTTTTTCAGATATTTGCAAATATCCAGTTTTATCACTTCTGCTATAAAGTTGCACCCCAATGGGTTTTCTCTTTCGGCTGTGGAGTAGGCTATTCAAAATCCTGACACCAGAAAACTTATCACCAGGTTTTATAGGTTTTACAATCAGCAGCACTGAGCCTTAGCCCCTCTTCACTGAGGATGCTTAGGGTGCTTCTTTTTTGTGCGAGGAGATGTGTTCTGGAAACCTAAGGGACAGTGGATTTCAAACACTGTCCCTTAGGTTTCACATTGGTTTCAGAGTGTTATGGAGCTTATCCCTTTAGAAGCTATAAGCTTCTGGCTCAAGGGCAAACCTTTTTTTATTTGGGACCCCTTCCTAGACTATATTAAAGATGACAGGACCCAGGCCCTTCAGAGTGGTCTCTATAGACTAGCATGAACTGATATCTCGAGGTACATTTGCATGTATGGCTTGGTGTTTAATATGCCATTATCCCGTCATTATGCCTGATTACCCTTGTTATATCCAATTGTATAAATCCTCTGTCTTGGTCTTCATTTATTATGTGCATTTATTTGTATTTATTATGTGTATTTATTATGTTTTTTGTATATTTATTTATTGTATTGTGTGTGTGTGTGTGTGTGTGGAGAATGTGTTTTAATTCAGGGTAGTTTGGAAAAGATGGTACAAATTTCCATCATGCCCTTTCATCCTTAATTGTCTGACTCTTGAGAAATCAATAAATATACTCTTAAAAAAAAGAAAGAAATGGACGCTACATAGACACATTTGGTAGAACACAGTCGACCTATGTACAAATAATTAGAAACCACAAGTTGATGTTTACAATGGGTGACTCTAATTAAAGAATTGGGAGACATATTTTGGTTGTTCTCAGAAAGAGGATTTTCTCTGTACTGTGATAACCACAGCACTAGTCTTCCTTCTGTTGGAGGTTTGTCAAGACTTTCAAAAAAGCTACATTTTACCTATAATAATATCTGAAACTCATATTTTGCAAAAGAGAGCAGGACCTATACATTTTAGACAATGTGAAACTAGTAACAGTTTATCTACACTGACTACACTTGGACTTAAACCTGAACCTTTCCTAAATTGATATAAATTTCATCCTCCTTTCAGAGGGAAACACTGTTCTTGGCTCACATTCCTTCATCTGCGTCCTCCTTCTCCAGCCTGCAAGAGCACAAGTCCGTATTTCATTTAGTGAAGACTTCCTCCAAAACACAGGCTCTTAAAGTGGCCCTGATTAATCAGGCTCAGTGTTTTCTTCTTCCACGTCTCCTGGATCATGGGCTGCCTACAGGGAGTGTAATTCTTAGCGCTTGCCTTTTGGTGCTTTAATTTAGCCAGTGTTATCACTGGCCCGGGATGAAAGGGCCAGGGCATGAGTGTGGAAATACAGAGGGTTAATTCCACTGTTGGCACTGGGGGTTAAATAAAGTTCACTGAAATATTAAGGTTATGTTTCAGTTAAGGCTTAAGAGGGGAAAAATGTCCACAAGTAACCTATTTTTTAAGGGAGTTTTAGACAGAAAAAACCCACTAAACTAGAAAATTTACAAATAAAAATAGAAATTTCAAGTTCAAACTGTAAGCATTACTGAACGACTGGCCAGTAGTGCACAAAGCATCAATGTTTGACGTGTGCAATTGACATTTGACTCTTCTCAGATATGATGTTGCTGATTTAAAGGTGCAAACTTAGAGTCCCAAAAATTACCAATGAAATCTCCCAATACAACAGTCTAAATGCTGTCTTCTATTATTTTCTAAAACTGAAACATTAATGGCTTTTTTGGCAGGAAAGTGAAGTGTAGATTTTCATGTTTTGGATATTTTGCTGGTACTAAATGGGTGTGAGTGTAACAGCTGACATCATTGCTCATGACACGCCAATAGAAGCACGAAGAATATAAGTGGTCATTGCATATTTTACATATAAGCTCACTGCAACTGTCCTAACACGAGGAAAATATTTAGCCACAATAAGTGAATGAGCAAATTGACACTAAAAGATAATTGATTTTTCTGTTGTATCAATATTTGGGAAATTACGAGCGCTAAGTATGGCGTACGTACACACGTGTCAGTGGCACGTTGCGGTAATCTAATAGCGGACGCGGATCACAGCGCTAATCCTGGGAAGCGGACAGGAAGGCCTGTGTTCTGCTGGAATGTTTAGACTACCTGAGCCAATAGACTGATTTTGTGATAGAGGAATACTGGCTTTTCGCTGGTATGTTCCTTTGAACATCCATCACAGCAAGTGATATTTCATAGCAAAGAAAGCTGAAATTGAAACTTTTTTCCACAGAACCTCCAGAAAGAACAACGGAAATTTCTAATTACATTATCTTGGCTTGAAACTGTGTAGCAGGTACTGTGGAGGAAAACGTGGTACACTATAGGTGAACTGCCAATTAAAAAAGTGGAGAGCGCATTCAAATCATCTTTATACAATAGTTTTTCCCTATTCCACAAGATTCCACAGATGAGATAACAATTTATTTAGATCCTGGAGAACAGTAAGCCATGTAATTTGCTCCAACTCCTACGTCCAACCTTCAACTTACCTCCAGCCACTCTCCTGCTCAAGAGGATTCCCCACGAGATGGACCTCTTGCAGGAATTGACATCCCTCCAAGCTCTCACACACGTTCCTCAGCTCTGAAAGAGAAGCAGAGAAACAACTTCCCCTTGTCAATGCGTATTTTCCAACCTATTCGTCATTGTCTAATCTAGTTGTGGTGGGGCTACATCCACTGGAAGAAATAAAAAGAGATGCGTTCCAGAGACTTGTGCACTAATGCATCTTATTTCCATGAAGTCATATACCTGGACTGCCAAAATGAATGCAGTAGCATTCTATAAAAAGGTGGGATCATAGGGGTTTATGGCTAAAAATATATTTGGTGCACGTAAATGTATGTATTTTGTTAAGTGCAATCAATCTGTGGCTGAGTGGGAGTACGGGAATGTCAGCATACAGATGGAATGCAATGAGAACCTGAGAATGGTTGAGCTAATTTTTCAGTGTCACATATTGGCTGTAAAGTCAGTAAAAAAGAAAAGACGAAACAACACAGGTTTTGAATTCATTCATGTTACATGCAAAGTAGAAGCTGGTATGCTTTATGAAGACGAAAAGGGATTTATAGTCTGTTTAATCAAGACAACCTGTTACCTGATAGGCAGTTGAATCGAAGATCAATGCTTGCAAGGGACACAAAATCAGACATGGAGGGCAGCTGGGTAATTCTAGGAAACACAGATAAACACTGTAACACAGCTGAGTACTAGACTAAGTGTTTAGCTAACATTCAGCATATATCTAGATTCTTATTCTTTTTTTTTAGTCGAAGAGCTCATTTACGTCTTCATGTTTCTATCACAAAACCAAGCAGATATCAAATAGGACTTAAGGAACGTACCTGTTTTGGGCCACAGAGAGGATTTGCATGAGGGGAAGCCAGCAGGCAGTGAGGCCCTGCAGGGAGGAGATGCTGTTGTCATCCAGATGTAGCTCTCTGAGGAGGACCTGGTTGTTCAAACTAGGGGGCTGATGGACAAACGGGGTGAAGTTGTCAGTTAACACTGGTCACACTGAGGGGTTAGACTAACTTTACATTGCTGCTGCTGGTCCAGCAGCGCCTAAATGACCCCGTCCATCAATGTCAGTTGTTTTAGTCCTGCTGTGTTTACAGTCATCAGTGTCGGCCACAAGTAAAACTCTGTAGGGACCTTTGGAAATACTGAAGATGTATACATTATCATACAAATGACTTTTGTTCATATGTATTTTTATTTTGCATGTAACTTTTTCTTGACTTTGCCTCATAAATTACATGTGAGTTAAAATCTCAAAGAAAGAGAAAGATAAGCTTCAGTAATTGCACATTTTTTTCTCTAACTGTTGATTAGAGAGCATTCTCAATACAGACATTTGGGCATTTCATTTTTGGGTATAATTAATAACATTAATTAATTACTTTCATTCAGGTGTGTCAGTGACAGGGCCTTGGTATTGTGCATGCTGACACTTTCTCTCTTTTAGTTTGAATGAAACCTGTATAAGTGACCAATTCAAAAATGCATGAATTGCCCCTCATGAATTCTAACCATCTATCCATTATCTATGCCTGATTTTGTTAGGTTTAAATAAATTAGTCCATATGTATTTGTTATACTTTTTGAGATTTTAGTTTGAAGGTTTGATATCCATACCAGATGCCTACTCTAATGTTCATATTATTTATCACTCCAAGTAGCCTCAAACACCTATCTCTGGGAAGGGAATTTGCTTCTGCTTCTGAATTACAAAAGGTGAAAAAATAAATGGACGGTAAACACACTGTTTTTGAAATTAGGTTTTCCTGCTGATTTCATGATGTGGATGTAATTCAATACAACATGCTGACTTACAAACCCCGCACCCCCCTAAAACATCCAAACCAGTTTCCATATAGGTCTCCAAAAATAGCAACACTGAACAGTGATCAGCTGTGGCTGTTTTTACCTCAGCAAGGCTGTTAGCTGTCAGGTCCAGTGTGTTGAGCAGAGCACTGTTCTCCAGACCCTCCACGTTTACCAGGTGGTTGTGTGAGCAGTCCAGGTGGAGGAGTGTGTATACGTCCCTCAACCCTTTAGTGCTGATCAGCTGGTTGTGATCCACTGACAACCTCTGCAGTCTCCTCAGAGACTCCAGACCAGCTGGGGTTGAGATCAAAATGAGAAGAAGCTACTACTGAGACTGGGAAACAGCTCAAAATAAGTCTGCATGTTAATAGTAAATCATGCATAAGTATGTCTAAAAGCTCAAGTTGAAATGAGACCGTCATCATCTTTGTATGATGTGGGTTTATGAGTCAGTTTTAGAGGTGAGCCACAACAAAGTTTTTCGGTAATACAGTAGCTCAATATACAATTCAATGTGTTTGACCTCTTTCCTGGCCAATATCTATTCATGACTTCAGCCTCAGGGCTCAGGTTGAGTTCAGTAAATAGATCACATTTCAATACATACATAAAGTGTATGAAACGCAGGGCTTAAAAAGAAGTGAGATGCTGCCCTCTTATGTACAACTGCAGACTTGCCAGACATGAACACCTCAAGCTGCTACATACATACATACAGATTACGCATCATTATGACAATATATGTTCTAATCTCTATGTTTTATCTTATTTTATATTTTCTAAAGTTTGAAACATCAAAGTGAATGTGTCACAGGATATTGTATACAGTAATGAATTTTCCAGGTCTCACCAATGCGGGTGATGGAGTTGTGTGAGAGGTCTAGAACAGCCAGATTGTCAGCACCACTCAAACCATGAATGGACATCAGCGTGTTGTGGCCAAGTCGGAGAACTTGTAAACTGGTCATATTTTCACAGTCCACAAAAGAGATGTCATTTTCCTGTAACAAATCAAAAGAAGATCTTTGGACACAAGCATATCCACCACTACTGATCTCTCCTTCACTTCCTGTAGCACAAAATAGAAGTTAAAAAAGGATCTCAAATTATTTCATGTCCCTTCAAAAAAATCCTATAAATAGCAGTAATAAATCATTATATATTGACTGAATATTCACCTGTACATCAATGTAGCAGAGCTCTGGTAACTGATTGATGCCTTCCAGGGCTTTAAGTCCACACCGTCTGAGGGTGAGGGACCGAAGTTGACGACAACGGACGACAGTAGATAAGCTACAGCCAAGCAAGTCCTCCAGAGTCACTGTGGTCACCTGAAACAGAGAAAGCGGAGAGGTTAAGGAGGAAAGTGTGACATGGCAAAGATATATATCGTTAATTGCATTGGTCTTTTCTTTTAGTCCTTATGTGTAGAATATAGAAAATGTGTGACTTTGGTACCCCCTAGTGGCAGCATAAAAAACACTGTGGCAGCACATACATTTCTACATATAGGGGCTTTAAAAACAAAATATGGAAGAGCCAGATATGGTTTACTGTTAAAATGATGGATCCTCTTTAATCAAAGCCACATGAATCAGTGGTAAATGTGCAAAAAATGCTATTTACTTCATATATTTTTTGTGAGTTTTATTTAATTTAATGTGATAATATATCCCATAGCCTCCCTGTTAATAGCACTAGTAGATCCCTTCCCGGCCTTAAAAATCTGCTAAATCACCTTTATGTTAGTAGCCTTGGTTCAGGAAAATAAGTTCAGGGTTTCATGTGTACAAAAACACTGTTTCAGTTGGTTTTCCACAGTGAGGAAAATAAAATTCTTAGACAACTTACTTTTTACTTTTTTGGCATGAAAATGTTACAAGCAATAACGGCACATAATACAGGCACTTCAGCCTAAAATGCGCAAAACGCATATTCAATTAATTACATTCTTCACAAGTGGTATCCTCAGTAGGTTTGGTTCAGTGTATCAGTATAAACACTCTGCATTTGTACAAATCATACCTCTTTCAGGGATTTCCAGCCTGTGGACTGAAGCAGAGTATCTGGACTGAGCGGTGGCAGGCTGCTGGCCTCGGCGACCCTCCTCGGTCCTCTCCAACTTCGGACACATCCTCTCTGCTTCCTCCTGTTCTGGAGGGAGAGTTTGGACCAGGGGATGCAGTCTTTCATCCACGACAACCTCTTCTGCTCTGTGTGCTCTGGGAGGCACAGGAGCAAAGAGCCAGAAGAAGAAGAAGAAGTGGAAGGCCTTATCACTGGATCTTCTTGGCCCGTAGTTTTACATACAGAGCTCTGACTAATGTCCAGGTCATGTTGTTGTACAGATTCAGTGATGGTGGGACTGACTGTGGACTCACTGTGTAAAGGAGCAGGGCTGGAGGAGGTCTGGGAGTTCCCTGTGTTATCTGTATTCTCTCTCTCATTTTCAGTTTTCCTGCTTTTATTTTCTCTCTTCTTCTCTTGCAGCTCATTCACTCTAATCAGTTTTTCCGTCTTTTCCTCATCCTGAATGATAAACTTTGTGATGTCATCTTCGTCTTTGAGTCTTCTTCCTTCTGTTTTTAGGTTTTCTTCTTTGTTTTTTCTCACTTCTTCCTCAATCTGCCTCCTCTCTGCCTCTATATTTATTCTCCCATCCTCCATCTTCCTCATGCCCTCCTCTTCCTGCTTCTTCTCTTCGTACTTGTTTTTTCTGTCAGGTTCCATCTGTCTGTTTTCTGCTTCATACCCTTTTTTCTCATCCTTCTCCTCTGTGAGTCTTATTTCTTCCTGTGTTTTTCTGTAATCGTCTTCTTCCCTCTGTCTCCTCATCTCTTCCTCCTGCCTCCTCCTCCTCTCTTCCTTTTTCGCTCTCCTTTCATCTTTCTTTTTCCTTTTCTCATCCTCTTCCTTAGTTCTTTTTTCTTCTTCCAATTTTCTATCTTCCTCTTCCTTTCCTCTTACCTCCTCCTCCTTCTCCTTCTCCTCCATCATGTTTATCTTCTCGCTTTTCCTCTCCTCCTCCTCCTCCCTTGTTTTCCTCTCCTTTTCTGTCTTTTTCATCCTCTCCTCAAGTCTCATTTCTTCATCTTTATTTCCATGTTCTTTTTCACCCGTCTTCCTCATCTCTTCATACGTCTTTCTCTCTGCCTCTATCTTTTTTCTGTCATCCTCCTCTTTCTCTTTCCTCATCTCCTCCTGCTTTTTCCTCTCTTCAACCTCCTTTTTCATCACCTCTTTCTCTATTCTCACATTTTTCTCTTCTCTCCTTTTCTGCTCTTCCTTTTCCTTCTTTCTCCACTCCTCCTCCTTCTTCAGTCTCATTTCTTCCTCCATCTTTCCATTCTTCTCTTCTTCAAACTTCTTCCTTGCCACTTCTACCTTTTTTCTCTCCTCTTCCTCCTTCTTTATCCTCTTATTCCTCTCCTCTTCCTCCTTCATCCTTCTCATCTCATCCTCCAGCTTCTTCTTTTCCAACTCTATCTTGTGTCTTTCCTCTTCTTTTTTCTTATTTTCTTCCTTCTCTATTCTCCTCTTTTCCTCTTCTTCCCTCTTTTCCCACTCCTCCTGCTTTTTTCTTCTCTCTTCCTCTTCCTTAAGTCTAATTTCTTCTATTTTTCTCTTTTCTGCTTCCTCTCTCATCCTCCTCATCTCTTCCTCCATCCTTTTCCTCTCTGCCTCTGCCTTACTTTTTAACTCTTCCCATTTCCTCCTGTTTTCCTCTTCCCTTTTGCTCCTTTCTTCTTCCTCCTTCTTTTTTTTCTCTTTCTCTTCCTTCATTCTCTTCCACTCCTCTTCCTTTATCTTCCTCTCTTCCGCCACTCGTCTCTGTAAGTTGCTGATCAGCTCCTGGTCAGTGGAGACAGCCAACAAAGTTACAACAATACGAAGTTGTTTCATTTCATTGGAAACATTTGATTGCAAGTACATGAATAAATTCCTATGGAAATGACAAACAACCCACAACCCATTCACCTAAAGACAAACACTGAACTATGACTGCTAAGTGTAGATTACAATGATTTAGTGTATGAAATCATTGATGCTCTGAGTTGTGAAGTAAAGTTGTTGAAATAATGATGAATGTAGCGCCTACACTCGTCGTGTAAACCCCCTGTACGTTGGACAGGTGGTGAAAAATACAACAAGAGGATTCAGACATACCTGCTGAATCAACAACTCCTGTTCAAGTTTCTCCTGAGCCCTCTTCCCCTTCAACTCAAGCTCCTTCTGATGGAGCTGGATAGAGAAAACAGTCATAAAATTATAAACATAATAATGGCATACATTGTGACATTTTACACTTTTTAAAACAAAGTTATCTCTCTCTCATTCATACTTGTCACACTAGTTTCTACTACTATTATTACTAGTACTACTACTACTACTACTACTACTACTACGACTACTACTACTACTACTACTATTACTACTATTACTAGTTTCCCTTTTTCAGTAGGACGTATATGAGACAACTCACTACACAACGGAGGATTAGATACTTGCTCAACTAAAATAGTTACTGAGAGTTACCAGGACACAAAACATGGTGAATAAATGGTGAGTCCAGAGTGACTCACCTTCTCTGCCTCCATTATCTTCTTCAGCTCCTCCTGGAAGTCCTTCTCTCTTTGTCTCCTTCGCTCCTCCTTCTTCATCTCCTCACGGTGTTGCCTCTCTCGTTCCACCTCATATTCATCGCTTTTCTTTCTCTCTTCGTCATTCAGTGAGATCTCGAGGGTCCTCGTGTCCAGTGCCAAATGTTGCTCACACTCTGTATATTCATCTGTTCCAGCTTCATCTGTGACAAGTATAAAAGCTCACAGACTTCAAGCTGTCACAACGAGTGTAGAGAAATACACATGTACGATAGAGGGAGCATTTGGGCCGATCAGTTTCAAGTTTTTTTGTCTAATGACCATGATGTCGACAGTGAATTTGCATAAAAGCTTTAAATTACTCTGAAATGTAACCCTTAACCCTCTTCCCTGTGTACAAGGTGGGGTTATGCATCCTCTGTATGTTCACCTTCATCATTATTCTACTAAACTACATGATCTGTATGAAAGAAAAAAATAGGACAATGGTGACCTCTTGTGAGCAAAAGCTCTATTACCATAAAGGGTTTTAGTGCACAGGGAGATCACAAGGCCACAACAGTGCAATGAAAAAGGAACAGAGAGGAGAGAGAGGAAATGTAGCATCAACTTCCGTCCTACCTGTGATATTAACTACAATATTTAACATGGCAGTGCTTCCCATAGAAACAGAAGACTGAACTTTGACTGAAAAGAGTAACATTTTACCCACAGCGGTGCATTAACATGTGTATAAACCTCAAGAGAATAATGTAAGTAAACAATTTAGATATGTAGGTACATAACAGATGAGATTTTATGATTGTAACAATGAACTTTCTCACCTCAGTGCTCATTGAGGCACAACATTATGACATTATATAATGACATATCACTCAGCACTACTGATGTGAGATGCTTTATCACTTTTGTACCTATATTTGTACACTTTGAATTAATATCATGCTATCATGCTGGCGTAAGGATACTGGGGAGATAATGTGATAATGCTCATGAATAGTGCTTTTTATTCACAAGCTCTGGAGCAGAGTTGGAAACTTAAGTGCAAAGTTTGTGAGCAAATGTTGATGCTTTTAATTGGAAAATGAGCATGAAAAAGATAACATAACTAAGATTAACTAACATAACTAAGATAAAATTTCTCTTCCTCTGCTGTCGTTGAAATAAAGCCAGCCTTCACCATGTGAAGTTTTTTTTTTAAATCTACAAAATTTCAGTAGATGTATGAATGTGAGTCTTGTGTTTCTCAGTTTGTAGTGCAAATTGTGTCACCCTGCAGGCTTTACACATCACTGCACTGAGCATTTTCACTTCATGTTTCTGATTATGTACTGTACCTTCTTTGTTGTGACACACTGACACATTGTGAGTG
Organism: Thunnus thynnus; assembly: GCF_963924715.1. Lineage (NCBI taxonomy): Eukaryota > Metazoa > Chordata > Actinopteri > Scombriformes > Scombridae > Thunnus > Thunnus thynnus. Next base: position 28,820,314 of record NC_089521.1, on the reverse strand, counting down.
AAGAGTGCCTCTGACTCTGTGGGTGCAGGAAGAAGGCGGGTGTCAGTGAAAGTGTTGTTCTCCGCATTTTCTGTGCCACACGTAACCTGTATGAGGCAATGTAAGAAAGGCTGTTGTATTTTTGGATGTGTCATACAGGTAAGAGAGTTTACATTGAATTGTAATGAGGAGCAATTACCGGCTCATTCAGTGTCATCATTACCTCATCAAGTGCAGCAGGCAGGTCTCCTCGTCTCATGTCCTCAGTGTGATGTGATGCAGTGAGATCTGAAGGGAAGACGAGAAGGAAAAGTCTTTCTCCATTGTAATCATCTAGAAATGCTGAATAGTTGACTGATTAAATCATGAAAGTGCCAGGCTACATTTGTCATTTGATAAATCATGTTTAAATAGAGAAGCTGCAGTAATGTCTTTCCCTTGTTTACCACAGAAAAGCAGTGCATAAAGAAGCACAAAAAAAAATGTTGCATGATGTGCTTGATATTCAACAAGCTGCCATACCTTCAAGTTCCTCAAGGATGAGCTTCTCACAAACTGCTGCTCTGCTTTTTGAAGTTTCAAAGTAGCTGAGAAGTGACTGAGGAATTTCATCTGAGGCCTGTTGTCAGAAAACAACTTTAAAGTTAGATTAGCCCATATATGATAAGAGTGATATATAATAAGCATGAACAGAATACTGGAAACAGAAAACGCAGCAGCAACAGCATTCATTTCAACATGAAACATAATAAAATACATTTAGCTTGCGTGAACTTCACCTGTCAAGCTAACATTAACAAATGTTAATTTCAACTATTTCTTAAAGTAACAGTTAGTTATCCAGGCCTCGTCTTAACTTACCTCCTCTTCGTGAAATGAAAAGCTCTTCTGCTCTTCTTTAGTTTCTCCTTCATCCGTATCAGAGATGACCAAGTTATTCAGCTCCCGCATGATTGTTGCACACATCTCATTAGTATCCGTCATGGTTTTTAAACGTCAGACAGGTTTTTTTCAATTCAGTTAACATCGTTTATCGTCAGAAATGTATCTTGAGTTGTTGTTATTATCGGGAAATGCCCATATTTATCTAAATAATATGCTGTTTAGCACGTCAAAGCTAATTTAATAGTAGCTATAACGTGCAGAACAAGTCAAAATGAAGCTTTCGCGTCTTGGAGATACCTCGGTCTCCATGGAGACGATGTGAACTACGGAACCTCGCAAGGGACAAATCGTGCAAAAGGCAAATGGAAACTTTACTATCGCTCTTATGCTTGAAAGTCCCTTCTAAAAATATGTACTGAGTTGTCTGACATTTGTGTATTTTGCTTAAAAGAAAGCGAAACTGTCATTCATCTTTGTAAAGAGTACAGCACTGTAATAGTTTTGAATAGTTATCCATCTTTGTTATTATAGCTGGATTTTTTCAACTCAGTTTTTTTTTTATTTCAGATCTGAACTGTTGGTTATTTTCCTTTTACTTGCAGAATTCTTTATTCATAATTTAAAGTTACTTAAAATTAAAATAAAACCTGATTTATTGTTGGTAGACCTCTAATCTCATGAGATATATTGAAAGCAAAAAAGATCATATATATTTTTTACATTTTGAGAAGGGAATTATGTTTTATAATGTAAACCCCATGAAGTAGATCCAAGGTGTAATGATATTTATAATTTATATTATATTACACTGTGTGTTTGTTCATTGTTCTTTTTTTAGGCAAAATACTTTAGTTCTGCAGGAATTACGTCAAAGTCCTTTATTGATTTATTTATTGAGCACAGCAATATTCAGATATTTATAAATGAAAAGATTCATCAGAAATATAAGGAGAGGAAAGGAAATGAACGAAATTACAACTGTTAGGTACAAAACATAGAAATTATCACTTATAAAATTGACTTGTTTTGGCCAACTAGTGTTACACTTTTGTGCAATGAGCAGTCTGAGAACAGCGGTACTGCAGGGTGGCAGCAACTCTGTTTGAAAATAAAAGGTAGTGTCATGGACTTGCGTGGGCATTTTGGGCAGCCAGCTAGAAGGGGTCAGTGAGACCTTGTAGGTGAATCACAAGACCAGAAGAACAAAAAATATGTTGGGCTGTAAACAATGCACACTTTTTCTATGGCATTTCATCACAAAGACCGGTTCCTCTCTCCCGTGGTGAAGGCTCTGCACTCGTACTGTATTCTGTCTCTTTGAGGAGATTCCAGTGGCCCACACAGGTTCCCATACACATTCCCGAGGGCTTACTAAAAGGAACCCAGTCTCCTTCCTCAAAGTTTCAAAGGAGAACAGCATGTCCTCCATCCCAAACTGTTTGCTCCGGAGACACACTAAGGCCTGTTCTCCGTTCTCGTGACGGTTCAGGAGGAAAACAAAACAACAGAATGGCGCCAGATCAGACTCATTTTCTCTTCAAAGGACAAAACTGAATTCCACAGCGACAATGAAAGGCACCACATCTACAACACTTACTGTATGTGGCCTGCAAGGTCAACACCATTAGAATCTTCACAGGTTCAGAACAGACATGCCTTCATAAAGGTCATTGTGGGTCAAAGCACAACTTCAGTCCTGAGACTGACAGCCAGAAACAGGACAGCTTGGTGCTGCCCCCCGTTGTTGGAGTCAAACTGCCTGTCCCTTATGTTTCATTAGGTCCTCTAAGATTCATTGACCAAGTTCAATTGCTCAAAAAGGCTCCATCAGCAAGCCTTGTCCGCTCCGATTAGGGCCAGGCCCTTTGTCAGTGGGCAAGGTGTCCATCGCTTTTGTCCAAGTGCAGAGAGCCCAGACAGCAGCCAGACAGGGCCAAGCTGCAGATTTATACAGCAGATTATGCCAGTCAATGGCGGCTCCGGCCCAAACGCAGCAGCGGTTTGGATAGCAGCCGTGTGTTTACACTGTCAAGTGTTTTCTGTTACTCGTCTGTAGCCATTATCTTGGCAGCCACTGGACCTATCAAGCCTATCATTTCCATCTGGGGGCTTTGACGAAAGGAGGGATTGGAGGGAAAAATTACCACAACCAAAATATCATCCATCCACCTACTGCAATATAATGTAAAGTCACTCTTTGCGAATTACAGATTTAGTGATAATGAGACGTTACAGATTCATAAAATAAATTAGTAAATTGTGGTGTTCAACATTTATTTTCCTCTTGTGTAGACCTGGATTAGTCTATTCAGAATACTTAGTTGCCATGAATTTAGCTAATAACCTGAATGAAAATACAACCCAGAACCAAAATATTTCCCATGCATGAACTCAACCTCACATTTCACACCCCAGTGCTGGAAAAACGGATGATTCTTCTCAATGCACTGAGCCAGATTATAGGCTTCTGAGAGTAAGACGACTTGTATGCAGACCTGATAGTTTAAACATATTAGGTGCACGTGAGGGGGGAAATATTTAAGCAAGCTAATCCTGTACGAATGCCATTGTAAGCCTAATCATTACTAAGTTGCATTCTTGTAGTTATCTGCTGTCAAATCAAATTCCCACTCACAAAGCCAATATCTCGTTGTTTCTTCACACTATAGCTGCACAATATTGCTCAAATTGGTGCAGTTCACCCAGTTCATCCTCAACACCCTCCTAACCGAGATTATCTCTCCTTCAGTGGGATGACAACAGCGGTGAATCGGTTGAACCTGGACACAGATTTACATTGCCTTTCAAAGTTATCGCTACGCTGCCAGTGTGACCTTAGTACATCTAAATCTGCTTCAAATGACTGTGGGATTACTGTGATCAGAATTCCCCCTAACAAGCTGGGGGTGAAGAATAGATCTGCTCCTGGTTCATTGAGTTAAAGTCCTAGTCCTACATTTTATTCATCATTAAGACACTTCTTCCCTGTTAGTGATATTGTAAATGTGTGGTATTACAAGGATTAATCAATGTTTTAAAGGTCAAATACAAACATTTGCACACATCTTAGCAAATATCTAAAAGTAACATGCAGAGAACAGTATTTCCCTGCAGAACTATCAATGGTAACATTGACAACCGGGAGCAAAACGAAATGTGAGCTCTTTTGTTCACTAAGGGACTGAATATTGCAAATGCACACAGCATGTCTTAGGCTAAATGCAATATTTTGTGCCGAGCCACAGTCCATGCACAGAGATCCACTGTTTGGAAGCAGAATGGCTCGCAGTGTGTGACTGAGACAAACTGTTGAAGACACTGCTGACTCTCTCAGAATATTTAATGTAACATTTGCTATTTAACAAAACACTCACACATGAGGAAAACTGACCAAAAAATAATCAATTTGATCCTTTTTAAATGACACTGATTACTATTACTAGTATGCAGTAAGTAAATTCTTTCCAAAGGACGGGTTATCATTCATCCTGTTTATACTGGCCTTTAGAAGATCCTTTCAAAATGCACTTACAAGTGATGGGGGCCAAAATCCACAAGCTTCCCTCTGTGCAAAAATGTGTTTAAGAGTTTATCTGACACTAATTTGAAGCTTCAGTTGTTCAAATAAGTCAAATCAAGAAGATATCTTTCAATGTTACAGTGTTTTTAGGGTCAAAGTCTCTCTTATTGTTACTATACTTCCACCACTCTCAGAAACACAAAAAGGGGATATTTTATGCTAAAAGCTGTAAATGCTGTAAACGTGGCAGATATCTACTTGATGTGACTAACTCAGACTGCTGAAGCCTCATAAAAGCTTCAGATAAACTCTTAAATGCATCTTTGCACAAAATGACACGCTGTGGATTTTGGCCCCCATCACTTACATTGAAAGCACATTTGAAGGGGATCTTTTAATAGCCAGTTTAAACAGGAGGAATGATTACAGCGAGGAAAATCTCTTTCAGTGTTTATATGGGCACCTGACTGTTGTTTCAACACAGACTTGAAAACTCAAAATTGACTTTAATTGAAAAATTCTGAACCTTTCCTTTAACCACAGCGGAGCTGAGCTAATGAATCTGAGACAGTGCAGAGGGGGAGTTGTTTAGTTATCTATTTCAAATATAGTAACATGGTGTAAACCAGTAACATGATATTAGTGTTATTTTGTGGTTGTTGGCTACTTAATTCTTCCAGCTAAGCACTACACAGTATCAGCAGTTCTGTAGTAGAGCTGCTCACCTGCACGGCTGTAGAAGTCATCATTTAAAGTGACTTTAGCATCAGTGGTTTTAGCTAACATTAGTGTTAGCTTGTTGTCCTTTTTAGCTTGCTAAAGTTTTTGCCAAAACAAATTTGCAGCACTGAAATGTGTCCTACTAAACAGAGGTTGGACATAATGAGATTTTTTATGAAGACTCAAGAGTTAAATAGTGTATAGTAAATAAAAACAGTTGCAACATGTTTGTGAACTTTCTTTACTTTATGTCAAATAATCAATTATGCCGGTTACCTAACCAGCTAACATTACCTCTGAGTTTAAAGCCCTTTTGCTAAGATTTTCTTGTCAATTAAATGCAATATAGTGTAAATAAGTGCCATTCAATTTGAGTTTAAAGCCCTTTTGCTAAGATTTTCTTGGCGATTAAATGCAATATACAATAGTGTAAAAAAGTGCCATCCATTATAGCTGTAGATAGTTACTGATAAGGGGCTAGTTTGATCATAAAGCAGATAATTACTGGTAACGGCTTGCATTGGTGTGGGCATTAACATACGCATTGTGAAACTGTGCACTCTCAAAAAACTTTACATGATGCCCCTGATTATAGCTGTTTCACTCTAGTGGAGTGTAAATTGTGAGTGTAGTCTTGAGATGAAGCATTACATTTGGAGTACTTTCACCTGCATGCACCCCTCTGATGTACCATCACTTTTATTGTGATTTTCCAAAAATTCTCTGCACTGCCATACATGGAAACACCAAACCACACTGTGAGGATAAAACAATCCATAAAGAAGGATAAAAGAGAGCACTTGGCCCGTAGTCTGGTGCTGGTGCTGTGATGTACTCTGCAGGTCCCATGACTTGTTCTTGGCCTTGTGTCACAGGACAGTTCCTAGTGAGAGAGGAGAGGAGGCTTTACAGCAGTTAATCCTCTCTTTGAAAAAGCATCTCCACCTCCAGCCAACGAGAGCCTAAGCCACATTACTGCTCTGTGTGTGATTGTGTGTGTGTGTGTGTGTGTGTCTATGTGTGTGTGTGTGTGTGTGTTATAATGTGTGCATGTGCCTTCAGGGCTGGGCATTCATTCAATATTTTTGTCAGTTTATGATCCCTCCATATAATTATATAACGGTTATAAAATCCTCATATTGAAATTTTGTGGTTCATAGTTCTCATGTCAGAATGAATGAAATAAGATTAAATCTGTCATAGCGTAACATCTTAAATATCTAAGGACATGCAGTATATCTTGAAAATGATTTTTTGGAAAACCATTTAAATCAACAGTTTCACTTTTTAACATGTGGTTTTAAATGATTCAACAACAGAGTAAATATTGTTAACATACTGATATCAACACAGTTCTTTAATAATTATTATAATACAGACTTTGTCCATATAAGCCACTCCTAGGTGTTTCTGTGTGGAATTTACATATTAATTTTGCAACTGCTAGTGCAGTATAGCTGTAAATATTACTAGTGTTATAGTATTTTACCATAATGATGATGACCAAATTACCATGCAGCGGTACTTTCATGGTGTGGAACTGCTCTACAGTCAAAATCATAGAAATTATGTAATGATTGAGTCATTGTCACATCCTGAATGGACTTTTGGGTTGTTTTTTTGGACTCTTTGTGTTTTTGCTCTTTTGAATGCCTTGGTTATTATTTTCCATCAGATGCCCTCAGACTTTTTCTGTTTTGTGTTGGACTTTTTGAGGGACTTTCTGCCATATGGGTTGCCTTTATTGGTCGGACTGTGCTTGTTGTGTTTTTGGTTTTCTGGTTTCCCTGTGTTTTCTCCTCCTGTGTTCATGTGCTACTCCTCTCATCTGCCCTGCATTGCCCTCATTAGCCCTGCCCTGCTCTGTGTCTTCCCCACACCTGCCCTGTATCAGTCTCGTCAGCCCTGCCCTGCTCCCTGTGTTTCCCTCAGCCAATCACTCCCAGCCTGCCCTTGTGTCTAGTCACCTGTTCCCCATTCCCTGATTAGTTTAGTGTGTATTTATAGTCCAGTTTTGAGTTCAGTCCTCGTCGAGTCGTCTGCGTTTGTCAGAGGTTAGTGATCCTGTGTTTTAGTGTCTCCAGTGACTTTTGGTATTGTTTCATTAAAAAATCCCACATTGTATCCAGCCTGCCTGCCGTCTCTTGCATTTGGGTCCGCCTGCTCCACTCACCCACATGAGTCATTTCTTGAAATTTTCCAAATTTCCTTTTATAACCAGAGTAACCATATAACCAGAGTGGTGACCATATTACCCAGCTACATGTATGCAATAGTTATAAGGACCCATAACATACAGTTCCTTGAACTGAAACATAAAACTGAAATAACAACAACCATTATCATCAGATTATACTGTATTCTGAGATACTTTTTTTTTATTTATAGATTTAAGTAATAGGCTAATCAGGCTGATTATCATTCATTAAATGTTCCTGATCTCTGTGGCTGATTGATACAATGTAATATTGTAATTCAACCAATATCCACAACCTTCACTTGCTATCAAATAGTTTCTGCATTGAATCTAAAGTCATGTATTTCATGTTTCTGTTTTATTTGGAATTAAATGAAGAACTTGTTGCAAGAGCAGCAGTTGCCACAACGGATAAACAGACGAGGGAAAATCACCACATGCAGAAAGTTAAACTTCACCAACAAAGACTCAAGGTGAATCACCACCACTATAGTGCTTGATTTGCAGTTCCAACATTCCTGGTATTTGAACCTGTAATAATAATCTTGTATTGGTGCTGAGATAATGACAGAGCACAGGGCCACACAAGAGCAGTAAAGATGTAACAAAGGATGAGAGAGCCAAAAGGTCATCAGTGCCAACAGCTGCACTTACTGTGTGGCACACAAGGTGGCAGGACATTACCTACAGCTCTGTGGTAAGTAAATTATTGTACAAAAGAAAAGGGGGCTGCTTGGAAACAAAGGTGGCAAAAAAAAAAAATCCCTTGAGGGAGAGAAAAACCATCCTTGAGTAACCCAGAGTTAAAAACTAGAACACTATGTCTCAGACAAGACACAACACAGTTGGAGCTGATAGCATTTATCACCATCTAGTGTTTCCATCACCCATCCAAACCCCAGCCATCAGCACTTCTCATGGCCTCGCTGCCTCATTTTGACTCTCTTCTTCCTTGGAAAGAGCACAAAACTGCATCAAGGCTGTTGGGGTGAACGTCACCGTTGCCTCACCACTGACTGTTTTCTTTTGCTTTATCAAAGCAGGTTTGAGCTGCGCATTGCCTATCGCAGGCAGCACACAGGCTTTTCTGTTTTTGAAAGGTTTCTCCCAGACAGCACATGAAATAGACTTTGTTTCCCCTGGGTGCAAACAGAGCTTTTCTAGACAATAGCACACACCGGAGGCTTTTAAGTTAAAGAGTTTAGCGTGGAACCATGATGTTATAAATACAGTAGTTCATCTAAATATAAATTCATCAAAGGTTTGGATTACAGTTGCAGGATGTTACCTCTTTATAATGTACAGACTTGTTGGTTGTTTAGGGGTAAATACTGTCTGTGATGCACAAAGTCAATAGGTTCATGGTTGCCGTCCCTGAAAGTTCAAAGTTGATCTCAGGAGTTCATGGTGAACTGTTCTGCTGACTTGACTCCTGTGATAAAATATAATAAAATACCCCTAAGCAAATATTAACCACATGCTATTTATAGAAATAAATAAGATTTATAGTTAGTCTTTTACAGTCAAAGTGGAGCCTGTTAGTTGCCAGTTGGCTCATGGTATCTTTAGATTTGGCTGAATAGATGATAATGTTGTGAAAAACCCATCAAAACACATTGTGGAACATCCTGCCCAGTTACATTAGATACACAAGCTCTGTTGACATTTTTTAAAAATCAGCTGAAGACCTGCTCATTCAGGCAGGCATTTAGATACTGTAGTATGTTTTTATCTCTGTCTACTACCGTTCTTGCTACTTTTACTGCTCTGTCTTCTTATTGGATCTTTTATTCTATTTTATGAACTTTTTTATATATGTATTTGTCATATATTGTACCCTCCTGCTTGCATCTGATTTTATTTTAACCTCTTCTCATTGTTTTATATTGTTGTACTCACTTACGTTTGTGTTTTCGTTTTTAACGCCACACATGACCCTTTTAATCAGTATTTCCACTGGCGAGAATGTGAGATGTCACCGTCTCAACTTCACCTCCTTATTTGAAAACTGCCTTGACACAATTCTGCATCTGAACATTCGTAATGAAGATCTGGATTACCAACCAGGCCAGACCTCAGGGGACCCAAAAGCCCAAAGTTCACCGTGTAGCAATAGTTGTTGTTAATTTGATTAATTGGCCTTGAGGTGGGTCCTGCAGAACCTAAATCTAGAAGCCCCTTCTTGAAGAAGAGCCCTGTTTAAAATCTAGTTTTAAGACCTTTATTATTTCAGCTTACATTGTGTGCATTCCTTTATTGATTTCTGCTTAATCAAATTACCAAAACCTTGAATTTGGGGACAAATTCCAACAGGAATATTGTAAACAGTACACAGAGAAGGGGAGGAATGGGTCCATAATAAGGGTCCAGCTCAGTTTATGCTTCAGTAGTTAATCTGGCCATGACTATCTTCAATGATTTGTGCTTTCATGAATGATGGTTACTACTGTATTACAAAATGTCACTGTCCAATGAAACTGTCCTACAGTATAAAGGATGAGAACTGTCCACCACTTCTTTAGCTAAAAACACAATTTAAAAAATGTCAGATTATCTAAGAAACGTATAGTCACAAAGCTGAGGACACGTCTGTTTTTCTTATCCCCTGACATTTTGGAAATACATGTTTTTCACAAGGCAGAAAAGAAATGTAAATGTGAATGGGAACATGAATATTGCCAGAAATGTTGAATTTCTGGAATTTTATGTGTGAATGATAATAAATGACACAAAACCTGAACATACCTGCATTCACCTTCACATCCTTCTCTTGAGCTCAGTGGGATAAACATCTGCATTCAAGAATAGTTATATCACTTGCATTACTGAGCCCATCTATTTACGAGGTGAAGTGGCTATCTGTATGTTGCAAAATATTTTTTTAACTGAAACTATGAAAGTAAAGTGTAAGTAATGTCTTAAGGAATAACACAGCCAGGTTTTTGTAAATCATTCCAAACATAGTAAGGGTTTTGTGACCTGCATATGATTTAACATGTTAATACCTATTTCATCTCTCTCTAGGGAAAACATCTGGACACCCATGCTCTGGAAGATTTATTCATAATAACATGACATAAGAACATTCCCACCACCATTCCCACTCTTTGCAAGGACTGTTTACCTTCGTCTTACCTTTCGCTCATTCACACCAGCTCTGGGTGACTCCTATTGGCTTAGAGCTTGCGTCTCTGTGACGGGGTGAAAACCAATATGCATTAACTTTCCATCAGAGGTCTGGGAGGGGGGTAAACTCGTGACGGCCGGATGGCGTCATGTTACGAAAGTCAGGGTCAGGCCATGAAGAATTCAACAGGTAGGCGAAGCAAGCCGCCATCTGTGACCTGCTCTGTGTTTACCACTGCGAAATCAAAACAGCAGCACAGAATGGAGAACACCAGGTACTTAACAGTGCGTATGAGGAAATCACCTTCTTAATTTCTGTTTCAAAAACCAAGGGCCAAGCTAAACCCGGGATGTTTGGGGTATTTTTCTCAATAAAGACTAATTTCCCATTAGAAAAAAACATTCAATTAACATGATGAATTAATTGAAGTCTGAGATTCTATGCCAAAGATTAAGGAGAAAAATAAAATTAAAACTCCTACTTGTTACCACTTTGTCACCACTTTCTCTTAATTAACACCCCGTTGAGTTATAATTATACAGTCATCCATTGAGTTGTCACCCAGAGGACCTAATGATGCACAAGTGTCTTCTGAGACAAAGTTTAACCAGCTGGGAAAACACCGACTGAAACAGAGTCTACTACAGAAGATGTGGGGGAGCAGAGGACAACGCTGGAGATGAGTCAGAGAAAGAGTCACAGCATGGCGAGGGAGAACAAAGAAGTCTCAAAGAGGGTCTGACTGGATCCGGCAAGTAAAATACATATTTTTAAAGACATATACATGTGATATTGTTGAGATCTAGTTACTGAGAAATCATTCAGTGACCCATCCTGGAAGAGACGACTCCCATTCAGGATAGAAACGTTTCATCATGTGATACAGTAAAGTAATAATTATACATCTGCAGTGACTCTTCCGAGCATTCAGATCTGTAATGTTCTCTTGGTGTACGCTACACATGCACAAAGTTTAGAATATCATGAAGGACGACTCCTGTATCACTTTTTCCCACATCTCTATGTTTATGGTTTTTGCACCACTGAAATCTTCAAGGTGCGTTTGTCTTTGTAATTAGTCGCCCCTTTTATTCCTCTCATCTCAATACAAAAGCAAGTTTGAAGTTCATTTTTATACATGTTGCAGGGCATAATAGGATGATCATTTATTAATTAATTATCATGTATCAGCAGGTAACGGAAGCATCTGTATTTGTTGCTTCTCTACTCAATCTATCGGGTTTTTCTTTTCATTTGTCACCAGTCAGTATGTGATAATATAATAATGATCACAGCGTTATAAGGACTGAAAGGTTTTGAACAGAGATATAAATGTGCTCATAAATATATTAATGAATGAAATAAGGGAATTTCTACAAACTATCACAACCTTGAGACACTTTATATGATACTGAGCAACAGAAATAAACCTGCATAGAATCACTGACTGACTAAACAAATGAATAAATGAATGAATTTACTGTATGAATCAACAAAAGCATAGTAATATGCAGTAGAATGTATACAGTATAGAGATTTTTGCACATTTATCTCCAACTTGATGCCAGTTTGGGTTGTAATGATGTTTCATTCATTTATTTAATATCACAACAGATAAAAGTTACTGTTTTCAACATTATTCCAGATTTGTAAATCTGTCAGTTACAGTTAAGCATCAATACCTGGTTTTAGATCGTAAATTTTTTAGTTGCAGTGAAAACAATCTATATTATTGTTCAATTATTCAGTGTATTAGTGTTTAAATGTAAAACAAATTAAAATGCCACGACAATTCTTCACACTTTGAGAGTTTATTCATTTGTTCGTTCTTCATAACTGTGTCTGCAATATGGTATGTCCAACAGTACTGCTTTAGTTTGTAACCAAAAAAAAACATTTTGAAAGACTTCTAATTCTGCAGAAGTTGGGAAACTAAAATTACCATAAAACATTTTCAGAGACAGAAACAATCTCATTGGTTGACCTCAAGGGGTGAAGCCAAAGAACTACCTTTTTTTTTTTAAACAGAGGGATTCATGATTTTTAAATCTAGCTCAAGTAAAGATTACCGCAATTCTGTTTGGAAATGATTATTTTGGGAATTTTATGCCTTCATTAGATAGCTGACAGTAGCGAGATGACAGGAAACAAGCAGGGAAAGAGATGGTGAATGACATGGAACAAATTTCCCAGGCTGGATGCAAACTGAGGATTTGGCAGTTTTTGGTTAATCCTCTAGACTTCCAGACCTCAATTATTACCTCACCAGAGAGACACTGTTCTTCTTCTTTGGCTCCATGTGAAATGATTTGGCCTCTGAAGCCGCTCTGCCATCGAGAAATGTTCATAATCACCTAGAGCCACTGCTATCCTATTAGTCAAAGCCGCTGGCTGCTCTTCTCAGCTGCTGCTTTGTGACTTGACAAAAATCCCTGACCACAAAAACCCTCAATCACTCACAATCACCATAATACATAATGCCACAAATCCACTACATCCAATTCTCAGTGGGTTAACCCAGCTTGTCAGCTTTGTTGTTCAGCCTCAGCTGCTAGTTCTGTGTATTCTGTTCGCCTTGTCCAATGCATCTTCAGATAATATACAGCGAGGACGGCCTGCTGGGTTGGTTGGAGCACAGCAGAGGTGTCAGTTTTAGACTGATGCTGAGTGTCAAGGGAGTAGCGGGCGATGGACCCAAACGCAGGACGTGGGCAGTACGAACTGAAGAATAACATCTTTATTTGAGCTCAAGTACAGGCAAAGAAAAACTGAACTGAACAACACAGAACAAAGGATCCAACAACACCGAAACTGAGAACCAGGGCTTAAATACAAACTGAACTAATGAAACAACAAGGAACAGGTGGCAAGACACAAGGAGCAGGGCAGGGCTAACAAGGCTGAATGTTGGGCAGGTGTGGAGGGAAAAGAGGGCAGAGGAGGAGTACATGAACACAGACAGGAAACTGAGCAAACAGAAACTAAAACTAAAAACCCAGAAAACACAATAGTTTGGCTCAAGAAAGGCTAAAATGTCAGCAGGGGCCAGATGCAACCACGAAACTAATCTGTTAATTAAATAAACATTATCATTCTTAACCAGGTGAAGGCAAACGTATTAGAGATTACATTTAGTCCTGTTAGCTCTTCCAATGGAGCACATGTATACGAACTAGGCAGTTAAATGTCTGGATGAAGGTTCAATACAATGAGAAACAGTATTTCAAGCATTCGTTAATATAATCTGCAACCTATCTTATCAATCAATCTCCCACTGAGTCCAACAAACAGGGAAAAAGTCTGAGGGCATCTGGTGGACTGGTGGATAATGGCAACCATGGAACAAAGAGCCAGACTGGGACAGAACCATGACAGACAGTCTCTGCTCTGACAATATACGCTCTAGACCAACATCCTCTTTCATTTCTCATTTCCTTGCCCCCTGAAACCACGATGGTCTGGTTTCACTGAAATGTGTATTTTTTTTCTCTGTCTGCACATAAGTCAAATTCAGTGAATGGAGGCCTTATGTCCAAAAATAGCATCAGTCTTTCAACTGTTTCGAAGAAAAATGATCATCATGTGGTGATTGACATGTGAGTGAGAGGCGAGTATATTGATATTTCCGTGCTCGGGGACGGCAAAGTCGCTCTGTTGGTTGGTTCGCACACTGAAATATGTCAACAATTAATGGACAGATTGCCATGAAATTTTGTACAGACATTCATGGTCTCCAGAGGATCAAACCTACTGACTTTGGTGATACTCCAACTTTCCTGTTGTGCCACCAGCATGTCAGAGTTGTCTTATCCTGTAAGATATCTCAAGGTATAGTGGAATGATTGACACATAATTTTGCACAGACATTCATGGTTCCCCAAAAATGTAACCTAATGACTTTGGTGATCTGTTGACTTTCCCTCTAAGGCCACCATGAGGAAGACTTTTGTGGTTTTGATTTAAAACTGTTGGATCGCCACGAAGTTTGGTGCATGTCCCTCTCAGAATGAATTATTATAATTTTGGTGATCCCTTAACTTTTCATCTAGCACAATTGTCAGTTTAAAATTTCAATGTGCCTTCACACTTTGGTTGACCAAATACCTTCAAAACTACTGACATTTCCATCAGCCTCAGCTCTTCTTTGTGTTTAGTGCTAATTAGCCAGTGTTAGCATGCTAACATGCTAAACTAAGAGGGTAAACATTATACTTGCGTAACATCAGCATGTTAGCACTGTCATTGTGAGTATGTTAGCATTTAGCTCAAAGCATTGCTGTGCCTAAGTTAAGTACAGCCTCACAGAGCCTCAAGCATGAATGTGGACTCTTATTACCTCAGTTTTTTATCTCATACAGGTTGTCTAAACACTGCATACACATATTCTGACACATATGCCTGATGAGGAGCTATGGAAGGGGAAAACTTTACCCCCGACCACATTTTTACAGCTTTACTAGCATTCAACAATCCAGAGTTGTACTCCTTAAACAGGTGGTGATTATGCAATGTTATTCCTCTCTGGGTTTTTGAATGGGTGGTGGCAGGTACCTAAATAATTTATAGGTGAACCACAGTGTCATCAAAATATAGAATGATTAGCATGAGCATTGGTTTTCTTTCACTGCTTTCAGGGTTTTCGTGCCGCCCTGCTGATGAGATGGATGCTATTAGCAGCAATCAATAAGTCTGCTACTGAGGCTGCTCTCACGCAGCTCCAGCAGACAGGGGAAAACTGCAGTGAGCAGGCAATATAATGGACATTTTGTACAGTGAGGGCGAAGGGCTGTGTTCATGTCAGGAGCAGGGAGCTATATAATGTCTGAGATATCTGAGATATCCGTCAAAAGAGGAGCGCTGTAAAGAGCAGTGATAAGGGCAATGAACTGGAAGTAATAGGATTTGTGTGAGCGTCAAGTACACACTCTCTCTCTCACACACACACACATTTCTGCCTGGCAAAGACCTCCTGACAACTACTATGAGATTTCTGTGATGATGGCCTCGATGCACCTGAAACACGCAGTGGGAGGATACTTTCCAAAGTACACTTGCAGGAATTTCATCTCAGTGAATTAGCCAGAAAAATTAAGCGCAGATTTCCAGAGAAAAACGAACAAAGGACAATAAGTCCGCTCTTCTATGGAAACCGGATTAATCCAAATAAGGCGACAGTAAACATATCATTGTAGATTATTTCTCCTACTGTAGACTTTGTAATTTTCCCAACATTTTGCAATATACATCTGAGATATTGCACACACGAAACATATGGATTTATCGAGATCATTTTGACAATTAAATACTGAGAGTGAATCATTCTCTAAGTTTCAGGAAATGTTTTCTTTTTTGGTCACTTTAATTTGTGATAAGTTAGAGATGTTTTACAAAAGAGGAGGAAAACCAACCATCAGGAAATCATGGAAACAAAGCGAAGTATACATATCTTTCTCTATAGTGTGTCTATGTCTACATTGTCCTTAGATTGATCCAGATCCAGATACAATAGCATCCTCGTTGTTTGCATTAAAGGTGATCCATTTCTCCCACTTTCTATGAATGTCTCCCTCTTATTCCTCAAGGAAAATGTCACATTTCCCACCACAAATATATCCCTCACTACATCCATTCATTATTTAAGTCTGTTGGGTTTTGTTTTACACCAGTTTTCTGTTATTGCCTTTTTGCAGGAAACAAGTAAAATATTTAGGAGGCGACAGAGACAGGTCATCTTTTAATACTAGTTCTGTTAATGAACCAAGATACAATATGTTGCTGTCCAGATAACCAGGTTTCAATAAAGTTCAACAAGTAAACAAACACCAGGATTGAACAATGATGCTGATCAGCGAGATATTTCTCCTTTAAATTTTGATGAAATGAACACAGCACCTTAAAGGAAAGGTTCACATTTTTCAAGTCTATCTTAAAACACTATTCAGGTGCCTGAATGAACATTGAAAATGTTCTTTCTTGCTGAAATCATTCCTCCTGTTCATGCTGATCATTAGAAGATATTTTTGCATGGATGGAGGACCTTGGATTTTGGCCCCCATCACTTACATTGAAAGAGCATTATGAAGGGGTCTTTTAATCACCAGTATGAACAGGAGGAATGATTACAGCAAGAGAAACATGTGTCAGTGTTCGTTTGGGAATTTGACTATTTTATATTAGGACAGACATGAAAAATTATGAACTTATTGTTTAAAATGGTAGCATGTGCCCTGATTGTGCACAAAAAGTGAAATCAAAACATTTTTCCACAACAGAAGCATAATGTGAAGGCGGCACAATAGCAGTCTGACATTTAAACTGCATTGTGATCGAGGAGGCGGATGAGTGCCTTAACCCATTTCCCTCCAATGACCCAGTTTTAGATTTTTGAGTCATACTAAGATTCAGATTCATTTTATCTCAGGTTTTTTATTCTATTTGACCAACTACTCTCTCAAACACTAGCCACATAGACGTGTCATGGCCATTTAACTGCCTAATCCTTAACCGAAGCCGTTCTGTTCACAACTTAACAGTTGACAACTTTTTCACACGGCAAAGTCATGAATACTGAGGGTCCGGTTTGTCACAATGACACATAATCCAGTCGGTGGAGGAGCTTATGTCTTAATGAGAGTTGGTGCAAAGTCGTATGTAACAGAAGCCATAGTCCCTTGATCATTTCTATCATATGGAAAAATAGCTAATTCATTCAGATTTACTCTTCATCATGTCAGCATTGCCAGATGGAAGTCATGGAATTACTACAACAACTAAACAAGCACCTAAAGTGTGTCTCTGATAGACATGCAGACTTGACCTTTACTGTACTTTTAGTGCTGCAACACTCCAACATCACTCTCATTGTAGTGGTGGAGAAAGTATTCAGATCCTTGATGGAAAATATCAAAGTGCTTTACAGTTTCATTCACACACTACTATGGAATGCACTGAAACCAGGAGCAATTTGAGGGTCAGTTTCTCGCTTAAGGACACTGTGAACTGTAACATGTGAACAGAAGGAGCTGGAGATCAAACCGCCAAACATGTGATCAGTAGAAAACCCACTCTGAGCTTCAGCTGTAAGAGCAGCAGCATCACAAAATACTCCACAGGAAGTCCTACATTCAAAATTTTATACTTAAAATATCAAAAATAAAAATGCTTATTATACAGCAAAAAATGACCCCTGTGAGTGTTATTATTATGTGTTATAATACTGGATTATTATTATAACTGATGCATTCATGTGCAAGTACAGCATTTAACTGCTGTAGCAGGACAAGGTGGAGTTAGTTTTATCTACTTATCTACCAAGAATGTTAGCATTGTCATTGTAAGAATGTTAGCATGCTGGTGTTAGGATTTGGCTCAAAGCACCACTGTGACAACATAAAGTCTCACAGAGCCACTAGCTTGACTGCAGACTCTTAATCTTGTTTATTATTAAAATTTGATCATGGACAATGTGATGTTATCTCTAATACTGCCTATGGACATATAGGCCTATAGCCTATGTACTGTGTACTTTTCCTATGTACTTTGAACCTTACAGCTTAGTTAATTGATTTATCATAAAGTTTAATAATATCAGTCGGATCAAAATGTTAAACTTTAGAGAGATGTGCCTCCTAAGGGCTGTTATGAGTTCATTTTGTTTTATAATAAGACTTGTTGAGAGTCTTTTGGGGCAAGTAGCCAACAGCCTACTGTGCTCTTTGTTTTATTCATACAAAACTATTATTATTCATTTTAATGATAAGCCAACAATGCTTTTTTTAAAAAATTGTATTTGATTTAACCTACATTATACTTTGTTTATGTGCTGTATATACTGTATATACTGTATTCTCCAGAGAGCTTCCAGTTCACAAGTTTTTCACTGTATGAAATTTGCACCAGTGGCACTTAAACTCACATTACAAGACATTTATGAATTAAATAACATGTTTTATTTATTTTCACTTCCACTTTCAATGTTCACTGGCATAATAGACCGGTGCAGGCTATTGTCTTGAATAAACTAATTGATGTTTATGTACATCAATACATTTCTCAGTTGTTCCTGGTTTAAAAACCATATTCTTGTCTCGGCTATATGTTAATTCCTTTCGCAATAACCTCAAAGGTTGCGTGAGTGGATGTGGCGCAAAATGGACCAAAACCTGATCTTTTACAGATTTGAATCTTACATAAATTCTGTGTTTCGTTATGAAAATGCTCTATACAAATAAATTATTATAATATCCGAATGAGGAAATATCCAGTGAGTGAAATGAGCGTTTATAAACAGAGGCACATTGCATTCATCTAAGAGCCAGCCCCTGTTGTAGTAGTGGAGCGTACCAAGTAAAACAACAGGGGGGTCGTAGAAAACAAAGAGGCAAATAACACGTAAAATATAAATTTAAAAAACACATATAATATTCGGTGTTGGATCGTAGGGGTCTATAAAATATTTCCGGTGAGATCTGTCACGGTTAAGGAGCCAGAAAACGACCCGTCACCGGTGCGTCTTAGGGGGAGCACCCCCGTATCCGCGCTGTGTCTCTGGCCAAGAGCTACAGAAGTCACGGCATCGGAGTCTGGAGCAGCACACCGGCCGGACTGGTCCACAGAGACGCAAGTGATAATGTCTGCCCCGTGCATGTGCTCTCACAATTTCATTCCTTGAGACGCATCATCTCAGAAAAGGACGACTGTTACTCCACACCGGTGAGTACCCGCCACACGGCATCATCACTGGGGTTTATTAGGCTTATCATAAAGGCATGGCATGATGAATGAGTGTGTGTGTGTGTATGTGTGTGTGTGTGTGTGTGTGTGAGGCTGACTATAATGAGGCTGGCCATTGAATGATGAAATACTTCACACGGATGTCATGAAGACTGGGCGGGATGGAGGTTATTAATTTATGCGCATTCCTAAGAGAACAAATTGTGCACTGGTGGAACAACGAGCCACATGGCACCAGTGTGACTTTTTGCGTTGATTTATTATTATTATTATTATTTTATTATTATTGTTATTATTGCTATTATCATCTCTTTCTTCATCCGCATTTTTCTCATTGTACATCTCGGGCCCGTTTTTTTTTTTTTTTTTTTTGATTCATCATTCTTCTGAGTCATGTGCAGACAGAAAAGGAAAAAAAACAAAAAACATGGAAACGCATTTTGTCTTTGTGCGTTTTTTTTCTCTCTCTCTCTCACAGTCAGTCATCATCATCTTAAACACAGCCATACCTTAATTTCAACACAATAAATGCTATTTCCTATGCCAGGCTGCATGATAACTGCATTGAAGGTTGCTCAGCATCAGCGGTCCTGCTTTTGGCTGCTATGTTGCGCTCACTGGATTATGAAACGACGGCCTGTGCCTCATGCAAACCAGGCTAATCTGGAAGCGGTAAAGGAAATCTATTAATCGCTTAATCCTCTGTGTTGGTGAAAGGCGGGAGGCATGTTGTATTTCTGCAACATGGTCGCACTGAATGTTTCCTGGATATATATTTTTTTGCACCTTTGATACGTTTTGATGAAAATATTGAAGCGTAAAAAAATGCGCGATGCACACGCGAGACGCCCTGAGGATGCTGAAATTTGAAAGACAGGGATGTTGCGCACCTTGGATGGAGCGTCCCCACCCTTGAATCTTTCCCTGTGCTATTTATAGTGTAAATCATAGAAAGTTGCATTAAATATATGATGGTGGCGTCTTTTATAGGGCGAAACAAGACCAAAACAAGTGCAGCCTCATATGGCCTGTCCACCGTTTTATTTGCATGTCTCGCCGTATTTGTATGTTCGTTTTGAAAGTTGATACCCTTTAATATTGAAGGGCTTTCCCCAATGCCGGAGAGCTGCGGAGAAAAGGAGTGTTTGGGTTCGTATGCAAATGGCCTCCTCGCTTCAATTATTCACAAGGTCTTGAAACGTGATAGTCTCCCGATAGTCTCCATACCTCGACCTGTCACTGTCCCAGTCACTGTCCACACAACCAGGCTAATGTTCCCAGTCACCCCCCCCTCCCCCAACCCTCCCCCCTCAAAACAATGACTTAAAATAAAATGATCCCCATTCATTGATTTTTCTGCAGCATGCTCGCACCATGTGATTTCCATGTGAGAAATAAACCTACATCCCCGGGACAAACTATAATTCTCTGTATGGACTTGTTTCCAAGCAGATAAAATGGTGTGGAATAAGAGGGGAGAGTGTGTGGGGGGGTTATTTGTTTTTTAGAATAACCAAAAAACAGAAATGATTTACTGTTTGTTGTTCAGTTACTGTTTGAAGCTCCTCAAGAGTTTGTGTTTGTAGTAGTTTTCTTCTGTCTTATAGAAGAAGTTGGAGTTTGGCTTTTTATTCATATTTCTGATGTTACAAAAAGTCAGTTCTTGTGATCATTTGCAAAAGTTTGCAAGTTTTGTTTATGCAAAGTTCATTCACAGTAAAAACCAGTCAGAAAGCAATTTATGAAGGGAAATTAGAAGGCCTCTTAGCAACAACCCATCATATCAGTCTTCTCCATAAAGTCTGACTTTCATTTGCTGTTTACTGATCTCAATATTTCCCTTTTCTGTCCCACAGACATTTGGTGATAATGAAGAAATAAATCACTTTCTGATCACTCAACCTCTACAAACTGTTTCAAATCCCACGGGGCCCTTGAACCCAAACAACTTCAAACTCGCAGATTTGCACAGGCAAAGTGTCAAAAAAGTGACTTTTCACAGACGCCTGGCCCTGCCCTTCCAGCCCGCCAACCAAAAAGACGTTCCACCCCTTGCCCTTGTTTGCTTTATCAAATGCCCAAAAACAGCAAGGCCGTCAAGAGAGAGCTTGACGACGATGTCACAGAGTCTGTCAAAGACCTGCTTTCCAACGAGGACGCCTGCGACGATTCCTTCAAGAAGAGCTCGCTGATCGTCAACAACCATGAAGGTGAGGGGAAAGAGTGCGATGTGGAGGAAGGGGGCTCGGACGGAGAGGAGGAGGAGCGCCCGGCCTGGAACAACAAGCTCCAGTACATCCTGGCCCAGGTTGGCTTCTCTGTAGGCCTGGGCAACGTCTGGAGGTTCCCCTACCTGTGTCAGAAGAACGGAGGGGGTGAGTCACCATCAGCTTCATCTTTTACACTTTCACCCATTAAACATGAATCTGATAACAGAGACATAATCTCAGTATTGGTGGATAACCTTGTTTATGAACATGAAAAATTATGAAATAAAGCAAGATTGTTGTTCATTTCATTGGGCAACAAGAAATATAAAGAAATTCATCAATGGATTGAACTAATTTTTAAATAATATATGTTTAAGATCTGAGTTTTTTTATTTATATGCAGGATTTGCTTCACAACTGCAAATCAGTTTGATCTCCAGAGTTTTTCCATTGTTTCCTTCAGTTATGATAACATTGTACTCAAAGTGATTACTGACATTGCTACAAGGAATTCCCACTGGGCAATAAGAATGAGCAGTAAAGTAGCCAGATTATCTCAACCACTTTATTTGGACATAAAATTGAAAGTGAGCACACCTGAAATGTTGCTAATAACTCATAATTGTGCAGGAAAACATTGTGCGCACAATAGTGAACCAAGAAAACTGGTCTTTAAGCTGTGACGGATATTTAAAACATAGTCTGGCTAATCATTTTTTACCATTCACTTTCCTTTTCTCTTCTAAATAAGTTTGACTTATCTGGAGTTTTGTTAAAAATCTGTCTGGTCATCTGACTGCGCATATTTACTTCCCCACTGGACTTTAATTCTAGAGATGTCAATGTTTCCAGCTTTCAGAAATAGACTTGGTGAGTGTAATGTTTTTATTACTAATTGAAATTATGACCAAAACAACAAAAACCAGACACATGTTGTAATGAACTGGAATTATCCTTTAAAGTAAATACAGCAGAAGAGTAGACTATATATATATACTAAGTCAGTGACATCACAAGGAACCTGCAGTAACCTGGAAAACATTTCACATATGTTTACATGCAGGCAGTTGTCAAACCAAGCAAGCATATAATGTCATAATGTAAGACGGTGCCCAGTGTAATGCATTTGCATTAAAACAGCACTAAATAAGCTGAAAAACAAAGAGTGCATCTCAGACTCATGGTCAGGAGTTGGGATGAAACAATGACAAAAGTAAAAAGAAGACAACTATACTTGTAGTTTCTGAGAGTGTTGACACCCAAGTCTGTGCACATCTGTGTGTTTACTGTCACTAAAAAGAAACCTTTGACATGACTGTAACTGTGTGGACGTTTAGAGCTGGATCTCGTCACTAGTTTCTTTTATATACACAGCGCAGAGATGTGCTAGGAATAGGAGTTCAATATTCTCAGAAACCAGTCGTGTAGTCTTCCTCTTTTTCTTTTTTTTTTTTTAGTTGTGTAAAGTGTTTATTTGCAGCTTTATATCACTGTGTTCACACTGTGTTTACAGAGCTGGTGCAAGTGTTTGGTGAGAAAGAGTGTAAAAATCCCAGATTATACCAAATTATCCCAAATTAGACACAATATCTAGTCCTGTGTCCCTTGAATAAATATAATATGTCAATAGTGCTGTGTTATGAAATACATTTTTAAGTCTAAATTTATCATCCAGTTACACTTTTGACACTCAGCTCTGAAATGCAAATCAAGCTGCTGTATTGTGTCACCTATTTGTAATGAATACAGTTGGTTCAGTACCTGCATGGAGAAACAGGGTCCCTCCTATTATCTACTCATCTGTCCAAACCAGACTGCTCAGTGACCTTCATGGACATCAGAGTCATGTGACAGTCTGTGTCTGTACGTGTGCAGTCTGCAACATTTCCCTAAACATGAAACCAAATATATGACCTAATAACACTACTGTCACCACGCAGGGAATCATTGTGCGAGCAGCTCTGAGTGTGCTCTTGATTGGAGTCTAATAATAACAACAGTCAACCCACATGCAATCCTTGAATCAAAACCACATTTCCCATAATGCCTTGAAATGAGCGCAAGCTTCTCTGACTTGCAGAGCGTTGTGCTGTGTTATAGTGAAGACATGCTGCAGGGTTTATACTCTAATGTGTGTGTGTGTGTGTGTGTGTGTGTGTGTCCCAGGAAGGTGATAAGGTGTCACACTTCCCAGCAGGAGATTATGTAAAGCCAATGAACGCTTTGAGAAAGCTGATTAAATGAAACCGTCGCAGACAGGCTGGCCAGACAGATAAAAACAATTAAAACCAATCTTTATAACCTCTTCTTCTCTTAACTTTGCATTATTACATCTTATCATTGCACAGTATAATGATACTGTATGTTTAACATAGTACAGTGTGTGCTACTGTATACAGGAGGGCTGAGAGATAATTCAATATGATCCTTTATTGACTTTCAGTGGATTGTGATGTTATATAATCACATTGTGTTACTAATTTACAACATTAATAATTCATAACAGTTTTGTTTTGCACATTTGAAGAGTTGTGAACATAATAGCAGAACACAATTCATTGCCTCAATTTAACTATTTTGCATACACCATATTGTGATATGTGTCAATATCAGATTTCAACCATATCATTCAGCAACTTTTGACTATGAATGTCATCTTCCCAAACTCTTTGTTTATACACCTTGTATTATTATTGTGTGTAATGTAGAGCTGTAACATTTAGTCAATCCATCTATTAGTCAATCGACAAAAATTAATCAACTTTTTTGATAGTTGATTAACTGTTTTGAGTCATTTTTTTAGGAGAAATATCCAAATTCTCTGATTACAACTTCTTAAATGTGAATATTTTCTGGTTTCTTTAGTCTTTTTTGATGATAAACTAAATATCTTTTGGCTGTGGACTGTTGGTCAGGACAAAAGAAGACTTTTGAGGACGTCATCTTGGGCTTTGTGAAACAGTGATTGGACATTTTATAGACCAAACGACTCATTGAGAAATTAATTGACAGATTAGTTGGTAATGAAACTAGTCGTTAGTTGCAGCCCTAATCCCATGTGGGATTGGCCATTTCAATCGTGTGCACACAAAATCCAGTTCAGAAAATCTTACTTTGTTGTTGTTTCTCAGGACATTTGCTAATGACAAAAAAATGAGCAGAAAGTTGTGTCAGTTAGCAGAAATGCAAAACACAACAATTATGGTCATAATGGTTACATAAAGACAAAGGAGAGGTTGTCTGCATGCTGATTTCTGCAAACATTTCGACCCACATTGTCTTCATCAGACAAACATCTATGTGAATAAAACACGATGAAGACTTTGTAGGTTGAAAAGTTGCATCAAAAAAACTTTTGGATGCTTGTGTGCATACAACCTTCTTTCTCTTTGCTTGCTGGTTTCTATCCTGCAACTGTAACCAACTCAGGTTGGATGTGCACACTATCCACCTTTTTACATCATGGGTAAATACTAATGTAGTAAAATACAGGAAGATGTCTAGTAAAAAAACCCCAGTTCAAATAAGCAGTTTTAAGGGAAGTGGGTAAGAGTTCAGTGAATGTGGTATCTTGGTAGATGTGAGGTGTGATTGAAGAAGTCAGAGAAGAGTAGGCAGCTTGGTGGACTTGGATGTGTTCATGAACATATTTTGCATAAGATCCATGTGTTTGTATTGAGTGTACGTGTGGTGTGTGTGTGTGTGTGTGTGCTGCGTGGGGAAGGTGGGGAGGGGGGGTTCAGCTCCAGTAATGAACTCTGTAGAGCCTGTCATGTTTTCAGGTCTGTTTTAAACAGCTCTGGTCACCCTGCTGTGTTCAACTGTAATTAGATTAAAACGGCAGATCTGGGACTGTAGCAGGTGTGTGTGTGTGTGTGTGTGTGTGTGTGTGGGTGTGAACTTTATCTACATCTTTTATCCACCCACACATATGTGTTTCATGTTCTGTCTTTATACATGTGTACATACATCACTACATTCATCCGCTTACTGTATATTTCCTTTTATAGCCGTGTAGTAAGCACAGAGGAGCCCTTTGTGCTCCGAGTGCTGCTGTGCCTTTGTTTAAGAAAAAAAAGTTGAATATATCTCTTAATCTGTTGATTATGTTTTACATTAATTAATTCATTGCTTTGTTTATAGAATGTCAGGATGTCATGAAATGGAAAGAGCCCATGGTGACATATTCAAAGTGCTTGTTTTATCCAACCAGCTGTGACAAAACTCAGCGATATTCAGTCACAAAAAAGCAAAAACATCAAATCTTCACAACTGAGAAGTTGGAACCAGCAAATATTTGGTATTTTTACTTGAATATGACCGAAACATCAATTATCAAAATAGTTGGCGAGTAATTTTACATTGTTCAACTTGACATTTATCAACTTGTAAATTATAAAAACTCTTTATTTAATCAGGATTAGGTTCGGTTACCAATGGAAATGTGATAATAGCACCAAAAATGTCAAGTAAGCTTTTATCAAATGTCTGGTTTAGAGCTGTCACTTTTTCAAAAGGAAAGTTGCACTAAAATGAATTTGACTGAATTACATGTTTTTAAATTTGTTTGAATTAAATTTAACGTTGCCTACGTAGCCTAAACATTGAAATATGAAATTTTGTTTCAGACATTGTTGGTTCAGATGAATCACAATGACTTTGATGATCCCATCTTAATTTGTCCAATACTTTGGTTTATGACCTGCAGAATCAATGACACTCCCATCAGCCTCAGCTATACTTTGTGTTTAGTGATAATAAGCAAATGATAGCATGCTAACATACAACACTAAGAGGGTAAACATTAAACCTGCTAAACATGAGCATGTTAGCATGGTGATTTGTTAGCATACTGATGTTGGCATTTAGCTCAAAGCACTGCTGTGCCTACGTAGAGCCTCACAGAGCCGCTAGCGTAGCTCTGTAGTCATTTTTGTTTTGTTTTTATCTCATACTTCTTATTTAATCTTGTATTTCTTACTTTATTTGCTCACCTGGCTAGCTAAAATCTTGCTCTGGGTGGCAAAAATGACTCCTAACCCTGCTAGCAGCGGAGGTGTCCCTTTGCCTCTGCCCTATAAAGAGTTGGTTCACACTACCAGCATGGTGTACTCGGAAAATTTTGAAGTTCTGGATTTTCTGGGCAAAACGTTCACACTCGAAACATGTTGTTCCAATTTCCTTCAGAAACATCGATTGCCTAACCTGATAACAAATCTCATCAGAAACCTCTCGGCATTGTGTGTTTTGTTTGAAAGTTAATTTCAATGATGAATTAACTCAACAACAACGTTTAAGGTAATTGATAAGGTGAATCATTTTTACTGTAGTTGCCTATAGTATACCACATGCATGCAAATCATCTACACCTCTTCTCACTGCACATGTAGTGCCAAAAGACAAGGAACACAGGACAAGAAACACAAGGAAGAGTCACATGTTTGGATGATATCTAAACAGGATAAACCAGATGTTTATCTTGTTGTACTGTAAGTGAAGATGACTGTGAAACTATTTTAAGAAGAGGTGAAATACATTCTTATCAGGCTGTTTGCTTTTTCAAAATGCCATCAAAGTGTCTGAATGTCCAAGGGAGACTGTCGAGGTTTTGAAAAGACAATGGAGACCAGAGGGGGTTTTGATGCTGACTGATGTCAAAGCCTCTTCCCAGAATTAACTGTGTACTCAATGAACCAGAATTAGATGATTTAATATTAGAAACTAGTAACACACATGCTTAAAACAACAGAGACACACACATCTTTACGTCCTGTCTGTGACCACTCCCATCCAAGCCAAACCTGGAAGGGACAGCAGGACTCAGGAAAGGATCTGAATGAACGTCCTGCCAGATGAAACAATAAACGCTGTTGAAGCAGCGATGAAACTAAAAACAATACACACATGACGGAAGTTTTGATGCTGTCATCAATGACTCATAGCAAACATTACAGTACGCTGCCCCACCAATGTTAACATTTGATGTTGGGGTTTAGCCCTGTGAGAGGGGAAAAATGTCACAACAGGGGATTTTAATCATAGCGTCACTGTTGTTGGACCAAACGTTAACTGCAAAAAGTGTGTTTGTAAGAATGGAACAGCTGGTTTTTCCATCGGTGGACATGAGAAATGATGCAATGGTTTCTGGAAGATTTCAATGGTTGAGGGTCACCAAACCTTCACACTTTCATTTCATGTAAAAAAAAACCAAAACCATCACACTGTAGCATGCATTGCATGCAGTCTCACATATGTTACAGGAAAAGAGAAAAGGTGCATTATATAAAAATCTGGTGCCACTGAGCACATCTAACCACCGGCCATTTCCTCTGAACAAAGGGTTTTAGGTTCTCTTGTATCTCTTATAGCCATCATGTGCCTGGTAGTCTTACTGCTCACGAGTACTCTTGACTGTCACAAGAGATGTTCCCCCTTGTGTTTTATTGCACCACACTATTACAGCCTGCCTTAATATTAGTCATTCACCCTGAAACCTTAATTCTAGAGAGGAATACCATCTTTGTAATGTGCAGCAAAGTAATCCCACTGTAATTTAGGTAATTTTAGACTTCCTGGTTTCCAGAATTATTTGATTGCACCACACACCACGGGCGACATATTAGGTGGAGATGCAGCTCAGCAGATGTGTGTATAGTAATTTGTGTGTGTGTGTGAGTGTGTTTATGTGAAAGGGAGATAATGAGACAGATACTGCTTAAGAGGCTGGTGAGTTTTTATGTGCTTTTAGACAAATGTGTCACCATCACGGGGGACGTTAGGTGGAAGTACACTGTAGTCAAAGTTCAGGAGGCAGCTGTGTTTGTTGGTGTGAGTTTGTGTGCAGCATGTGGCAGATGGAGAGATGAAAGCTGTTTTAAAACAGCGTGTGTATGTGTGTGTGTTGCGCCCACGTGGTTGTCACCTGCTTTCAAGAACTGAAATCGTCTCCCCTCACAGTTATCTGATGACACAGTTTCTCTTCCTTTGTTGCCCCTCGTCTAATTCGCTGTCTGTATTGTTTTGACTGGCAGGAGCGTACCTGGTGCCCTATCTCATCCTGTTGATATTGATTGGCATCCCGCTGTTCTTCCTGGAGCTCGCCGTGGGACAGCGGATCCGCAGGGGCAGCATCGGGGTGTGGAACTACATCAGCCCTCGTCTGGGGGGCATCGGCTTCGCCAGCTGTGTGGTGAGTATGACACCGCGGCCTGCGTCAGCTGTACACATTAATAAAGTGTAGTAGATGTATGAAAATGAGACAACAGCAGAGTTAAAAGAATAGTGAACATGTTACTGATCTTAAAATAAAGGGTTTCATTTCATAATGTTTTCATTATATATCCTATCATTACCAGTGCAATCTAATGCAATCCAGTACAACAGCTCTGCCATAAATTCTTCATTTACAAGGCTTATATATTTTCAGTTTTTGTTGACATTGTCAGAAAAGTGATAATTCTACATGTACATTGGTCATTCATGGACATTTATATTATGTTGAAAAGGGAAGGTGTTGTTTTTCAGTATTTAAGGCTTCTTTGCAACACTTCGCCCCCCCAAAAAAGTTTCCTCTTGTTGTAACATGAGAAAATCAAAGTACTGAGTGTTGAGAAGAGTTGATTTCAAAAAAGATCCTCCTATGCGTTTTGGTTTATTTTTTGAGTCAGAAGTTAACTTGTCTCTCTTGCCTGTAGGTGTGCTTCTTCGTGGCTCTCTACTACAATGTCATCATCAGCTGGAGTCTCTTCTACTTCTCCCAGTCCTTCCAGCAACCTCTGCCATGGCATGAGTGTCCACTCGTCAAGAACAAGACCACTACATGTAAGATACAAACACATTCAGGCGTATGGATCCAGTCATTGGCTCCGTCTACAGTTTAACGTTAAACAAAAGGCTTGTATCCTGTTTGTTCTGTAAACCAGACACTACTAGATAATTGTAACAAAAGGGGTACATGACGGGGAATGAGCTGTAACTCCAATTGGTTTGTTCATAGATGTGGTGCCGGAGTGTGAGAAGAGCTCGGCCACCACCTACTACTGGTACCGCGAGGCCCTGAACATCTCTAACAGCATCTCTGAGGGTGGAGGACTCAACTGGAAGATAACATTGTGCCTGCTGGCTGCCTGGTCTATGGTATGCCTCGCCATGATCAAGGGAATCCAGTCTTCTGGGAAGGTAAGGAGAATTTTGTTCTCTGTTAGCATTTTTAGGGCCTTTTCAAACCTATAGTTCATTTGCTGGTCCGAATCAGTGGATAAATTGGGAAAATAAATTGGGAAAAATTTTGCCCTTGGTTCAGTTTCTTTGCACACAGAGAAAAAACCAAGTGAACCAAAATGTATCACTGCAAACCACGTGAGAACGTTTGTTCTGCTTATTGGTCGTATGTGTCTGTGCCAGGAGCTAGAACAAAGACACAGGAAGAACGTTCTTTGTTGCACTAGTCCAGCTAGCTGATTTCACTCATCCGTATCTCAGTATGCAAAGCACACCTGGCTATGGGAGCCGCTTACTTGCAGAGTACACTTAGTAGTTGGGTCGGATCATGTTCCCACTACAAACGAACTGCTCCAGAAATCTTTTGGGACATGCCTGAGGCCACATCCTCAAAGGGTCTCGGTACTGTTGTTTTGATCCGCACCAGAGTCCGATTCAACCGGACTAAAAAGTGGAGGTCTGAAAACGTTCCCTCAGTAGTTTCCTGCAGCACTTGTTCCTGCACCCATGTAGGTTGCAACTTGTTGAAATAAACTGGTGAAAAGCTATATTAAAAAGTAGGAAATGAGGCAGAGGAGGAGGGGTTTTCTGAGAGGAAGGAAGAAAGGAAGAAAACAGAGGAAACTGACTTCTATAGTTATCCTGCAATCCTGGCAGCTTGGTCTAAATAGATAGTAAAATATAACTACCCGGGAAAATGGGGGAATGTGACAGAAACAAAAGGTCTTTTCTTGTTAAGTGTTTTGGAAAATCCTTTCACACATAATTAGCTCACTTCAAGATGGAGGCTTACAGAGTGCAAACTGTATGAATGCCTGGTCTAAAGACACTGATAAGTCACTATACTGTAATGTGACTTGACAATTTTTTTCTAATGATACAGTCTCAGATATGATCCTGGGAGCTCATGTGATATTGTGGGATTTTTGGCTCAGCTTACTTTAGCTTAGTGTAGCAAAGCTGACAGTAGCGTGACTAGCATCCGGAAGGATTAGCCCACTGGCTAAAGGTTAGCGTTTGCTTGCAAACTCACCCCGCTCCTCTCTTTTTACAGGGGATCCTTATCATTCCACACTTTCTCATAACATATGACAAGCATTAGCCGGTGTACTTCCAAGGTCAGAGTCAAGCCTGTGCTAATTGGAAAAATGGTCACACTTTTTAATCTTCCAAGAGTAGCCTAAGCTTTGATGCTGAAGTCATTTGTTATTATCCTCACTTCTTATGCAAGACCTGGCTGGGTTACAGCATAGGGTCAAAATTAACAAAGTATATTTCAGTTATCTTTTTTTTTCTTTTTTGTCTGCAATAGGTCATACATGAGTCAGTCATTCTTAACTCAGTGAAATTACTTTTTGTAATAGTGCCAAAAACATGGAGAATTAACACCCAACCTTGCAGTTATTATTTTTGGTTTTACAGCACATTTACATAAAGTTCAGTCTCAGCTGCATTCATCAACTACTGTAGGCAACCATTTCCGACGTAAAAGCTTTAACAAACTCATTGTAGCCTAACTGCCAAGCACCAAAGTTAGCGGCTAGCTGGTGAAGAAACTGGAACATATTACTGTATTGCTATAAACCAAAGACCCAATTATTGTTCTCTGGACTTGGTGGAGACCAAACCAGAGCTAAAAAGAGAGTAAACTGAATGTTCATCTTCAGGTAGCCAAGTTGTTTTGATGTTTTCACACCAATTACTATATTTTTTATAATAACAGTTTATCAAATGACTCGGCTTGTAGTGATGGACCTACAGAGAATTATCACCCAACTCGGCTTTACGACGCTTTATAGCAAGTTTCAGCTCATTGTTTAGTTGTCCAGCTGCAACTTTACTGTTTTGGTTTACTCTCAGCGCTATCTTAGTGTTGTTTTCAGAGAAAAAGCTCTAAAAAGCCACTGTACACTACCTACCTGCTCAGCACCAAATGGCAAACACACAGTTAGGGACTAGTTGGTGAACATAATTGAACATTAAGCAGCTAAAGAGAAATATATTTCCCACAGGAGTTGGTAGAGACCCAAAACAGAGATAAAAAGAGATTGAATATTGGACTTATATTCACCAGGTGGACAGAAACACGACTCCAAAGGAATAATAATGTTGCACTGTAACTGCTGGATTTGGAAATAAGCAACTGTTTGCTAACAAGTGAAACATATCAGCTTAAAAGGCGATATGTCATGTCATGTTCACAACTTGTTTCCGTTGCCCCCAAGTGGCCAAAAAACAGTTAAGGCAGGTTTATAAGCATTAAACGTTGGTTCAATCAGCATCTTAGGTGAAAAATATCAAGTTACATCTTTGCAAAAAGTACCAACTCTAATATTAGACTACAACTGTAGTTTCTTGTTAATGGTGTGGGAAATGTGTCTTACTTTCCCCACCTTTAATTCATACATTGTCCTTAGCTCAGGTCTTATCCCAACAGCTGTCTGCTTTCTGCTCGGGTCTACTGAGCCCTCCTCTTTTGTGCTGCATTCACCACAACAGCCGAAGACAAAACAAGATGGATGCCTTTAGCCACAGAATCCCGTTAATCTAGGTCTCTGCCACAATGATTTGCAGTGCTAGACAGTCTCATTTCCCCTGCATGCCACATCTTGCTGCCTGGCAAGAAATGCCACTGATAACCACAATCATTGTCACAATCACTACTTCACTATTGCCACTCTATCAGAGGGGTTATATTGGCACAGATGACGTTCAAGTCTTTTACTGCTATCAGGAAAATACAATTAATTGCTAAAACAAAGATATAAATGTGTTGTTTATAAAAAAAAAAGAAATAACCAATCATTTTTTTAAACGGCTTAACAGAAACCACCCAAGCCACCAGTTAATTGTACAGTTTGAGACAGATGGTTGTCTTCCAACTACCTGGTGTGTCTGGATGGCCTTTTGAGTTGGCGAGAGTAGAAATGGGCATGAACTTTCCCTTGAAGGGGGCCAGCTCTAAGTGTCTTTGAAGTTTAATCAGCACTGTGTGGTACAAAAGAATATTAATGCTCTCTCCACCCATGTTCACAAAAGCCTTTTTCCAAGGAATATCCCTACCGCGATCTGCATTTCTCCCATTTGTGTATGTGGGTGGGCGTGAAAGGGATCAGACCATTTTGGTTACCATGGTTATACGCGCTCTTTTGGCTTGGCTTGATTGTCAAGAGTGTGGCAAAAAAAAGGGGGGGTGGGGAAAATAACAGGGAGATTCATGGAAAGTATCCAAAGTAGCTGAACACCATTAAAAGTTAGCAATTATAAGCCAATTAATAAATCATGTAATCTTTTAGATGTAAAATACCTTTAATATTATTAATACATTATGTATAAAGAATCTCAACAGTTACATGTTTCTGTCATGATGGGAAAACCAAACTTTTATGTCAGTTTATAAAGATAACAGTGCAGTTCTCAGAATATGACCTTTGCAAAAAGCACATCCTATCTGCCATAACACATAATCTTTCATAATAAAGTCCCTTTTTGATACAACATCAGACCGAGGTTACAAAGGAGCAGATATCTGTTTATCACAGAAAAGCCTGTAGCCTGTGTGGCTGAGAGTCGACTGAGGTTTCGACTGGGAGGTTCAATCAGAAAACGGCTGACAAGCAAGTTCAGAACCACAGCGAAGAAAACAAAAGAGAAAAAAAGAAATCTTTTAACAGACAGAAAGACTTTTGACAATATGACAGATGATTAGCAAAACCTCCAGGGCTATAGTTCAAGTCTAAATTCTATAAAAGGCTGAGTTATATATACTGGAGCCTTAAACAAATGTCTTTCGAAGCTGAAGAAATCAAGATTTACTGTTTTACAACTTTGTGTCTGTGCTGTTGTCAAGTGACCGAGCTTTAAATCAGTTTCAGTTGCACCTCTTTGGTAATGAATGGAAGAACACTGTTCACTACACAGCAGGGACATCCCCTTTGTAATTTTCAGTGAGGGTAAAACATGTTTTTGTTTCAAAAAATGTACAATGTGGGACAAACATCTAATAAAATCTGAAAATGACCAAAAATACTTTATGTTTATGTGAATCACAGGTTAGAAGTCTTTTTTGCCTGCAAGCACTGGAAAAAATCATTCAATTTTACAAACCTTAATTGAATTGCCAAACATGAATGAATCTGTTCAGGGTGAATTATCCCTTTCCTCTAAGACGAGACATTACGTTGTCTCATTCAGAGCTACATATAGACCACCATGTAGGAGACGCAGTGTCTCTGAATCGCCAGCTTTGCTTATGACTCAACCGTAAACCATTCCCCGGTGGCTGCAGACACACCCCACTGCCAGTCCTGTAAACCCACGTGTCGCTGTGTAGCGGCTGACTCAGGCTTTCAGTCCTGCTCTTACTCTCTAACTGCCACCTTGTCTAGAAGGAGAAGGCCTCCGGTTAATGATGTGCGGTGTTCAACAACAAAAAGACGAGAGGCCCGTCGTCTGATTAGCGCGATGATGGGACAAAGGCCCTTGCACAGGCCCAGCAGCTACCATCCCTGGCCTGGGACCCTGCTGATATTGATTACACAACTTTCATGGCGCACTAAGTCGTCACTACTTTAAAATGCATTGTCATTTTCACAGTCACGAAGAAAGAAAATGCTTAAAATGTGTCTCTAAACTTGTCTCTCAGCTGCAAACTTGATTCTTGACAAATATATTAAAGGGAAATGAAAAAAACTCACTTTCACCTACTATCCTCTTACCCACTACCTACCAAGATATCAGCAGCTTTAGACTGACTGCTCAGGTTTCATTCTTCATGTTCCTGTGAGATGATCATAATCAACACTGCACATACAGGCAGGCCGGAAGATCACACCACATTTTTTTTCAGTTTTCTAAACTCTCTATTATCTGACAAGCATTTTTCTGACAGGAACTTGACAGCAGTTATCTTTATCTCATAGCTATAATATTTCACCGTTACTCAGTAATCTAGAAACCAATTATAAGTCTCAGTGAACCAGACACAATGTACATCAAAGGTTCTTAAGTCTGTGCTTTACTGGGTAAACCATAGTCTGACTTATCTTGAAACTAGGTCTAAAGCATCAAAAAAAAAAAAAAATTTGAATGCATATCTGTTTCATTTAAGCATCTTATAATCATTAGAAACACATTTTGTTCTTAATTGCTTTAAATTCTCATTATTTAAGTTTCATCTCTAACTATTCCTGATGGTTTTATGCCCTCCAAGACATGGACAAGACATCTTAAAATATGCAGAGTGACTTTATTGAAGTACAGGCTGACTGCAAAAGTTTGTTGGCGTGAAACAAGATGTTCTGTTTGCTTGTAGGTGATGTACTTCAGCTCCCTGTTCCCGTACGTCGTGTTGATTTGCTTCCTGGTTCGGGCTTTGCTCTTGAAGGGCTCCGTGGACGGGATTCGACACATGTTCACACCCAAGGTACTAAACATTTCAAGTCAGCGTTTCTCTGTTTAATCTGTTTAAGTACAAATTTATGCCACCAAGGAAAAAACTGTTTTTAGGTATTTATCCACAGGAGGGATGTCTTGATTGTAGAAAGATTACTTTCATTATCAATTAATTTGATAATTGCTATGTTCATAAAATAGTGAAGAATGCCAATTTAAGATCCAAGATCCTTCAAATGTCCTGTTTTGTCAAGTTTTCTATCATATATGACAAAGAAAGCTTGAGAGCTTTTTACTTGAGAAATGACAAAAACGCTTAATTGATCATCAAAATGGTTGCTAAGTAATTTCTGTCAATTGACTCATCGATTAATTGTTTCAGCCCTACTTGACTGAGCACCATGTGTCAGAAATGTACTGTAGAAATTCTCCAGAAAGCACATCAAAATGTTATGTATTTATCACACAGCCACTGGTAAACTGAATCCACTTGCCGTTTAAAAAAAAAAAAAAAAGAGAGAAAAAAAAGGTGTCTGAACTCAAAAAAAACGAATCTGCGCTGTAATAGGCCGATTTCCCAGCAGCAACAGGCCAATGGCTCCTCTGGCCGTGGAATCATGTTGGCAGCAGCTCTGCTCACCATGGAAACAAGAGTTACTGAGGCTTTATGTAACTAACCAGCCAAAGACGCTCATTCACAGCAGAGTCTGTCTCGTGTGTCTGCTCTGTCTCGTCGGCTGACATCTTACGACTTCAAACCACACGTTCTGCCGCCATCTTCCGCCGTGTACCTGCGGACATCAAAGTCCTGCTGTGTGTGTGTGTGTGTTCTGCTTTGTGCTTACAACAGGTCGAGACCTGTGTAATAAAAAATTACCATGTGGAAACTGCCAAGATGCCAGCCGTCAGTTGGCGTCTTGATATACTGACAATCTGCAGACAAACAGAAATAAGAGAATGTGGTGAAGCTGTTTAGCATGTATAGAAACAATTAATAAATGGTTCATAACACACTATAATGTAATTGTTAGCAGATAACTAAGAAATGTTCTTCGATGTATTTGTTAACAACTATAAGTCCTCCTGTGGGCACTCATTCTGTAGGTGGGGGCTGTTGTATAAACAGATTAAACAGATAATTAATGACAATATAGTAAAATACAGTTGTAATAATATAAATATGTCTTCATACTACATTATAGTATGTTATAAAATATTTATTAAATGTTAGTGTACCACTTATAAGTGCTATAGGGGGACTTAAAGTTAAGTGTCACCAAGAATTTTTCCTAAAAATAAATGTTTATATATTCGTTATTTATTAATAATTAATAATAGAAAGACATGCCACAATTTAGACCTTTTATTTATGTTATTGCAAAAAGTAAAGTGATGTATAGGTCTGCAACTACCAATTATTCCCATTGCTGATTTTTTAATTAAAAAATTAATCAATCAGTGTATAAAATGTCAAGAAAAATAGTGAAAAATGTCCATCACAATTTTTGAAAGCCAAATATGTCGTCTTCAAATGACTTATTTTGTCTGACAAATAGTCCAAAACCCCAAAACATTCAATTCACAATGGTAAAAAAAATTAAGTATGACATAATAATATTAACTCAAGGTCCACTTACTCGTATTTTGTGAACATTGATATTCTGTATATTGGTCGAATACCTTCAGTCATGATCCGCACATGTAGACTGTGTTACTAAACTAAAACAAACCTCTTTGCAGCTGGAGATCATGTTGGAGGCCAAAGTGTGGCGAGAGGCGGCCACGCAGGTCTTCTTCGCGCTGGGCCTCGGCTTCGGAGGCGTCATCGCCTTCTCCAGCTACAACAAGCGGGACAACAACTGCCACTTCGATGCCGTCTTGGTGTCTTTTATCAATTTCTTCACCTCCGTGCTGGCCACCCTGGTGGTGTTTGCTGTGCTGGGCTTCAAAGCCAACATCATGAACAGCAAATGTGTGGCACTGTGAGTAAGAGCTTCCTCTCACATTGAGCGACAGACAGCAAATGTGTTTCCTGTCGACAATCAAAGAACTGAATCTGTAGTGATTTTATTCTATGATGAAAACAAGAGAAGGAAACTACTTGGGGAGGAAGTAGAGAATAAAGCTCTTGCAAAATTTGGTCCAATGATATTGTTTAGACAACTTTACTATTTCACAGTCTCTGAATTGAAGTGTTAAGTTCAATTTCATGACTAAAACTATCAATAACTTCTGCCCATTTTTTTAGGAACACCAACAAGATTGTGGCTTTGTTGGGGAATGGCATTGAAGCGAGCCTGATCCCCCACCACATCAACCTCACTCAGGTCAGTCAGGTTAGTGCTGAGGACTACAATCTGATGATAGAGATCATCAAAAGGGTGAAGGAGGACGATTACCCGAAACTGGGACTGGAATCCTGCAGCATTGAGGACGAGCTCAATAAGGTACTTGCAAAAAGATTTTAAAAAATGTTTTACACATGTACAAATATTCATTAAAACCCTGTTTGAGACGTTGTGGTTTTACAAGGAGTTATGTGCCGGACTGTTTCCCAGGGTTTTGCTGTCATTGTAATCTAAGCTAACTGGCTGCTAGTGGTAGCCTTATATTTATCATACCACTCCACTGCTTAGCTTTAGGGATTATGCCTGATCTTTTGAAGGGGTTTAATGTGAAACAGATGGAAGTGTTTAGTTTTCATTTCACTACAAGACTGGAGAATTAGAAATTATGGCTCATAAGCTCTCTAAAAGTAAACTGACTCAAATAAAGGCCTAATTTTCATCTCAGCTGAGGAAAAATAAAGGCCCTGGCAGCTAATGGGAAATTATTTATTAACTAATTTTTTAACCTCTTCTTCTTCTTCCCTCCTCCCACCAGGCGGTCCAGGGCACAGGTTTGGCCTTCATTGCCTTCACAGAGGCCATGACCCACTTCCCAGCCTCACCCTTCTGGTCTGTCATGTTCTTCCTCATGCTGGTGAACCTCGGTCTGGGCAGCATGTTCGGCACCATTGAGGGCATCCTCACTCCACTGATAGATACTTTCAAAGTCCGCAAGGAGTTTCTTACAGGTTAGAGAGACATTAAAACAACAGACTGCGCCTTTAACTCCAGAAAGTTAGCATCTTTGACAGAGTTCTTACAAAATATGTCTATATTTGTCTCAGTGGAATAGTCAAATATATACACATTCTTCCTAATGTGGAGATTCAGGTGCCCTGAAATATGTTTTCATAATTAGACACATCAAACAAGGTGCTGTCTTGGTCCTAGTCTGCATTTTAATCTATGTAGTTCAGTTCTGTAAAAGGGATTGGGATCACGTGAGCCAAACAGGTCCCAACAAATTGTTGTGGGATCAAAACATATGTAGGTGGTGATGTTAGGAAATCTTGCAAAAGTGAGAGGGTGCAGAATTGCAAAAACAGTCCTGTGCAGGCCTTTTTGTATGTTGAATGCTGAGGTTAGCTTAGTTTAGCTTAATCCTTGGAAGTCTATAGAATCTGAAGCAACTCCATTAGGAAAAAGACTGTTTCTGCAAAGATGAATGGGTTGCCTAGTAATGATTTACAAATTTACATATTTATAAAGTTGCTGCTTAACATAGAAATTACATTATATTACATCAAACTTCTGATCCATTTCCAGCACTGCCATGAATACAATAATTTTGTATTCATAGCAGTCCTCTGAAAGAGGCATGATAATGTTATGGTATTATGATGCCAGTACAAAAATGTTTCAGAAAATGATTACAGAAAAGCTCCAACAGAAGCAAACACATAACAGGTTTGATTAATGATACTCATGGCTCAGTCACTATAGTGAGCAGGATGTGGGCCATCCTGCTGGTCTTTGAACGCCTTTAAATGGGTCCTGCTCTACTTAAACATACTCAATTTTAGTTCACTTTATGTTCACCCTACTTCTCTTACTGTATCTCAGTTTACCTGAGCGTTATACTGCAGATAATAACTGTAAATCATGGTACACTGAAAAAGGACCATCTCAAATACTGTATTTAGGAGTCATATAGAAATTATATAGCAATGCAATATCCATTGTCCAACACTGAATATGACAAGCACTGAAACATATTCAAAGTCCCTCTTTTTGTTACTATACTTCCACTGCAGTTCAACAGGGAATCACTGTCCGAGGAAACACAAAGAGGAAATTTTATGCTAAAAAGACTGTTAATGTGGCAGATATCCACTTTATATGACTAACTCAGACTGCTGAAGCCTCATTTGGGTACTTGACTGTTGTTTAAGACAGACTTAAAAAAAACTGTGAACCCATCCTTTAATTAAACAAATCCTGATGTTCAGTAACTAACCACCTGCTCCTCTCCTGCAGTGGGATGCTGCGTGTTGGCCTTCTCTATCGGTCTCCTGTTTGTCCAGCGCTCAGGGAACTACTATGTGGCCATGTTCGACGACTATTCGGCTACTTTGCCTCTGCTCATAGTGGTCATACTGGAGAATGTGGCTGTTGCTTGGGTCTATGGGATTGACAAGTAAGAGCACATCATCGTCAGCATATTGTCTCATCTTCTTATGAGTTACATATCACTTATAACTTGTAAAAATGAGGAAATAATACCTAAAACATGTGCAAAATGTAGCCATTTAATAGATTACTAAGTCTTTAAGCTAACTAGAAGAACAGCTAATATATCAAATTGAGTTTATACGGGAAATATTGTGTCACACAAACAAAAAAAACGAATATTTTGACATATATTTTGATTATTGCTTTCCAAAAAAAGGAAGACATGGCAAAGGCATGAAGACAATAGCCTTAAAAAGTAATTTAATCACTCATGATTATTCCTACTGTACATGTTGCGAATCATGTATTAATGCTATATGAATGCTTTAGAGTTTAGGTTGACGCAAAAATTGTAACCCCAATACCACAATTTCTGCAGACAAAATTATATATTTTTGGAACCACTGAGTTGGTATATTCAAGCTATATAGCCTTTAAACAACAAATAAAGGCCACTAGGTTTATGAAGCAGAAATATGAAACTATTGTGAATTCTTTACATCTGATCTTACCTCCTGTTGTGTCGCTCTGTTTTCACCCCCACCACTCTCTCAGATTCTTTGAAGACCTGAAGGACATGCTTGGCTTTACGCCGTTCCGTTTCTACTACTACATGTGGAAGTTCATCACACCCATCCTGCTGCTGGTCCTCCTGTGCTCCAGCTTAATCCAGCTGACCATGACGCCGCCCAGCTACAGTGCCTGGATTCAGGAAGAGGTGAGTCAACATCTCCGGCTTGTCCGTCCTGGGACCAGGGATCAGTGGGGGTGGAAGTTCTCCTACTTGGAACAAGTAAAAAGCAAATTAAAGGGTTCAAAGTAAATGAGGCAGTAGTTTAAAAACGGGGGGGAAAAAGGCAAAGTTTTTACTGATAAACACATTTAGGCGTCCTTTAACGCTCGGACAATCAACAGGATGTGTGGTCTAAATCGCAGACGTTTTTTTTTAACACATCAAGAGAAAACTACAGCCATTTGAAAAGCTTCAGTAAGTGGAGCAAAGGCCACCGGACAAAGTGTCCCTGCATGGACTGCTTAACTTATCCATAGAGGTTGACACTTCTCAACTCACCAAACCAGCTAAGTAGGTTCACCTGCAGCTGAACTAAGCATCACTGTGAAGTAGGTTTGCCTTACTTGAGTGATGATTAGTCATCATTTTTCTTCAAGTCTGGAGCATGTAGATACTTACCTCACTGCTGCTCATGAGGTTTCTTCCTTTTTTCCTTGTAGGTTTTTTAGAGGCGGGTTTTTATTGTCTGAATCGAGGGTCTAGGGATAGAGGATGCCTTCTTGCTTAACGACTACCTATATGTAGTGATGTAATAATGTAGTTGTGAGGATGTGGCTGCAATTAATCATTATTTTCATTACCTGATAATCTGCTGATGATTTTCTTAGTTTCTTTGACTCGATTAATAGGTTTAGTCGGTAAAATGTCAGAAAATAGTGAGAAATGCCCCTCACAATTTCTTAGCTTGACCCAACTGTTTTTGTATTTTTACTGATTGACTAATTGATTAATCAGCTAATTGTTCCAATTATTGGTGACAACAATTTGTCTCATTTTAACCAAAGTTTCCTGCAGTGCTTTATCACAAAAACGGGCCACCTTAACTGAAGCTGACCGTTTTTGCTGACATAATCATAAAAAAACATGAAATTAAATTTTGAGGAAAAAGTACAAATGTGTAATTTCATACATTGTTTAGGCCGAAATCTACTAACTAAATTGATCTCAGGATGAGATGTGTCATTATGTGGGAGACTTTCCGCCTCTGCTGTACAATTTCCTGGGTTAAACCCTGTTCCTGTCATTTGAACACTAAATTATCAGTACAAGCACATTCAAAAAGGACATTTCAGCATTTAACACCAGTCATCAACTCAGAGACACATCCTTTCATCTTTCTTAGCCTCAGTCTGTTTTCTTGTGTCTGTCCTCCAGGCCAAAGAGCAGAAACTCGGTTTCCCTCCTTGGGGCATCGTGGTCTGCATCTCCCTGGTGGTGATGGCCATCATGCCCGTGCCTGTGGTCTTCGGTCTGCGCTATTTCAATATCATCGATGAGAACACCAGTGGCCTTTCCACCGTCTCCTACAAGAAGGGCCGCATCATCAAGGAGACCGCCCGGCCAGGGGAGGATGACGACACCAGCCTGATTCAAGGCAAGTCACCCAGCGAGGCGCCCTCGCCGATGCCTGGCAACAGCATCTACCGCAAGCAGAGCGGCAGTGGCGGTCCTGATGCGGACACCGCACCCAATGGCCGTTACGGTATCGGTTACTTGATGGCCGACATGCCGGACATGCCCGAGTCGGACTTATAGACTGACAGTAATAGTAAGCCCTGCCCGGCCATACTGGCTGGCCACTCTTCCCCTCCACCCCTCCGCGTGCGTTTAGTTGGCCGTATCATCACTGTATATTTTACTTGTACTGTATATTCTTTGTAGATATCGTAGCTGCTCTCTTATTTGTCGTCTCTGAACCTTATATGATGTCTACCTTAAAAAAAAAAAAGGTGTGGGAATAAACGTCATCCTTGTCTAAAGCTTCGCCCACTTGCTTGGCTGCGTCCCACTTGTTCATCTTTCGCTCCTGCTCTCCGCATCCTTTGCTCCCTCCTCCTTGTAGATCCTGCAGGAGAGAAAAGGTGTAAGCAATAAGGTGGACGCTCCACCAGGCCTACTTGAACAAGAATCAGCAAAGAGGAGACTGCAAAGAGGCGGGTCAGGAGGTCAAGAGGTCATGTTGGGACTGCACCTGTGTCTGTGCTGTAAAAAAAAAAAAAAAAAAAATGGTTGTGTACTTTATGACCCATAACTGCTGGCCAACAAGTACTGAGATTAGTAAAAATGTAGCTGCTCCGGATGACGTAACGATGCAAGACTGAACTAATTTTTCTTGGTGAAAGTACAGGTCAACCTAGTTCAAACAGCGAGAGGATGGCCTTGACAACAACTCCCATGATTGTTTGAATCAAAAGTGTGCCTAAGTAATTTATATTTGTTTATAGAATACATGATGGACGTTGTATATTTAAGGTATTCTGTAAATATAATATAAATATTATAAATATATTTATCTTAATAGTTTGGATATCAGAACACCATTTTTTTAAGGTTCAGAAGTACTTCAAATCTAACTCCTGTCTCTTTTTTTTCTCGTTTTTTAACTAATGTGCTGTTAATGTTTGTGAGGACTGAGTCCTCCTTGTAAATATTTTTTTCCATGAAATGGCTTCAAATGCAATGTCTTTTTTCCCTGTCAAAATTAAAGGTCAAATATGGTCCATACCCTAACACTGATGTTTGTGTTTAATTCATCATTTTTCTTGTTATTCCACCGACAAATATGAGAAAATCTTAATGGAAATAATGTAAATACAACAATATTAAACCACAAATACAAAAAAAACTTCATGTAAAGAGTAATTTAGTCATTTATATTGAAAAACAAACACTAAAAATTTAATTTTGCTCAAAAACAACAGCCATCACAACTGTGTCCCCCATGTTGTTTTGTAAAGAATATTCAAACAAGAACTCAAACAGAGCCATCATTTCATAAAATAATATTTACTGACTTGTTCTGTTTGACACCATCAACAACATTAACATTAGGCAACATGACATAAAGACGTGTACAAAGCAGGCAGCATACAGTATGTGAAGTCCTGTGTTCTGTTTACAGATGTGGAGTGAATGAGCTCACTGGTAAACAC
Organism: Thunnus thynnus; assembly: GCF_963924715.1. Classification (NCBI taxonomy): domain Eukaryota; kingdom Metazoa; phylum Chordata; class Actinopteri; order Scombriformes; family Scombridae; genus Thunnus; species Thunnus thynnus. The sequence continues at coordinate 28,777,044 of NC_089521.1, read as the reverse complement.
ACAAACAAAGACATGAGAATAAATAATCAAATATACACTTTTAGAGGCTTTTTTTTTCTACTTTGGCTTTCTTTCCAGTTTCTGGTTTTCTATCATACAGGTAAACAAATATCTGTAATCATTAGGAGCAGGAGGTCTTCCTGAACATCTGCACTGCTCTCTGCCCTGATAAAAACACAAATTAGACCATCTGTGTCCCTTTTAGAAAACTGTCTCTCTTCAAAATTTACAAAGATTGTCTTTATCTGCTAAAATATGGCACATTATGTCATTGGAGTGCATCTTCAACAAAGGAAAATTCTTGATTTCTAGAATCTTTTTTTTTTTTTTTTTTTATTATGTCATTGCAACGTGCTCCCCTTTTAGTTCTTGGTCTTCCAGGGTCGGTGAAGTAAAAGCATGGCTGTCGGAAAATGAGGTAAAACGTCCCCTTCGATATGTACAGCTGACACGTCGATGCGCTGGAGAGTTGATCCCTTTTCGACATACATTCTGTAAAAAATGATTTAAACAAAACCGTCATGTTATTGCTGCCACCACCATTCCTCCTCCTTCCCCGCTGCTAGTACTGTTACAACTACTACAGGTAAGGGTTGGGTTAGCAACAATATATTCTCTGAGATGTCGACATCTACACCGTTTCAACCAGGAAAACCCTCTTTAAAGCTGCCTCCTTGAATTTCTTTTGGCCACTTGGGGGCAGCAGAACAAGCTGTGAACACTACATCGATGTATTATCACGTTACAAAGAAGATATGGCTAACATGCTAGCTAACAGTTGCCTATAAGCAGATATAAAGCAACATTAGCATTCTTTGGAGTCGTGTTTCTGGCTATTTCATGAATGTAAGTCAACTTACATCAACATCAACTACAGTCAACTCTTTTCTTATCTCCACTAACTCATGAGAGAAATATTTGGCTCATTTGCAGCTAAATGCTAGTCGCTAACTTCGTCCGCCTGCCATATGGTTCTCGGGCAGGTAGCAGGTACAGCAAGTTTAGATTTTTTCACTGAAAACAGCTGCTGCTGTTGACAACAATTAATAATGAACAATGAACTCAGGAGGCGCTAAAATACTCTGAAGAGCTGAGGGGAACTGCAGTCTGGTGATATTTCTCCTCACATTATATTAGGTCATTGCTGGCACTGTTGAATTTAATGGGGTGGATGTACTGCCAGATGGCAATATTGGATTCTGGGCTGCAGCTAATAATTATTTTCATTACTGATTAATCTGTCAATTATTTTCTCGATTAATTAATTGGTCATTTGATCTGAAATGGTGAAAAATGTCAATCACCGTTATTCAAAGGTGCAACCTAAAATGTAACTGTTTATAGTGATCAATTTCAACCAGACGGACCGGATTACTACAAGTGGTTTCCATTGTACTACTGATCACACCTGTGGGCTCAGCTGTGATGGAGCTGCTCTCTCATCTGGGCTGCGATCTGCTCTCTCTTCTCGCAGTGTTTATTCAGGTCTTTGACCTCCATCGGCAGCGTGCTGTTCCACACCATCAGCACCGACTCCTCGTCTGAAGGCGGAGACAAACTCAAACTTCAGACGTAACGTAACACAGAGTAAACAAAGCGAGACAACTGTTTTCATAAAGAGTGGGCCAAACAATGAACCATCAGTCTCACCAAAGTGATTCTTGTCTTGTGGGAGTCTTCTACCCAGAACCAGCACCACATTCTTCCAATTTAGTGTTTCTGTTGACGGAGAAATTACACATTGAGAGAATTCATAGGGAAAGACGTATGGATGTAACATATTGATGGAGGATATGCAGGCAAACTGTGAGCAGCAGGGTGGGCTGTTTCACACATTTCTTCACACAAACAACCCAACAATGAATCACTCTGATAGAAGACAAAAGAAAAAACCAGCTGTAGTATCATACGGTTTTATGGACTGACTCAACATCCTTCTTTTTTGTTTTTATCCATTAACCAAATTCCTAAGTGTTTACACTGTTTCATGCTAAATATACTCAGGCTCAAATACTCAAGAAAAGAGAAAAATCTGCTGCTTTCTTCTCAGGACAAAATGTCATATTATTAATTTAATCTCAAAGCTGTGTTACAAAATGTAAACGTAATGACTGAGTGTGTGCCGGAAATGAGTTTTGCCTTCAATCTGAAGCGACAACTGAGCTTCCTTATGTTCTGTGATCTTCACCATCTCATACTAAACATAAGCAGCTGTTCTAATAAAGTTAGTCATGAGGGTTGTATTAATTTAGGCAAAATCCTTTAAAATAACATTCACTGTATTACCACATGTTCAGATATACTTGATTCCCTAAGACGACACTGTTGCAGTTTCCTCTAAATCAGCTTTTGCTCATTAATATGCAAATTCATGCAACACAACGGCCCAAAATCTGATGAAATCTTTCAACACAGGAAGCCCGCGGTGTAAGAATGAGGATTCTGTCAAGAAACTGTAATTGTGAAACTAGAATGTGTCACCACCACCACATACAGTAACAACCTACAAACCTTGCGCAATGATGGCAGGACATAGAAATGAAAATAAACAAATAAACGATTGAAACTTGAGCAGCAAACCTATGAGTGCAGAGGCGATGCAGCGGATGGAATCGCAGCGAGGGGCGATGACCTGCAGTGTCTGGTGTTTGGAGAGCTCCAGCAGCAGCAGATGGCCCCCTCTAGTGCCGATCCAGAGAGTTGCAGCGCTCTGCACCAGCAGGGCCTTCACTCTGGCCCAGGAGGGAGCCGCCTCGGTGGGCAGCTCCGCCTCACTGCCCTGCCTGCCTCTGCAGCCAGAGTCATGTCTGCAGGGAAGAGGAGTCGTTATTAACAATCTGCTGCTGTCGTATGAACAACTCAGACAAACAACAGACTATATTAGAAAGGAATAAATACACTATTAGTGTCCATCCGAGACACACAAATGTTTTGTTCGTAACGACTATCCTGTTACACTTTTGAGACATCATCTAGGTAAGCACTGCCTGAGGTGTTCATGTGTGGTGTCTGCACTTTCCAAAAATAACTTAGGTGGCAGACAGTGTGGGTTTTACATTTTCACTTTTGATTTTCTATTTATATGCAAATGTCTACATGTGGTTCTCATTTCTCTCTTTTCAGTCATAGTAACTGTTTCTATTATTGCTACTTAGACTACCTGGATGTGCTGTTTACTCAAGGCTAGAAACGAGTGTTCTTGATAGAGTGCATGTAAAACACATTTTCTGTTTCATTTCCAGGAAACACCCACATGTTCACATCAGTAAACTGGCTGATGAAATTGGTGAGAAAATTGCAAAAATTTTCAGGAAAAACAACAAGATACAAATAACTACAGAACATGAAAGATGACGGCTGATGTGTCAGAACAAACCTGTCACTACAAGGAGAAGTCGGATCAAAGCTGCCACAAATATTTAACAAATATTCCTGTGTGTGTACCTGATTATCTGAGCGCAGTCGATGCAGTCCACCATTCTCTCACTCCTCTTGTCCCAAACCTCAATGGTTGCTGTGCCGGCTTTGCTCAGGTATACGTATTGATCCACGACCATACGAGACACACACGCCTCCCCGCCGAGTGAGCGCTGCTGCCTGGAAGACACACAAAACTCTATAAACTCTATTTGTTTTTTGCTACCGCCTAGATTCCTCAGAGCTCTCTAAAGACCTGATTGTCACTTTGAAATAAGGACTCAAAATTAAATCCAAACACTTCAAACAAACAGAGCCTTCACAAGTCACGACCTCGCATATAATCGGGATTTCCATTATATGCATTTAATTATCTAAAACCTATTGAGGCAGAAAAGAGTTTTGATTAGTGCAAACGCTCATTTTCCAGCCCCATCCAGCTCAAGGGAATCTTAACCGTATTATTTAAGGGATGTGAGAGTTTATCGGGACATTTTTGTGCCATAATGTTCCCAGACAGCCAAGAGAACTAGCTTTCTTATATTTCCCTACATGACATGGACTCACTGGAAGATGAGGTTGGGTCTCGTGTCGATGGTCTTGGAGACGTCGTAGTCGGCCGTAAAGGAGAGGATCTTGGTCCCACAGCCGGCCCACACGGACCTGCTGTCAAGCGAGTGCATCGACTGGCCAAGACACATCACAGGTGTGTTGACGTTGCCCACAGTGAGAGTTTTGACTGGTTGGCCGTTCTCCTGCTGGAAGGAGAAGAATACGAGGAAAATGAAGTTCTGAACTTCTGCTGCTGGCTTTATAAGAAAGTTTGATGGATAGTTGCAATTTAAGTCCCATACAGTATGAGTAATATATGAACACGAGAATAATAATAATAAAAATAAAAAAAACATCCTTAGAAAGCAAACACATTGGACCTAAGATTCAATATCTAATATTTACCTTCAGTACAGAGTCCTCATAAATAGTGAGAATCCCATCTGCTGTTCCAACCAGCAAATAATTCTTTCTTTGGCTGAAAGGGATGAAAAAGATAAAAATAGAAACATTAATGTCTGATTGTAGATTCAGCGAAACTATCCTGTTTCACATGTGCACATACTATATATAAAATATAACTACATTTTTATGAAAAATTCTGGATATTTGACCATTCCCCAACATTGTTAATAATCATTTACGAAGTTACTAAAAAAATGAATTTTTAAAATTGCATTATTTCTCAGCCATTTACCAATCATTAAATCATTTAATCATTTTGAGGAGGATTATTTGTGCTGACGTCTCTTCTGGTGTCACCATCAGCCCCAAATGTACATGAGTTGCTAACTTCACTGAGCACCTTCACTCAGGTTTCAGGTGAAGCAGCAGGAGGTAGCAGTAGTTTTTAGTGTTTACAGCTACTGTACTCACGTGCGGCGAGGATGTACATGGAAGTACAGTGAGGTGACAGCGTCGGTGACACTCTGCAGGTGGTGCCAAGTCGACCTGTCCAGAGTGCTGATCACCACTAAGGAGCCGGACTGGGTGCCTGCCACCAGCCAATCATGTGCCTCGTTCGGGATTTGGACGGTCACAAGACACAGGACGGGACTGGTGTCAATCTCCTGTTGGAGGGAGACAAAGAAAATGACCTTTGAGGTGTTCTTTCTGATATAAAAACTTGTGATACTTAAGAGGAACGGACATTGCTCCAACCAGTCTCACAAATGTTTTCTGTGTGAACACTTCAGAGTCTTTGAGGCAGGTGGTTGCTGACAAAAACTAATCACATCCTGAGGCAGTCAGTACCTGTGTAGTGACTGTGTTGGTGTCCAGGTCCACAGCTGTGATGGAGCCAATCCTCTGGGTGATGCTGCCTCCTCCCAGCCAGGCTTTGTGGCTGGATGAAGGGCCGTCGCTGCTACCGGAGCTCACCGTTAAGCAGTCAGTGTTGAACGCTCTGGTAACCACCAGCTCCCTCATCAGACACAACATCTCTCCTGAATTCAGCCTGTCAAACACCTGCACACATTACAGAAGACAGAACTGTGTGTTAAATGTGCTTGATTGGGTCTAAAATAATAAAATATGCTCCACTTAAAGCTGCTATGTGAACTGCTGCATTGCGGTTGCCAAAGATACCACTACCACTAGGGGGGTGATCCACCACGACTTGTCTCTGCCCTGCTCTGCCTTCTTTGTACCTTTCTTGCTCAATAAAGAGGAAAATAGTGGCACCAAGTAAACACAGCTCCTAACCTGAGCAGAGGTGGGTCGATCCTGAGGTCTTTCCCTCAGACAGTCCTTCATCAGCGCCTGGAAGCCCGGCCAAGGTGAGCAGCCGTAGTGTTTTACCGGGTCTGTGAACAAGACAACGTTCTCTGACTTAAAACTTATTCACAGATATGAAAGGTTATAAAAACAAAGGAAGAAAAACAAGAGATCATTTCTATAGCATTCATAACTTTGAATATGATCTCACTATTTCTTAGATAATACCAGAAATAATACAGATACATACAGATAAACATTCAGTAAAACCAAAATCATTTTCACAAATTCAGCATCAAAGCTTTGGCTGTTTAAAAGGAAAGAATTTCTGTATTTTGTTCTTTAATAAAAGGAGGTTTGAATGTATCCATTAAGCTGTTTGAAATAATAATAGCAATGAAAGCATGTTAAAGGGACAATCCCTGATCCAAAACAAAAGGGTCACCCAGCACTAAAATTAAAAATACACAAGATTAGAACCTGTCATGGATGTCAAATCAGTTATCAGTGTGTGTTTTAATAAAAGGGTCTAAACAATGACACAATCAAAAGACAAAGTAGAAAGTTATTAATTTTTTATCTTGGAAATTATTTATTTACAGCAGCAGTTAATTTAATGAATAAGGTTTTGTCCTTTTATGATGCTATCTAGAACGGATCAGTCCAGCATTCATAGAAGAACATCATCATCACATTTCACAAAATAACAAACAGCATCTGTTTAAAATATGAGCAAATGAAAAGTATTTTTCTGCTTACAATCATAAAATGATTATAAGCAGAAATACAGCAGAGATACCACTTGAAAGAACAGTGGGTGACGTCAGTTCTTGGTTTGAAAAAAACAGTCACACCGCATTAAAAACGTACAGCAGAGTCCAGATGAGGTGACACAGATTTTAAAAAGTTTGCGGTTATTTTTAGAAACGAATTCTTGAAGGATTACCTGGCAGCTTTCCCTGCACGGCGACCTCATCAAACTCACTGGGGAACTTCATGCCGTCAGAGATGCGCTCGCCGCAGGTCAGGAGGTCGTAGAGAAGCAGGCCGAAGGAAAACACATCAGCCTGCTGGTTGTAGATCACATTACCCCGCGCAACCTCTGGAGCCCGGAAACCTGCACGACACACAGAAACCAGTTTAGGAGGAGAGAATGGTAAACTTGGAAAATTGTGAATTTTTGACTTCATCTGACAGATCATGTTGTGAAGGGTTAGGGTACTAAAAATCCACATACTGTATAATTTAACCTGAAAAATCTAACTTGTGAGCAGGATGATAATAAAGACATGTATGCACTCAGGAAACGTCTGACCTGGCGTGCCCTCTGAGCTCCTCACTCCCATGCTGCAGCAGTACTGAGCGATGCCGTAGTCTGTGATCTTGGCGATGATCTCAGAGTCGGTCTTCAGGTTGAACAGGAGGACATTGTGGGGCTTCAGATCGCGGTAGATGATCATGGCTGCGTGAAGATACCTGAGCACGCAGATTAAACTTGAAAATTTCAATCTGATTTTGAATTTTGATGTAAAAATATAACCGGACGTACCGAACGACACAAGGATCATAACGCCTTATTCTATACCTGAGTCCGTCGGCCACGTGCAGGGCGATCCTGTGTTGGAGCTTCCTGTTGAGGCTGCCGTTCTCGTGTTCGAAGAGAGAGTCCAGGGAGCCTCGTAGAGCCAGCTCCATAACCAGGACCTGTGGAGCTGAGCCGGCTGCCAGCAGACCAACCAGGCTGGGGTGGTGGAGACGACCCAACACCGCCAGCTCCTGGAAAAAACATGCCAGTCAGTTAAAGATGGTGGAAGTAAACTAGTGTCCTTGTTTTCTCCGTAGCTTTCTCAAAGCTACGGAGAAAACAAGGATTGGATTAATCATAATATTTCAGTGACTGCTGAGGTTGTTTTGAGCAAGGAACTCAATGTACTATCCTGGAAACAGCAACTATAGAGACCTTTTAGTTTCTTTTTTCCAGTTGTACCTGTCTGAGGAGCCTGTAGATGTAAAGCTCAGATGCATGCTTGTTGAATATCTTTACAGCCACTTCTTCATTTTTGTAGAAGCCTCGATAGACAGTTCCAAAGCCACCGCCCCCTATAAAATAAAATATATATTAAAAATGAACACAATTCATTTAACATTATGCCGTTACATCACAAAAAAAGATGACCAACACAAGCATGGGGCAATAACAGAAAGGCAAAACATGCAGAAACTGTTTCATCAGTAATTTAAAAGAGTAAATGATAATAATAATTATGCATAAACACAGGATAGGTTTACCCAGTTGGTTCTCTTTAGATAGGTCCACCTCCAGCTCCTCACTGTCCAATATTGTTCCTCCAGGCTGGTCACTCAGTACCAAGTCAGGGGCGATCTGAGAGATGGGAAGTGTGCAGCGCGGGTCCTCTGAGTTCACCAGCAGAAAGTCTGATGATATCATAATAATTTACATGACAGATTTCAACATCTGGAGTACTAAAACTGAGAACAACCAAACCAAACTCAATGCATTTGGGACCTAATTTTCAATGTACCGTTGTCAAAATAGGTAAAGAGATCCTCTAGCAGTATCTTTTTCCACTCCTGCCCGTCTTCAAAGCTGTAGAGAGCCCACTTCTTCAGCAGGGCCTCTCCACTGCCGTGCATGTCGGTATTAAGAAGGCCGGGAAACCATTCCTCCAGCAGGGAGTCGATGTGATCCACCACCTGACCCAGCAACACCCGGCCTGCAGGGAAAGAGACGGCGGAAACAAAGAGTCATTACCAACATCAGCGCTGACATTATATAGTAATAACACTGCATTTCTATTATATATACAAGTAAAAAATGCTTCTTCAGGTTTACTTCAGAGATTTCTTGTATCTCACATGAGATTCTAGGGAAGTTCTTGAATTCTTTAAAACTGCCGCACCTTTTCTTGAAGAAGGTACAGTTATCCTGACGAAGCAAGAGGGGTTTTCCTCCACGGAGGCGGCCTCCACCAGACAGTAGGCATCAGGTGACCAGCTCAGGTACACGCCTCTCCTCCAGTAGATCCGGTTGGGTCGAACTACTTTCTCTTTACAACACACAGGGTGAGATACATTTTATTTATCAGTGTGTTATTTCTTGAATCTTTAACTGAGGAATCACAATGATGATAAAGGGACTCTCTCTCTACTATATGTCTATGTGTTACCTCGTCCACAAAGCAGATAGGACGAGACCTCCAGAAGGCGGCTGATCTGGCGAGACCAGTAATCCATGGGGAAGTAGGGCATCTCGTACAGACGCACGATCACCTCTGAGTTCTCACAGTGAGGCAGCTCTATTACCGGTCTGTGTTTGGGCAAACTGTGGAGAAAGAGTCTGATTTTAGTTTTCTAATTTGATAATCGCCAATAAACATTTTTAATGTTTTTTTATTGATTTAAAGGAATTAATCTTTGTTATCAACATGTACTGAGCAGCAGAGCAATGACCTACATACCATGGTTACACACAACAAATGACTGTTCTGAATTTAACATGAGAGATGTTGTGATTTGGTCTCAAAGGTCTGACTCCAACAACACAGACATCTGTAGCTGCAGTTCTGAATATACCTGCTGGGTACCAGCAGCTGGTCCTCCCCAAAGGGTAGAGCGATCTGAAACTTCTCCAACAGTTTGAAGAACTGCGTAAGGTGGCTCTTGGGGAAACATTTGGTCTCAAACAGGAACTTTTCCACCACTGAGCGCTGAACAACTCCTTTAGGATGCTCCCAGAAGCCACAGCTCTTTAATGTCAGTTTCTGCAGAGAAGACAGACGACACCTGCATCTGAGACACCTGACGCAATCTGATTAAAGTGTTAACGAAGGGTTTCCAAGAGAAAGAGACTCAAGTCATTTCGGAGGTCGCCTGTTCTTAGCATGACTGAGTAGCTCAACAGTGTAGAATAAACATAAATGACCTCTGTGCTGTTGAAGATTGATACCATTTATTTTTTCACTGTAGTTTTGATACATATTAAGTATTTTGTGTTTACATCAGATGATCAGCTGTTAGCTTGTACACAATCACACTTAACTGCATCATCTTAACAGGATTTTAAGTTTGATCAACGAATCCTTACCAAGCAAATCAAGCAAATCAAAATATGACGGTAAGTTTTAGATCATATGGAACTATAAGATGCTCTTTTATTTCCAGCATCAGCCTCAAGCCTGAAACATAACCTGAAACTGCTATATTAGCCGAAACAAAGATGACAAAGCAGGTGTGTTTGTCTGGGTGTGTCAGGAAAAGGCTACCTGAGAGATTATGTTGCACAGCCACTGTGGCTCGATAAAGTAGAGCTCTTGGAGCTGAAGTGCAGGATCATCAAAGTGCAGTAAAACCCCTGCAGAGAAAAACCACAACAAGGTTTGATCAGATATAATTCACACCAAGTATATTTACTGTTGATCCAAAGAGGTAATAACAGTTCTGAACATATTAAATAAATCCAAACCCTTTCAGTGTACTGTATAATAGTTAAATGCCTATAAATATAAATAACAATTTCTTCTTCTACCACTATCCACCAGAAGAACTGGTGGTTAGTGGGAGGGTACAGGAAGATATGGCATAAATGTTGTCTTTTCCTGGTTTTAAAGGCTGCATTACAGTAAAGTGATGTAATTTTCTGAACTTACTAGACTGTTCTATTGTTTATCAAAAATCTCATTGTGTAAATATAAAACAGAACAAGTTTTATCATAATATTAGATGACATTTCACCACTGTTTGTACTTTAATGTGTCAGAAATTGGCACTAGCTTCCTTAAACAAGTATTAACCGCGACTTACCGGCTTCACTGAGGAAGTGGACGGCGTGGGACAGCTCAGCTTCCTCCAGCTGCAGCTGACTCTCCTGGATGAGCTGCAGCAGCTCCTGGTGCCTGAGGACGGGGAACTCTGGAGGAACTCTGGTCCTCTCCTGGAGAACTCGGCGTTCCAGCTCCACGTAGCTATCTGGTACCAGCTGACCCATCACAGGCTGGCCCTGGATCTGTGAGAGGGAGGGGGGGTGAGTTAAGACGTAAAGACATGAAACGAAAGGAAAACATTTAACCTGCTGTTTGTGTCCTGTCACCTTGAAGCTGGTAACCTCCCTGGCGATGGCCTTGCGGAGCTTGGTCATGGCGTCAGAGTCCTCGCAGACGGAGACCATGTGGTAGTCCCTGATGGCCGGGAAGCCCTGGTGGTTCAACAGCTCCTCTCTGATCTTGGTCAGACAGGCCTGCAGCTGCAGCTCCTCGCTCACATCTGTGTGGGTTCCCACCAGGATGACCGGGGAGAGCGGAGCTACCGCCTGGAGGAAAGAAAAGTAGAAGCATTTTTCCACTGAAAAGTTTTCAGGAATTTTCAATTTTCATTTCAGATTCCAAGGATTTTGAACTATAATAAAACATTGATCGTAACAAGGTATTTAGTCTGTTGTTGAATCCTAAAAATATTTTTATCTTTAAATATTATAACTTTTTAGACAGGAGACAGGAGTGTTATAAAACTTGATGATCACACTGTGTATGTGTGTTACTGTTTTACATAGATCATGATGAATTGTTCCTGTTTTGTTCTGCAACATCAGCAGACTCATCAGCTTAAAGGTTAAAGGAAGTTCAACATTATATTTGTAAAGAGGAAGATGTAGAAATGAAAATTTGTTGTAGACAGGGTGAGACAGGTCATCTGGGGGTCAGTCGGGCAGGAGAACTGAAAACAGACATTATCGATTAAGTCTGAGAAGAACTGAAACTCCCACCTATACTGTATAAAAACTTGTTGTTGTCTTTTTCTTTGTAACCTCATCCTGTGTGCTGCATGTGAAACGCTCCTTCTTGTACAATAAAATAAATTCTGTTAAATTTTGATACTTCGGCTCTGGTCTCATTTGTTTAATGGTCATTACCAAGAAATTCTTTTAACAAGTAGAAGAACAAATTCTTCCAATAATGTGATACTTTCTCATTTTTAATGTTACATAGTTTTGAAGCAGTTCAGGGTGAAACTGTTGAAACAAGTAATTGTTTTGTCTATAAAAATGTCAAAATATGGTGCTGAAAACCAAGATGCAACCTTAAATGTTTTGTTTTTGTCCAGTCCAACAATTCACAACACACAAAAGATATTCGGTTTATAATAATAGTGGAATAAAGATACCAGAAAATATTCACATCTAAGAAGCTGGAAACAGATTTTTAGCATTTTTTCTTAAAATAAATAAATAAATTTTAAAAAATCCATAAACAAAATAGTTGGCAATTCATTTTCTGTAAATCAACTTATCATTGCAGCTTTAAACTGTTTATTATATTAAGTTTATTTCTTTTTTGTCATTTCCAAAATGAAGTTCTTGCCTAAATGACTTACCATATTCAGTGTAATAAATGCTATTAATAGCTAGTGCTAATAATAACTAGGCAATATGTCTCTTTATATACATTCATATATACACATACGTTATATTGTATATCTAAACCAAAAATGGTGTCAAAACCTTTACCTTTTTGAAACAAATTCTATACATGAATCGAAGGTTTATGACTCACTTTGATGTTGAAGAGCCAGGGTTTGAGGGCATCCACCTGACTGGCTCCTTTACTCAGGTTGTACACCACCAGGTAGAGAGCTCTGGAAGTCAGGAAGTGAGGGTGAGAGCCACTGAACTCTTCTCCACCTGTGAGGTAAAGAGGCTGGATGTGAAATCAAACCAACGCAACACGATACAATAACCACATGACTCTAAAACACGCATATGCCATCTGCAATGCAACTGTCAAGATATATCAGTTTGTGAACTTTGCTCTTTAAATGAATCTATTCTGACTCTGAATGCCGGCCGACCTGAGAAGTCCCAGACGTTCAGCACCATTTTCTTCTTGTCCCGTTCCCTGATGGTCCAGTCCCGCACGTCAATACCGACGGCGGTCCGCTTGGAGTTCAGCTGGGAGCGTTTGAGTTTCATCAGCTGCTGGATCAGGGTGGTCTTCCCGCTGCCCGTATTCCCCACCACGATGAGCTTCATCCGGTAGTAGGGCACTGCTTTCTTCAGCCGCTGCTGCAGGAACCTGGGAGAGCCGGAGGAGGATGTTGCTTATTTAAAATTTGATTTGTGATTACGGGATGATATCCAAAGAGCATTTATTATTGAGACTATTATTGAGAAACTACTCCAGGTTCCAAAAACACTGACCTCACAATGTCTTTAGTCTTGCTGCCAATTAGTTTGAGGTCCAGCTGGAGTTTAAGACCGTCCAGCGGCAGGTCCCACAGTCTCCCCAGCTTCCCCATCTCATCAGGGAAAGATCGAAGTCCACCATTACGACTCACATCCAGGGAGGTCAGGCCCTCCAACAGACCGATCTGTGGAGGGATCTGGATACAGAGGATACAAACATCAAAAAGGTATTTATTTGAAAATAAAAATATGTCTCATTTCTTATCAAGTGCTGTAAATTATACTTTACCTCAGTGAGTTGGTTGACACTCAGGTGGAGTTTCTCCAGTCTGACCCATTTGTAGATTGGTCCACTCAGATCCAGGGTGCTGATACAGTTCTGACTGAACATCAGCTCTCTCAGGTTGCTGGACGCCCAGAAACCAGGTCCAGGTAGAACCGCAATGCTGTTGGTTCTCATGTCTACTGATCGCAAGCTGGACAGATAAAAGCATGAGAATTGTGTTCATGTAATACAGAAAAGAGGGATGTTTGACAGCAAGTGTTAGTCCTAAAAATTGTACATATTAAAAAAAATAAAATGTGAAAACTAGCCGAGGATCTGACTTACTTTGGGAGATCGAGTATAGCTTCTGAAACGTAAGTGAAGCTGTTGTTGGCCAGTTTAAGTGTCGTGATCTTGGATGGCAGATATGACAGAGAACCTGGAGAGAAAGGTAAATATCTCTTCAGAACAACTGTATAGAAGGTATATGAGGTTTACAATTAAGTGAAACACTCATCACTAACTCTCTAAAAACATTTCAGTCTTCAAAGTTGATGTGAATTAACAGATATAACATTTAATGGCATCTCAGAGGAATTATTACACTTCTCCACATGGTTCTGACAGTTAAAATACTACCTAAACTGGTTTGTTGGGGGTGCTAGAATTACAGATACACCTTTTTACATTTTAAACAGCTATAAATGCTAATATAATGTTATTTTACTTCCTCTATCCAGTTTATGTTATTTGGGGTCATGTGGTGCTTGAGTCTGTCGTAGCAGACATAGTGTAGATGTTTGTAATACTCACAGATTTTATTCGTGGATGCATTGAAAGTTTCCAGTTTGGGGCAACCGGTCAGGAATTCTGGAGAAATGTTCTCCACGCTGTTCTTGCTCACATCAAGCAGCTTGATCTCCGGCAGATAAAGAGGTGTGCAAAGCTCAGTTATACTGTTACTGAAAAGGGAAAAAAACAACAGTTTTATTCATCATTCTGCAATCAGACATATAGTCTGGCTTCACAGTACTGACATTAAATAACATGGGCATGTTTTTTTTACTGAACATTCTCAGTTGGCATAAAGACCACAACAAACGACCACCGTTTGTGCTAAATTAGTCAACACATGCAGGACTGTTCAGAGGGGAATGAGATGCTAATTACAACCTCCAAGTTATAAAGTGGCCTCTTCTGTTAGTGAGCAGAATATCTAAAACATGTTGACAGATGTTAATGAAAGACCAAAAGGCAAAGATTTTAGTGAAGATCTAGGACATTTCTAAGGATTGTGAAATGGTGAACTTCAAACATTTTGCTTTTTATGACATTAATTACTGCACATACTTGATTTTTTCAACAAAACTGGCAAAGTTATCCCATGATTAACATCAAACTAACATTCTTTTCTTATTAAATTAACAAATTTGAAGGCTTGTGAAGCCTCGGGGGAGGTACAACATGTGCTCCTTGTGTGTGCTTTCTAGTAATCTGGTCACTTGTAGAGCACAGCAGGAACTTGTTTTCCAAACGTATCTTAGAAATCTGACCCTTAAAGAAAATGTGGTTTACTATGATTTGGTTTTACAGCAGCCAACAATCTAATTATATTTCTGGACTGATAATGCAGCTCAGGTCAGAGGCCACTGTTCCAAAACCCTTCTACACAATAAAAGTCATTATACAGCCCTTTAACGTGTTGACCCTGTTCAGGAAATACCCCTCTAATCACTGGAGACATGCCAGACGCTCTGTTATGGAATAGACTGTGGAAATCAAATTTCAGAGTACAGAAAAATCCTGTTTTGTCGCTTTGTTGATTGAACAACAACAAGCCCATAAAAACAACGATAGGTGCAGCAGTGACATGAGTGCATTCGCCACCTTACTGCCAGGCGGAAAAGACGGTTCCTTCTGCAAAATTCATACCTAAATGCCTGAATGGGGGGAAAAAAACAACAAAACTAACGAGGCTAGAGTGTTATATAGTTGTATCTTTACTTCCATCAGTAATCAACTCCTACCCTTCCATAAACAGCTCCTCTAGTTGATCCATGGCCCGGCCCAGCTCATGGGGGAATGTGGTGATTTTGTTAAAAGACAGGTTGAGCTGCCGCAGCGACGGGCAGGTCACAGCGGGGTCAAAGATCAGTAGTGGTCCGACACAGTTGCGAGAGACGTTCAGCGTGCTCAGCGAGGGAAGGGCCAGCAGCTCGGCCGGCAGCGACTGGAGCTGGTTGCCCTGCAGGTCCAGTCGAGTCAGACTCTTCATGTTCTGAGCCGCATAAAAATGAGAAATACTTAATGGATGTTTTGTTTTTGTTATCCTGGTGATTCAGCACACATATCAGATCCATTACCTGACAGAGCGCCGAGGGAAACTCCAGCAGGCTGTTGTGGCTCAGATCCAGGCGGAGGAGATGGCCCAGCTGCTGCTGGACGAAGCCGTCGTCCATCAGACAGGACAGAGAGTCCAGTTCGTTTCCCGACAGGTCCAGCAGGCGGATCCTCTCTCTCTCTTTGGGCAGACCAGCAGAGTTCTCACCAGAGACCAGCACTGAGGAGGTTACACCAAAAAACACACATCATTAGTTATTACTTGATGTAGCGGCCGATGTCGTCACTTATTATCTAGTATTACACTCTTTATCTAAACTAAACTAACATGTAAATATGAATGTAAAAAAAAAACAGCAGCGTGTTTGGAAACAAATGTCCTCTGTCAAAAAAATGTATCTCATTTGAACAAAATTTAGGGGAAAGTGCTCAAGTTCTAGTGCAAATCCATGATTCTTTTTAAGTATCATGGATTAATCTTACAACTGTTTACCCTCTAAACTACTGCACTTATTCCCTGAATGATAAAAAATGATACAGATCTGGGTGGAGAGCTTTTCATTTTGATAACAAATTCACATCATTGTGCAAGTTTGGCAGCAATATGTGCTCGCAGACTGCAGTCTATTAATCATGATGTTTCCTGTTATATTCAAAAACATGCCCCGCGTTGCACTGCCTGATAAGAATATGATTTATAAAAGCTTTTAATCCGTATTATTAAACGTGCATATCAATACACAGAAAGTCTGAACACTGTTTATTTATCAAGTCTGAAGGTCACGTTAAATAGAAAAACATGTTTTTTTTGGTGCGGAGTGTTTGACAGAAAGAGAGTAAAGTTGAAATTGAATTGTGTGTGACGGAGTTACATTTTTGGCTGGAGCCAGTTCTTCCATATCTCCTGTGAACAGGCTCAGTGTGTTCACTCTCAGTTTGACCGCTCTGGAAATAAGAAAAGACAGCAGAGAGAAACACTGATAGTAAGAGAACAAGCAGATGTTTTGATTGAGATTTAAAGTTGGATTTTTATTTTAACTGTGTCCAACGTTTAGACGATTAACACGACAAAATAAAACTAACTTAACACAAAATCGACAGCCTCAGCTTGAATTAAGAAATGATAAGAGGTTTCACCTCCGCACTGGCATGTCTGCGACGTCCCTTCCTTTTGAAGGAGCTGCCCCTCAGCTCCTCTGTGGAGTTATTATGGGGCTTCGCAGACAGAGCTCCGGTCAGTGAATCACTCCCTACAAAAACATGCAACACCAAGACGAGTGGTTGTTAATGCATCAAATTACAGTATTTATTACACCTCCAAAACATATTTCCTGTCATCTAATTTACAAAATAAAGTATTTTCTTTTTTGTTTATGGCAGCTCAACTACAAAAAAGTTTCCTGAGAGATGTGAATGAGGACGAATCTGTGCACAGATATATATTTAATGAGCAAGTCTTTATAGTTACTGATAATTAATATACGTGCACCAAAACGAGCCATCTTAAAGCTGCAGAGTCACTGTGTGATGAAGTAAAAGGTCATGTGCCAAATGAACAAACAAGTGACTAAAGAAACATCACTATACTAAGTAAGAATAGACTGAGACTAATCACAAGTCAAAAACATCTATAACCAATCAACGTGACTTATTTGATGTACAGAGTTAAGATGATGATGTGAATGATTTAGATGTTACTGCTTCAGCTGTCAGAGAACAATAGACCTACAGTCTGAACTTTGACAGATTATTTCTCCTCTGTGCACTCAGTAGTAGAATTACAGTGTTTGTCTGTGATTCAGGTGTATAAATCTAATCAACTGTCAGTTCAAATTCCAGTCTAGAGATACATTTATATGGGTCATTTTTTAATTGAATTTAACTCCTTGTTGTGCTCTGTGAGACATTAATATCTGACCTCTGTGAATATACAGCAGGATGAGGTCTACCAAACATATCTGAGACTTTACCGTCACTCTCCATGTCGTCGTTGACAAACAGGCTGTCGTCCATGGAGATGAAGCTGAAGCTGGAGTCGTCACTCTCGTCAGAAATGTAGCCAGAGGTCAGACATGGGTCACCTAGAGACCTGGGAGGACCACCTGCACTCTTGGTCCTCTGGAAAGACTGAATGTATCTGGCCAAACTCATACCTTTACCTTGGAGACAGAGAAAATGTATGAAGAAATTAAGCCCAGAGCCCAAGGTCACATCTTTCAAATTGCTTGTTCTGTCCAAAGTCCAAAGATATTTAATTTACAATGATATAAAACAGAGAAAAGAAGTAAATCTTCCTCACTGTTGTTGTAACGGAGACTAAATGTTCTGCCTCTTTCAGCCAGCAGGGGGCTGAGCCAAGTGGCATCGAGGCGGCCCAGCCGAAAGCCCCCCAGACAGAGGGCGCTGTTGTTGAGGTCCAGACCCAGACGGCCCAGCAGCTGAATGACCGTAGGTCCGTCGCCTCGCTTCACGCTCACAGCCAGAGCCCTGCGGAGGTGCTGCTCGTGGGCGCCTCGGCTGAGCAGGAGCTCGACCAGATCTAGTGGTCCTCCTTTCTCACATACCTGGAAAACACAGCACAAAGAAACTAAGAAAGAGCTGCAACTGACGATTATTGTCATGATCAATTATTCTATCTATTAGCAGTGCAGGGTATTGAAGTCATTAAGTCATTTTTGGAAATGTGTCTGTAGCAATGAGGATCGATAAGTGATTACAGAAAGATGTTAAATGTCTGGCCTGATTTGTTGTCTTGTTCACTTTTTTAAAAACCATAACATTCCTGATTTAAATAAAAATGATGTCAATTGTAAACTATTTTATTTAGGCAAAATTTGTGTTTGGCTTCCTGCGTTCGGACAACATTTAAGATCTTTTGTTAAATGAACAAAAAGTTTTTATAGAAAAACTATTTATATTTAAAGCTGGGATACGGGACGTTTGTCTCCCCCTTGTGGCAGTGAGAGTCATAAGCTCCGCCGTAGCTACGTAGCTACCCCATGAAATGATCTGTTTCACCATCAGAATTTGATCCATTCGGTCCGATAACATTTGGAAAATCTAGAAGAGCTGTATGATTCAATTATTTTATCCCCATTCAAGTTAGCAGAGAGCTAACTGGAAGTTAGCTGGTGGAAGTCTCTAGTGCACGTGCAGTACGCATTCATCCGGCCAGCGCGGGAACGTCAAACCCGACAGCAGATTACAATCTCTAGTAGACTGTGAAATACGGAGAGCATTGCGTAAACTCGTTTGGCAAAGGGTCTGAATGTAACGGATGTTCATTTATATATAAAAGTTCTGCACAACCTGTTTATACCGTCACCAAAATTTGGGTTGTATTAGCACAAGTATCAAAAAAGTTGAAATGATACCCAGCCTTATCTATAAAACGCTTAAGAAATATTGACAGTATGTAAGTATATTCAGTTTACAATATAAAAACAGGGAAAAGCAGCAATCCTCACATTTGAGAAGCTACAGCCAGAAAATATTCAGTATTGTGTGTACTTGATAAATAAAAAACTACATAATTCTGAATTAAATTAACTAATTTATTCATCTTTTAATAGTTTCATCAACACTCTCAAGTATTTAGTTTTAGAGAAGTTGAATGTAGTCAGATATATAAACAGTATGTAGTGAATTTTTTTTTTTCAGTTCTTCTTTTCAAGCTTTGTGGTCAAAATAAATAAATAATCAAAAAAAATCCGACATCTGGAAACTCCAGACAACCAGATCAAGAGATTTTTGGCCAATTTTATTCTGGTCTTGTTCGACATATTTTGCTGACAAAACATAGAAAGACAAGACTGAAAATATAACGTCCCTTAGTTTTATATAAGGTAACAGATTCAACATGAACGTCTGGATTTCTTTTGCTCTTCCTGGCCTGTGAGATTTCGTGACCTCTGACCTGGTAGATGAGAGATTCTGTTTTTGTCTTCCTGTTAATGTCAGCGCCGAGCTCGATCAGACACTCGGCCATCGTGGTGTCTCCGTCCTTGCAGGCCTTTTCCAGCATGCTGTAGTGTAACTCAGAGTTGCACCACATTTTAGACAGAGCCAAGCACACCGACTTCCTCAGCTGAGAGCAGACAGAGAGGAAGACGAGGAGATTAGAGGAGGCAGATTACAAATATGTTTATTAAATCAGGATGAGGGTTCCCTTCTTTCTAGCAAGGCGTTTTCAAGACAGCATTTTACGAGTACACGAGTGGCCTACAAGCTTAATCTGAACAGTTACCAGGCATGTCTGGTATGTACTGCATGGTCCTGTGTGTGTACAGTAATATACTCTGTGTTTCAACATGACTGCCTGCTGATACACAGTGTGACTGTAACTCTTGATATTTCCATGAAGTTACATAATTCTTTTAAAAGTACACACATTTACGGCAGCAAGATAGAAATGCCAATAATATGGGAAAACGCAGCACTGTTTGTTGTTTTTTTTAAATAGCAATTAAGACACAATCACTTCTGTTTGTTTGAATTTGATCTATCTCATTTTCAAGGGTGCAGATGACCTCTAATTACAGTCTGTGGTGAGAGGAGAGAGGCACAGAGAAAGACAAGTTGAAAAAAAAAAAGAGGCAGAAATTGTGTCACATATCTCACTTACCTGGTTGTTGCTGTGGTCAGGAGTCTCCTCTCTGAGGTGCTGGAAGATCTGCCTGTCAAAGTCTTCTCTCTGCAGTTCAGCAGCTGCTCCTGAACAGGCGTCCAGCATCCTCAAAGCCACCTGAAAACACTGCGGAGAGACGGATCATGAGTTTACGAGATCAAAACTACAACTGGTAACAGTCCGGAGAAGTCAAGTTTCAATTCAAATCAATGTGTCTCAAAGAGCATTGCGATCTTTAGACCCTTGATTCAAAGAGCAACATGTTGGACAGAAGTCTACACTGCTGCTTTTTGTGTCAGAAGATGCCTGCTAGTTAAAGCAGGGAACATATGTGAGCATTTGTAAATATAAGTTATGACTTTGACATAGTTTGCATTTGAGTTTCTCAGCAGTTAAAACTCTGCCTTACCTTCGAACTCTATAATAATTACATTTTTACAGAGTTGTAGCGTCCAGTCGTCTAACTGCTGTCAATAATTAAATTTCAGGGCAAGCACTTGATGATAAAAGATGAGAAACAAAATATTTAACATGTATTGTGTTCAAATAGAATGAAAAAAACAACTGCCATACTTTTTCCTACAAAAAAAGGATGCACTGTAGCAGTTATTAGTTGTTCTACGGACCAGTTTTATCAGAGAAACACTGAGGATACCTTCAGGAGCATCTCAGAGTCTTCTCTGTACTGGATGAGTGACGTGACTAGAACGGAGGCGAGAACAGGTACGATCATCCTCGACAGCTTCTTCTTGGATACGAGGTAGTTGAGCAGGGTCAGACCCCAGTAGTGTATCTCTGCAAGAAGGTAGAGAAGTTAGTAAAAGCACAATGAAATCAGATTTTTTTATTGTTCAGACAGAGTCTAAACTATCCCTAAACTATCACTGCAGAGGAAACATTGGTCCCAAATCCTGTATTTTTGTGAATTCTGTCGACATGGATTGCAAATCAATTTCATGAAAAGGTTTAGTTTGTCTTTCCTCTTCAATGTAATGATAAAACCGACCGGTTTATTTATGTAAAAGGCCGTGAATGACAGCGTACCTCGTTCCTGTGGGAACATCTGTAGTGTATGCAGCACTGTGTCTATCGCCCCCTGCTGGCAGAGCAGGTCCACTGCACCGGAGCAGTCAGCCAGCGCAGACAGCACCCTCAAACCACAAATCTGGATGGTCGAGCTGCTGATGAACTAAACACACAGACACAAACAACCTCAATCTCATTGATATCATTGGCACAAGTAAAATATGAGTAACACCTCACAATTATAACAAAAACTGAACTTTATAGTAGTGCTTTCATGACGTAAGGATTTATTGCAGAGCTGTTCTATTGGAATGAATGAAGTTTTAGATAAATGCATCTAATAAACTGGCAGCTGAGTTTATATGAATTTCTAAGCGCTATAAATCTTTTTAAAGATTTAGGATCCAGTCTGTCAAAGTGTCTTTTTGTCAATGAAACACACAGTAGACTGTAAATCACTTGCTACATTAAAAAGAATAGTTTTGACCTACCAACAGCACAAAAACTAACATTTCTACTAAGACTGAGAAATGATTAATACATTGCAAGATACAGTTCATAAAATAGACAATATTTTAGCTAAAATAAAGAAAATGGCATTCATGGATAATCAAATGCAATTTATATAGAGCTCCATAAAGACTTGATGTAGATAATTTATAATGTTTGTGATGAAGATGTCAACAGTGTTTTTGTTATTGAATTTTTTTTCTATCTGTCAGTGTGTAAATGTAAGATGTCACATTTTTCATTTAGTGTTTATCTCATTTTGGAACAAAACTCTCACAGAGGCAGTCGAACGTTGTAGAAATGATGCTTAATCACTGACTTTTGACTTCTCCGCTGACACATGATGTCTTTGTTTCTTGTTTCCGACCTTTTCAGAAGCTGTTTTTGTCACCCTACCCTCAGGCGGAGGGGTACCAACAAACACAACATGCACACCATTCATTCATACCAGTAAGTCAATTGGGAAAATTCATTTTACAAATGTAATTACGTCCTTCCGATGTTCTGGTTAAAGAACAACCTACTGTATAATTTCTACAATGAATGGATGAACTGTTTAATTTATAATGAAAGAGAACTATATGTACTGTGTTTGTAGTATTTGTGCACTGTCAGTTCTTTTTATGTGCACAAGAAATTCTATCTGGGTGTTTTTCAAGGTCTATCCTTCTGTAATGCTTTAATTTTGTCATATTATTATCATTTTTTATATCATATCAGGTCAGATTTAAAATATATATTTAAAACAAGATTTTAAAAACAACTCTAAAGCGGTGGAATGACTAAAAAGAAGATGAGGAGCGCTGGGGATACGCTTTGATGTTTTGGTGTTCGTACCCTGTTGAGAACCTCCAGGTAGAGGGTGTGAGCTCCCTCCACCACACACTGGTTCTTCAAGACCTTCAGCGACACGTCGGCCATGTCGGGGTCGGCCACCGAGACGCCATGCTCTCGTAAACTCCTGTCTGGGAATTCACACACGCGCACCACAGAAACAAATGAAGACAAAGAAGCAAGTAAACATGATTTATACACACACACACGCAGACACAACTGCTCTGTTATCAGTCACTAATCTAATTAAGAGTGTTACAAGTGCAGCGCTGGGAGCAGAGGCGGAGTGAACTATAGCCTCGTTTTGATGGGAATTAAAACAAAACAAGCTGCTCCACTGAACCGGATTTGCATTCCACTGCAGAACAGAGAAAATGTACATTTTCTCAGCCGTACTGCTAGAGGACAGGGACGTGATCTGGATCTAAATAGGCTGTCATGCCTTTGTATCCGCACAATACTACATACTGTACATGGACGTTTGCATCTGTGACGTAGTCCGTACGTAGCTTGAGTTACCGGAATCCAGTGTGTTCCTTACGTTTTTATGTCCAACAATTGCCTATTTACACATTTAACAGACACTGAGCAACATCTGCATTCATTCGAGTCCTCTTTATGTCCACCTAATGAATGTCAGTCCAATATTCCCTCTTTTTTTTCAGCTCTGTTTCGATCTCAAGCAACTCTTTAGAAAAATATCTGTCTTTTAAGTTGAAAGATGTTCCACTTTCTTCAACCGGCTGGTTTGTCTGTCTGCTGTTTGATGCAGGGCAGGTAGTGTATAGCTGTTTTTAGAGCTTGTTTGCTGAAAACAGTTGCTGCTGGAGATGACAGCACTGAGAATAAACTAGATAATGAGCTCAAAGAGGCTAAAAAAAGCTCCAGAAAGCTGCAGAGTTGGGTGAAAATTCTCTACAGGCGACTCATTTTACATTATGCAGATGTTTGACTAATTGGTGGAGCCTTTAAAAGGGGCCTCAGTGTCTGGTAGCTCTTCATGGAGGAAAAAAAAACAACATGGTACTTAACATGAGCATAAATAGTCATCAGGGTAACATTACTAAAATAACTAAAACAGAAAATCTAACGGAAAACATGTCAAAGTACAACAACTACATGACTGGCAGGTCACCTCTGAGCCGTGCATTAACTCCACAAAAACAAATAAAGATGGTGACAGGAAAAAATGAGTAAAGACACTTGAATGTACCTGGGCAGAGGAAGACCAGGCTGGCTTGCAGCGCCTCCAGCTGCACCTCCGGCTGGAAGTTATGGATCTTCATGGTGCTGAGGATCTGGCTCATGGCCATGTTCAGCTCATCCAGACTGGCCGTCCTACAGAAGCAGAGAGGCCGACTTTATTCCAAAATAAATATAAACGTCATTGTATTTGTACATTAAAAAACACAATTGTTGATACTGAAAATGCTTTAAACTAAGGCTTATTTATCTAAAATCCACTAGAATTTGTACATTTCTGACTTTGGCAACATTAGTGGAAGCACCAAAAATGACACTGATGTATGATAATCACATAAATACATAGATAAATACAAAGATTTACCATTTGAGAGAAACAACTAACTGCCCTCCTGTGTGTGTTTCACATCTCGAGTGACTTTTTGTCCTGTTCATGTGATTTTCCAAAAACCAAAAAGAAACAGACTACACTGAGAAACCATGTTTGTCCTAACCTTCCCT
The DNA here is from genome assembly GCF_963924715.1 of Thunnus thynnus. Taxonomy (NCBI): domain Eukaryota; kingdom Metazoa; phylum Chordata; class Actinopteri; order Scombriformes; family Scombridae; genus Thunnus; species Thunnus thynnus. The sequence continues at coordinate 28,752,858 of NC_089521.1, read as the reverse complement.
GGAAGAGGAGCTTGAGCAGTTTGCAGGCGCTGATAGAAACTTCATCTGAGGTCGAATGTCTCTTCATCATCTCCACTATGTTGACGTGGAGGCCACTGGACAGCAGCAGGGAACGCATTTTACCTGCAAACAGACCAAACGTTCACTGTATCAGCCAACAACACAGTACTGACACATCACTTACTATCAGAAAGCCCCACAAAAACATATACTCATCCTCATCATCCTCACTGCACTCTGTCTCTGATCATAATACATAATTATTATCATTGTACCAGTTTATTTGATTATTTTGCAGCCAAACATGTTGAAGATAAGATAACAGGTTATAGATGTAAACATTTAATTCCAAATAAGTTGTGCATGCATGTGTGCCTTTTCCAATGCAGCCACATGTCTTCACACTAGGTGTCAATATTGCTGCAGACTCACCGTTGTGTGTGATGAGTGTAGCGATGGCACAAGTAGCAGCTTTAAACACTCTGGGAGAGGAGGAGTGGAGCAACATGGCTGCCATTAACTGTCTGTGAACAGGAGTCCTGAAAACAACCACAAAATATCCGACACATGTCATTATATTCCCTCAAGTGACACTTTGATGCATTTCAGGAACATTTCTCATGACACGTATAGCAAGACGTGCAGCATTCAATCATTCTGACGAGTCTTATATCCAGTGTTTTTAAGAGAAGGCATTACTACTTTTGTTTTTTTCTCTTTTGATTTTTATTGTTTGCTGCAAATGTCTCAGTATGTGACAGCTGTCGATACAATTTGACCTTCCACAAAGTTCCAATACGACTGCGAACAAGTTCTCAACAGTGTTAAATATCTGTAGATGTGTGTTATTGTTTCATTGTGCACCTCTCATCCTGCTCCTCCTCTGAGTGGTTGACTCCAGCTCCGTGCAGTAACAGATTGTGAATGGCCCAGCTTGCAGCTTCCTGAGGCGGCGAGAGATTTCGATTATTGGAATTATACCAGGTTAAATATTTGTTGTAGCTAGATGGTTAGAAGGAGTTGGACTGACCTGAACTGCTGGCTCAGCAGCGTGGAGATCCAGTGCTGTGCAGCAGGCCTCCATCCAGCCGAGGCCCATGTCCTCCACCTCCTCTTTACCCCTGTTCTCCTCCTCCTCTCCTTCCTCCATGCCCTGCTCGGCCACTGCTTTGTTCTGCACTATGGTTGCAGCTGACAGAGGGAGATATGGTGTAATTACTGCACTGTACAAGACCTGATATATAATATATATAAATATATAGAGAGAATGGACATGGTTTCTGTTCAATTTCTACTGAAAACTCATCGCTGCCCCACTGATGCATGTAAATGACTGCATTTGTCAGTATGTTAACATTTAATATTGTAATATTGTTTATTAGTGATTCATATCATAGCTAACAAAGTTTACTTTGTTTTTCTGGTTACAAAGTCAAAAATGGAAGGTTTGTTTGGTTTAACTGGGTTAAATTTTTAAGATACAAGTGAAATGTTTTGGAGTAGAGACTATGTGTTACAGACAAACTGTATCACAGATACGTCAAACTCTGAAGAAACCTTTTGGTAATAAATTATACAAAACTCCATAGATATTTATTTTATTCTGGCCTGGTTTTATAAACAGTATTTCTTTGGCTCTCTCTCCTGAATTGTAGATTACGATACAGCAAATGTGTGCAAAAATGACATAAAATAATCAAATTTATGTTTTGACCGTAATGTAATAAATTAATTTTGTTGGTTTTAATCACAATTTATGTAGAATCATTAACTTGGACGACCAGATTTTATAAAATAAACACAATATGATCACAACATGATTCCACTGAAAGGTCACAGTTACTATAGATTCAATAAAAGCTTAAATCCGTTATTTGTTAAATGTTCATTTTTAGTGAACTGAACTTGAACATTTACTGGTATTACCAATAACACAAAGGGTCTGTACTCTTATTTCTCTTTTTAAAATTTTCCCTCCTTCCCTTTTTTTGCGTGTATATCACGTAGCTTTTGTGCTGTTACATTCAAATCAAAATACAAGTGAGAAGTTAGCAGTACTATAAACAAACACATTTTAACCGCACATCTTGATTCTGTTGGATGTGCAGATTTGAGAAGAGACAACTGTGTGTTTTGATTTAATCTTGGAGGCAGACTTCCTTAATAATTCAACATTTTACTTTCAACTTTCCTTTTTAACTTCTGGTTTTTATTGCACAACTTAGAAACAGCTGACAGGTATTTGAGTTCAAATACCTGCAGCATGGGAAACGTACGCTGGTGGTACTGGGCCAAAGAGTCGAGGGAATCAGTCAACAAGTGTTTATACATGGATAATGTGCTGTTTTTGTACCCCAATAGAATTTATCTTGTGTATAATATTGCCATGTGTCGATGTTAAGGCCAAGCCATTGTTCTGTTATCTCCATCACTAATCCGTCTGTGCGGACATAAATAAATGAGTTAAATATAGAGTGTGTGAGTGTGTGTGTGTGTCCTCACTGAGGTCAGCCAGGCAGGACAGAGCGGCGGCTTGCAGCGCGGCGTTGTCGGGGAACGTCTGACACGCCCTCACCGCCACCCTCTGGACGCCGTTCAGCACCAGGATGTTGTAGTAGCTCTCTACACGATGACACAAAGAGGAGCGCACCCTGATTCATACTGACCTCTTCAATCTTAATCTGTCAAGTGGTTACACATTAGCTTATCAGAAGGAATAAAATCCAAACACTGATGTATTGATAGCGATGATTCATTGATTTGGCAAACAGTTTTATCATCTCCGACTGTCAACCAGTGAACTCCAAAGTTATTCATTGACGTCACGGTGCCTCTGAGAGGTTTTGAATGTTGACTAGGACACATTTTACACTGGTTTTACTGACGGAAACGACAGAAATATGCCACCAAAACATATTTGATCCTCTAAATAGTACTTTTTCCGTTAATTCTGTGAGTATGAAATAAGAAATATGTCTTATGAAATAAGAAGCCATGATTCTTACAACGTACGTAACCTTTTGATTTCCTTAACTTGGAGTGGTGGGAGAAACTCAATTTATCTAAATAACACCAACTGAATAATGATGTTAAGACATTACATTGGAGAGGAAAATTAGTGAAATGTAACTAGTCTTTGTTATAATCTTTGGACATCTTTTCACCCCCCAGGTCTGACCTGATGTAAACCTCTTGAACAGGCAGCAGGCCGTTTCCTGCAGCTCCTCCACCTCCGGGAAGGCGTCCATGGCCGCGATGAGCACGCTGTAGCACCGAGCGCCTCCAGACATCAACATCTCCACGTTACTGCCTGGAGGAGAAAAAAGCTTCTAAACTCAAAACAGCTGCCACAGCATGAGCAGGGTTCATCTGGTTTTCCACTTCAAAATGTTCATCTTAATGTTTTGGTTCATCATTTTAGTCAGCAATCAAAGTATACGCTGATATTTCCCGGATTATACGTATCAAGAAATATGAAAATGTAAAGTCTGAATTACATGAGGATCATAAGAATGGATTAACAGACATAAAGAAAGATACTTTTTCAATTTCCTTAATTCTACAAAGAATGGGTGTTGCAACAGAATAAAAAAATGGAAAATCCGCCAATAAAAATGAAGAAAAGCAGGAGGTCATAGAAAGTCCCTCACAAATGAAAGAGAGAGAGATATCTCCAAATAGCCTGGAATCCCCCCATGACCATGATAAATCATACATCTGTGGAAAAACTGAGATTAAAGTGGAAAAAATGTTCATGACTGAAACTTTGTCATGTCCACTTTTCCACTTCTTCATCTACAGCTTCACGTTTCATGCATAAATTCTCCAGCTCATTAGAAGTTCAGTGCTGGGTAGTGTCTCCGTTTCTTCTAAAGAATGTTTTACCTTCATCCTGGTTTTTTTTTCTGAAATAAATGTCATATGTCGGCACATGTATTTGACCTATGCTTTTCAGAGAAAACGTATGATGTGATATCTGTTGTGTAAGCGTGACAAGCTAAGATGGAAGACCCGCTATATGGTTTAGAGCATTAAAAACTAACCCTACATCTGTTAATTTGTCAGAATGCATCATCCAAACACAAAATTATTGATGAGTGATTGTGTTTCTCTCTACACAAAAACAAGGCTGCTGTTTTTAATGAGGAAGTTACAAAATTTTTGTGGAAAATAGCTGATATTTTTGGCCAACTTTATACTAACTTTAGAGATATTTCTGTGTATTTGTCAGCCGACCAGCGGCAAGAAATGCAGTACAGAAATGATGAAGGAAGCACGGACAGTTGTTTGTTTTCTACTGTAAAATGTTCCACTCAGTACATATTTTGGTGACAATTCTTTAAATAGAAGTATTTTACTGCCCTTTCTGGTTAAAAGTTTAAGGCTTACAATTACAATAAGTTTTTTTCAGGATGCCCCCAAGTCTAAAACCCAAAGTGGGGTCTCCCTGTGCTCTGATAATTGCATTTGCTGTTCAAAAAAATTGAAAATAAAAAAACATTTTATTGGAAATGTTGACGACTTCAACCCAATTATCCATTACATAACAATGCATTTGGATAGCAAATACATAGTTATTCGCTAAAGGAGTTGCTGTGTTCCTCAACATGAGGGAATTTCCACAATTTTACTATTTTCAAAAAAAACACCTCTATCATGCCCTATAAAACAGCTGCTCCGACACTACAGCTGCACAATGTTACACGTATTTATTGCCGTTTAAGGTCTAATCTGATTTACATCAAAACTGTTTGAAAAGGGTTACACTGACATTATGTTCTGGTGATGAGACTGGAAATAGACCGTGTTTAATGAAGAAAGAGAAGGGTTGATGTTTAATTTGCTTCCTTCGTGATCAGTGTGCAGTACTCAGTCTTGTTGTATAACACATCAGCTATTACGTCAAGAAAGCCAAAGCATTCATTACTAAACTTCACCACATAAAGAGAATTACACTCAGTGTGTCCATCCAGCGTCACCACACTGAGGTTCAAACCTTTACTATTTCATTTGCCGATACGCCGCTGCATCAAAGGCACAGAGAGAGATCATTCAGACAAATCCTGCTCATTTATTCTGTTGGATGATAAACCAGGGTAATGATTGTTAAAGTTTTATAATAGCGTAGTACCTTAGAATAAGACCAGACAGCGAGTGAGAAGTAAAAAGAAGAAGTAGTTAGACTGGAATTCACTCCCAACCAAGATACAAATTCTATTGTACTTCATGACAAATACTTTGGTAATTCTGTAAGTTATCACACTAATCATTTGAGTAAACATTAGGCAACACTTAATTGAAAAGAGAGATTCCTTTGTTGGTATTCAGCGCAGCACTAATATGAATCAGGTTTTGGTAGCACTAATATATCAGCGCTTTTTGCCAACCAAGTATCAATAGTACTCCAGTTCCTTCTTAGACCTCATACCATTACTGGGGTGTTAATTATTAGTTCTTACCAGGACAAGCCAGTGGGAGCAGCACTTTCATGGCCTGCAGGAGCAGCTCGGGACTGTCCGGGAAACTCTGGAGAGCCGCCAGAACCACAACATGGTCCTGGTTCTCCACAAACTCCACAAGGTGGTCGTCACTCACTACACACACAGTAAACACAAGAAAAGACATTCAACTAAAGGAGGATATGGACAAATGTTCAAGCAAACCAAGCTAAAATGCTAACTGTTGTATATTTACGTTAGCATGATAACAGCTAGCACAACAATGTACACTCTTCTGAGTGTATGTTGTTGGCCATATGTGATACTGTAAGAATTATTACTATTACATATTTATTTAACATATTGTCATTTGAAACATCATGTTAATTGATGGTTTATTAACTGAAGCTAATCTGATAAATTGCTGTTGTCTAATTCATCCTAGCTAGCAGGCTACATGCTAACGTTAAATACAAAGCGAAGTTGGCTCGCTATATTATGAGTTTGACCTAACTGATACACACTGGTGTCCTGTCATTATCATGTAATTATATGTAATCTTTATGGCAGTGTGTCTTTTTTTACCCGAGAACCACAAACTTTCAAGAGCAACAAGACATCAATCAAGTAATTTACTGAGTAGTGCATAATTGTAGGTGTATTATAGGTGACCATATAATAAGCCTGAAATACTCTCTCAGCTCAGCTTAGAGCAAATCTGAGCCTGAGGACAGTTTAAATCAAGTCAAGATCATTAATCATACATTTTCCTCAAGGGGCTTTACAATCTGTACATCAATAAATACAACATCCTCTATACTAAGACCTGAGCCACATGGCTAGATTTGCTTAGACTTATCAAAGTTGATCCATGTCTGATAACATAGAGCTGAGCCTGACAAATTGAGCCCGAGATGTCCTAAAATGTCCACAGTGCAGAGGAACAACAATTTTGGTTGAAGTAACAGCATGGCCTTTCTTCTACTGCTATCCTCAGGCAAACTTAATATGTTTATCCCCACTAAATCGAGCAAGGCAAACGGCCGCCCACCTAGAGCCCGGTTCTGCTTGAGGTTTCTTCCCGTTAAAGGGGAGTTTTTCTTTGCCGCTGTCGTCAAGCGCTCACTCATGGGGGGAAATTATTGGGTCTCTGTAAATGAAAGAGTACAGTCTAGACCTGCTCTATGTGAAAAGTGCCCTGAGATGACTTTTGTTGTGATTTGGTGCTATATAAATGGTAAGAAACAAAGACACAGCAACGCTTTTGCTCCATTTCTCATCCATACAACATTTTTGTTTCTTTCCTGGTGTGTAATGTACATTACAGCCCCACAGGACCTACAGACTATTATATATGTACAAACAGGGAATGCCTGCAGTAGCATATTCAGACATGGACAATGCATATTACTTGCATGCAGGAGTGTGTATGTGATCACCTCTCTCCAGGAGGAACTGCAGAGCTCCACAGCCTTGGAGCTGAACTTCTTCACTGGTAGGGAAAGTCTTCATCGCCTGCACCACCAGGCCAAACACATCGTCCTCCTCTTCCAGCACCAGCAGACGAATCATGTCTATGTAAGAATGAAAAAATACCAATGCAGATACAGTACATTTAAAAATTAACCAATGACCTGATCCCAGTTCTGATAAAATTCTCTTATTTGAGTCTCACATCTACAACAATTGTAATTTCATAGTCAACAAAGATGTAGGAGTTCATCCAGAGCCACAAATGAATTATTCATTTTTAAAACATAAAATATCCAGTAACCATTTTGTCACATATGGATTATTTATACTATCTACAAACTTTTAGTTTCACAACTTCATACCTGAAAAGTGTTGAATATCTCTTAACAAATGCAGATATGATTAGTTAAATATTTGCAGTGCAGCCACTGACATTGTACTTTCACAGATAAAATCAAGGCAGTTTTCAAACTATGTGATATAGGGTCAATATTGCAACATATGGCGATATTTCCACTTGCGGTACGTTATCGACACACTGGTGTCAAGTATCGATATACTTTTTAAAGCATAGGACCGCTCAGAATTGATTCAGCTACTTTAACTTACCACTACCAGCACGCCACTACCCTTCACCTCCTTATGGAGGCGCTGAACAGACTGGTGACGGTGAGATGAACAGCGTTTGAAGGTGAAAACGAAGATGAATGCAAGCAAAATGACCAGCAATGAGCCGTTACTGTCAGACTCTCCATGTCCGCACTGGAAACACAGAGAGTCCGCTGGATCTTTGACAGTCACTAGAAGCACACTCATGGTCCTTTGTAGAAGTTTCTGTGGGGTTCCTGTGTAGTAGCTGAGCTAGCAGCTCTAGTACGAGAGGCTCTCCGGTGTGCATGTGTGTGTGCTGTTTATCACGTTAATTTTTAGCCTACTGTCATCACCCGTCAGCCCTGAATATCTTGTAAAGCTCTGAATATAACACAGTTAGTTATCTGCGGGTTACGTGTTGTGTTTACTGCCACAGGAAAGGAATAAATCTTTGGCTTATTAGCACGACGTCATTTCTTTGCATCTCTTATCAGACTTGCTAACGCTACCAGCAGCTCTGTGTGAGTCACAACCTGAGGCTACTGTTATCAGTGTTCTGATATTTATACTTGGCGGCATTTCTTTTCTGTGAAACTAATGTACTATCAATAAACATTGTACATTATCTGACTACTTCCTGCTCTTGGAAATAACTGTTTCCTTCATCTACAGTTACAGACATCATGATTCATTGCAGATTATTTCTTGATGTGATATGTCGTGTATCGCACCTTTCTTGTGATATATCGTTATATATCGTTATCGTGGGAAGAATATAGTGATAGTATCATATAGTGAGTTCATCTGTAAATCCCACCCCTGAGATACATGTCTTAGTTTAACCTCTGCCCTTCTCAGAAGTTTTATATCACAGCAAGCATCATGAAATATAGGTCACTGCACATGAGATCATAAATGAGCATAACCGGAGAGAGCATTTGAGGAAACGGATTAAAATGTTCCTCAAAAAATAAACTGTAAAAAATAAACTGCCTTTGACAGGGAAACCCCTACATACCAGATATGGAAAATATATCCGCATAAACTTATAACCAGTTATAGTTTTTTTTGCTTGTTTCTTTATCTTCACTCTTCTTGATTCCTAGAAGGTTTGTGATTTACTTTCAAGTTTTTTCTTTTGTATTGATTTAATGGCATAAATGAGTAATAACATAAATATTTCTGTGGTTTCGCTGCCCTGATCAACGACTCCATTTAGAGATAGAATCAAAAACTGTGACCTGGGCTTTAGTTATCAAACTGAATTTCAATCCTCTAACGCTCGTTCGGGCATTATACCTAGAAAGAGTGATGCATTTATGCATTATAACATATCTCCTGTGTAGTAGTGTACCTGATCTGAGCAGGAGAGCCAGGGCTCGGAGTCCAACCATGGTCACTCTGCAGTCCGTGCTGTACTGAGACAGAACCTTCAGAATCTGCCTGGAAAACACATCAAAAAAAAATCAACCACAGCTGTAGTCAAGACTGAGACCCAAGTGAAAGTCTATTTCCTGTACGAGTCCATGTCGTACATGACATATCTAACTTCTTCAAACTTAAGAAAAAGTTGATTATGTGCTGTATTTACATGTATTTAAATTAGTTACAGATTCAGATTTAGTGGCCTGCATTTTTATCGTGTGCATCATTTATTCAAACTTGTAGGAGCACTATTAGTAACTAGAAATAGGTGTAATAGTGGCTTTAAAAGAGAATTGAAGAAAATCAAATGGCTTGATTGGATACAAGTGCAAATGTTAGACGACAAGATAAAGGAACTGAAAATGTAACTTTGAGAAAAAAAATTTTTTTCAGGTAAAAGTGACATTGCGTGATACAACAATTTGACCAGAGCTGGTTAATTAACAGGAAGTGAAAACTGAAAATGAGAGCAGACAAAATAATCCAGTATCACTTGAGAACCAAAATCTATCAAATAGAAGGACAGACTGCTCAAACTGAACCGTACTTCGTCTAAGAAAACAGATTTTCAACTCAAATGTGAAACGATGCTTTTTACATCTGGAAATTCACGCAGGGACTGATGAAGATGAGGATAGCAATTGGATTTTATCCGCTCTATATAAAAGCTCTGACGCATATTCATAGAAATTATACTTTTAAATTACATAACCCTAGTTAGGGCCAAAATGTGTGTCAAACATTTTGATGACGTACCTACACGATATACATATGTACATACTGTACCGCTTCACGGCTTCTTTTGAACATGAATGCCATGTAATCTGGATGACTATGTTAGTGCGATTATATCATCTAACTCCATGTGACACAAGCCATTAGGGTGGTGTGACACACGAGAATATTTTTTTTTACAACCAATAATAGTGCATAAAACCTACAGCAATAACCTTTCAGCAACCAAATAAGTACGTCTTTACTTACTGGTGCACTCCCAGTACCTCCCAGTCCTTTGCGGCTTGTAAAGGTCTGGTCAGCTGGTCCAGCGTACTGGGGCATATTTCAATCAGCCGACACAGCAGCGACCAGCCCACCTGTAGCGAGAAAGATCAATATCAAACACTTCAACATGAAACAAACAAATCATTCCTAGATAGATAAAAGTGGAAAACATACAGGTCAAAGACACAGGCGCCATAACCTTTAAATGCTTTCGTAATTTTCTATGTCACCATAATGTGCCAGAGATAATTTTCCATGCAAGATGCCCTAGCTGCTGACCTAGAAAATAAATCACTTGACTCAGCTGAAAAGCATTAATCTTCCCGCACCAAAATGTTATGCAGCAAGTGAAAGATCAACTGACAAATACAAAGCACCCTATTGATGCTGTGAGACCTTTGCTGTGATGCCTGTAAAAGACGTATGGAGCTGTATGCATTCAAGTGTGAAAAAGACCTTATTTGAAGAAGAGCTGCAACGATTAGTCGATTAACTGATCAGTCGGTCGACAGAAAAAAAGCGGCAACCGTTCTGATGCTCTCTCAGATGTATGTCGCTTTAAATAAAAGTGTCTGCTAAATGAAATTGTAAATTGTAATAATCGATTGATTATTTCAGCCAGAATGTCTAAAGTTCACTGGTTCCAGGTCCTCAAATGTGAGATTTTGCTGCTTCTTCTTAACTTTACATGACAGTAAAGTGAATATCTGAATAATAAGAGCATCTTAAGATGTCACCTTGGAGTCTGAGAAACTGGGATTTTCAGTTTTCTGATGTTTTAGAGACTAAACAATGAATCGATTAAATGATAACTGTTAGTTGCAGCCTTAATTTAAAGTTCAATTCAGTTCGATTTTATTTATATAGAATCACAACAGCAGTTATCTCAGGCTCCTTTTCACATAAAGCAGGTCCAGACCATACGCTTGACCCAACAATCCCCCCATGAGCAGCACTCTTCCATGACAGCGGCATGGAAGAAACCTAAAAGCAGAACCAGGCACTAGTATCACTTTAATTAAAACCAATGTGTCTATGGCAGTGTGCTACCACTCATAGTTGCTTAAGTCAGAGATTTTCAAATTCTACACACAGTATATATATCACACGAGAATCGGGTGATATGGATAAAATCTCCTATCACAGTGTATGTCATTTGTAATTTGTATATAATATTGTGATATAGTAAAGTCAACTGAGAAATATGTGAGAAATATATCTTATTTTGGCTAATGCAGTTGATTTAAATACCTAAATAATGAAAGCATTTCAGCACATTGATGCAAAAATCCTATAAATGCAATATTGCCATAAAGCTCCTGCTACCTCATGATGTAGCAAAATCTCTCAAGGCTGACTAATGTCTATTGTCTCACTGAATATATCATCATATTATCCAATCCTACATCATACTGTCTAGACTCCAAAAACAAAAAAAGCAAAAAGCTCAGAATATTTAGGATCAGATTTTGTGTTATCTTTGTCTGTTCTGTCTGTTATGACTGAGACCGCACGAGTCTCACAATCAGGTTCTGACATGTCGCAGTCTCACCTTTGATAAGCTGCGTTACAGAGCAGTCACGAGACGCCATAAACATGCCAGATCAGACATAGGCGTGTCAGCTGTGAATGACTTTAAAACTACATACAGCAGAAACTGTGTTAGCAGGTGATGCTGTTGTACACGATTAAACATCCGTGTGACTAGTTTATGATGGCGCAGATCTCTATTACTACCCAGCACAATAAAATATGACGCTATAACAACTGTCGGTTAAGTTTTGTCTCTCGAATTAAGCACACAATGTTCAAGATGGCACATTTCCTACTGCTGCTAAAAAAAAATACACAATGAAAGGGAGTGCTAGTGTCTTGCAGTACCTGCTGGACTCCTCTACTGCTGATGTAGGATGACAGCACCACCATGAGGGGGCTGTGGACATCTTTGTCTTCAAACAGTTCAGCTGCTGCAACAAAGAACAATAGATATGACATGATTGGACAAGTTAGCTCTGAAGGACGAGACACTTGCTTCAGTCTTTAAATGCATATAACAAGGCTTGAAAAATAGTCTAGATCTCATTATGAAGGTGCAAGTCTGGTTATCTTTGTTTCGTTTGCACAGACTGTCAAAATGAACATTGCTCGATCACAACTGAGATTAAAAAGAAAGTAGATAAAAGCACATGAAGAATTACAATTATGGAAACTTAAATTGACAAGTCTGTGCAGGAGAGAAAAGGACAGTTAAACATGAGGTATTCAGAGCAAGACCACAATGTAAAAATACTAAATTGCAAGCAGGGCTTTGTTATCACTTGATGTGCCAATTATTTTCTCAATTAATCAATAAAATGTCAGAAATAGTGAAAAAAGGCTCAAGTAATGTCATCAGATTGCTTGTTTTTGTCCAATTAACATCCTTTAACCTGCATTCAAAATTTTAATTACATCGAGGTACATTAGTATAAGAGAAAATTTGAGTACAAACAGTAAACTACGCATTATAAATTAAGCTGTACCATGTAAATACTGTAAGCCAGCTGGTTTAATCTACAGTAATACATCAGTTTTCATATGTATCACATCTTTACCAGCAAACTCACAACTACAGCCAGTAGACAAGTGTAGTGGAGTGAAATGCACTTTATAAAGGTATGAAACTGCACAACATGCAAATAGTACGAGTCCTTTAAATATACTTAAGTGTACTCAATTTTAAAGTTGACAAACTTAAGTGCTTCTGCTGCTTCATACTTTTACTCAACTATAGATTTCAGAGGGAAATACTGTACTTTATACTCCTCTACTGTACATTTATCTGACAGATATAGTTACTTAAGATTGATTTTCAAACAAAATATATGATCAGTTCCTAAAAGATAATGCACTGTTCTACTAAACCACCTTAACTAGCTGAACTTTTAACAACTTCAGGTAGTTACATTTTGAATAATAATAATGATCCAATGAAATAATAAAAAATAAAACAAGATACTGGTGGGGGCCATTTTTCTATATACATTCCTCTGACAATACAGTACTGAATGCATGGAGTAGTTTTACACTGTGGTATTACTACTTTTCTCTCCCACCACTGCTAGTACATCAAACAACATGGCCAAAGGAAACTGTTTATGAACAGCAGCATGATGCACATGCAGGAACAATGTGTTTCCTACCACAGTCTGTGTGCGCCAGGAAAAGCAGGTCCTGGATGATTTGAATCAGAGTGCACAGTTGTCTGTCTTCCTGAGGGGTTTTCAGCCTCACCAGAAGTTTCTTCAACCTTTCTTCCAATTCCTCCTTGTTAACCATGGTCTTTGAAATACTGTTTTCTAGCTGACGACTTGACGTGCATTTAGGTCAGTCAGTACAGTCCCTTCAGAACCGACGAAAGGTTAGCCACACAGCAGCAGCAGCAGCAGCAGCATGGGGAGAAACGAGTAGTGCCACTGTAACAACTAATAACATTACACCACATTACTTAATATTAGCTATGTTTCATCATAGCACACAAGCTACATTACATCAAAGTGTCTGTGGCGACAAGGGACGCTGTCAGTGTGGCAGTTTCGGCTTTGTTGACATCACCGCGTTGAGCTAGCTCACTTTCCTCTGACATAAAAAACGTGTTCCTCTTTCTGGGGGTCGTTGGTTTTTTTTGTTGTTTCTATGGGAGATTAAAAAAAAAGCCAGCAGTTCTTCTCTTGACAGACGTGTTCCTCCTTCCTTACGATCACATCATATGACTCCCTGTCAGAAAAAAAAAACTCCTCGTTTGGTGAAGAGGAAACTGGCCGCACAGGGAAGCAAGTCACGGAGGATCAACGGCCACACAAACTACGTTTCCAGTCAAACGTCGGTAAAGTTGCTAAGCAGATTACATCGCCGAAACATCGTTTTTAACTCTAATTAGCATTTGCAGTGATTGACAGTTACACTTGTAGGAGCTGTCGAGTGAAATCAGTGCACTTCATAAACTGCCTCCCACCTCGGTGTCTGATGTCAGCCGTCGATCCGCCGATTTATAAATCATTGGGATTGACCCAGATATGCGCCGTATTTCATTCGAAAGTTTAACAGTTAAAGATTTGTTAGCGAATAGACGAGGGTAGTTACGCGATAGATCAAACATTAAAACTTTTTACCATTTTTTTGGAAGTTGCTTCTAAATTCGGCATACGTCAGTTCACATAAAGCTGCGGATAATTCAACAAAATCTCAACTTTTTCTATCGGCTATACTGCTGTCACAGCCGCCATCTTTATTTTGTGCTGCGCGTCTATTAATGTAACTGCGGTATTTACAGTCAGCATGGAGGGTCGTTTTGATGTTACAGTCATAACTTATTTATTTTTTTTATTCAGTAATAATTGTCGCAGTGGTTTTATTATGTATCCAAATTTAAAAACAGAATTCTGTGAACAGAAGTTCACATAATTGTATTTTATTAAAGCGCTGCAAGATGGTGACTGTTTTCTCGTTGAATGTCTTAATCTGTGATATTTTAACAAATTAAAAATAATCTGGAAATGAAAAAAAATATATATTAATTCACATTTTATTTGCTGTTGCTTATCTGTAAAGAAGGACCAGTTGAAAGTTGTCTGGTCTGTTTATTCACATAAAAAAATGCAAATATAACAATATAACCAAAAACAAGTAAGATAAATCCTTATTTCCTTATGACAAAAAAATAAAAGACAAACAGCTGACGTGATCTGTCATGAAAAAACGGGGAAATTATACCCTCAACTTGCTAAATGAAAGCAGTCATTCAAAAGAACACCTGGAAATGCATCGAGACAGTTGACTCATACTGAGCAGCCTCAAAATCTATTTCAAGTTATGCAAATCTCTGCAGTTGAACAAGACTGACAAAGTAAACACGGCTGTCTGCGCGTGAGGGGTACAAAACACAGGTGTTGTGTGTGTGTGTGTATGTGGGCGTGTTCCTGCTTTCCTGCGGCAATATCATATGATCCATAAGACAAACTTCCTGTTCATTAAAGAGGACACCAGCAGCAGCAGAGGTCCAGAATAAGCTTTTTTTTTAAAAGAGGTACAATCTGAGTTAAGCAAAGATAATGTCTGTTAGGTGAAGCTTTTGCGTGCTTTTGTGTGACAGCTTATGTTTAAAACATTTTATGTGTGAGTGTATAGTCATATGACCCAGACTACCTGCCAGCTGCAGCTCTCTGTCACACTTTGCTTATCGGCTTATCGAGTTTTTTTGACTGAATTTGAATTGTGGTTTGAGGTTGTGTGACACGCTGCGGTTTTCTTTTCTCTTTAAAATTAAGGTTTTTTTTTAGATAACATGTTTTTACATATATAACACTTACTGCCAATAAACGATCTAGGATACACAAAATGCTTTAGATTTTGAATGGAGTCTGGTGCTGTGTTCTAGAGAAATGTCAAGGTGTCATATGCAGTTCCTAAAATAAATGCATACGTTAGATGCTCAAAATATATTTATCAGAGAACTGATAAATTATTGACATGATATTTGTGTTGTGTTATACATAAAGTTTTGTTTTTTTTACATTACAAGTCGTGGGGCAAGACTTTCTTTTAGTTTATTTTTGTCAACTTTATTGAAAACAGTCAAATTCAAAAAACAGTAATATATAAAGACGTGTGGAGAACAAGGAAACAAAGTGTCTGGGAATTAAGTTATGTTAAAATAAAAAACGAAGCTTAATATTCTTAATAATTAATATTCTGTTTTACAGGATATATTCTGTGTGAAATTCTAAGTGGGACCGCTTTCATTTTCTTTGGTTGATGCTGCATTCAGGTGCTCGTCGGATTACAAATACAGATGAGCAAGAAAAAAGATATGCAATACGTGAATCAGTAAAAAGTTTCTTGCCAATTCACCAAATATTTACCTTCGTCCGCCATGTTTCTGCTTATATGACGTCCACTTTCGGCAAGTCGTGTGTCAAAATTTTCGCCGACTTTCCAAGTCGTTGTTCCGACTTGAGGGGGGCGTTCGCGTGAAATTTCCCAGTGGAACATTCATTTTTCCGATTATTCCGACACCACCTGAATGCCACAACCTTTGCAGCTGGGCTGTTGGGTGACGTCACGTAAACATGGCCGCACACAGAGCAGAGTGTTTGTGTTTGTGTCGCACTGTGGTAAACTATCAGTTCTGAGCGATTTAAACGCACCGTTTAGGTACACTTATTAATGACATGACATTAACAGCAGTTGTAATTAACCACAGGAGCTTCTACTGAGACGTTATCGTTTGATAAATTACCACGTATAGTTGTTAAAAATAAACCTCGACGTGTACGTGTTTTTACTTGTTGAGTTTTTCGAGCTGGTCTGTTAAACACACGGAGGTCAGAAATGTCAGTTTTAAGATAGTGAGACGGCTGATACTGAAAAGAATGCATCATTATCTCCTTTTGTTTGGACCCACTTTCCCTCAGCTCTGCCTTGTTTTGGGGGCGTTGTACCACAGATGACTGTATGTGTGCAGACGTCACCGCTGCTGAAGGTGTCATGTGTCACTTTTTAGAGTAAAGAAATAGCTGCTGCAAGAAGCTGCGGTTGTCTAACTGACCTCCGGTGAGCCTAACTCCTGGTTTCCCCTATGTCCAGCAGCCACGATGAATACAGCTTGAAGCACATGAGCAACCTCATGGGAAACAGGGGACAGAAAGCAGTGGACGATGGAGAGCAGAGTCTCATTGGGCCTTCACCTAGGGATGCTGCCACCAGTGGGGACATCCTGGACCGAGATCCCTCCACTCCGGTGTTCGTCTATGTGTTGGCGTTCTTCTCTGCCTTGGGAGGATTTCTCTTTGGGTATGACACCGGGGTGGTCTCAGGGGCTATGCTGCTCCTGAAGAAGGAGATGAACCTGGACACTCTGTGGCAGGAGCTGCTGGTTTCCAGCACAGTGGGAGCCGCTGCACTGTCTGCCCTGAGTGGTGGCTCGCTGAACGGATGGCTTGGACGCAAGATCTGCATCCTGATTGCCAGCTTCATCTTCAGCATTGGTGGCATCATCCTGAGTTTATCTCCAAACAAGGAGGTCCTTCTTGTGGGCAGAATCACAGTTGGTTTGGGTATAGGTGAGTTGGTGTCATGTTTCAGCTATTTAGTTGTTGAAGTTGTTTACGAGCAGATACAAAGTCCACTCCCAAGAAACTTCTGATCTTACTCAACCTGACCTGCTTTTCCGGTATGAAACAAAGGGCAGTGGGTCATGTAGCAGAATGGCTTTAGAAGTTATTGTCCTAAGGTTGAAGGTGTAGCTTTACAAAGGAAGAAAATCTGTTTTGCTCATACCCCGAATTAGATTTGCCTTGTGGTTTGCATTCACTGTAATATGTTATTTTGTTTGCCATGTTCCAGCCCAGAAAACATCTTTTCTTGAGCAGTAGTAAAAAGCTTTAAGCAAGACTAACTGTAGAGTAAGTGGGGAAAAAGCTGTACAATGGGGAAGATTTTTTTGTAAAAATCCCTGTTCTTATCTCAGGGCCCAGGTGGGTGTGAGCAATATGTAGATTGGGTTGTAGGAGATTTGATGTAATTTATAATAATATCTAAAAAAAAAAAAAAAAAAGTTAATTACACAGTAATAAGCAGTTGTTTTTGTATTGTCTGTTTGGATTGTGTCCATGCTCACAAAATCATTATGCTGTTGTCAAATTGACATGACAGTTAGCACTTTTAGTTTTGATTACATGGTTGAAAATTTGACACTATTAGTCAGCCTAGCTTGGTATATGTTGCAGCATTTGAAAAGTGGATATTGGCCTTGGAAAAAAGGAACAGAACACATAAAAGGAATGCTTGTAGATTTTAAAGGAAAGCATGTTACTGTTAGTCTCATTCGCAAACTATACAAATTTACAGACTGGATCCCTGTACTTTAAAGCTATTGGAATCATAATCTTTAAAAGTAGGTATACAAAGTGTGTGGGGATTTTCATCTGTGTATATACAAAAATGACAGCCTTTATGTTTTTTCCTCAGGTATTGCCTCTATGACAGTTCCTGTATACATCGCAGAAGTTTCTCCATCTCACCTTAGAGGTCAGCTGGTCACTATAAATGCCCTCTTCATCACTGGTGGCCAGTTCATTGCCAGTGTGATCGATGGGGCTTTCAGCTACCTGAGCCGCGACGGCTGGAGGTACACGTTAGTTTTACACTGTAAATACCAGTAACTTTCCATCACAAGGTTTATTTTAGTTTTGTTTGTCCGATGTCTTTCTCTGTTTTCCTTGAGTTGGAACCAGCAGAAAATGTTACTCACTAAACTAAATTGCAGTACTAAACTGTGAAATTTCTCTCTAAATACTGTGTATTGATGATGTCATTCAAACAACAAATCAGCAGCTGCACTTCAGAGATGCTGTTGTCTAAGCTTTGTGTGTATTTCAGCTGCGGTGGGGAAGCTACTCTATAAAACACTGCAGGAAACCTTGTTGCTATCAACCAGAGGGAATTGTGGGACAGAAAAGCTAAAGATATGTTTGAGGTCATTTAGAAACAGTGTCACCATTATACAGTTTGTCCACCAGAGAGCACTGAAAAGCTGGTTTTTCATCAGTATGATTTCAGAACATGCCTTGATCACAACAGTCTAATAAGCACAACCACAAATGATCCTCATCAAAAATGCTTGTTAATGTTAAAAAAGATATTATTGAAATTTTGCAACTCTTAAATATGAATATCAGTGTTAGCCTCAAAAATCCAGAAACAACAGCTGAAGTACCCAGGGCAAGCAAACAAAGGATTGTAAAAGGATTGGGCTTTGAATAGGCAATATTGATCCTCAAAAGAAGCCAAATGCCAGGATTGGAACCTGAAATCTTGGCTCCAGGCCTGATCCTGCAGATCGGCTCTAGACTTATTTGTGTGTCTTTGCTGCCCCCGTTTGTAATTTTATTTGTACAGTGATCATGCAGCTTGAATTGACTTGAATGCCCTCAGTTACTTGTGGAATTCTCCAGTTTTCCAATTTGAGAATCTCTCCTCGTTTTTTTTCCCATCTTCCCTTCACACCGTAGGTACATGCTGGGTCTGTCCGTTGTCCCAGCTGCACTGCAGTTTGTGGGCTTCTTCTTCCTGCCAGAGAGCCCCCGCTGGCTTCTCCAAAAGGGCCGGAACCAAGAGGCCCGTCAAGTTCTCAGCCAGATCCGAGGAGGCCAGAATGTCGACGAGGAATACGACAGCATCAGAACCAGCATCGAGGAGGAGGAAAAAGAGGGGGGTGGAGGTGAAAGATTTCAGTGAAAACAGAAATACAGAGTGATAAAGTAACTTTTGTCTAGATGTGACATAACCGCCGTTAGCAACAAGGTGAAAATAAGTCATCAAACATTAAAGGTTTAGGTTATTATTAAAAGGTTGCTTTTTTTTAATTGCTGTAGGAGGCCTTGTTATTTGGCGCATCCTCAGGCATGGTCCGACCCGCAGGGCTCTCATTGTTGGCTGTGGCCTCCAGATGTTTCAGCAGCTGTCTGGGATTAACACCGTCATGTAGGTTATCTATTAGTCTGGTAACAGCCTCCTAATAATTATCATCCACCTGTGATAAATCAATCTGTGTTTTTGACCTGTTTAACTGAAAAAGCTTGTCGTCCCAGAGAGATATGTTCTGCTTTACACTTTTCAACCTCTTTGTTCACATCCAGGTACTACAGCGCAACCATTCTGCAGATGGCGGGCGTGCGGGACGATAAACAGGCGATCTGGTTGGCCGCCGCGACTTCTGCTACCAACTTTGTGTTCACCCTGGTTGGAGTCTGGCTTGTGGAGAGAGTGGGCCGCAGGAAGCTGACACTGGGAAGCCTTATTGGTTTGTTTTTTTGGTAGATTTTAGCGACAATGTTTACTTGATTTATTAATTGATTGACTTAATTTGTGACAGGCTGAGGAATGACAGGATCTTGCATTTCCCTTTTATCTAGTGGTCTGTTTTCTTTATCAGAGCTTTATTCAGTGTGTGTATTTCCTGTAATGCAGGTACTGGTCTGAGTCTGACTTTGTTGGCAGTCGGCTTCTTGCTCTCAGCCCAGAACTCTCCACCCATCACCCTCCACCCGTTTGACTCTCAAAACTCAACCTGCAGACTATACGAGTAAGAAATAGCAACATAGCAGCTACATTGCCGTCATTTTAAATTGTTTAGTTGCAATTCAGTTTATAAATGACAAAAGCTGCTATTGGGTAAACTTTTCTTAATCTAAAAGTCCCCAAACTGAGGGCATAAACTACCTTAAATTTAAATAAATGTCACATGTATGATGACCAAAGATTCTGAAGGATTGTTCCTCCTGCATTAGTGAACATTGTTTTCAGTGTCTTTGTTTTTAGAAAGGACCTGAGTTATCACCGCTGACAAAATGCTATGTGTTCCTGTCTGCTGCTCAGTATGTGAGAAGTTTTACATTCAGCTCTGCTCTTCAGATCCTGCGAATTCTGCATGTTGGATCCGGATTGTGGGTTTTGTTATCGTGAAAACAGCACCAGAGTGTACGAATCCTCCTGCGTTCCCGTCAATCAAGAGTCCATAGATCACGCGGCGTGGGGAAGGTCAGACACTGAATTTCTGCATAGTTGTGTGACGGAGAGTAAATAAGAAGTTGACAAATGCAATAGCTGAGGTGGATATCTTAATGTCACATTACAACCCCCCCATTTACATTACTATTATTACATCATCACATTTGCTTCTTTAAAAGATACTCATAGAAAAAGCACCTGAGATTCACTTATGTGCACTTTAGTTTAGATTATATTGAAATAGTTATAAAAAAAGGTGAAAGACACATGTTCTCACTCTCAGCAACTTTAAAGCTAAAGAAGTAACATTTGCTTTGTACCATATATACACCATATATTGTTTGCTATATGTTCATTTGCAAAACCTGAAGAGAAGTGTGGTTTCCAATTTCTTGCAATCTTTTATCATCCAGGTGTTCCAACCTGACGGAGGCAACAGACAGTCCAATCTGGGCCTACAACTACTGTCCCACATCCTACTCCTGGATCGTCCTGACAGGTCTCATCCTCTACCTGGCATTTTTTGCTCCAGGTCTGAAACGACTCTCTCTGCTTTTTTTTTTCTCCATCACCTTATATATTTTCTTACTTCCTTTGAATTGCAGATGACTCATAATTTTAGATATTATGATAGGAACCATCTCTCAGTGCTCTAATGAGAAATTGAATTTATACGAAAGATAAACTAGTACCTGATGTTAAAAGACAATTAATGTAAAATTCCTCCTCTGTGTGTTAGGTATGGGACCCATGCCTTGGACGGTGAATTCAGAGATCTACCCACTGTGGGCCCGCAGCACCGGTAATGCCTGTTCAGCCGGGGTCAACTGGATCTTCAATGTCCTGGTGTCTCTGACCTTCCTTCATGTCGCAGAGTTTCTGACCTATTACGGTAAGACTCCATCAAGAGGTCAGATGATGGTAAATGCATCAGATCATAATCTGCTTTTACGTGTTTAAGTGAGACCTTATCGTACAAATTTATCAGAAAAGCTGGTTGCCTTGTTGTCAGGGACGTGTGGCTGCTGCAGAGGATGAATGCCTTCTGCGTTTTTAAAATTTTGGCCGCATCCTATTTGCAGCGACCTTTCCAAAAAACCTGCTCATAGCTGGTTTATCAGCTCACTTTGGACTGATTTTTCTGTCCAGTTCTGCTATCTAATGTATATCTATTTTTTTCAGCAGTATGTTGTCAAACAGTCGCTGTCAGACATTGAATATGTAACATCGCTGGCTTTATATTCATTATTCTGCTGCCTGTTTTATAATATCCCACAGTGTGCAAGCATTGAATGACAGGACGTTAAGTTCCTATTTGCTCAGATACTGTATTTAAAGTGTTTTGCTGGATATTAATTTATTCATCTGCTGTTCAGATAATTATCGTGGTTGTTGCCGTGGGGAAAATAGTTTTTATAGCTTTATCTGAATTAAGAAGAATCTCCTCAACAACTTAAAATCTGTTCTTCCACTTTGTTTTATGGTGTATTAAACTGATTTTTTACAGTTTTACAGAAATGTTACTAGGTCTGACCTACTGTAGTAAGATTTCCTTTGCATATACATGACTTCAGCACAAACATGAGACTGAGATGTTGAATTGCCATCAAATTAACGTAAATGGTGCATATTTTAAAGGGTCTATATAAAGTATTTCCTGCAACTTAGTCTGATCCTAAAATGTTGTTTTTTTACTCTTTATATAACCAGGCGTGGTCACTATAAACACCATCTTGTTTATAGCAACAGGACAGTGGAGAAGGAGATGAGATGAAAACTATTCAATAAAGAAACCGCCGCAGAGTTCAACTCAGTTTTGTTTACAAGTGGAGGTTTGCTTTTAGACCAGTGGGAAACAAAATCAAACCACATGCACACAGTATATGAAACTAAATATTTTAAACTTTTTTAAATAAATTTTAATAACTGTAGGCGTGATCTTGATGTTTATGAAGGTGACTTGGAGGTTTACAGGTTAGAGAACATGCAGCAACAAATGTGTGTCTAGCAAAATGCTATCGAGAAGGACATGACCGCATAACAGCTCACGCACTCAGTTTCTCTGGATACGATCGGTATAGAAGTTCAAGGCTGTCAGTATTAAAACTCCAGTGATTTAGTATTGTATTTCCACAAGGTTGGGAGACATTTTTAAAAAAATTGATTTCACAGAGGCTGAAATATTTTTTAATCTGGGCAAAGCTCCAAATGCGCTGGATCCTACATTTACCACAATAAAAACCAAAAGCTTTTTTATTACACTTCTCTTGCCTGGTAAATGCCCATGTCTCAAACTCCATTCCTCAGTTTGTAACACAAGCTTTCTCTTAAAAACCCTCAGTCTCTGAGCCCAAGCAGAGACAACTCTAATGACACCATTATTTTCTCAGACTTTCTAAAGCTCCCCCCAGAGCCACAGGCTGAGTAATACTCCTCATGACAAATGAACTTCATGTGCAAAATCGGTCCATTTGTGTTCATGGTTTATGGCAAAATTTTATTTAAACAAGCCCAGAGAAAGCATGCACAGGTAAGAAAACCCCAATTTGCAGCTCCTTTGATGAACAACCCCAATTTCCCTCATACTGAGCAGCCATGGCAACCATAGGACAGAAAACTAATCAGTGGCACAATGGCAGCCCTGAACCTCCATAACTCAGAACCTTTACAATGTACATGTGTGTCTCTTCCAGGTGCGTTCTTCTTGTACACGGGCCTTGTGGTGTTGGGTCTCCTTTTCGTCCAGGGCTGCCTCCCAGAGACACAGGGTCTGCAGCTGGAAGACATCGAGAACCTGTTCACCAGTCCGCTCTGCTCCTGTGGAGCCTCTTCACCCAACAACAATCGCCACGTCCAGTACATCCGGGTAAAAGGCAGCAACTACCTCCCCTCTGACAGCGATGCCTCAGATGTAGAGTAGTCTGGGATGATCCCGTCTTTCCACTTTATTTTTGGGTTTCCTGTCTTTTTTGATTGAGGATTGGGAAGACTGCCAATACGGTGAGGAAAGGTGGCTGCAATCAAACATGAACAAAAAAAAACAGCTTGATTGATTCTAACTGGCACTTTGCCTCGTCAATCTTCTTGTTTTTTTCTTCCTACCTATCTCTCACCTGGGAGTTGGTTTGGTCTGCTTTTATTTTTGTTTCTATTGTGCATTCTTCTCATTTCCCATCATCCTCTCTGTCATCATAAAAGGAATCATTGGAGCAAGACTTTCCAGGATATGGTTGAACAATGTTCATTTAAACAGTGTTGCTGGGATAATTAACGTTGCTAGGAAAGTCGTAGTATGTTGTGAAATGATTGAATATCACAAAACCAAAACAGATGATGATAATCTTTACTTTAAGTACATTTATTGATGAACAGGTTTTCCTTTTCTCTGCCAGTAGCATTTTCAAAACAAAATATTTGTTTTTTTAATCCAGTGAGTTCAGAAACTGGTCGACCAGGTTCCTGACTCAGCATTTCATCAGCCTTTGTAAACTGTCAAGATAATTTTATTTCCAGATTTTAAAAACAATCTCTTTGCATGAGTTCAGTGTGACCATCCATCTTTTATAGACACACTCACTCCACAAGTTTGATATACCAGCAAGACTGTGTTTGTATGCAGGCCTTAATGATCTGTAATTGATGAAGATGTCAGAAATAAGGGAACCACAATGTAGAGAAGAGACAGTTTCAAACACTATCGCTGGTTTCTGCCTTCTTTGCATACGTGTACATTCTGTAGCGAGTTAGAATCTTTCAAAACACATTCCTATCAAAACCACTAACATGGGTTTTATCTTTTAATCTGTGTTGGTGTAAAACAAGTCAATTGATTGTGGTTTGCTGCTAATGTCTGCACAGTGGGAGATATTGCACTTTTAAAAAAAACCAAAAGGTGTCTTTTTTTTCTTAGAAAAAAGGTTTATATATATAGATATATATATGAGATTGCTAGAACTAGTCACTCAAATCTATACATTTTTTTTAGCAAGGTTCAGAATTCAGCCCGGCACACTACGGAGCGATGGGGTCTGACAATGCCATAGCCTATATAACTGTGAGTACTGCATTAAGGGAGTGTGCCAATAACTTTTCTGCTATACTACATCATTGCTAAATATGCCTTTTTTTATTGTTCAATATAATGTCCTTGTCTCCGCAGCTAAGATAATGGTGACCAAGTAGCCCTGAACAACTTTCTACAGCACATCCAGTTTGTACTAGCACACTTTGATATGTGCCAATTTGCTTTATAATGACTATATCGGCATCTAAAACTGTACTAGATTAACGGTATTTATTAAAAGTACTTTAATGCTGCCTTTTTGCACATTTCCAGTTCCAGTTGTCCTTTTTAGGAGTGTTTTTATTTAAGAACAAATGTCTTTCTAGTAATGTAAGATTCCCACCAACATCAGGGAATTTCTCAACTGAATAGTTTTCTGATGTGTGAAATGTTTGGAAATTGCACAAAAAACCCACATGATTATGGAAACAAAATTACTCAGTATATATAACATTATATTTTATAGTTACAGATCCATTATTGTGCAAAATATTATAACATCCGAATATTACAGTATATGTTGTGAGAAATAGCAGTGATACCATCCAGCCATTAATCTTGTAAATCTTACTGATTGCCGAGTAGTTTTTGTACTTTGCGTAGGAAACAATACAGTATAATTCCAGTGAAATATTCAAAATATTCAACATAGCACTGCCATGTTGTACAACAGATTTGATTCACACTCAGGTGGTCAGTCCTATTACAGAATATTCAGAGGGATAATAGACCATAAATCAATTTTAACTTCATGATAAATGAGGTGTGTCCATTTTGTTACTGTCATTTTCATTTTGTATATGAAATGTTGGTGCTGTATATGAAGTTCTATTCCATGTCTCTTTGATCATGTTCTGTTCATTGATATGATCTTTGGGAAATAAACGTGCACTCAGTGAAGCAATCATCAATCACACTGTGCCTGTTAGTATTTATGATGCAACACTTGTAGACTTTGTATGATGCAATGTTTACATTCACTCAAAAGTCAATTTCATGAGTGTACTTGCATAAGAACAAACAAAAAAGTGAAATGAAAATATAGCAATTATTATTAGTTTTTAAAGGGCCAGTTCACCCAAATTACAGAAAGCCATTAGTGCTGCAACTAACAAATATTTTCACAAATTAATCTCCAGATGATTTGATCCGTTAAAGGATTAATAATTTCATGTATAAAGTATCAGAAAGTACATCACAATGCATTATAATTTAAGGTGATGTCTTCAAATTGCTTGTTAGAGATATTAGATATTCAGTTTAATATCATACATGACAAAGAAAAGCTTCAAATCCTCATATTTGAGAAGCTTGAAAAAAGTAAATGACATGATGGATTATCAAAATAATTCCCAGTTATTTTTTGTTGACTGATAAACTAATCAGTAATCAAGCTGATCAACTCAGCACATGAGGTTATATACAGGTTTGTGTTCAAAGACAGCTTTAGCTAAGGAGATGCTGTCTATGTGATTTGAAGTGCAGATTATCAGTGAATTGAAAAAACAGCTTTAATTATAATCATATAATTTAGGGTAATTTCTATTTTCAGTTTGGATATACATATTCAACATAACAACCTCTCTAAAAACAGTCAAAGTCACAGCCAGGGGACAGTGTCTGTAGTGCAACCACCATTCAGTCTTTGCCTTGTTTCACTTTAAAATGAACTGACATGTGCCTAGTCATTAGTGGGCCTGCCTGTGATTTGCAATGCCTTCCTGTCCCAGAAACCTGATAGGCTTGTAAAAGGACCCCTGTATTCATGGTGTTATTGCCCAGCAGGAAGTGGTAGGGTGGAGTGCTGGAGCCTTTTACACATAAACCAAATTGAAATATATAGCTTCAGGGAAACTGAGTCATGGCTTTCCCTTCTCCATTACTGTTGGCTGTTACTTACAGTGGATTGAAGAGCAGTTTTGTCCTATTATGTTATGATCGCAATACACCAGGCAATTTCAGCTGTATTTATATGTAATCAGAGCAGCAAGATACTTCTGCTGTATATAATCAGAACAAAACTGCCTTGTTTACACCTTACACACATATTCCCAAAATGTCAATTCTGTTTTCCGTACTTGAGATACTGTAGCTGTCACAACACTACACATCCTCTGTAGACCTCTCACACTGTATCATGATGATTCATGACCACAAGGTGGCACTAATAGCCCAATTTAAGTGAGTAATTAGTGAATGAGCATCATTTATGGAGACTTTATGTATTGAACTAATATGCAGATATTTGTTTCTGCAACACAAGCAGAGTCCACTGCATCTTTTAATTTGTCACATTAACTTCATAGACTCATTTTTTTCCAAATTTTATTTTAAACATGATCTCAATCTTAAGTTTCATGTCTTTTACATGCATGTGCATGACGTGTCTTTCTGAAAGCTTATGTTGTAATACAATAGAGATTATCTAGACCCTTGAGTTTGAATTCAAAACTCTTAAAAGCACTTTATCACGATGGACAGGGGGGAAAAAACAATATTTTTCCCCCAAACATAAGAAACTTTTAAAATTGTGCATTAGATAATCACTATAAAAGAAAGCCTTACAATAACAGCTTGCAGCAAAAAAACAAAAAAAAACAAAGGAGAATTACATATAAAAAAATCATAATAAAACTAAAATAAAGTTTTTAAAAAAAGGTAATACAAAATTATACCAAATAATGGTAATAATTTCCATGTGATTTAGTGATGATAGTGAATCGTGATTTTTTTTGTTTGTTTTTTCTGATTTCAAAAAATCTTTATAATGAGATAATTCAACAATAATTATTACTTACGTATGTGGAATTTGCCTCTGTATTATCAAATTAATCATGTTATTTGAAATATAACAATTACATTAAAATCAAGCAAGTGTCTTTGTCACAGTCTAATTGTATGATGTCATTATTGCTCTAAATCTGCCTAAAACTTGAGTGTATTTAATATAATGTTCATTTTTCTTACAAAAATATGTGTAACCTGCTTGTTATGACGTCATCTCGCAGTCGTTTCCCTGGAGAGGGGCGTGGCTTGCTGACGCATTGCGGCTCCCTCCCCGGTGCGTAAACGGAGCGGAGAGAGGGAGAGAGAGTGAGAGAGAGAGGCACGGCACCCGCGTGTACGCAGTTTATGTGTGCGTGTGTGTGTGTGTGTGTGTGTGTGTGTGTACGCGCGCGCGCGGCCATGGCTCACCTAGCAGCAGCAGCAGCGGCAGAAGCGGCGGCGGCGTCAGTTTGCATGTGGGCTCGAGCCGGAGCTGAAGCATCCGAGCCGAACTGCGCAGAGATGCGGTGCACGTAGACGCAACATGCGGACACACCGCCTCACCTCATCGCTGAAATCACGTTCAAAAGCACCGTGAAGATAATTTTTAGTGTTTGTATTGGCATGGCGACGGTGAAGTCGAGGTGAGCAGCTCCGTTGCTCGGTCCGCTCGCTTGCCGGGGCAGCACGCACTTTTTTTTTTTTTTCTTCCTCCGCTGTTTTGCCAGGGCAAGCAGCCAAAACAAGATAAATCCGCTTTTTGTTCCTGTTTGCACATCGATTATTTTATAAGGAATCATGACGACCGGACAGGATGAAAGCTCAGTCCGTGTGGCTCTGAGGTAAGTCACTAAAATTTCTTTTAATTCTCCATCAACCGGTAAATGCGTAGCTGTATCTTAATTGCCCGGTGCCACCTGTCAGTCAGTGCCGCGGGCCTAGCAAACACCTGCAGATCAACAGCAGCATCTGCTGAGCCACACACACACACACACACACACACACACACTCACACTCTGTATCCAGAAATTATCAGCCTCATTTCATTTCAGCACGGTGACCCAGTTCAGCCGGGCACCTCTTGATAGCTGCTGCGGGCTTTTCAGCACACATTCTCGGTCTGTTTGTGCTTCACCTCTGCTAGAATGAGCAGTTTTCCCCCAATGTGTGATGTACAGTATGTGTCTGAACATAGCAAAAAACCCCAAAAAACACAGAGCATCACGCCCTTTGCACAGGTGCGCACACATGGGTTGTTTTCTGCACACTCTGGCATGCTCCAGGAGGGATGATATCATCTATTGTAACGGCTGAGCTATCAGAGAAAGAAAAGACAGAGAGAGAGGGAGAGAGAGAGGGGTGGGAGAGAGACAATCAGCCTGTGTTTCTCTCCTAAAGCCAGGCCTCTTCTCAAAGCCTCCTCCAGAAAGACAGTTAATCGATGAAAGAAGAGCTTCACTGACAGCCAGGTTTCAAGGAAAGGACAGTGGAGCGTTCAGTGCAGCTTCTGTCAGGTCTAGTCTTTGTTTGGAGACAGTCAGTGGACAGCACAGTTATGGCTTTCAGTGATCCAAGCCTGTTACTATCTATTCAGGCATGTTATTTTTTTTTATCAGTAAAGCTACAGAATCTGTCCTTCTTCCTTTAAGTCCATGCACTTAATATGTGCTATTGTGCTGAAGTAGGCCGCTCCCACCCAGCTGGTGAGGTGGCACAGTGACAGTGGCATAATGGGAAGCCAGTCTCCCTCACAGTCTCTCTCTCTCTCATCCGAATGCCATTCAAGGCCATTCGCAGACCTTTTGACTCGTCATGAAAATGATAGATAATGACAGTATTGTTGCGCTTATTCCGTCTCTTCCCTCTATATCTGTGTGTTTTCCATCTCGTCCATGCTTGCTCATATTTTCCTAACAGTCGCCCTCATGTGCACTTGTTCACAAAAGTGCATCATCATTGTTTATCCAGAGCTTCCTGATGCCATCTCTCGTTATGAAGGGAGGGGGAAAATCCATATTGTGATTGTGCTGTTTAAAAATACATATTGTTGGTGATGTTTTTTGGCATTTCTGGGCTGCTTTTATTGTTTGATGGTGGATTCTTTTATTGTCAAATATGTTGCTACTAAAGAATAGTTGATGTGACAAGCAGAAAATGCTTAAGCGAGGAAAATATCATTTGCAAATGCCAGAATTTGTCTGGCACATGTCTTCATAATCCAACAGCAACGGCTTCTTTTTGGAGAATTTGTTCTGACAGTCAGGGAGAAATATCAGAATCAGAATAATCTTAACTGGCAAAATATGTATACAAGGAATTTGTCTCCGGTTTAGTGGCTCTCAATGTCCAAGAGCAATGGCCTCTTTTTTTAGAGATTTTGTTCCAACAAGAGTACAGAATAACTGTGTTGTATAAGAGATGGAGACACCATTTTTGGCACTGGCAATGTCAATAGACTGTTTTGAGAAAAGGGCAAACGTCATCCCAGGAACTGCACAGAGTCACCAGGCCTGAAGCAGAGTAGGACGTGCATGTTGAGGGGAAAGTAAACCAAAGTGAATTACAGCACTTAATTGCAGAAAATGTCCCCTGAAGCAACCTGCACATCACAGATCAATTATATCTACCAGTGTAACCGAGTATCTGAAGGGAGATTTAACGGAGCAACATCCTCTCGTGGAGACAGTGATGCTTCCAGGTGTCTCCAATCCCTCTGAAACTGCACAGTTAGTGGAAAAAAAACCTGCTGCAAGTTGATGCACGGAGTGGCCAGAAAAATAGAAACACCTGTACTGATGGTGTGCAATGCAATTAAATAGCACTGCAATAAATACTGACTCACTTAAAATGTTGGGTTTTCATTGAGATACTGTTGTGGTGTTAATTCAGTCCTATGGTATGCTTTGAAGCTGTTGACCTTAACTGGGTCATAGAATATAATGTCATCCAGTACAACAACAACAAAACTGACAATAGAGCCGAATCAACATCTGTTTCATTCTCTTATTTAATAACTTTTCGGCTCGTGTGAAGTAATAAAATCGGCATGTAAGTCTCCCATGATTATTCTGATACAGGATGTTTGTTGTGAAGTTGAATTCCAAACTAAATTATGGCCACTGATCTTAAAAAGTCACGCAAATGCTTGCTTCCCCAAATTAGACATAACCATGTGTTTTAAAATGACTCGCACTTCCTGAAAGAATGCAAATTACAGTAAAAGTGAGGACAGCTTTCATCCACTGAGAGGTGGACGCTGGTTCTTGTTCCAGGAACTAAAATACAACACTAACTTCAGCACGCTACGTTTTACTTTGTCATATTTAAAAACAGCTCATTTTCTTAAAAGATACCCAGAAAAACCACCATCAGTCTCTCTCAATGAAATACTAATTTAATATAAGCTTTAGACCTCTGCCAGTAATCTACAATTATGAAGGATTCTGGATATAATGATGCCAAAAATCAGCATTGTAATTAGTAGAAAGCTGTTTACTTGTTGACACGTTGCTTGGCACAAGCCCTGGTGATGGATTTGCCGCAGCATGTTTTCAACTGCTACCAACTGTCAAAATAGTTTGACAAGACTGTTGACAAGTCTCACCGTGCACGTGCACAACCAGTTCGTACAGCTGCTTAAAACTTACTCCTCACTGCACAAGAATAGGAGCGAGTCAACAAAATTCCTGAAATGTAAATTCAATGGAAAAAAAGTGTCAAGCTTATCTTGGAAACCAATATTTCCAAGGTGCAGTTTAAGCCTTATTGCCTGATCCCACATTGCATACTGCTTTAAACAGGGTTACTTTAAGGACCGAGGGGTCTATTTGAGGTTGTTTAATCGGTTTTAAGACCCCAGCTTTTCTCAACAAAGGCCCTCCTGTTCTTTCAAACTTCTGCAAAAGAACTGGGTCCTCAGAGCATTTGCTTTCAACATGCATTTGCGTCCATAGTGTGTGTTTACTGAAGCACAGGAGGGGTTAGCATTGATAGTGCACTGGGAAGGAGTTACACAGTACACTTTCCTGACTACAGTATATAGATTGTGCTGCAGCTGGCTTATTTGCACAGTCCGAGACGTCACAGTAGCCAGTCTTACATCCAGGGGAAGGGCTCAGGTGGAGCTGAGGACTCGTCTAACCTGCCTGCTGGGGCGATTCCCGCAATACGACAAGAAATAAAGCAGCAATCGTTAATTTCCGAGGCGATGACAGATGAGCGGCGCGGATCAAAGTGAGAGGGAGGGACTTAGACTGTGTTTATTACTTTGTGTGCTGTAGTTTAGCTGCTGTTGCCAAGCTAATTAACCACCAAGCAGACCACAAAATGCAAAGACGCAGCTCATCAAGAAAAATCAGTTTCTATTCCTATTTACCCCCCCCCCCACCCCCACCCCCCCCGTAAGGACTTGTTGATCATGATGCTCAGCTGAAGGGCATAACAGTGATGATGATGAAATTAAATAGGTCCCTAAACCTCTTAAGGCTTAAGTTACAGGCATACTTTAATGTAATGACATGGAGGCATGCAGGAACTGGTCTAAGTGGCTAAGTGTAAGCCCCGACTGTAGAGACAGGGTTAACTGTGGTAGAAGAAGCTTGTTAGAATGAGCTGCAAGATTAGAGCACATATTTACTATTATTACTTAATGACCAAACCAGACCTTAACTCAGCTGACAAGAGACAACAGCTGACAATAGCTGTGGGGGTTTACAGTGCAAAAAAGAGGCTGGGGGCCTCTCGACTGAAAGATCCTCTCTTTGGCTGGGGGCCAAATAGAGGATAAGTGAGGTATAGAAATTGAATGGGTGGAAAACTGCAGAAAAACATGTGTGAATAGAAAGTTCATTGTAAAACATTAATGAATACTAGGAACAGGTTCCTGCTTGTAGTATGTTTATTAAGTTTTAGATAAAGACAAAAGTATTCTACAAACAGTTTTCGTCAGGATTTATATCCAAAAGCTAAGCAAGGGGATTTTCTAAACACAGTTTGATAGTATTTAGGGCATAAAGTAACAGTGGCAGGACTAGTAGAGGACTGGCAGAGGACCAGTGGGAGCTCAGATGTGGGACGTTCAGATGCGTTTTCGTCGCCCATGGCAGCACCGTGCAAACACAAAAGCCCCGACGGGTCTAAAGCCTCTCCAGACCTCGTGCTTTGTTCACATCCACTGAGCCAAGTCAGTCTGTCAGGAGTCAGCCACTGACCCATAGTCCTGTGGCTCTATGTGTGTTTGTATGTGGCTATATCAATGTGTGTTGGTCTGTAGCTGTTCTCTCTTCTCTGCCGTTGTTGTAACTGTCAGTTTAGTGTCATTTTTATACCCTTCTGTGTGTCACACTTTCACATTTTCACACTTGCAGCTCCTTAAAACTGAATGCTTTGTGTTAAACACCTGCCTGATGGCATGAGAGGGGGATATTTTTTCTGTCAGTCCATATTAAACACAATACACACACACACATTTTTCATGTAGTGGGAAAGAAGTCAGTCTGAACTGACCAAACATGAATCTCTATCAGTGCATATAACTTGGAGGTCTTCCCAGAATTCCTCGACAAGACAGTGATGTTATCCTAAAAAAAAAATATTACATTTTTTCTGCATGACAGTATCTTCTAAGTTTGAAGGTGAGTATGTATTTAACACTCTATGTTGGTGTTATTTTAGAAGTGGAATGATATCAGGGCATGTTGGTGCAGCAGCGATGTCCCACTCTTTTAGGAAAACTCTCTAACTGCAAGTTAAAGACTTGATTTTACGACAAGACCGAGGCTGTGTTCAAAATCAATCCCTAATTACTATATAGGGCACTGTATTTACCTTCTGCTGTTTTATTTGAGTGTCTGAATACTGAGTGTGTAAATTTATCCACTAGTGACCTCAAAAATTCAACAATGGAACAGAGGGTTGGATTTGTGGGCTGGATTGTAGATTTTTTAACAAGTAGGTCTCAGAGGGTGAGAGTGAACGGCGCTCCTCTTCCAGCGGCTCTCCTCTTCCACCGGCTCTCCTCTGCTGTATGTTCTTTACACCAAGGACAGGCACGTCCTGAATTTACTGGTGATACGGTTATCATCAGCCTGCTCCATAAAGATGAATCCGAGCATGAGATGAGATGAGTTTGTTAAATGGTGTGATGAGGCCTTCCTCCATTTAAACGCCACAGAAACGAAGGATATGGTCATTGATTTTTATAAGGAAATGGTCCCACCCACCATCTCAGACCTTCATCAAAGGAATTGGCATCAAGTTTGTAGAACATTATAAATGTGCTGGAAGAGTCATTGATAAAAACAAGAAGTTTGCGATCTGTAAGAAGGGACCGCTACGTTTGTTCTTCCTTAAATGCTTTTAATGTCGATAGGAAAATGATGTCTTTGTTTTACAAGTCATTTATTGAATCTGCATTTACTTCTTCTATGATTGCTTGGTCTGGTGACCCGAACATCAAGGACAAAAACCACCTGAGCAATATTGTGATGGTGGATGGTAAGGTGATCGGTGTCCCACAGACCCCCCTGACGGCTATCTTTGACCAGCAGGTTCTCCGCAGGGCCAGGTCTATATTAGACCGCACAGACCAGCCCCGCCGCATTGAGTTAGAAAATCTTCCCTCAGGCCGTAGACTTAGAGTCCCCCGGTTCAACTGCAATAACCCTGCTTAATGTGCACATGTAATTTAGCATGTTAGAGTTTGTTTTGTTGTATTATTCTGTATATTGTATGCACAGGAATCATTTTTATACTTTCTGTTTTTGTACTTTTGTTCTTGCTTGTGTTGTTTTTTTGTCTTGTGCATCTCACCGCAAGTCAAGTTTCCCATCTGAGATAATAAAGTGAAGAAGTAGCGTCCATGGTAGGTGCACTACTTTCTGCTAACAATCCCACAATCCAGTGCAGCGCAATTTATAGATGCAAAAATGATAATTGATGAGGATTATTATTAGTAATTGTCCAAAACTGATGCTCACTTTCGAGTAAACTGTTTATAATATACGGAGTGGTGAGAGAGTGAAGGAGGAAGTGATTTCGGACTCACGCAGCGAATCTACGCAATGCTAGCAGCTCTATGAGGCTGCGCTTAAGCCCAGCAGTGCTTTAAGCTGAATGCGAAGTAGGTTTAGTAGGTATGATGTTGCTTAATATTTGCTAATTATCACTAAACACAAAGTGTAGCTGGTGAGAGGAGGTTGTGATTGATTGACCTATTCGATACTTTGAAAAGGAAACCTGCAGAATCCAGCTTCTCGTAGGGCTCAGGTTGGTCCTGTTTGTTTGGTGACACCTGGAAGTTGCTCAACATCCATCATAATCATATTCTTCATACATGCTATGACTCTATCTGTTTTTGTTTTTTTTTAAATAATAATAGATATTTATCATCATTTTTATAGTAATTTGGGTACAGCGTAGTGATGGAAAGGGGTCACTTGCAATATTCAGTATTTATAAAGGGTACAGCCTGACTATATTGTGAATAAATAATGTATTTTCTACTCTTACAATCTTCTTCAGGGAGTCTGGGTTATTCTTTGTTGCTTTGACTGGAGCGTTGAGTGTCGGTTGTAAGCTTCGTTGTTCCCATCAAGACCTGCATCCTCGTGCTATGATCTACATTCTTTTGTTAGAGAAATAGCCCGAAGGGAGCTCTCATCATGTCGTATTACCTCTCCGCACACGCTGTTTGTCTTTTTAAGTGATAGCCAAAGTGTTAAAGTGCTAGCCAAGTTACCGAGACGGAAGCTATGAATAACACCTCCTTCGCCTGCAGCACTAGTTGAACGAGGAGTGTATGTTTCCAACACGGGAGCCGGAGCTCAGCAGAGGCCGGCTTCGAATAGACTGAGCTCATCGCAGTGTAACATAACTGACCTCACATCACTTCATATTTTATGGCACTATAAGGAGTGCACTCAGACTGCCAGCTAATGTGGTTTTTATAGTGTTGCTAATAGATTAAAGTTGCCTATTATGATCGACTTTTATGCTCTTTCCTGTAATTAAGGCTTTTAGCTGATGCTATCATAACCGTGATAAGTGCAACTCTGTAAGCTTGTAGTCTAAAAAATGTGAAAAGATAATGACAAATGTCCCAGTGCCCATGAGGACACTCCAGTCAACATTATAAAGATATTTTAATAATTTACAGAACAGTGATATAAAACATTAAAGCAGCATATCCTAACTTTTGAGAGGTTCGGGCCACTGAATGTTTGAAATGACTGAATTATAAAAAAAGAAAAAAGTCTAACAGCTAACTGATTAATTAACTGTTTATTTCATCCTGTGTCAAACAAAACAAGCCATCTGAAGACATCGACTGGTACTCTGAGAAACTTTTGTAAAGACTTAACAGAAAAAATATCAATAGATTATTTCATAATGAAATAAATCCTTAGTTTTGGGGTTGAACTGGGGAGAGATCTGCAGCAGTACTACAGACTGCCTTTCTCTCCCTGCAGCAGGACTCCAATTATCAGATATTCAAATTATCTTTAGTAACAGACTCTGTTATGGTGACAGGCCGCACTGGAACATGGTCATTTGAGTGAAACCCAGATACGTTTCCAGTGTTTAGCTGTCATGACCCTCTTTCTAGATAGAAGGCTCAACCACTCCGAGGCGATACTAAGCACAGCCTACACTTAGACTTAACTTGCCCCAAAATAGACTCCCGACCGGCCACAGCATTGCTGCAAGACCTCAGTTATCTATATCACAACCTCTAAGGAGTCAGCACATTTCTGCCAGACGCATCTGTACCGATGCAGAGAGTCTTCAACTGCGGAGCCACACACACCACATGTGGACATGCTTATGACAAGAGCCCCCCCCCCCTTCCTCCTCCACTATACCTATTATATAGCACTTAGAAACTAGCTGGTCATACAAAATAAAGTGGATGTAATTATAGAGTAGCTTACATGTACACCACACCCATGCAAATATGTTGTTCACTCTGCTGCTGGCTTTGTCTTCCCCCCGCTGCTGCACTTTACTTTCCTCATTTTTTTTTTTGCTCATTTTCTTCCTTCAGTATTGCCTGAATACTCCTACACAGCTCTGCTTGATGTCAGCCTTTTCTCCTCACTGTACAAATCTGTCCAGTTAAGGACTCAGCTAAAATGGTTGAGGTCTAAATGTAGAACTGGTACCACAAATAGGATGTGGATGTAACTTAACTTCCATCATCAAACTGCCAGCAGAAAGTCACAAATAGGACACAGACAGTCACAAATAGCTCTGTTTGCATAGTGAGATGCCACCTTGTTATTTATGTCAAGAGGCTGTCTCTACAGTTAATAGGGAGGGATGTGTTTTCTCTGTAAAATGAGCTGCTGTCTTTATGAATCAGGCTGCGTCTGTCTGTCTTTCTGTCTGTCAATTAAATGTGATATGTGAGGTTATATCTGTAATATATCAGAAGTCATTTGCCTGTTTTGGATGGTGCATCTTTAGATGGTGCATCAGTTTGAATGATTTATTGACCGAATGGATGCGGTACAATAAAAACTGTAATGTAAGATCTCAGATTGGGCAGCGATAATTATTTTCATTATCATAAATCAGTCATAAAATGTCAGAAAATTTGTGAAACATGCCCATTTTTAGTTTAATTAGTCTTCATATCGCTTGTTTTTTGTGACCAACAGTCAAAATCTAAAGATATTCAATTTATAATGACAAAAAAAAATGTAAAAAGAGGCAAATCCTCAAATTTGAGATGCTGGAACAAGCAAACGTTGGCATTTTTACTTGTAAATGACTTAAATGATTAAATAATTTTTAAAATTTTGGCTGCTGGATCTTCTGTCAATAAGCTAATCATTTCAGCACTAATCTCAAATACCAATGACTCCATTTTTGAAGAATCAATTCTGGAGAAACTGGGTATTTTGGCACCATGTTAGTCTAGAGTCATGCTAGCAGCTCTGTGAGACTGTACAGTGGTTTGAGCTAAATGCTAACATGCTCACAGTGACGATATTAAGATAGTATTTACTAACTATTATTTAGGTATATATTTATTCAGCTAATAGCTACTAGGTTCACCATTTTAGTTTTGCATGTTAGTATGCTAACATTTGCTAATTAGAACTAAGCACAAAGTACAGCTGAGAATAAAGAAAATGTCATTAGTTTTGCAGTTATCTGCATCATAAACCAAAGTTTTAGACAAACTGAAATTTTGAACCGAGGACGGAGCTAAATGGAGAGTCAGGGATCATCAAAGTTATTAGAATTTATCCTCTAGAGACCTTGAATATTTCTAGCAAGTTTCATGGCAATCTATCTATTAGTTGTTGAGACATTTCACTCTTAACCTGTTAGATGACACTGTTCCACCTGTGAGACCCATAATGTGCCATTCACCACAAATTTGGCCCAAACTTGGCAAGTTACCTTTTCAAATGACACCAGGGTTATGACTGTGATCAAAAGGGTTGAAGAACAGTAACTTTTTTTCATTTTGGGTACATTATTTTCAGGCTTGTATCTGGTAATGTCAAGTCACTACGGGCACCAGAGGAAAAGTCAGGGAAAAGTAACCAAAGTCATTACAATACATCATCTGGGAACCATGAATGTCAATAGTTGTTGAGATGCTAGATATTAGAATATAAACATCTCAGTATTGGGTGGTGGACCAACCAACAAACTGACATCGCTATCTAACCTTTCAATTTAAATTAAACTAGGAGGGATGATGCTTGTCGATACTACAGTCCACCTTTTTCACGGCAAGAAAAGCACAGGTGGAACTAATAACTAATAACAGCCAGCGAAGCCATACTTGCAACCCATCACGGACCATCCCAGAGTCACTCATTTGGAAAAACTAAATGAGATTCAGCCATCATTAATGTTATTAATTGCACCTGTGTGTTTCTGGCTATGACATATCAAGATGGTCTACAGATTACTATATCAGCAGGATTTCTGGAGGACATGAACAACACTTTTAGATGCAGTCATTATCAATAATGTGGTACAACAGCCTCTTCACACAGAGCTCTCACATGTTTCATACAGTGAGGTTGTCACACCTCCCTGTGTCGGACAGTCTTACACCTAAATTGCAGGCTGGGATTAAACAGCACTGAAGGCAGCGTATATGCAAATGAAGCTTCACCACCTGCCGGCGCCATGTAGCAGCTGCCTGGATCTACATATTCATGAGGTGTTTGAGCAATTTGAATTTTTGCTGCAGGTGTGAACGCTCGACGTGGGCGGTATATGTGTTAAACGTCTCAGTGTTGATTGGCCACCTGCCGGCAAATAATAATCGCAAAAAAACCTGAAATCATATATCTGAAAGAAATGCAAATGGTTAACCGCCGAGCCGAGCCGACTTCCACTCGACCTTGGCCGGCGTGTTTACCTAACCCATTATCTGCTATCTGGTTGCCTTGAAAGCTACAGATGGCGGCTGGCTGATGTGTCCCTCACCCACACACACACACTCTCTTCACTTTTTCAACTAGCTTTTGTGTCGCTGTCCGGTGGTTGACACAGAGATGGGACTCCTGTGTCAACACCACATGGTTGAATGACACTGCAGTCCGGGCTCGACTCAGCGGTACGGGCTAGTGAAGTGGATTTTGAGAGTAAACTCCAACAATGCACCCAGATACATCACACTTTTATTCTTTTCTCTTCTTTATCAAGTGGGACACTGTTGTTTAGTGTTGTGTGGTCTGTTATTCCTGTTTCGAAGGTTTAGATACAGTAACTTGATATGATTGTGTGGATGTATAGACCAAGGTCAATGAACCAGCAGCTTAATATATAATACCCTTGTGGTTTGAGATTGTTATCAAAGGTTGACTGATTGTGATGTTTTGTTATGACGTGGTTTATATATATATATAACAGATTATTTGTGGTAATATTTCAATTTTAAATCTTTACATTTCTACCTTCTGTACCTAAAGTACTATTCTTTTGTGAGTTTTGGAAAGCTTTAACAACTGAAAACTCAACATAAATACAGGGTTAGGAGTGCTGTTTAGGGGACGGAGGTTGTCGGTTCAATCCCTGAACCGGCAGGATAAATCTAGGAGGGGAAAGTGAAGTTACCACCACTGAGGTGCCCTTGAGCAAGGCTCTCAAACCTAACTGCTCCAGTGGCCAGCAGATCAGACTGTGGTTTGACTGGGCTGCTTCCAGGTGTGAATGTGTGCAACTGTATGAATATGATGAGGTCATTACTGCAAAAGAGAGGGTTCCTCTTTGTGAAACTTCCCTGAAAAAGTAAAGCTTAAAAAAATTAATTTATTAATTAAAAACAGCAGGTGTTTGGTGCTTTTAAATGCTGAAGTAATGTACAAAAACATACTAGCAAAAAATGAATAAAGATAGAAAATGTACTATGATGATAAAACATTTGCAGACTGTGTTTCTGTGGCTGTTGTCTGAGAGGAATCAGTGTTTAATATCAGCATTGAATGATGCAATCGGCAGATTTATGAAATATCATGAATGCTCATTGCCGGCCTAATGTACTGTATGAGCAAACAATAATATCTCTCTCTCATTGAAGAATGTGTTACTGCTACTGGAGGACATTTTACACCATTAAAATGTCACCTTTGCACCAGAAACAAAACCAGCTTTAAATTTGGATTGCTGGTGTTTTTTATGCTATGCACTCTTTACAAAATAGGATTTTCACAACCTAAGAATGACCACAGAACTATCCAACAAAAAGAGAGAAACCAATGTGGATCCAGGACGCCTCCATGTGTCTTCTCTCCTCGCCGGTATAAAGTAAGTCAGCTAGTTTTACCTACATTTGCAGTTTAAATATCTCTGTGCTAAATCAAGCATCCACTGGAAATGGGTGCAATAATAATAAACATGTTGCTGTTTATTTCTTCTGCAGCATCACTTTTAATGAGCAGGGATGAATCACCAGTAAGAACTCCCACCACGATGTTGACCAGTTTAAATGCTAACCATCGCTGGCTGTTGTTGTTTTTAGGCTCTGCTGTTATATGAGATGCTTGACATCTTTACGATGTCGATGGGCCTATATTAGTGGTGCCAGATAACTATACGGTTACAGTTTATTTGTTGGGCTATATGATCCAAATTTAATTACACACCTCTGGTATTAGATTCAACCTGTGTACGGCGGAGCGATTCCACTCCCAAAAAGGATGCGTCATTCATAGCACGCTGAGGTGTCCACAAATAACGTTTATACCAGTTGTCATGGAAATTTAAGATGGATTCATAAAGAGAGAGTTTTATTCCAGAATCACACATGTGTACATATGGGGACTATAAGTCTGGATCAGAGTACTCAGATTTATAGTGGTAGCCACACCCGTTACAGACTGTGACAAAGCACTGCGGGACCGTTAGAATATACAACCTTGGGAGTTAATTGGTACAACAGTTGGTCCTTTGTTCTTCATCACTCATCAGTGTTTCTTCCTAGAGGAGTTCTGCCTCTGCTCTCCTCTCCGAACTGAAAGTTGCAGGTCGGATCACAGGCTTTGCTTCTGATAAGATTTTGGAACTTTCTCACACATGCACATCTAAGTATAAAACGTGGATTATTAAATAGTATATAATTAATAGTAAAAAGTTCCATTACGCTATGAAGTTTGAAAAAGAAATGATAATTAATAGTTAGTGAGCTGCTGTCTTTTCACACCAGGCATGTTTGGAGCTGTTTAATCAAATTCCTTGATGGTTTATGCTTCAGTATAATTTGTTTTAGCAGGTGTGAACACATAGTGATTTAAACATCTTCCAAGTGAACTGCAGAGATGGATGATATTCTGACTCCACTCTTTCAAAATGATAAGTTTCTGTGGTTGTGATTAGTTGTTGGGATCGTCAGTATGAATCTAAATAAAACAAATGCAATAACAAGTAAAGTTTTCTTCAGGAAAATAAATGATGTATATTTGATGTAAGTACTCAGTGCTAAAGACAACATGCAGCCACAAGGTTGTTTTTTCCTCTTTTAACAAGTTGACATTATCAAAATATATTATTGGATATGTGTGACTGCAAGAGCTCAGGTTTGGTTTTAACTTTTGTAGGGACACTTTAGGCTAGACAACATCAGGGCCAGCCCTACACTGACTGACTGACTGACTGACTGACTGAGTGATGAAGTTGCACCATTGGTCGGCTGACCCTGTGTCAGAGTTTCCCATTGGCTGTTGCTCTTTCAAAATGAATCAGCACAAACAGTTTTCTGTTATGTCATAAGGGGGATGTTGACAGGGCTTCCACTCATAGACCTATTCACCAATGATTTGCAGGGGACTAGTATTACCTCATATGTGTGTTTCATGCGGCATATTCCCACCGAATTAGCGAAATCTCTATTTTTCTCGAATTTTCTGACAACATGACAGCCTGCAAAGTTTTACAGTCTTGTCTAAAATGACCTAAATGTATCAACTGTGATGGAAACAGAGGACAGAGCGACACAGAGTGACAGTGTTTTCCTGCTTTGAGCTCTCAGCTCCGGTGTTAAATGCAGAGAAGTCGTCTGAACTCCTGTTTAATCAGACACATACACCAGCATCGTTGCGTCTCCTCCTCTACCACCGCTGTGATCGTGACTCTCCGGCTGGCAGTGCTGTCAGCAGCCGGCAGCAGAGATGCTCCACGGTGGTGCGTTTTGGATTTTATAACTGAACTAATTACCAGAAGGCAAACCTTTTTATTTCTTTTGACGTTTTCACATCACAAACGATGAACAACACCATTAAAATACGTGTCTCGCTGGTAAAACATGAGAGTCTGAGGCTGTTACATCAGTTTAGTGTAGGTGTGCTTGCAGTAACTGGGTGGAGATGAGCCTCTTAAATTTGCAACGAATGCTGTCAAAGCTAATTCATAATTTCCACTGAAGCCTCCAGATGAACATGTAATATCCAGGAATTCACATTATAGACACAACTGACTGTCTCTGCATACACGGTCCAGCTATATGCTAGGTTTTGACATAGTCTTGTTTGTCGAATGGGCAAAATAACTGTGTGTACTTGCTCTCTATCACTCTTTTCTCTTTCATAGACACATGTGCGCATACACATAAAGAAGCTGACTCTGCAAAATGTTTATTTTACTGAATATGCATTTGCTGACTTGCCTGAAATTGGACTTGTGTCATGATTTTTTTTCTCAGAATTTTACATTTTATTTTACTGATAGTCTACTTACCCATAAATCTGGGACCAAAGTTAATATTTAAAATGAACATATCATGAAATAAATGTATAGAAACCTGGAGGTAACGTGCTGCTCACCTGAGATTCTGTCCGTCTTTCAGTTTGTGGATTTGGGCGACACAACTCAAGAATTTCATGACAGAGATGCTCAAACTTATCTTTAAATCATATCAAAACTTCTATTTCTATTCTATTTTTCATTCAGCTCCTGAACTTGTGGCGAGATCTTTCACTGTCACATCAGAGCTCAGCTGAGAGGCTGCAGCGCACCTGTCTGTGTGTCTCTATGCTGCTCAGGCTGCTGCTGACTTGATTTTCATAAACAACAGATCAGTTGGACAAGCTTTGGCTAATTTAGCTAATAAATAATGTTCATGTCTTAATGACACCTGTACAATAATAACTCTGCTCTTGATCTACTCATGGAAAAGGGGAAGATTGGTATTAAATAGTAAAAGTTTCTCCCATGAATTTCAAAGATTAATGTTTGGATTGATTAAAGAACATTTTTATTAACTAAGCTCAACTGTTACTGACACTCTGGTTCTTATTTAAAAGGACCAGATGTTTTGTTTAATCAAACAGCATGTCTAACAACACAGCTAACAACACCTAACGCCTGAAATTAAATATAATATCAAAAGATCTTAGTTTTGTCCAGTGAAGTCTAACCACTTCAGATTCTTTACCTCACCGACTCCACTACTGCTGCTGGTCAATAATGCATACAGCTTGAAGTTGAGGGTTGCCTCATATCCCGCTCTTTCACTGTTTGTCATAATAGTGCACTTTTTTGCAGAAAACACACAAACCTGGCAACTCTGCAGTGATTTTACTGTTAACATTACATGGAGTTAAAGCAGCTAGATTGTTTGAGATCAATCCAGCAACACCTTGGTAATGTTAAGGACACATCCTTACGTCCATACTAATCTACGCCCATGAGTGACTGATCAGCTTCCAGTTAAAAAAAAAAAAAGCACAAAGT
The DNA here is from genome assembly GCF_963924715.1 of Thunnus thynnus. Classification (NCBI taxonomy): domain Eukaryota; kingdom Metazoa; phylum Chordata; class Actinopteri; order Scombriformes; family Scombridae; genus Thunnus; species Thunnus thynnus. The sequence goes on along the minus strand of NC_089521.1, from coordinate 28,709,355 downwards.
AATTCTGTGCAACAGTAAAGTCTGTTCAGACAACCAAGTTAAACATTTAAAAACACAACCAGCTGTTGAATCCACAGCTTCCCAAGACTTTAGCACCTCCAATATGGTCACCAAAAGAGGTTTCATCACGTGAAAGCGCTGTATTGAAAATGTCTTACTTTGTAAAACATGTGCCAGTGAGAAGAGGAAAGGGTCCATGTCCCCTCCACCACTGACCCCGACGCTCTCCATGTTGACAGTTACAACTGATCTCTCGCTGACACCCCCTTCCCCTCCCTTCTCCACCCCTGATAATGAAGGGGTGGTCTGCTGCCTGACCCTTGACCTGCAGGAAGCAGTAAAGCCGTTATCAGCGTGCCACAGGAACTCGGCACAGCCTTGTTTGTTTGCAAAGCACATTTTTCCAAACAGGCTCACATGCTCTAGGATCAGTGGGATATCCATGCATATCCAAAGCTTTATTAGAGGAAGATGAAGCAATAAGCTCAGGTCAGCAGCGGGGTTGTGTCGGCCTCCATGAACCTGATGTGCAGATTATAAAACCAAGTCAATGTGTCCTGGCAGAGGTTTGTGTTTGTTGCTTGTTTTTGCAAGCTGTGGCCTCAAAATATGGGATGAATTTATTCTCTGTGTTTACTGTTGATCTGTAACACACCTAACAAGTCCATAAAAGCTTTTTAAAATAAATCTGACTCAATGCAAAGTTATGTTCAGTTCCATAGTTCACAGTTTAGTAATTAGATGAGAAACAACTGAGCTGAACATGTGAAATAAACATGTTTTTCCTCATTTGTACTAGTTGGACAAACAGCATCTTGCTTAGATTCTGCACATTTTTTGATACTAGTGCAAATATGACATCTGAGTTCATCTATTGGTAGAAAATCAATAACTCTGATTCTGATATCTTTCTTTGATGAATATAGACACTTTTTTCAACAAACATGTTTTTTATTTAACAAAATCACCAAATTTGAATGTTGTCTCAACACAAGCATCCATAAGAGAACATTGCCTAAATAAATATTGTCTAAATTTGGCATATTATGATTTAGACTAGGAAGCATCTGATTAAAAAAATGAACAAACAAGACAACACATGATTTCAAAGTGTAAAGCCGTGTTATTTGCACATCATGGGATGAAACTGGGTTACTCAGCCTTATTGTTGCTGCTGCTTTCCAGAGTTTATATGTTTAACAGCACAGCTGGTTTTAAGTCTTGTGAGGTCAAGTCACAAGTCTGTCGAGTCTTTACAGACTATTAAATGATATTTAACATGTTTTCTTTCATAGCTGTGTTATTGTTTTGTTTTGTTTACATAGCTGACATCAAGTTGTTTCAATGCATATAAGCCTGATAACTTTCAGCTTGTGTGGCTGTTCATGTCTTGTATGTATGTCATTTATTTCATTTTGAATGATTTTGCTTTTGTAGTCCTGTTGTATTTATGATTACTTATAATGTTGTTTTGAAAGGTTTAAAGCTGCAACAATTAGTCAATTAATCAATCAGTTGATCCACAGAAAATTAATCAGCAGCTATTTTGATAATTGATTAATTGTTTTAGTCATTCTTTTAAAATGAGCTGGTTTCAACTTCTCAAATAGGATGATTTAACACTTTTGGTGGTAGTAAAGTGGATATTTTGGGGGTTAATACATTTAAAGATGTCGCCTCTGACTCTGGGAAAATATTTTTTGACATTTTATAGACAAAACGATTAATTGAGAATATAATCAGCAGATTGATCGAAGGCGTTGCAAACCTAGAATGATGATATTAGTCCCACAACAGTCAGGTCTCATGTGCTCATGTTTTGAGAGCTCTGTTTGAGGATATGAGGACATAAAACATTGATCTACTCTTTTCTTGTTTGTACTCTCGAGTTGTCATTTTGGGTGATTAATAAGATCATTAATTAATAAAATTTCAACCTTCGCAGGGAGGATTTATAGTCAGGGTTCGGTTTCATCCTGCTTTTACCTGTTTAAGGATGAGGTCATACACTGATGTCAGATTTTGAGGTCTGTTGCCAAAATAACCTTTTCTTTAAGTTAAAGTGATCAGAAGGTACACAGAATACTCCTCCTTCCCCTCAGGCTTCTAGTATCAAGATGTTTGACATTTTTAAATGCATATTTATTTTTCTTTCACATCTGAATGGAGGGACTAAGTATAGAGTGTCATATGTTGTATAGATTGTAAAGCCCTCTAAGACAAACTCGTCACCTTTTAAGTTCAAACCTATAGTTTTTTGCCAGTTTCCAGGTAATTTGGTGGTTTTAAATTGATTGCTGACTTTTAAATTCTAAAAAAATGACACAGTGCTGCGTTAAAAGCGAAGAAGGTCTCTGCTCTTGAACCAAGGCCAGCTCTGTTTTCTAACTCAGCTTTGGGCTTATTAATATTTTATAACTTCTAAACTAAAGTCTGATTTTTTAACCCCGACTGCATCGTTGGCTCTTTGTGGAATTAATAGAGCGTATAACTAAAGCCTAGCCGAGCAGTTACACTCGCAAAGACGTAAAATTATCCCTGTGGGTTAAGAATAATTATATGATAAACCTTTTTTTTTGATGCCTAATTCACCAGTCGGGTCGGCAGTGAATTAACCTCACGCTGAAGTCTGTGACGGGTGGCAGGATGCTGAGCGAGCTGCCGTGCTTCGACTGTCTCCGATGCCCCTCCTCTTGGCATCTTTTAGTCGGCCAGACCGGCATTATATCCTGCTGGGATCGGATTATGACTTTAATTCTTCGCTTCCATTACCGGTCACCATAGCAACCCCATCCTTTATGTCACGCAGAGTACAGAGAGTGTTTCAGGGCAGCACAGACATAAAGAAGACACATCGATACAGTATCGGGGGTTTTATTCAATCACCGCAGATGTGAAGTTAAAGCTTTTTATCAGTGATGGATTTGTGTTTGACAGTCGCACAGATCGCACGCACTCGTGGTTTTCTTCCAGCTCGTCTGCGGGCCGAGCGTTGAGTTAAAGTAGACGGCGTGCTGAGCTCTTTGTCTGGTACTGTAGGTGGTCCCGTCTGGCTGAATGGGCAGAGCATGAAACCACTTCTAGTAGTGTGTGTGTGTGTGTGTGTGTGTGTGTGTGTGTGTGATACTAAAAATGTACCTCCTCATTGTACAGCAGGGCACTTTAAAAAAGCACCCACCAAATAGAAGCTTTTTTTTTTTTTAATTATGTGCCAGGCGGTTGCGTTTTTAGGAAGAAGCCAAACTGCAGTAGTCAGCACACATGTAGTGAAACCACGATCATACAGTAATGTAGTGCTTCAGCACAGTCAGCTGCCTCACAACACACACACACACATGTTTTAAGTCTTTGACAGTTTGGAGTCTTACACACAACCCCCCCTCTCTCTCTCTCCACACACACTCCTCAGCTCTGTTGCTCTAATCCCACAACCACTGCCAGCATTCACTTTTTATATGATGGAAGAAGTGCAGCTTAAAGAAATAGTAGAATTATAATATGTTAACAGCAACTGTGAGGCTGCTACGGGAGCGTTTTAAATGAGTCACGAAGATGTAAAGAAATGCAACAAGAAGCCGTACAGTATGTCACTGGAATAGTCTGCCAGGTTCAAACTATAGAATATTAAAGTAAATAAGAAACATAAGTATCATTTAGTGTTTCCTTGCAATATAGATGTTCAAATAAATTGTTTTATTGGTTAATATTCAATTTAATGTTTTTAGACCGAGTGGTTTTGATGTAATTTATTTGATGTAATAGTGATACTACATGTACTGTAGTGTAATTGTAAGTATTTTTTAAAAGCGTGTGTTTTTATGGACCCCAGAAAGGGCCATAGTCGCCATGGTAACAACTAATGGGGATCTAATTAAACATTAAGACTGATGAAATAAAACGGAGTGGCAACCACACACTGAAGACGGGATTTAATGGTCACACTTTTTTTGCCAGATAAAGACCAGTTTTGGTCAAAAAGTTACTAGTAAAACCTGTCTTATGGGAGCTCGTTATGCTCGTTATACTGTATATATGTATCCCCAATTAATGCAGTTTTTACTTTAATTCAAATGTGGGACACTGGCCTCCACATACAGATCCTATAGAGAGAGGTCTGGTTGGTTTGGTGTATTGTTGTGAGTGAAGAGATGTGTAAGATGCTGGTGTTATGTAGAGTGATTTCTCTGTTTTATATGAGGGGTTTGGGAAACTTCTTTCTTTTTTTGGTTCATGAGGTCTCCCTGTGTATGTGGAGCAACCTCAGACAAGGACTTTCCCAGACCTGAGTCAAGTGTTTTGGTCTGACACAAGGACTCGGTGACACCTGGGCAGGGTTTGCTGTTTGAAAGCAGCGACTGACAGGAAGATTAAGCCAAATGACAGCAAAGAGCTGCGAAGACAATTAAGCACATGTTTCTGTAATCTAAAACTTACCTGACCAGTTCTGAATTTTCCTGATGTGTTAAACTCAAAGAGTAAACTCCACCCCCCCCCCCTTCTGGCGTTCAACGCCTCCTTTAAAAATGATTTTCTGAGGTGTCGTTTTTGTGGGTGAGAGGTGAGAGAGGAAGCAGAAGAAAGCTGACCGCCTCAGAGCAATCACCTGCACCATTAAAGCCTCCGTTTCCCTGCATGCTTCACTTTGATTACGACCACAAGGAGACACGTAGACACCAGCCTGCAGTGTCTGGCAACACGCCAAATGTGTGACACACACACACACACACATACACACACTTCTCTCTTATTACCTCTTCACTCCACTTGCACACACTCTTCCTCTCTGTCCTTCACACAGGCCTAATTGTCTGCTGGACTGAAGGACAGTTGAGACGTTCTGCTTAAAGTTGAGCGGACAGCCCGGTGGCAGGTGACATCATCCCAAGCAGCCGCACTGCTGCTCTCAGCAAATCTCCACATAAAGATCTGGCCTGTTTACTCTCCCGGTCTGCAGCGACCACTGGGAGTGGAGCTTTAGCTTTTGTGTGCGTGGCTTTGAGTTTTGGCTGTGTGTGCATGAACAAAGGTTGCTCTTTTTTTTCTCCTCCTCTCTATCTGAGCACTAGCAGGGCTCTCTGCACTGCAGAGCTGTCTTGACAAACAAGTAAAGCCACAAAAAACCTCAATGAATATTGTCTCTATTGTACCATCGTGACGAGATTTCAGATATGATCATTTGAAATAGAGCTGCGATGATTAGCTGATTAGTCGATCAACAAAAAATTTATCTTCAGCTGTTTTGATAATTTAATAATTGCTAAATCGTTTTTTTTCAAGCAAAAATGCAAATCAGCTGTTTGAAGGCTCTCAAATGTGAGAATTTGTTGCTTTTCTTCCTCTTTCATTATTGTAAATGTAATATTTTGGGGGTTTTCGATTTGTGGACAATAATAAGACACTCGAGGACATCAGCTAAGACTCCAGGATGTTGTGATGGTCACTGTTTCTCCATTCATCTGATGTTTTATTGACCAAATGATTCAAAAAAGAAACTGATTAGTTGCAGCATCATTTGAAACACTGAATGGAAACAACAGTGTTTCATTCTGCTTTAATGTTTTACATTTACCTTAAGCAGATTTTTATGTACATGCAATAGAATCACAGACATCATGTTTATTAAATAATGACTCAGCATAGTTCAGTGTCACAGCAAGCAGTGGCACAACCTCCAAAAAAGAGCTTATCTGCTGTTACTGCCATGTTTAATATGTCCTGTTGGTTTGTCTTCAGATGGAAACAGTAAATATGGACACCAGGTATAATAAGAGTAAGACTTTCTCAATACTAATCACTTTTTTTTGTTTGATACTCTGGAATGGTGTTTCCTTGGTGCCCTATTTATTACAAATCCTTTAATCAGGTTATTTTTTTTTGCATATTTCAATATTTTTTTTTTTTTTTTGCTTGACAGCTGTAAAGAAGTGTAAATCTGCAGATAAAACTGAAAGGACTCACACATGTCTGTATCCTTCACCCCTCCCTCATAGAAATATGCTGCACCATTAATGATTTATTGAGTGCAGTGAGGAGGCGGTTTGACAGTGGTGGGGTGTTGGGGGGGGGGTGTTAACAGGTTTGGGCGTGCTTCAGTGTTCACAGCTGAACACCAGCCGCTCAGAAACAAGCTGTGAATATGCAAAGCCTTGAAAAGTACCAATACTGAATCTTTGCTCTGTTTTTGAACAAAAAAGATAAGATGTTGTGTCTGGATTGTATTAAAAAATAGAGGAAAACTGAGGAAACAACACGCACAAATGAAACATGATTCACATTTGATTTACTGTAACGTGGTTTTAATGCATCAATGACAGATTTCTCTGCATGAATCAGTTGAGATTTCCCTCCTGCACTTTACTATTTACCAGTAATTCCATTTACAAACCTTGACTTTAAACAAACTGTCATCATGTACGGGGCTGCAACCTTTGGACCAATACGGACGTCATGACGGCTCCCCAAAAGTGAAGCCAAAACATCTCGATCGCTCCCTGCTGGCTGCGGTATAGGTCAAAATCCATCCGCCCCCTCCATGTTAGTGGATGAGACATGAGCCAAACTAAAAAATACTTTTTTCCCAAAGATAGTTTCTGTCATTTTAGATCGTTCTTATCACTTTGATGTTTGATTGTTTCTGATGTTTGACATTTTTCGGTGTCCTGTGGACCGTCATCCCGCTCCCTTCTGCAAAGGAGACATTTTGGCTTCACTGGCTGCATATCGGCAGGAAGTGGAGATGTGTCGTCCATCTTTATATACAGTCAATGGCTGCAACCAATGAATATTTTTAAAAAATGTGAAAAATGTCAATCAACGTTGCTTTAAAGGACTAAAAAGAACAGATAATATTCACATTGAAGAAGCTGGAACCAGAGAATTTCAGCTGTTTTTCTTTTCTCAAAAAATGACTCAAAACGATTGATCGATTATCAAACTAGTTCCAGATTCTGTCAAACGACCAATCGATGAATCGTCTCAGCTTTAATCATTTCGACTCCTCAATGACAGGTTTCGTTGTTTGACACCTTCTGTGTTTGTATCTGAATCAGTTACCGGCTGACATAAAGCAGACAACTGGTCTTTGCCCAGTCGAGCCCTCGTGACCTTTGACCCTGACCTCTAACCTTGGCTCCTCCCCTAACACGTCAAATCCAGAGCCTCTAAAATAGACAAATGACCACAACTGTTTTTTACGTCCTCTGTATTGATACAGTGAGGCTCAGTTTACATTTTATAAACGCTGTCAGACCACTTTGACTGGAGTCATTATTGATGATGCATCAGAGCTATTGATCTAAACTATTGTGTAACTTACATGCTCTTCCATCTATAATAAAAGATGTGTATATTAATATAAACAATTCATGCAGTAACCAATGTTACCAATGTGACCACAGTGCTGTAATTAATGCAAATTCAACCATTGAAAGTTTGCAAATATTCAATCCAATTCACATAATATTACCATATTATCAATATCATGTTACAGTATAATCAGTAAATTGATCATGAAGTTTTACAGGATAACAAGACGTCTGTTTCTGTGTAATAAATGTAAGTAGTGCGTTATTACATAGACTGTTATCACAGCTGATTGTTAAAGAAAGTGAACGAAATATAATTTTCTGATTGCTAATTTTACAATTTTTCTCTATACATACTCCTACAATTCCACTGCTCTGCAAAGAACAGCTAATATTTTACTATTTGCATCATAATTTTTGAGTTTGCTATCTAATATACATTTATTGTTATATCAATCATTAAATGGTGAAACACAGGAACAGTTTTGTGCTGGTGTTTCTTTCTTCTAACAGGATCATTAAAAGTGTCTATAAAGTGGTCTCTAACCATCACTTGTCCCTGATGGAGACTGAAATGTTTGGTTTTGGAGATAAATAAGATGAAGATAATGATAATACTCCACATCACTGTTTACACGCAGATGAAAAGAGAGCAAATTTTGGGAATAAGCATCAGATTCCTGTGTGGGAAAGTATTGTGGGAGAGTGTTGAAACAGACAGGATTACACAGCCAATTAGAGAGTTAAATGGTCTGAAACAAAGACCCCCCTTGTGGTTACTGGAAAGGATTAGATTTATAGAACATTCTTACAGGCCAAGGAAACATGTAATTGGTTAAATACGGTGAATTCGACATGGAAGATAATTGATTTTCTAACTGGGATCACGTTTATTGTGCTTTACAACAGCCACATGAGATCCAAACAATAGAGCGCAGCCTCTGCAGCCCAGCGGAGGAGGCTGAAAGGGGAGATTTGTTTTGCTTTGTGTTGTGAGCATGTTTGACTTTTTCCTGACGTTAGAGAGCTGCTCAGTACTGTGACAGATACCTGCTTTTACTACTGAGAAGCTTCCCTGCAGCAGCTTCAGAAGGGGAAATGGAATAAATAGGATTTATACTTGTGTGTAAAAGGGTTCGGGCGTAGCAGCGGAGCACGTCGGCTACTCGTGCACCCCTTCAAAAATGTAAATAAACATCCAGGCTGCAGCAATACCTCATGGGGACTACAAGAGCTGTGGTTAGTCAGCTTGCTGGGGTTTTCTCCTACATGTTTCTGATGCCAGTAGATATTGTAGATATTAAAGAAAACTGCAAGCAAGTTAAAAAAAAAAAAAGGTAATCTCCCTTCAGCTCGTTGCAATTGCTGTGGATTATTTCTTCGATAAATTGTTTTGACTATAAAATGACAGAAAATGTTAAAAAATGACCATTATAATATCCCAGAGTTAAAGATATTCAGTCTACTGTCATATATGACAAAGAAAAAGCATTAAATCATCACATTTTAGAAGCTGAAGCAAACAAATGTATGGTAGTTTTGCTTATAAAATGACTAAAACAATTATTTGATTAAATTGTAGATCAAAATAGTTGCCGACTGATTTTCTGTTAATTGACTAATCGGTTAATCGACTTATTGTTGCAGCTCTAGAACGACTGAAGGACTTTTGTGACCAGCTGTATTCCAGCTACAGTACAGTAACAGGACTGTATTACTGTAATACGATAGCGATTTGAGGTAATAGAGAAAATAAAGAAAATAATCTCCAATAAAACCCAGAAATATCAGGTTGGTTGATGCTAATATTCTAAGATTTAATAACCCAGTTTGATATCAGAGATGAAGAAGCTAATCAGGATGTCCCCAGACTTAATTCTACAAAATCATGCATCGTGACTGAACTAATTCCTTGGATCATTAAACTTCTTTATTAGCTTGTGGGAAATAAGGTGGCGGGGGAATAAAAACATTTTATTCATGGTTCAGATTCCCCCAAACTGCAATAAAGGCCTGCAGCTCTACAGCTCTGCTGACAAATAGGTACTAAAAATGTAGATTTTGCCTTAAAGTAGTGTTTACAAATCCCAATATTATATCAGGTTCATTGGTAAAAACACAAAAACGATATCAAGAAAAAGGGCACCTGCACTATGAATAAATATATACTCAAAAATAAACACTGGAGTACAGCTTCAACATTACATCCACATCAGGTGAAACAACAAAAAAAATAATACTATGTAAAGACGTCACCTGATGCAACCCAGGTAGGAAACCCCTTCCTGAGCCCCATCATACACATAAAACTTTCTCTCACAAAATTCCAAATATATGTTGCGTATCAATAAATTGGGTAAAATCAAATACTTCATTCCCTAGAGGCAACATCTAACTGTGGTTCAAACCAGCCAGCCTAAGCAAAACCTCTCCAGGTGACTGTATGTGGCTTTTTAAAGCAGCTACAGGATGTGCTGAGTTTGCTCTTCATCAGTGCAATATGGTGCAGTACGCTCGTATATTTCTCCTTCTTAATGCAGCTTCTCAGGCTGTCAGTAACACCTAAAAAGCCTTTTGTATAATTAGGTTGCTGGGAAAAACCTTGAGGCCTCAGAGACCTTGAAGGACTGTGTATTACAGTAAAAAAACCAGGTGAAGGAATCATTTGGAAAGGTTCATGTGTGCTATCTTTCATTCTGCGACCGTTACCTCTCCTCCCACCCCTCCGTCCAGCCATGTAATCCCGCAGCCGTGGCGTTGGTGTCAGCGCCGGGATACAGTGTCACCCAGACGGACACAATGGTCGCACTGTATTTCCCCTCACAGCATTGTTCTGCCTGAACTTGGAGGCACAATGAGACCCTTATCCACACAGGACACAGAGACTGGCAGGCCTGCTGTCAGGTGCTTTTCTTCCAAGCTTGTTTGTGAGCTGAACCCATCAGCACAGTTGGTTTAAAACGACACACTGATACTTTCTGCAAGACTGGTCACAATTAACCATTGATTGAGGAGAACATAGATGCTGAAATGATTCGTTAGCTGCTGCTGTGTACATGCTAACGCTTTACATTAGAGCAATCCTGCCTCTTAAGTACTAAAGCTTTGCTGGTTTCCTGTCCTACCAGACAGTTAATTAATTGCATTAATTTGGTTTTACAGCTTGATTAAGTTCCTTATGTGATGTCAGAGTTCAGTCAAGAGACAACACGCAGCGTCGTGGTACATGAGGTTCAGGATTGAGAACAATGTTTAAAGTAAGAAGAGCTCGTTATCTTGTACAAAACATGATTTTTACACACAGGTCTTACATTTAAGACATCAGTATACATCCAACTAATGAATGAACTGACATTAGAGTAGTGTGCAGGAAGTCTAACCTGCTTTTCATCAGAGCTACATTAATATGTTAATATTGATGGAAAAACATCTTTTCCAGTATTAATATATAGAATAATTTGACACATTTTGGCAAACTCTCATTAAAAGGATCACATTGATCGACTGATCAGTGTTATTAACTGTGTTCTGTTGTTATTCTTCACATCAGACTTGCAGGTTTAAAACTGCAACATCATTTTGTTAGTTATTGTTTACAGTAGGAATTACAATTTGCTTGAAATTATTCATGTAAATTACAACATTGCATAAAACTAAAGCAATATGATCATGTTATTATAATATGATTCAGCAAATATCTGTTAAACGATAATATTGAAACATTTACTTTTCAACTGTGAAGAGTTGAAGGTCGTTTTCTGTGGCCTGTTATAATATCATAAACTACTGACTTTAATATAACTATAGCTATATTATACTTTTACCTTCACCATATTTGATAAGAGTTTATTTTCACTCCTCACTGTATGTAAGATGTCTCAAAATGTTACTCATTTGGCAGAAGACTCTAGGTCATCCCTCGATATTTTCCATCTTTTATCTCAGTTTTTTCATTCGTACGACCTCCAGGCCGACCTTCGAGAAGTGTTTTCTTTCCTGCCGTCCTTGTCCTTGAATGCAGATGTTTCTGATAGTGTTGTTCTGCCTGTTACACCATCTTTCTTTCACTGCTGAATGAACACACACAGTTTCAGTCGTTCTCTCTCTTCTTTCCCTCTCACATCCACGTAAAACCGGTTAATCCCCATCAGATTTCATTTGTCCGACATTCAAGAGAACATCTGTAACTTTCGGCATTTCAGCTTCGTCAGGCACACACACACGAACAGACGCGCTACAGCGGTACATACAGTATTAACCCAGCTGGCAGGTTTTATGGGATAAAGTATTGGGTCACAGTAGGATGATGACCTTGTCACTGTTCTACAAAAAAACCTGCGTCTGTAGGGAGTGAAAATATATAAATCCATCTGTCAGTGATGGTCCTTTTCTGATTTCACAACAATATTTCAAAAGATGAACCCCTTGTTGTGTTTTAAAAGCCTTTCCTGTATGCAAATAATGCAAATAATAATAGAAATAATGTGGTGTTGCTGCACAGTTGATTCTATATTTCAGTTTCCTTGAGACGTGTTTGTTTAAAGACCGACTGACTAGAATGAAAATGATAATAATGATCTTTTGTTTTGCTAGTTTAAGTGGATCTAACTATTGTTTTTCTAGGTTATTTGCAAAGTTTTTTTTATTTTGTTGCACTTTTATACAATAATTGCATGTTGGCAAATAACTTATAGCACTCAGCTTTGGCAGCAGGTCTTTATTTTATCGATCCTTTTATGTTTTTATTTGTCTCAGTGAATTAGGTGTGGTTGAAATTTCCTTCCAATGCTGCCAACAGTTTCTACTGCTTTAGGCTGTGTTTTTCTCTTAATCTACAGTAAAACCTCTTCATTTTTATTTCCCAGAATAACAAACTGATTCAGCTCTCATGAATCAGTCCTGGTGGCCTACGAGAGGCCGTGGTTTTGTTTTCCTGTAACAAATGATGTGACATGTGTTTCGGATTATTCAGGGGATCGTTTTCCTTTTTATTCCTTAATTTGTGGATCTTTCATAAAGTTTGAAGGTGGTTTTCAGTTAAAGCCTCTATTACTTTCAAACCGCTTTCTTTCTAACATCTTATGTCTTTGGGGTTTTGTTTTTTTTTGTCTGCAGGATCCGTCCTCAGCTGGCCCGGGAGAAGATTGAAGGATGTCACATCTGTACGTATGTGATGCCCGGGGAGCCTCAGGTGATCCTGGGGAAAGACAAGTCCTTCACCTACGACTACATGTTCGACATGGACTCCCAGCAGGACAGCATCTACTCCACCTGCACGGAGAAGCTGATTGAGGGCTGCTTCGAGGGCTACAACGCCACCGTCTTTGCATACGGACAGGCGAGTCTTTGTGCTCAGTATCACAGCTGCACTTCTGACGGGGCGTTATAGCTTTAAGTGGACGTAGCGGACTGGTCCGTGTGCATGTGTATGTTTGAGGAGAAAGGGAGAAGGGGGCTGAGAGGTGGGAAGTGTTGACATTTAGGTAAAAAGACACAAGAGGAGACTTCTGTTGGAGGAATTTGAACTTAGGTTGGATAATATGGCCTCACAATATTTATAAGTCTATCCTTAGACTCTCAATTCAGATTAGAACTGCAAAAGTTAATTGATTTAATCAATTATTTGACTGACGGAAAATTAATGTGAAACTATTTTGATAATCGAATAACCGTTTTAGTCATTTTTAAGGGAAAATGCCAAACATTAGCTGGTTGCAGCTTCTCTATTCTGAGGATTTGAAGCTTTTTGTGACATATATGATAGTAAACAGACTGTCTTTGAATTTTGGATTGTTGATTGGACAAAACAAGACATTCGATTATGTAATTATGGAAGAAATTATAACAGTATTTTTCACAATTTTCTGAAATTTTATACACAAAATGATCGTCAGATTAATCAGTAATGGAAATAACTGTCAGTTGCAGCTCTACTTTAAATAAGGAAAAACTAAACACCACAAAAATGTAAATGAAAGAAACTAAAGGTAGAAACCTCAGATAGAGCAGCAGAGGTTGAAATCTATCCTCCAGAGTGAACAGACACATAATATATATGTATGTATGTTATATGTATATGTATAGGTTGTGGAATAAACCGGCCAAAATTACATTTAAAATAAATCTATATTTTGTAGTTGGAATTATTCATTTGGACAACATAATAATGTAAAAGGACAGTATGATATCAGTTTAAAGTTAATCAGTATGTATATCAGCTGATTATCAGTATAATCAGATGCAGTATTGAAATATCATCCAGCACTTGTTCTTATGGCTGATTCTCAGAGTCCTGTTCCTTTACTTTATTTATTTACTTAATTACTTTATTACGTTTACATTTCTGTAGTCATGTAAAGCTGTATGTGACATCACGAGGGAGCTAAAGCCTTATAATCCTACAAAGTCCTTACGGGGCCCAAAGAAATAACCGTTTCCCCTGCGTGCACACTGACTCATTTATTAGTGTATAACTTGAAGAGCACTTTAAGGATTTACTTATGGTATTAATGGCATTACTGGCAGTGAGCCTGCTATTGCAAGATGTAACAGAGCTTAAGGGGTTTTTATTTAAAAAAACAATGTTTTATCATCACAGCTTGAACATAAATGCTGAATTAAATACAGGAATGAGTGAAAATTTATTTTTTTTAAAAATAGATGTGACCAAAACACAATATCTATAACAGAAATACCAAGAAACATGACCAAAAAACCACAAGAGAGGTCTTAAATAAATAAAAACATCATGTTAGCATGTTTCAGATACTATTTCTACTGGATGCTGCTTTCAAAAAATCCTTGTAATGAGATAATAAATACAGACACTGAAATATTTGGAAGAGATAGAAAATAAAAACGCATCATGTACTGTATGCCCAGAAATAAAATGAATCTTTTGAACAGCACTGCAGAGCCGACATCAATTAATTTATTAGATTATTGACAGAAAATGAATCCGCAAAAAGTTTGATGACCAGTTAATCGTTTAAATCATTTTTTGAGCAAAAATACCCAAACTTTTCAGATCCCAGCTTGACTTTGACTCACCTGTATGATAGTAAAATGAATATTTATGGATTTTTGACTGTTGATTGGACAAAAAGACAAAGTTGAATATGTCATAATGGGCTCTTGGGAACCCTGATGGGTATTTTTCACTTTCTTTGACATTTAATAGATAAAACAATCGATTAATTAGTTGAGTAAGTAATGAAAACGATTGTTAGTTGCAGCCCGCTTCTCTGTTCCTTCAGCTACTGCTCCTTCTCTTCCACTTCTCTCTCTCTCTTTGTTTCCTCCACATGGAAATGACACGCAAGTCTGGGCCTCCGTCACCTCCCTCAACTCCCTCAACTCCCCTACCGCTCAGGTTGCTTGGCGACCGATCCCCCCGCTGTACGGCACTCACACGAGTCAAAGTGAAGTGAAGTGCATACACACCTCTTAGACAGCTGAAGTATACATCTTTAATGTGTGTCCGCGTTAACCCGTATCTCCCCGTTAACTGCTGCTTCTGTGGCTGCTGGCCCACTTCTGAAAGCACTTTCACACATAAGACAGCGGTGGGTTTGGCCTGGATCAGACCTGTTTGCCTCTGTGGCTTTACAGGGACTAAGCTAGATTTAGAGCGACCCACTCGGCTGCATCACAAGAACTCTTCCCCGGTCGGGTTGCAGATATAGAACGTAATGATGTGGAGAGCAGAGAGTAAATCTGCTGTCATATCAAAAGCACTTTGGGTTGTTTAAAGCCCTGGTTTATTTTATTTTAAGCAAGAGGTGCCACAGATATTCTGGTACTAATATATCCAATGACAACATCCTCATTTGAACAGACACAACACAACGTTTTCTGAAGATACACAAGAGAAACTTGCTCTACAGCTTCATGCGTAGCTTCCAGGTAAACACAAAGAGTAAATGCCTCGTGGCCTGTTTCCAGGGAATTCTGAATTGAAGCAGATGGCAGGGAAAAATAAACAACAAAAGTTAATTACAACTCTTCATAACAGGATATAATGACAATAAGATATTTTATCTGTGTAGCACTTCACATGTCACATCCTGCCTGGGGCTGATTTTCATGGTTTGTGCTTAAGCTCCAATTAGGGGAAAAACAGCTGCAGCGTGGAATGATATTTTTGAGATGCCTCCCACTTTGTGGCTCTTTCCTGTTTTGACATGACATTACCCCCCCTGTGCATAAAGTCAGATCCAGAAAGAAATGATTTTCCCCAATTTGTTGTGGAAGAACTTGACTCGCGTGCACAGATCCCTGACCTGCCCGACATCAGTGGCCGACCTCCCTGATGCTAATGTGGCCGAATGGCAAATGAGCAAATCCCTGAGAGCCGGGCTCCAAAATGTTGTGGAAAGCTTTCCCAGAAAAGTGGAGGCAGTTGTAGCAGCAGATTGAAGCCTGTGGTTTTGTAATGAGATGTCGGAACAATCATGTAATGTTTAGGTGTACACATACTTTTGTAGTAGTGTAAAATCTACCAGATTTAAACATTCAAAAAAGATTAAACTTGGCATCTCGTGAGCTAAAAATTCCATTAAAAACAACATTAATAGATTAAAAAAACAAATTAACAGAATATTTCTCATTAAAAGCAACACTGTCTTGTGTTTTAGTTCTTCTTGTATGACGTTTTCTCCTCCCCATGCAGACGGGTTCAGGGAAGACCTACACCATGGGGACGGGCTTCGATGTCAACTTCGTAGACGAGGAGCTGGGTATCATTCCCCGCGCCGTCCACCACCTCTTCAAGGGCATCGAGGAGCGCCGACAGGCCGCTCAGGAGCAGGGACGCCCCGTACCTGAGTTTAAGATCAACGCCCAGTTCCTTGAGGTACACGTCCACTTTACTGTATCATCATATTCTCTCTCTCTCTTTAGCGTTAGGACAGGCATTTACAGAGATGTCATGGGTCAGGCTTATATTGTTGACACTGCTCGTTTAACAGGCTTTAACACCAGCGCTCCATCACTTGAAAATATCCACACTGACAATTGAACTGCAGCAGCTGTCATCGTGGGGTTAGGAGGTGTTGGGCGGGTGGGTGGGGGGGGGGGTGGTGGCAGACAGGAAGAGTTAACAGGAATGATGTGAGTTGACAGTTGTGCTGGTCTATCAGACTGCGACAGTGCTCAAATTCCCAGAGAAGACCTGGAACTGGAGAGGAGGTGAAGATATATGGATACACACAGGAATCAGATACTTGGCAGATACTGATACTTTTAGACTAGAGTTGCTATCTGGTGCTGATATCTATTGTCTTTAGATTGGTCCTTTTTACATGTCCATTGGTTTTATTTCCCCAGAATTTCTAGTCAAGTTGCAAACTGCATTCAGTTAACTCTGAGACACTGAAACTCAAACTGTTAAAATCTTTTAGAACTGCTGTAGCTGTTGTTTTAGTGCTGCTAAACTTACAAATTAAACGACCAAACAGGGAGCAAATAACTTGTTCCTTTAACATACGGCACCGAAACACCTCTATAACAATCACAACAAAAGAAGTGTACCCACAAGTGGAAGCACTTACTGGGGAGCAGTCGCTCTTTTCATCAAAACTAAGGAGGTGCACGCTTCAACGAGTGAAAGCACTCATCAGGGAGCAACTGAGACTTTAACTACCAACACCAGAAAAATACAGGAACACAAACTATAAAGGAGGCCCTCAAAGGCTCCTCTCCTCCTGCTGCAAGAAGATACGAGGGACATCTTTATGTTATATATATATATATATATATATATATATATATATATATATGCTACATCATCCCAGGTCACATGTGACTTTGTTGATATTAAATACTTGACCTGCTGTGCATGAGATGGATAACATCCAGTGTTAAGCGCTGCCTCTGGTGGTCAGGAAGAATGAAATAGAACTATATTTTTCTTGTGTTTTGTCTCTGTGCAGCTTTACAATGAGGAAGTTCTGGACCTGTTTGACTCCGCAAGAGACATGAAACAGAAATCTCACATCAAGATTCACGAGGACGCCACTGGAGGAATCTACACAGTGGGAGTGACCACACGGACTGTGTCCTCTGAGGCAGAGGTAAAGGAGTGTGTGTGTGTGTGTGTGTGTGTGTGTGTGTGTGTGTGTGTGTGGCTATTGGTGTACCCGATTACTAACCTAAGATGGGTATTTTAAACAGGCCTTGTTCAATCAAGTTTACAAATAACAGTCTTCAAATATAGAGAGGGAGGACATTGACTTGTAATGCTGCATCTAAACTATTAATTCAAATTCATTCATTCAGCAGCGAACTTTGTTGTCAGACAGCAGTATATTGGTTTCATCTTCAAGATATCATTTCTTAACAAAGATTTGTTTTGTTTTTATTAGTAATAATATTGTATAGAGTTTATTTTTCTTTATGTAAAAAAGCAGAATCTGATGGACATGTTCTGAAATTAAAGGACCAGTGTGTAAGATTTAGTGGCATCTAGTGGTGAGGTTGCAGAATACATCTCCCCTCCCCTTCCAAGCACGTAGGCAAACCTACGGTGACTACGAAACTCACGCAAACCGCGAAAGGACCCTCTGTAGAGCCAGTGTTTGGTTTGTTTGTTCTGGGCTACTGTAGAAGGGCTCATTCTAAGCTAACGAAAACACAATTATTCTATTTTACATCTGATTATACACTAATTAAAACATGAATATTATATTCCATTTCTGCCTAGTCTGTTCTGCAAGATGCCACTAAATTCTACACACTGCACCTTTAGGTATCAACAGACTTTTCAGATTTATGAATGGATTTACTCTTGAATGTGAACCAGTTTGCCACCAGAAGACCTTTTTATGAATACATTTTAAGTAATTTGTGTTTTTAAGATATTTGTGTTTATATCCAGCTACATCAAAGTGAATTGGACCAGTGTGTTAATCTCTAAAGCTCTCTCTCTCTCTCTCTGTTCAGATGATGCAGTGCCTGAAGCTGGGGGCTCTGTCTCGCACCACAGCCAGTACTCAGATGAACGTCCAGAGTTCTCGATCCCATGCCATCTTCACCATCCACCTGTGCCAAGTCCGCGTCTGTGCCTCCGACAATGTTCGTACATTATCACACCAAGCAAAATATCTGAAATACCATAAAGTTCCCAATAGTTATTTTTTTTTCACATACACATTAAATACATTCTGTAGAAGACTAAACTAATAAAACTTCTATCGAGATAAAAAAATAAAAATTAGAGCAGAGATGAACAAAAGGACACACACAAAAACAAGAAAAAGAAACATCTAACATATAATTTTTTTTAGAAACAATATTTTTGCACCAATGAATTGCAAAAAGATTGATAGAAACACTGAGTGTGTATACATCCAGTTAAAGTAAAATATACAATATATCCAATATAGGAGATATTTATCAGCCAGATTCAGCTCATTGTGAGGCAAACAAAACTCACAATTATTAGTATTAAAGCAGTTTCCTTAAGGGACAATACCTTGATATATGTTACTTTAGTTTGAGGTTTCATTCATTAATACTGTATTTGGAGAAGACAAACTCTTATTTGACATGTAAAAGTATCTTATCTGAGTCACGTTTTCCCTTCATTTAAATTCTCTCTGTCCCTTTAAGTGCATCAATGTGCATTTTTAGTAGTAAGATAAAAAATATACAGAGGAATTTAAAGGAAACCAAAGCATTTGATTTGCCATAACTCATTTTGTAAGAGTAAGTGTCATATTTCTCAGATGGCAGGTATTTATAATTATATATATTATATTATTATATTACTTTGAGGACAACCCACTGGCATATTGTGCTGCTGTGTCACTAACTAGTGTTTCATTCGTCTCATTATAACTCACAGCAAGAAAATGAGACTGATAACAGGGTCAGCAACGGCAACTCTGAGATGGACGAGTACGAGACGCTGACAGCCAAGTTTCACTTTGTCGACCTGGCCGGTTCTGAGAGGCTGAAGAGAACCGGAGCGACGGGCGATCGAGCCAAAGAGGGCATCTCCATCAACTGTGGACTGGTGAGCTTTTCTCTCTTGTGATTTGTGAAGTCACTCAGAGAAGCAGGGAAGCGTTGACGTTATAGAGTTTGACTGCCATCTAGTGGCCAAAGTTAATAAATGTCTATTCTGCACTGAAAAAGAAGTCTAAGCAACAAGAAAAATATTGCACAGAAGGACATGCATGTGTTAATATTTCATCATTTAAGTTATAAGTGTTAGGATTTACTGCTTAAAAAGTCTTAAACATGATCTTTGCAGTTTTATCCACAGAAATACAGATTACAAATTGATGCAGCTAAAAAATTTAGCTGCATTTTATGTGTGTTCTTCTTTTCTAAAATAAACACAAATGCAAAGTATTACAAGCCTTTATTTGTAGGAATTAATGTATTTGTCATTAGTGGATTTTGTGGATTCTTTCTGTTTATTTAAAGCTTTTCAGATTATTTCGTGGGGTTTTCCAGACAGAGGAGGTTTGCATGTTAAAATTGCTGGTAAAAGCAGGGAAGAGCACAGAAATGGATCACAAGAAAAATGTAAAGATGTATTGAAATAATTTCCTTACAAATCCCCTGACTGCAAACCACAACTGTTAACCAGCCTGGAAAACTTGAGGACTTGAAATGCCCTGATTTAGTTAATGAACAAAAAGGAAAAAAATGTCTGAAATAAATTAAATATAATGTCATACCCATGCTAGGAGCCCAGTTTAGGTGACAAACATACATTGTATTTATGTTTTGACGTATTTCATACTGAAATATTCTCTCCTCTCTGCTCCCCTGTCTGTTCCTGAAGCTCGCTCTGGGGAATGTAATCAGTGCTTTGGGCGACCGGAGCAAACGGTCCTCACACGTGCCTTACAGAGACTCCAAACTCACCCGACTTCTACAGGACTCACTAGGAGGAAACAGGTTGGTGGGCAGATGTTCTCACATTTTTCTTCAAGTGTGATACATCGAACATAAACCCAGCAATTTCTCATGAGGATATAAATACAGGAATGAATTGGAGAATAATCATCAATAAAGATAAATCACAGTGTGAGTCTTTATCAGAGTTGTGCAGCTGCACCAGACACTAAACATCCATCTCCTTCTTGTCTCAGCCAAACAGTCATGATCGCATGCATCAGCCCATCCGACCGTGACTTCATGGAGACGCTGAACACGCTGAAGTACGCCAACCGAGCCAGGAACATCAAGAACAAGGTGATGGTGAACCAGGACAAGGCCAGCCAGCAGATCAGCTCTCTGAGGACGGAGATAGCTCGACTGCAGATGGAGCTGATGGAGTACAAGACGGTGAGGAGAGAGGAAGAGTCTAAAGGGCAGGGAGAGCTGTCATGTCAGATGAGATTTACGTATATTTCATTCTCCTCGCTGCAGGGTAAACGCATGGCGGGCGAGGACGGCGTGGAGAGCTTCAGTGACATGTTCCATGAGAACTCAATGCTGCAGACGGAGAACAGCAACCTGAGAGTGAGGGTGAAGGCCATGCAGGAGACCATCGACGCCCAGAGGGCGCGGCTCACCCAGCTGCTCAGTGACCAGGCCAACCAGGCCCTCGCCAGGGCAGGTAGGGAGGAACCTGCACACTCAAACTCTTAGATTAGTTTAGGCAAAGACTTTTTCAGCAAGATTGTGGTATTTTTGTTATGCTTTTGTTGTCATTGCTATTACATAATACAGTTAGAGAAGATTCTTCTTTCTCTCTCTCATCTGAAACCTGCTCTGTTTCTTGTCCAGGTGAAGGAGGTACAGAGGAAATTGGCAACATGATCCAGAGTTACATCAAAGAGATTGAAGACCTCCGGTAAATATCTCTGACTGTAAATGTTTTTGAATGCTGTGATTTATTTCCTGTTCTTCTGTCTGTCATTCAACCCACCGACTGATCAAGGCTCCATCACTTATTTTAAATTACTCAAATGCATGATGACTTTGAAACAAACTGATGACAGGTGTGAAATCATAAATATTTCTTATCGTTTCATTTAAAAAGTCAGTTCATCCAAATTACAAAAGGACATATTTTTATCTCCAGCAGGTGAAAGCCTGGAAGGAGATCATGTGTTTGGTCGTGTGTGTGCATGTCCGTGTTTTATCTGCCTGCAGCTAATCTCACACACTACTGGACCCATCAGCATAATGTTTTTTGTGCTCATTCATGACTGTTTGCTCAAGGACCTCTCGTGGTTGCAGTGATACCTTATGAGCCTTTTAGTAAAGCTTAGACCTTCATCTTTTCATCAGTCTTCGCCATTTTATGATATGTGTGACATAGCAACAGGCATTTCTGGCAAGAGGCAAGGCTAAAAGCCTTATCTAGTCTGTTGCAGGCCACATTCGGCCTTTATTGTGGCTCAAAAACTGACATCCATAGAAAAGTTTGGTCTCATCTTAAACTGGAGCAACTGCAGATCAATTTCATACCTGATATGTTACGATCCACTAAAGTTAGGCATGATACGAGATGAATAATATCCCTGTTACTGTTATCTTCTCCACCATCTTGACTGTAAGAGAGCTGATAGGGATGGTAGGAGTCAGATTCAACTCTTCATTGTTTGGGTGGTGAGAGGGAGGTAGGGAGAGGTTTTATTTTCTGTGCTGTTACAACAAAATCTTCTAAATAAACAAGAAAATGTTTTAAATAAATAACAATGTTAAAATTAAGAAGTTTGGACTTATCATCCCGTTTATTGTTTCCTTACTAAGTTTACACAGTTAGATGAACCCAGGACCCTCAGTCACAATAGCATTATAATATTCTATGCATCTTAAAGAAAACTGAGACTATACTGTACAAAAAAACTTTATTCAAAACTTTATGTTATGACCGGCTCGAGGGCCACAACAAAGGAGGGAGACACACACTAAACTTAGCACTAAACAAACTGAAATGTATTAATGCAAGAAACAATAATAAATACAATAAAGTGTGAAAGTCAGTGATGTTTGAAAGTGTGTGAATGCAGTGGCTGATGTGAGGCGTGTTTGACAGTGTAAAGCAACATAACAAGATATTTAAGGTTGCATCTTAGGCTTTGGGAAACAGTGACCAACATTTTTCACTGTTTTCTGACATTTTGTAGACCAAACAACTAATCAGTTAATGGAGTTAATTGCAGCTCTAGTGAGTGTGGGAGGAAAAGCACAGAAGGCCTGGAATACAAAGATGGAAAATAAGTTCTTGGAATATGCTCTTGGATATCTCCATAAGACTTGCTACACTGAACACTAAAATACTTTCAAAGCATTCAAAGTATATCCTGTTTGCTCTGAGTCTGATGTCTTTATCTCTGGATTTTCTCCTCAGAGCCAAACTCCTGGAGAGCGAGGCCGTGAACGAGAACCTGAGGAAGAATTTGTCCCGCGCCTCCAACCGTCAGTCGTTCTACGGAGGACCCGGGTCCTTCTCCACGCCGCTGCTGGCCCCCGAGAAGGAGACCTCCGACATCATCGAGCTCGCCAAGAAAGACCTGGAGAAACTGAAGAAACGAGAAAAAAAGAAAAAGAAAAGGTATAACGAGAGTGTTGTAGACGACCTGGATTATTTGTCATGGACCAAACATTTTGATCTAGGATTGGCTGTTATGTGTTGTTGCATATTTAGCAGCTTTAGTGCTCGCATCTGAATAAGTTTCAGACTGGATCAGCACTTCTTTTTATCCCAAAGCTTGCCTTTTTTTTATGCCTTTATTGTTGTAGACTTTAATTAGAAACAATTAAACATTCAGGACAATAGCAACATGCAAATTAAAAGGCTTGTATCACGATTTGTAGACATTGCAGACATTGTGCAGACATTTTTATTGAGTATATTTGTAGATGTGAAACAATCAGGCAATCATTTGAAATGTGTTTAATGGAGATCAAAGTTATTTTGATAGACACAAGAATCCAACCGCAAGGAATAATTCCTGATGAGAAATCTACAACAGCATGAACAGCTGATCAAAGGCTCCAGGTTGGAAATGGTCAGAGATGTGCTGAAGTGGCACTTTAAGGGGGATAAAAGATGGGATTTTACAGTGCAGAGCTTCCTCTGACCATTCTTCCCTCCATTCTTCCTTCCTCCGTTCATCTCTTGCTCCCTTCTCTCGTTTGACCCTTCACCCCTCCCTGAAGACTCCAGCAGCTGTTGGAGGAGAGAGAGAGGGAGGAAAGGCAGGAGGTGGTGGAAGAGGTTGAGGACGCCAGGTTTGTCAGAGCTTCCACCCTCCTGTTGCCATTCCCCATCCTTTGCTTCCCCTAATGCACCTTTGTTTTTTTTATTAATTTGTTTATTTTCAGCAGGTTTCCCCCCACCTGGAGTGAAACAGTCTGATATAGCTGCTCTTTACTGCCATAAAAATCATTATAATACATTAGAATATGCCTTTTAAATCTTTCTTTTAGAGCTGTGTGTTCCCCTTAACTCTTCCATTGACTCATCATGCTACAGCCCTGCTTTCTACTGCATCTTTTTTGTTTGTTTGTTTTTTCTGACTTTGTAATAAATATTCAAGACAGCCTGGAACTAGAAAGTGGTTCATGGTTCATAACACTCCAGCATAGTTTATGAAAACATTCAGATTATTATTGCTAAAGGTTTGAAACATCCTAAAATGGTTTGAAAGTGTTGATCGTACAGGTAGAATATGATCCTCTTTCATTTATGACAGACTGTATTAATCACCATTTGTGTAAAATGCATTAATACAATGTAACGTTGGATGATCAACACCTTTTTTTTCTTTTCTGTTCATTAATCTTTATTTTTCTCAGTCAGCCTAGTCAGATGGTTTTGTGTAAAACACAACCTAAAACATTGCTAACCCTCTATGATTGGATAAAATATTTATCCAACAGATTTGCTTCATAGATTTGGTTCAAAAATATCTTCTTTTTTTTTTTTCTTTTTTCTATTATTTTATTTGTTGCTTTGCATATTCCCTCCATGCTTTCTCTTTTATTTTCTTGCTTTTGCTAGACTGATGAGATTCCTCTCTCCTTTGTTAAACAAACACACTGTCTTTTTCACAAACAAGCTCATGAGCAACACAAGTGTGGTGCCACAATCTCTGTATTTAACTTTATAGACTCTTTCTGCATCTTTTACAGTACACGCAAACAACATTATCTTTATAATAAAACATATACATCGTCTATAAATATATCACAGTAAACTGAACACCAAATAGTTTCATCAAATTCATCAAAAAGCTTATTTGCCTAAAAGACAGTGGAATCATGTAATGACAACTGTGCTTTGTATGTGTCATTTCAAAAAAACTGTGCAGATCCAACTAAAAGAATGAAAAAATGTGCTTTATTACCCACAGATGGTTTTTGCAGTAGAAATATGATGTGTTACAGTACCTGTGAAGATGCACATGCGATCCACGTGCATGTGTTCTGCTCAGGAAATATTCATGCGTTCCTTTTTAACATGGTGACAAGTGACGGCTGATAGATGACGTCTCTGACTCTCATCCGTTTCTGAATCTTTCAGCGCCAGCAAGGAGGAAGTCCCTGACAACGAGCAAGAAAAGGGCACCGAGAAGGAAATGGCCGAGCGAGTCAACGAGGACGCAGAGATGGTGAGATTGACCGTATCTTGTTTCATACATACACTGACTCAGCACTGAAAATCATTTAAAAGCTTGTTAACCCTTTATTTGACCGGTCTTAGGAGGTTTCCTGGAAATAACAATGTAATTTGGTACAAATTATAGAGAACTGAGGAATTTCTTTGAAAGAAAAGCTCATTTTAAACCAAGGTTAATATTCCTTCATTATGCATTTATATTTTGAAACTGTTGTTCAGATATGATGAGTTTTGCTCTTGCCTTTGGACAAATTTATTATTTATGATTTCAATTTGCTAAGTGTACCAGCTGAACACTATTTTTCTTATAAATCCCAAATTACATTTCCATTCCAGGAAATTCCTGAAAAGCAAAGACCTGTAAATTAAAGCTTTACCTAAAGCTCCGTCATATATTGAATTGTTTGTGATATCTTGTAGGAGGTCCAAGAAGGCAGCGACCACGAGGAGGCAGAAGAAGACGAGGAGGAGGAGGAAGAGGAGATGGATGTAGAGGAGAGCTCTGACGATTCTGATTCTGAGTCGGATGAAAAAGGTTCGAGGAACCGCGTCTGCTCTCTTCTCTCTCTGACTCACTCATGCACTCATTTAGCAGCCTGCAGATCCACCACATGTGGGAGCTGTTCAGTCACTGTCGGCCCAGTTTTACAGCACGGCACATCCCTGCCTGTAGAGATGACAATTTATGACTGTATCACTTAAGATGCATGTAAGATGCAAGAATACTTCTTAAGAGCCAAAGAAGGGGGTGTGACATGAGACAAAGGAGCAGCTGGATTGGGGGGTGGTCTGGATACGATGGTCTTATCAGTGATGTAGATCCCCAAGGTGGTCCAAAGTCAGTCATGGAGGTGGAGGAGCACGGTGCTATTTGCATAGGAGAACTTAACTGATAATACTGTTACAGATTAATACATCCTTGGTGACAGATCACTGGGTGCTGTTGGTGGAAACAACCTAAACGTTGAGTCAAGACTGAAATAAAAGGACGTAAACACAAAATAATAAATTACAACAGAGCAGGGGCAGTTCACACAGTTTGCATTCAATCTGAGAATTATATAATACAACACGCTCAACTCACAATCAAAAAAGGCGGGTGCTGAATCCTTAAAATATTCAAATTGAATAAAGAAGGGAATTAGGACAGCACACCCAGTCGGTTGGTTTTACATGAAGAATCTGCTACATGAAGAATCTGCATTTCATTTTATTTGATTCATCTAGTTTATTAGTTTGATTTATTTTATGTTCTTTTGTTTATTTTTTGTTTGTCTTCTTATGAGCTGGACATAAGTACATTTTTATTACAATTTATTATTGTTTGATTATGATGACTCATATGTGTAGCTCTCTCTGCCGGGATGAACTTGTCGTGTCAGTTGTGGATGTCTATAATTAAGTCCACCTGTTTTGGATCGTGTTGATCACCAGTATACACGCTGAGGAACGGCGCCTGGCCCAAAACGTCCACGTGGCAATTCAAATTAAAATCAGTCCTAATTCCCTTCTTTATTCAGTCTGAGGAAACAACCATCAACTCATGTTTATAGAGCATTTGTGCCTGATAATGAGAGAAAAGGATTCTTTAAGTAAGATAAAGTAATTTCAAAGGAACATGTGCTCTGACACCAGAAACAAGAAATACTGCAGGTTTGTGACTGCAGTGTCACTGCGGATGTGAACTTTTTATCTGATTTGATTCTGTGTCCAACAGAGAACTTCCAGGCAGATCTGGCCAACATCACCTGTGAGATCGCCATCAAGCAGAAGCTGATCGACGAGCTGGAGAACAGCCAGCGGCGCCTGCACACGCTCAAACAGCAGTACGAACAGAAGCTGATGATGCTGCAGTGCAAGATCAGGGACACCCAGCTGGAGAGGGACCGTGTCCTCCAGAACATGAGTAAGACATGGATGGTGTTTGCCAGCAGGGGGAGTCATGTATCGCTCAGTGGAAAGAGCAGACTGTACATAATTATTCTACTTATGGTGAGACAGTTTGGACAAAAACATCCACTGAAAGGCATATGTGGGCTTTGTTTTTAATGTCTTTGATCAGTTTATTTCAGTCTCAAAGTGAAGTATATTTGACTTCCTGCTTGTCATACTTACGTTACCCTGCACGTTTGATCCCTGCTGCTGAACAATCCAAACTTTATGTACTTTAGAAAATCATTTAAAGCTTCACTTGTGAATTCTCTCTACCTGCAGCCAAATAATGACAGCTACATATAAGTCTATCAACACTAATGGATCAAAGCTGAGAGATTTTTAAAAGCATGGAGGAGTTTTGAGCTTCTCTAAATTAGAAAATAACTGAAGATCAAGGACTGTATTAACTGTGACAGAAGATATTTTATTATTTATTTACTGTGTGATGCTTCTTACTGCAATATTGAATACTGGTTCTTTTTTTAAAAGACCATCTCTCCATCATTTTTATGTCGCATATGTATTTTCAGGTTCGGTGGAAAGTGGCACCGAGGACAAAGCTCGAAAGATCAAGACTGAATATGAGAAGAAGCTGAGCATCATGAACAAGGAGCTTCAGAAGCTCCAGTCTGCTCAGAGGGAGCACGCTCGCCTGCTGAAGAATCAATCACAGTACGAGAGACAGCTGAAAAAACTTCAGATGGACGTGGCGGAAATGAAAAAGACGAAGGTATATTTGGAAATACTGTAGACCTCTTCTTGTGAATGCAGTTACTCTCTAAAGGACAATCCTGTTATTTTTAAGTAAATATGGAGGATAAGAGAAATCATAAATGTGTCATACTATAAATCAAAAAGATCTCATAAATCTTATGGAACATTGGCGAGATAATAAAGGCTTTTGATGCTAAGACTTTATTATATATGTGTATTTGATATGAACGTATTGTCTGTTTAATCTGATCATCTCAGGTTCGTCTCATGAAGCAGATGAAGGAGCAGCAGGAGAAGAACAGGATGAACGAGTCTCGCAGAAACCGAGAAATCGCTACCTTGAAGAAAGACCAGCGCAAGCAAGAGGTTAGTGACGGGGACGTGCTCTGCACCCGCTTCACTAATCCACTAATTACATCTCCTCCATCAATCTGAGCCTAGTGTTTCAGTCCTTTTTATTTGAACTAATGTTGTTGATACTGTAATTGTGTTTACATCTTCAGCACCAACTGAAGTTACTGGAGGCTCAGAAAAGGCAGCAGGAGCTTATTCTGAGAAGAAAGACTGAAGAGGTGAGCAACTTATGCACACATTCCTGACATTTACCAACAGAAAAGGTAGCATGTGCATCATTTTGGGTTGTATTTTGCATTTTGCAACCCAAAATGCAAGAAAAATCAAGGTATTTAAATCCTCTCCTGGACCTTCATAAGTCCTGCTAACTCACTAGTTTCACTTTCTGTTTGCCATGTGTGTAGAAATGCTTGTAGTGTTCACCTATTTTCTGTTTGCTATGTGTGTCAGGTGACAGCTCTGAGGAGGCAGGTCAGGCCCACCTCAGGGAAGATCATCAGGAAACTCCCAGACCTGAGCCAGGACTCTCCTCACCGTCCTCCCTCTGGACGCATGTACTCCTCCGGCAACGCTGCTCCGAACGGCACTCGGTGAGTTTGTGTGTGCGCAGGTGTTTTTTTGGACGCACATTCATTTAGTTCCCAGAGAGACAAATGAGGAAAGCAGCTAAATATAGATATTTTTGGAGCGAAAATAGGCCAGGTTTTATCCTTATAATAAATACTGTATGTGGAAGTAAGCAATGCACTGAACACCTGCTGCATCATAGTAAGTGATCCTGGAAGAAACATCCGTTAAATCACTTAAAGTGTAACTGAGTTTTTTCCATTATTATGATGGATTTAATTAGATAATTCTGCACCAGCTCTGGAACAGGTTTATGAGTTTATTTACAACATCCCTGAATGTGCATATGTCAGTCAATCAAATACCATAATTGACTGACACTGTGTGTGTGTGTGTGTGTGTGTGTGTGTGTGTGTGCAGGTCTTCCTACAGGCGTACAGTAGGAATTTACTCCACCAGAATCGCCCGTAATAAATGGCAGACTCTCGAACGACGGATAACCGACGTCATCATGCAGAGGATGACCATCTCCAACATGGAGGCCGACATGAACCGCCTCCTCAAGGTAAAATCCTCCAGCAGCACCTGTAAAGTTGTATTATATGGTTTTACGGATGTTGGTTACAACGGTCCAGGAGGGTTGAATAATTCGACCAGCTGGGAATCATCTCCAACATCAATACTGTTCCAGCAAGTAACACCGAACTGTCACCCTGCTTTAAAAGGGCTTCAGTGGTCAACAATCAAAGACTTGTTGGACTTTGCATCTGTGAGGTTTTAATGAATGTAACTCTATAAATGACACTTCGCTTACAGTAACAAACTCTCAGTACAGTTGAGTTTTCCTGGTGAGCCCAGCTGTAAGTGCATAAACGCATAGATATACAAGTAAATTTGTTATTGTGCCCTAAATTCTCTGCTGAATCAAAATAGTCCAGAATAAGAAAGGTGTCTAGTGTTTCTAGTTGTCACTGTGGACAGAAACTTCAGTTGATTTGTGCTTTTTGGGGCCAAATAGATTCATCACAAGCTGTGTAGACACTAAGAATTGAAAGGTTATCAAATCCTGACCTTTGAGGGAGTCGCAATTACTGCTACATCATCTTGTTGTTGCATGATTCATCATCATCATCATCATCATCAGTGGGTTGTAAAAACAAACCTCAGGGTTTCCTCCAGAAAAGTTGTTAGTCCCGGCGGGCGGGGGGGGGGGGGGGGGTGAAACGCAGTGAGACGCCTGTCCTCCCTCCTGCTCTCTGCTGTAAACACACGTAGCTGTCAGCGAGCAGCTGCTCTCATGTCTCCCCGGGCCTCCGTGCTTGTTTTCGGCAGAAACTCTCCTGCTGTCCGCCTGCTCAGGCTGATCTCAGACGGTAGGCAGGTTGCTCCGGTAGATGCAGCCTCACCGTCACACACACGCGCTCTCTCTCTCTCTTGTGCGCTGCACACTTGCTACACTATTCCATAAAGGAGCGATGCTGCTTGTGTAGAGTTTACAAAACATCTTAAAATACTTTTTTTTTTTTTTTTTAAATCCACGTTGCTTAGGCCCAGTGGGGGGTCAACTCTGGCCCGGTGGGTACTGGGCTTGGTGGAAACCCTGAACCTGTCGTAACCTGGATGAGTGAATCTGCTACTTCCTGCTTTTCATTCTTCAATATGATCTAAAGCACTGCTTTCTCTGCTGCTGCAACATTAATAACAACAATCAGAGATTATTCCACAGATACATCTGTCAAAACCTACATCTGCGGTCTAACAAATCAATAAATAATCATTTCCTGTCCTCTCTGCCTTTTTAAAGCAAAGGGAGGAGCTGACTAAGCGTAAGGAGAAGGTCATCAGGAAGAGAGAACGGCTGGACAGAGAAGGACCAGAGGCAGAGAAGGCGATGCTTCCCCTGAACGAGGAAGTGGACGCATTAACAGCCAACATTGACTACATTAATGACAGCATCGCAGACTGTCAGGCCAACATCATGCAGATGGAGGAGACAAAGGTGAGAAAGCCAGATGACTTTGGGGATTGGTAGCCTAAAGGTTTAACTGTACTGGCCTGCTGACGCGCATGTGTTCAGTTAAATGGATGGAGAAAAGTTGGAGAGCATTTAAGAAGGTATATGAATTATCCTTCACCGTGTTTGTTTCCAGGAGGACGGCGACACGGTGGACGTCTCTGCTGTGATTAGTTCATGTACCCTGGCAGAAGCTCGATTCCTGCTGGATCACTTCATGTCAATGGCTATAAACAAGGTACCAGCACTGATAATGACAAGATGTCTATCAGGAAAAAACACTCAAAATAAAAGGCATATTTATCAATTTAATGATTTTTTTTTTATACATTTTACTTATACGTTCTTTTTCATAGCTATTTTCATTTTAGAATATATTCATATATTTTACTTTTTTATTGTATATTTTACTTTGTATTGTACTTGTATTTTTTTCTCTTACTTTATATATAGGTAGTTGTATATTTTGATTGTTATGCACCACAACACCAAGGCAAATTCCTTGCATGTGCAAACCTACTTGGCAATAAACTTGTTTCTGACATTCAGATCAATCTTTAAAGGCCCCATGAAACTGCATTTTTGGGATTCGGCAGAGGGATTGCTGAAAAAAACTGTGTTGGCCTTATTGATAAAAGTAAAAGTAAAAGGCTCCATTTAATGTAGTCTTTAAAGTTAGTTAATTGCAGTAAGTGAAAAAAAATGTATGTATATCATGTATATGTAGTTATGTTTCATATATGTGTCATTATGACAGATAAAACTGGCTTAACACAGTATCTAGACTGCTGCATATCGTATGAAATCTGTGAGTGAGAACAAACACTCTGCTGTCTGATCTGTTCAGGGTCTGCAGGCGGCCCAGAAGGAGTCTCAGGTGAAGGTGATGGAGGGCCGGCTGAAGCAGACGGAGATCACCAGCGCCACACAGAACCAGCTGCTCTTTCACATGCTGAAGGAGAAGGCAGAGTTCAACCCGGAGCTGGACGCCCTGCTGGGAAACGCTCTGCAAGGTAACGACAGCGTCTGTTTGTACTGAGTCAGCGGTGGAGATGAGGACCCAAAACACGGACCAGACCCTCTGGTTTAACCCGGCCCACCTCCTGAAAGAGTCATTAATATTACATCAAGTTTGAATTTGAACTGAAACTTTTGATTTAATCCAGGGATTATGATGATGGTGATGATGATTTCTCAATGTTGTCATGACTTAATTCTGTGAAAAGAGTAAATCTAAATATCTGGCCTCTCAGGAAGTGGACTGGGTTACTGGTCAGTTGCATGATTGGGCCTGTTGAGAGGCTCTTTGCCTGTCGCCTGCTGCTGAATATAAGCTGGCCTAAAAACTTCAATGTCTGCTACTAAGATCATATTTGACCAAATTTCCTAAAACATAAATCCCTATAAATCCCTATAAATGTGTGAGAACCACTGGTTACGGAGCTACTTTAGTATTGTAAATGGTGTGTATAGTTGCCAGCCTCTGTTCAGTAGGATGTTCTGTTTACAGTAGTTGCACTTTATTATTTTTTTTTGTTTTTTAGAATTTCGGGGGACTGTGGTTTTGATTTGTGCATTGCCTTTTTTCTGTTCCCCCACGTTTTCCTTTTCTTTTTTTGTTTTTTTTATGTTTTTACAGAGCTAGGTAACATCCCGGCTGGTAAGTGAAACCATCTTAGACTCATATCTGTGTTATGAATGCATGGTTCCTTCCCTTTGCACTTTGAAACTAACTAAACATAACATGAACAGGTGCATGAGGTGCAATGCAACCAGGCTTCCCTCCATCTGTCTGTTGATTCCCCCCGTTGCCCCTCATCTGGAGACACTTTTCCTCCTCCCTCCTCCTCCTCCTCCTCCTCCTCCTCCTCCTCGTCCTCCTCCTCCTCCCAGCTCACCATGTGCTACAGCCTCCATGCTTTAGCACCCTGCTAATCCCAGACCCTTCCAGAGGAACCATACAAACGTGGATAACGTGACTCTGATAGTCCCTGTAGGTCAGCTGACCCCCACAGGAGCAACAGACTAATTATTCCTCACACTTTACAACCTTTACGTCTCATGTTGGGTCTTTTGCCTTCACCTGAACCCACCCACACACCTCTTTTTATAACCCTTCCCCACCTGGCCGCTCTCTGACCTCTGACCTCTCACCTTTTCAATCCATCTGAACCCATTGAGCTCCGTGAGGACCGAGTTTCTGTTGTCGATGAAAAGGCATGGCGCTGCGCTGACATCGCCCTCATCTGCTTCCCTCGTTCATCCTTCCTAAATCCATTTTGAGCAACTAGTTAGTAACTAGTCACTTAAAAAAAAAAAGAATATAGTTGTGTAAGAGGGTTATTATTTAGTGTCAGGCAAGGTGTACTCACTAGAAAACATCTCAGAGAGACATTAAGTTGTCATCTCAGCTCTTTCGGTCAAAAATGTATTTACTAATTTAATATCACTTATTGATCCTATTTGACAGGAAGTGGAGATGACAGCAGCAGTGATGAATCTGCCCAGAGCCCTTCTGCAGAGGGAAAGTAAGTTTATGTTATGTTTCTGTTGTGTTGTGTGATGTTATGCTATGCTATGCTATGCTATGCTATGCTAGCTATATTCAGTTTATCATCATAGAGGATTAAATAAACCAGACAATATTCACATTTTAGAAGGTATTTCTTTATTTTAAAATGACTCAAAACAATCAGTGAATTATCAGTGAAGTTGGCGATTAATTTTCTGTCGATCAACTAATCGATTAATTGACTAATAGTTGCAGCTCTAGTCTATGTTGTGTTTATGTTATGTGGTGTTTGTGTTATGTTGTGTTTCTGTTATATGTTTATGTGTTGTGTTTATGCCAAGTTATGCAAATCAATGTTTTATTGTGTTTTGTTAAACTTTATCTTTGTTAATGTTAATTTTTATGTTCTTAAAAATGTATTTAATGTATATTTTTTTCATGCTGCTGTGTTAATGCTGTGATTTTATTATTATTTTACATTCTTTTCCTATATTATACATTTATGTTTCATTAATTGATTTAATTTTACAGAGGGTTTTATGTATATTACCACTCATTTCTATAAAACTCGTGTATTTCCTCATGCAGCACCTTGGCATCAGATCTCATGAAACTCTGTGGAGAGACCAAAACAAGGAATAAGGTATTTTGTTTCTTGTGTTTATGCATCATTTCCTGCATAATAAACTCCAGCGTTTACCCAATTACTTCCTGTCTAATTTCCACTTATCTGTGCTCTACAGGCTCGTAGGAGGACCACCACTCAGATGGAGTTACTGTACGCAAACACTGACTCCGCCCCCGACGCGCCCACTGCAGACTTCTCTGGCCCGATGTTGCCGTTAGCTGAAACACCAGATGGGGGAGGAGACATGGACTCGTCAGGCTCATCAGTCAGGGACTACACAGCTCTCTCTCCTGGCTTTTCCTCTAAAATGGGCAGCATGTAAGTCCAGGCCCGGCACTCTTTTGATAACACATTAATTGCTATTTCCTCCCTTCCTGCATGTTTGAAGTTGCTGCTACCTCCCTCTGCTTTATTTAGTTTATTTGACGTTTTTATTCCTTAGCCTCCTGACATCAAATTGCCATACCTTCCTCCAACTGATAAGTCCTTCGAGGTAAAAGCATGTCGAAAGGAGCAAATATTAACATATGTATGGCTTATTTATTTATTGTGCCCTGCAAAAACCGCCACTCTAATTCCTTATGACGGCTGAGTTACACACTGGAAGCAAATATACTAACCAGACCGCTTTAACTGGCTTGTGAGAGACCATGCTTCAAACTTAAGTACTTTGTGACTTTTATGGCAATCAGTAAATACAGTAGTGGAGTTATATTTTGGGGTGCTGTAGTATAGCACAAAGTCTACAGTGTCATCATTAATTAAACATGGGCTTGGCGAAGAACCACCACTGTTTTGGGACTTAAAATATCAGGTAACTGTGTTTCTGTGTGTACTGCATGCTCATCTCCTCATTGTTGCCATTATTTCGTGTTGATTTCACATCTTTCGGTTGTTTCATTTTTTTTTTTTCTATACTGTCTTTGTGTTGTTTGTGGATAACTGTATCAAACTGAATGATCAGTTCTGGCTCCAGAACTCCGTCAGGGGTGGAAAAGCGAGCACCGGAGCCTTCACCGCTCTCTCGCAGGAAGACCTATGACAAGGCAGCAGCTGAAAGGGCAAAGGTCAAGGAGATTAAACAGTAAGAGCCCGTTGCCAACACTGTGGCTGTAAAGCCGAAAAAAAAACTTCACTTCAACTCTACTAATACTCCTTTTCTCGGTTTCCTGCTTTGGAGAAGCATGTGGTTTCATCCAAATCAAAACTGCTCTCTGCCTGGTGCGATAACTTCTGACCCGCCAAGTTCTGCACTGAATTTAAAGTCATATTTTTCCTTCCTAACCTGGAAATTATGTCTCTTTGAGCCATAATGGTAGTGATATTTATCTTTTTTTCACTCCTGTTTTTGACTCAAATTCAGTGTTCAACTTGCTTATCAATCCCTCTGCTGCTGATCTAGCTATGATTAGCATTTCACATATTTAGGAAATCACTGGCCTTTTTCCTCTTCTTGTCTTCTCAGTAAATTCCTTTTTCCTTGCGAGGCAACTGGATTTGCGAGATCACAAGATCACGCGAGAATCCATCTTGTCAGGCTTCAAGTTATGCACTTGACCGATCGGCTTCCTAGAACTACCGGCAGCTACAGGCGTGGTTTAGTGATGACAGCGAAAAGCCCGTGATAGACGGTGACAGACAGATGATTCATCCAATCACCTGCCAAGTATTTTTTGAAAGTGCCTGCCCTTTTCCAAACAGTTTCTAAGGACGACTTCTGCTCTCCGAAAATCTGCTCTCATGCATCTTGTCTCAGATTGATACTAGAATAGATTAGTTATTCTTATGTTAGTTTTAATGAATAATATTGTCAGCAACAGTTACTCCAGAAGTCTAATAATATTTAATTTTTTTTTAGATTTTATTGGCATGTCATACACACCTTTATCTCTGTTCTTTGTGCACATTATATGTTTGCTCACTTGAAACAACACTCACTTTCATGATGCACTTATAATATATATAATACACATTGACAGTGTCTGTGGGTGAGTGTGGTGCATATGAGAGAAAACAGAATATTGCTGCATTCATGTCACATGTAGAAACACCAGTAGATGCTACTTCCTCAACTGGAAAAAGGGGAAATCCAGATTGTCTGACTTATGATTAATGCGAGTGATTTATTAATTGTGTACAACAAACAAAATGAATTATTTTTATTTGATGGCATTTTATGATTGCAGAACAGGATTGTTGCTACCCCCTTTTTAAAGATTATTTAAACAGACAGACCAGACAGGAATCATGAAGAAAGAAAGAAATGATAACCAACAAAAGCTCCTGACCAGAACTGAATTTTAACCACTAAACCTTTTAGGCTACAAACTTCTCATCCTTCTAACAGTTGCTGTATGTTTTCTGGTGTGTAACGACCATTACAGCCTCAAACTATCTTAGCTATAGTTAGACTTAAGCTGCTGCAGATAGGTTGATATAAAGTGCATTGTGGTAGTATTTGTTTCGTCTTGAAATTATATTCAAACCAAAAATTACAGTATTTCCACAGATTTTTTTTTCTTGTCATAGAGAAAAGGCTAAAAACAAATGTGTCTTTTGCAGATTAGTTGACATTAAGACTCTCCATTGACTCATTGAAACTCTAAATCTCTGGAATATGTTAAGCCTTAAAATAAAAAGAAAATAATAATCATTTACTTTTCAATTAAGGGTTTATCATTTAATGATTTAATAAATTATTAGATTACACACAAAAATTTTGCAAACAAATGTCTTGTGAAGTTCTAGTGAGACAGGAGTTGGCTAAAAGATATCTTGACAAGTTGTTATTGGTCTGAAATACCAACAAACTGATAAATCAGTCTAAGCCAAGACATGTGCAATTATCTCTTCATATTTCATCCATCCAAAAATGTTGTTTTCTCGTGTGTTGTGGCATTACAGCCTCACACTAGCCTGGCTATTATTAGACTTAAGCTGCTGATAGAAGATACTTTGATATAAGGTGCATTATGCCAGTATTTTGTTCTCTTAACATTAATCATATACCCAAAATTGGAGTGTTTCCTCAATAGTGTTTTCTTGTCTTGTCATGGTGAAAAGCCTTTCGCTGAAACTCTCCTCCTGGGCTATATTATGCCTTTAAATTAAAAACACTTTTAAAATAGTAAAACATTAATGGTTGTAAAACGCACAAAAGAAATTTATTTTTGAAGCTCTGGTGAGGCAGAAATGACTGAATACCATCTTGACAGATTAATATTTGCCTGACATAACCACAAACTGATACATCGTTCTAAAGATAGCTGGCTGTAAACTACAGTGTGCAGAAAGCTAGAATAATGCTATCTTGATGGCTTCAGAGAAGTCTGAACGCTTTCCTGTCAAACTATCCTGACAGTTGATCCTATATGACGTAAATGCAGCATATGCATCTCCCTTCTGTCTTCATGCAGTCCTCCCACACTTCTGCCTGTAGTGTATAAACAGCTTAGCACACACTTTAATTATGCCGCAGCTTAACTGGCAGCCCTACTGTCTTCATTCACAGCCCAGTCATCAGGAACCTGAGGAGCAGCCCACCATTTCCTCTCTCCCCTACTGCTCGTCCCAGTAACCACATCGGCGTGTTTAGCCGTATGACAGGGTATCTGGGGCGTACTGCAAACGCCCTGCAGGATAAGTAAGGACCAGAGATAAGTAAAATTGACATGATCCTGTCAGAGAGTCAGATTAGAGTCAGGGAAAGATGATAAAGCTGAGAAGCGACACACGTTACACTCCAAAATCTGTCAGGTTTGACATGCTGGCCAATTCCCGAATTAGATATCTCCAGTCAATGTATAATAATAATAATAATAATACCTTTTATCTATATAGCGCCTTACAAAACAAGTTACAAAGTGCTCTACATATAATTAAAAAAATAGTAAGCAAACAGTTAAAAAATTATGATAATATACAACAAAAGATACTAAAGTAAAGTATCAATCAATAAAAAAGCAAGTCTAAAGATTTTAAAAGTGACTTAAAAGAAGACAATGTGTGAGCTTCCACAACTGAGGGGCCCAAACAGAAAACGTCTGGTCTCCTTTAGTTTTAAGGTTTGACCGTGAAATGACCAGGAATAAGTTCAGTTCAGGAGGTCAGCTGTATATATTCTGGAGCTAACCTTCTATGAGCCTTAGAAGTGATCATTAATTTTTCAAAATCCACTCTAAAACGGGCTGGGAGCCAATGAAGTGATTTTAAAACTGATGTGATGTGTTCTCTCCTGTTGGACCTGGTTATGAGTCTGGCTGTGGGAGTTTGAATCAGTTGAAGTTTATTGATGTTTTAGTTGTGTGAGGCATGAGACGAGTGCATTGCATGAAATGAATGCATGAATTATTGTTTCTAAGTTCTGGGCAGATAAAAATGACCTGATTTTTTTAAAATATCTTAATTGGAAAAAACATGATTGGACAACAGAATTAATATGCCGGTCGAAGTTGAGGTGGTTATCAAAGATAACATCAAGGTTTCTGCAAGATGTTAGATGACAGGGGACCAAGATGGGAGGAAATGTGAGTCCATGATGATTCTGGACCTATGATGATAATAATCTTGGATTTTTCTGAGTTTAACTATAGAAAATTTGACACAATCCAGTTGATTGTTGTCATTAGTTTCAAAGGAGAGATATAATTGTGTATCATCGGCATAGAAATAGTAACTGATATTTTGTTTTTAATAATATGACTAAGTGGTAGCATGTAAATGGAAAATAGTAAGGGCCCAAGAACGGATCCCTGTGGAACTCTATATTTTAGCATTACTGAAGCTGATTGATAATTCCCAATTTCCACACAGAATGACCTTCCTGAAAGATGAGAACAGAACCAATATAAAACCAAACTTGAAATGCCCACCCAATTTTTAAGACGTTCAATTAAATTCCAAGATCAACAGTGTCAAAAGCTGCAGACAGATCCAACAGGAGTAATACAGTGTGTTGACCACAGTCAGCTGCTAAGAGAAGATCATTAAAAACCCTAAGGAGTGTGGTTTCTGTGCTTTGACCTGCCCTAAAACCCGACTGAAATTTTTCAAAGAGACCATTACTATTCATGAAAGAAATTATCTGCTTTGCAAGGAATGGCTGTTTTGAGATTGGCCGCAGTTTTGAGATTTTGTAAATGACTAAAAGTATCTGGTTTTAGTGTGGGTTTTTTAAGGAGTCTACTGCTGTTTTAAAACAATCAGGAACAAGGCCAGATGAAAGTGAGAAGTTGAAGAAATTCACCAGAAATGGACAGGCAATCACAAGGGTTTCTTTAAGGAAGTGGGTAGAAATTATTTTAAGAGAGCAGGTGGAGTTCTTCAGTTACATTTTCAATCGTTAGTTTATCAAAGTAAGTTCAGGTAGGTTAATGTAGACAGGAGGCAAACATGAAGAACATTTTGGGATTTTGGAGTGTAATGTTGCCGTGTCGTAATAATATAACTAACTTTTTCAAGGTAATGTTGTTATTATTTTGATTATTATTTTATAGTCTAGGTCATTCAGTCTTTTTTAATCTTAATTATGTTGGTACAGAGTGGACCAAACCATTTTAAAGGACCATACTAGCTGTACTGAATGTTTTGGCTCATTAAACACACATTACAACTGACCATTTTGTAAAGCATACAGTAGAAGGGGTGTAATTATACACACATCATGTAGGTGCAGGGCTATTAAAAGACAGCACCAATGAGAGACACAATTTTAATTCAAATGGACAACGTTTTAATACAATTTGGACATGGGTGTGGGATTCATTATAAAAACATTTTGAACAGACTTAAACTGAAACATTATCCATTTTAATTAAAGTTTAAATTGCGGCTTTGGAGTAAGTATGTGGCCGTTACTCTCTCTCCATTTTCATTCCATTCACTTCAAATGTAATGAATTTAATAACAAATCAACTTGCTGTCTTAAGACTTGCTGACAATAGGTAATCCTTCAGAGAGAGCATTTTGTTAATTTTTGTTTTTGTTGTTTGGTTAGTTTCAAATATTGTGCTGTGATGCAGCTGGAGTCTGAAAGATTTGTTTTGAATGTTTCTTTATTGGTGCATTCAAGTATTTAAATATTGGCTGCTTGGGGGGCATCCATTTGTAACCCAAGAATCAATCAAATTCCAATAATCTTTTTCATTACTTCCATGTTTTCTTATTGTTTGCTCTCTGGTTCGGATTCTTAAATTGAAACCAAGCTTCTGAAATCTGTGGTTTTTGGCAGCCAGCCCTTAAATGTGTGAGTGTGGAAATGTTCAGAAACCAGGCGAGCATTTCCAAAAACAAAACAAAAAAAACACAGGGCTCCACTAGCACATTTATTACCATGTGGCAACAACAGAACATACAGAGAGAGATAAATCTAACTAAATGTGATGAAAACATACTGTATTTCAAGCAAGTTGTAAATAAGTGAACTTTTATACTCTTCTGGAGTAAGCTGAAATTATTTAGTTGTGGAAATAATGGAAGATATATGTAAAGTACTGTATGCTTTGGAAGATGGCCGGCAGTAACGATTTCAAGCTAAAATGTGGAAAACCAGTGGTCCTTTTAAACTCATTACATACTAGGAGTGAGGTTTAGTCAGACTACATCAAGTATTATATCTTTAAGATACTTTGCTCTTGTTGAAGTTAAGCTACTGAATATTGTGGTTGAATTAGTAAAAAATAAGGAACATTGTATAAAATAGGGAATAGTTTAATCAGTGGACAATTAACGCTCTTGCCCTCCAGGATGGATGGATGCCTCCACCTGTCCTCCAACATCCTCCGTTCTGTTTCCCCTCCTCTCTCCGATCCACCCAAGTACAACTTCCATTTTTTATTTGTCTCATGGCTCACTAAGATTTCACCTATTTGGGGTGCAGGGCAAAGGTGAATCTTTAGTCACATGGTGTAGATCTCATCCTTTCATTATCATGACCCACACTGTTTGATTGAGCATGATTGTTGGACAGCAAAGCAGTTCATCAGACTGTCCTGTAACGGAGCGTCCCAGGGGTTTCATCCCATGATGCCGCAGTGTCCTAGATTAACCAGACATGGCTGGTTACTGGGGTTAAAAACAATGAATGAATATCCTCTCTGGGATCAGTACTATATACTCAATGATCCTCTCTGTTCATTAGCCTTTTCTCATTTCAGTGAGGCTTTTACTTTTGACACTACCGGCCTTTTAAACCTGAATCATTCACAACTCCTGAGTATTGACGTCTGGATCTGTGGTACACCATCAACTCTCCCTGCGGCTCCACTGATACTGATAGCTACGACTGTTTGAGAATAGCGATTGTTCAATTACGCTATCAGATGCCAATTTGTCAACACGGGAATAGTTCAATTTGTATCGATCTGGGTTCCTGTGATGCTGTTGAACTTGCGGTCCCTGATGATCCGGCACTGCTGGTTTCCAATGATCGTCTGTCTTTGTCTCCTTGGATGTTTTTTTCTGTTACCGGCTGGAGAAGAGAAGCTTCTCACGGTACAGGGGGTATTTTTGGATACTTGGCTTTTTCTTTTTCTTCAGCACAGTAAGGGTGATTCTGTTCACAGCTGTCTCATCACTTTTCTGTGGACTGTTATCATCTTTCTATTTTTGATATGCAGCACTGTGCTAATCAGCCACGAGAGCTGCATGCTGTGCATGACACTGGTTCTGTCGGTGTGATTAATACCTGTGTTGCTCTTGTTTGTTCAGATTATTGGACAGGGTTACATCCATACTGCAGCTATTGATAGTGATATATGTGTGTGTTTTCCAGGGGCGTCATTAACCCAGTGCCATCCACTAAGAGCAGTCGCTCAGCAACATTGCAGTGCGTCCACGTGGCGGAGGGACACAGTAAAGCTGTTCTCTGTGTCGACTGCACCGATGACCTTCTCTTTACCGGATCCAAAGGTCATTACCCACAATCCTCCTTCCCTCCATCATTCCCTCACCTCATCACTCTTTCTCTGTGGCTCTCTCTCGTTCTTTACTCCCTCGTCATTGATATTCCTCACATGCCTCCTTGGTAATTTATTACATTTTGATATGCTGTTCTATAACAGCAAATAAAAGCTGACAGGGATTCATTAGGACTGTCATGCACAATATGTGGAACAGGAGAATAAATGAGGTAATGAAATAAATTGACACTGGGTACCTGCGGTAAAACTCTAAGGAGGAAGGAGCTTTTAAACATAATAAATTGAGATAAAAATGGAGGCAATCAGGTAGATCGAATCTCTCATTTATTCCCAACCTGCTTTCTTCATTTTTAACTTATAAAGTAACTTCTCTCTCTGGGTACTTTTATTTGATTTTTGTCCTTGTTAGTGGGAATAGATGTTGTATAAAATCAGTCTTGATTTTGAGCTGTACTCTGTTGAAATAGTGTTGACAGAGCACAGACAGACTGACAGACTATGTGTCTTCTTGCAGACCGGACCTGTAAGGTTTGGAACCTGGTGACGGGTCAGGAGATAATGTCCCTGGCAGGTCACCCCAACAACGTGGTGTCAGTCCGCTACAGCTCCAGTTTGGTCTTCACCATCTCCACCTCCTATATTAAAGTCTGGGACATCCGGGACTCGGCCAAATGTATCCGAACGCTAACGTGAGTGTGACTGTCTTGATGGATCTGCCCGATCTTTAGCAGCTGAAGAGATTGTGTTTATACATCAGTTTTACCAGGATTTCTTGACTTGACAAGAACACAAGTAAACCACAGAGGCCTTTATTAATTAATAGACCTTGACTCAGAATTACATAAATGTGATTTACAAGTAAGTTTGGGAAACTTCTTTTCCTTTAGAGTTCTAAGATGCCAGTTGTAGATTTATTTAGATGTTGCCTCCATGTGTCTGCAGGTCCTCTGGTCAGGTTAATGTTGGCGACATCTGTGCATCTACCACCAGCCGGACGGTCACCATCCCAGCAGGAGAGAACCAGATCAACCAGATTGCTCTCAACCCCAACGGGACGGTTCTGTATGCTGCTGCTGGAAACTCGGTCAGAGTCTGGGATCTACGAAGGTGAGCAGCTAAGTTTAACTAAAAAGAAGAAATGGTCACAAACAGTCATACTTGAGCTCTTGAGCAGCATGGCATTATGGGTGGCAATGTGAGTCCGAGTGGTGCAGAGTGAATATTTTGAAATTTGGTACAGACATGGTGAAGGTCTCTAGAAGATGAATTTTAAAGATTTTGGTGATCCCTTTATTTCACACTTCATACAGTGACACCAGTAAGTCAAGCTTTCCACCTGTCCAACGCGTCAGTTCATAAACATTACCGTCTCACAAAGCTGCTAATGTGACATCTGGCTGATCTCAGAGAGAGATAACAGAAAATAGGTGATTACAGTCTCCAATTGGGAATCTTTTGATAAAATTCAATATCATTAATATATATTATATTTTAAAGTTTGTAAAATACAAAAGCAGTAACTTTTTCTATTGTCTCACTTTGTGAAATCAAAGACAATAGCCGTACATGATAATGGAAATTACAAATGAAAAACATATTTTTTCTTTAATCAAAATATCTATAAATATTACATGAACTAATGCTCTCAGTCTGCATTCATCCCCTGCCATTGTGAATCTCTCCTTCTGATCCAACCTTACTATTTTCAGATGCATAACACACAAGATTAGTTATTCATAGCCCAATTTATTTTTGCTGCCCACTTGGAAGACTCATTTCAGTATAAACACCTGAAGGTATCCATTGCTGTCATCCATCAGTTTTGATAAATTGCCTCTTTGCTCCTCTTGGATTATAAAAAATTGATAACTGGCAGTCTGGATGATTAAAATAACTTTGAAACAACATGACCTGCAGGAACACACTATTATTTGCGCTAAAGACAGAGTCCTGCAAACTTCATTCAGAAACTTTGTTCATCCACTTAACAATTAAGTCCATGCCATCATTGTCTCCATGTTTTCCTTAGTCAGAAAAACAGTCGAGTTAACTGTTCATTAGTGTGATGGTGAGGGGGGAGAAACAGTTCCTGTGTCTGGTGGTTTTGGTGTTCTGTAGCGCCTACCAGAGGGGAGAAGTTGGAACAGGTTATGTCCAGGGTGTGAGGGGTCTGCAGTGGTTTTCCTTGCCTGTTTCCTGACTCTGGAGGTGTACAGATCCTGGATGGTGGGCAGGTCACTGACAATCTTTTCTGCAGACCTGACTGTCTGTTGTAGTCTGTTCCTGTCCTGTTTAGTGGCCGATCCAAAGCAGATGGTGATGGAAGTGCAGAGAACAGATTCAATGACTGCAGTGTAGAACTGAGTCAGCAGCTCCTGAGGCAGGTCGTGTTTCCAGAGCTGGCACAGGAAGTATATCCTCTGCTGGGCCTTTTTGATGACTTTGTTGATGTTGGACTCCCACTTCAGGTTCTAGGAGATCGTAGATCCCAGAAATCTGAAGGATTCCACAGCAGACACAGTAGGCTGTTTTATAGTTGTAAAGAAGATCCATCATTAAGCTGCATTTGCTTTTTTTTACACTCAACCAAACAAAGCGTCCTCGTGTGTGCTTTTACGTAGCATGAGGC
Organism: Thunnus thynnus; assembly: GCF_963924715.1. Lineage (NCBI taxonomy): Eukaryota > Metazoa > Chordata > Actinopteri > Scombriformes > Scombridae > Thunnus > Thunnus thynnus. The sequence goes on along the minus strand of NC_089521.1, from coordinate 28,665,186 downwards.
GTGACATGTAACACGATGGCATCAGCTCGCTGTCCCACCATGCCTGCTCTCCCTTTCACACAGACATCGATCCGGCTCTGTTACTACCTTTGTAGCCGGCTTATTGGCGGAGCAACTCTGCCTCCCCATTCTATGTCCGTACCTTTTTATACAGAACAATTGAGACAGAATAAAGGCGCAGCATTCTCGCCTTGACCAGGCTGTGTAGAAGGGGCTAGTGCTGTTGAGTATGGTGATGGGGGGACAGTCATGGGGGGCTCCCCCTGAACTCCACTGTCATCTCCACAGTGAGCGTGTTGAGCTCCAGGTTGTTGTGACTGCACCACATGCCCAGCTATTGGACCTCTCGTCTGTATGCAGACTCCTCGCCGTCTCGGATGAGAACGATGACTTTTGTGTCGTCTGTAAATTTCAGGAGTTGAACAGACGGGTCTCCTCAGGTGTGGTAGTTTGTGTAGAGGGAGAAGAGCAGCAGGGAGAGCACACATTCTGAGGGCCAGTGCTGACTGCTCAGGTGCTGGATCTGGTTTTTTCCCAGCCTCACCTGCTGCTTCCCGTCTGTCAGGAAGTTTGTGATCCACTGAGAGGTGGAGGTAGTCACAGTGAGCTGGGTGAGTTTGGTGAGGAGGACTTCTGGGATGATGGTGTTGAACGCTGAGCTGAAGTCCACGAACATCATCATTGTGTACGTCTCTGGGGAGTCGAGGTGTTTCAGGATGCATCATCATCCACTGAACTGTCTGCACAGTAGGCAAACTGCAGGTGGTCCAGCAGGGGGCCTGTGATGTCCTTCAGGTGGGTCAACTCCAGTCTCTCGAAGGACTTCATGATCGCAGATGTCAGGCCAACTGGCCTGTAGTCATCCAATCCAGTGATGCAGGGTTTCTTGGGGACCGGGATGATAGTGGAGCGTTTGAAGCAGGAGGGGACTTCACACAGCTCCAGTGATCTGTTGAAGATCCGTGTGAAGATGGCGGCCAGCTGGTCAGCGCAGACTTTCAGACGGGGGGGTGAAACGCCGTCTGGGCCTGGTGCCTTTCTGATCGTCTGTCTTTGAAAGAGCTGACACACATCCTCTTCACAAACCATCAGTGCTGGTGGGGAGTCAGGGTGGAGGGGGGGGTGATAGCAGGGGGTGTAGTTGATTGTGTGAAGTCTGAATCGGAGCAAGTGAGGGGTGTGAAAGTGAGCTTATCTAACCTGCGGTAAAACACATTCAGGTTGTCAGCTAGTTGAAGATTCTCTGCAGTGTGGGTGATATATAGTCCCCTTTAAACATGTGCTGTAATGGGTAAGACTGGTGTACTGCTGCCACCCCATATAAAGGGCAGAAGATGGTATTTGGACACTGGAAACCTTTTAAAAGGATGGTCTGCAGGCCAGAATACGTGCACAGAAAGTGAGATTTATTAACAAAAAATATTGACGAAACAGAGGAAACAATGAACCCTGGGAAATTCAACCAAAATAACTGGAAGGTACCACCTGCTCAGGTTACCACAGGGTGAGCTAGACTGAAACCACACTTTCAAAACATAAAGAACAACACTGACGTAGAATCTCTGTTACTGCTGACAATCACAATTTCCTCTGGTCACACACACACAGCTATGAGTGCACCAAATATACAGAATGTCAGTTTATTACAGAACAGTTTTATCCTTCCTCCCTCAACTTGACAGTGCCAAGTGACTCACTACTGAGTGCAGCTAATGATGCACACCTGTTGCCACTATCACTGATTAGGCAGACAATCTGCCCTACCATCACAACAAATGAAGCCCTTCAACAAAATGTGACATCCTGAAACACAAAATACTCAATTGAAACATTACATTTGTGTAACATGACTGAAATGAACAGGAACATTAGAGTGAAATTAGTGATTTAACACAAAAACACCAGTAATGTTGGGAACCAGGGATTAGTGAACAGGGAGAGGAGCAACCTTTTCACAACTGGTGTTTAAAATGGTTGCAGTGGGCCAAAAATTGATTATACTTGTTCATTTATATTTTGTCTCTTTTGTCAGATTTGCATCCACTGGGAAGCTTACTGGTCACCTCGGTCCAGTAATGTGTTTGACTGTGGATAAGTCCGGAAACAACCAAGACCTTGTGATCACCGGGTCCAAGGATCACTATATCAAGGTGTGTTTGCAGTGCATCTCTTAAAATCTTATACAGTATTTATCCCGGCACATGCTCTGTGATTAGCATAATGTTTCCTCTGAGTCCTGCAGAAGAAAATAAAAGATTAAGATATGATTCAAACATTCAGGAATACGACACAAGGACTTTGGAAGTTCCTCGAGCTCTATCATGCAACATCAACCTACAGTAGCTTGAGAGGAAGATTTGTTTTCACAGCCTGCACATATCCCACACAGAAACATACCAATAAACACAATACAAGAAATCTACACTACCTACACATACTTGTATACATTCATGCTCCTCTCTGTATTCATGCTCATAGTTAAATACTGCACATTTACATTTTGTCATTTAGCTTTTATCCAAAGCGACTTACAAGGGAGGCAAGACGTGTATGTACTCACACAGATGAGTCAGGATCTATATGTTTGTTCAGATGTTCAGCGGCAGAAGAGACAAATCTCCCACCAGAGACATTTTTAAATCTGTTGTGTACGACCAGATGGCACTAATGTGAAGTGTAGATACAGGGGTGATCAGTGTCATTCGCTATTACGTGCATGGCATTTGATATTCTAATCTTCTGGAAACGTTGGAACTCACAATACAACGCACAACAAAGCGCTTTCAGAAGACATATTTTAACACGCGTTGTGGCTGTTGCAGCTGTTTGATGTGACTGAAGGCTCTCTGGGAAGCATCAGCCCGACACACAACTTTGAACCGCCCCATTACGACGGCATCGAGTCACTGGTGGTCCAGGGGGACATCCTCTTCAGCGGCTCCCGAGACAACGGCATCAAGAAGTGGGACCTGGACCGCAAAGACCTGCTGCAGGTACTGGAAGTGTAACACCGATACAAGTTACAGGAGTCATTCAATTGTCACTTGAAGGTCAATTTCAATTGTAAGAATGTTTAAAGTTTCAATTTGTAGATTAAATTGCTCAAATCTTCTTCATAACTTCTAAAACCTTCGATCTTTCTCCCCATCAGCAAGTCCCGAACGCCCACCGTGACTGGGTGTGTGCGCTGGGCGTGGTCCCCGGCTCTCCGGCCCTGCTGAGCGGCTGCAGAGGCGGGGTGCTCAAGCTGTGGCACACGGACACTCTCGGGACCCTCGGGGAGCTCAAGGGTCATGACAGCCCCATTAACGCCATCTCTAGCAACAGCAGCCACCTGTTCACTGCCTCCGAGTGAGTCTCAAACACACACCAACACACACTTTTGACTTTATGTTCCTGCGTTCGCTTCTCGATAGTTTCAGGTTATATTTTCGATCAGCACAGCTTGGATGGTGTGTTACTGAACTGCAATGTAAAGCAGGAATAAACAATCAGAAAACAGGCTGTCAGTAAAAGAAGGTTAAAAACAGACCAATATGTCTTCACCTCCTCATCCTCAGTCAAAAAGGATTCATCTTAACCCCGGTGAGACTTGACAGGAGGTCAACTATATATTGATCACTGTTTTTATTGATTGTCAGTTACAGAAAGTTGAGCGTTTGTTGATTTCTTGGATTCCTGTTTTTCACTGCTGCTGGTTTTCAGTTTCTTCTTTCCATTGCTGTGAAATATTTTTATCCCCACAGTGAGCATAAAGACTAATCTTACATACAGGAAGGCAGAATAAAACTTTATTTATATAACTAGATTTATATAGCACCTTTCAAAACCAGAGTGTTAAGTGCTTCAAAGTTACAAAAACAAAAAAAAATACATTAAAAAAACATTTGAAGAGATATTCTGGGTCAAAGCTAGAATTATTAAAAGAAGAAAGAAGAATAAATCAGGGCAAGGAGGCTGTGAGATAAGATTTAAAGGAATAGTTTCATATTTTGGGGCATATTTTCTTTCTTGCCAAGAGAAGACAAAACCCCAGGCTAGCTGTTTGACCTTGTTTCCAGCCTTTATGCTAAGCTAAGCTAACTGGTTCCAGCTTCCTATTGAATGGACAGATATGAGAGTGGTATTGATCCTCTGATCTAAGTCTCTGCAAGAAGTCCAATCAGCATATTTCCCAAAATGTTTGCTCACCTGCACCTATGAAGGAGTTCTATAATCTGGGAGCCAGGACAGCAAACACCTGGTCACCAGAGTCTTAAAGGATAAGGCTGGAAATTTTCTTTATTTCTCTTACTGTCAACAAATCTCATGTGCAGAGCCAAACCAACGATGAACTGATCCTGCTTACAAGTATTCTGTGTTTATCTAAAGCCTGATATATCTTATGTCCAAAAACTATTAAAAACCATAGCCTGTATAAAAATATGGACGTAGTTACCGTGACGTCACCCGGTGGTTTCTGAGGAGCTGTTTTGAAGCTCAAAGCGAGCCGCTCCGGCCGTCGCCATCTTGGCAGTGCATGACGCTGCCTAACTCGCAGCCAATCAAAAATGGGCAAAGAGGCGGGCCGAATGACTGAAACAAGCCACCTAGCGGCTGGCGGACCTGTCACTCAAAGCAGCCATGTCCTTCATCATGCATAACTTTACAGCTTAATAAAACTTAAACGGGTGAGTTATAAAAAAATTCACCCTCCGTACAGTTGTCATGAAAGGAGAAATTAGAGACCAAAACTGTTTTTTGTACCAGGCTGTTTATTTCTGCAGTAAAGTTGGGCATTTTAATACGGGGGTCTATGGAGATTGACTCACTTTTGGAGCCTCAAGTGGCCGTTCAAGGAACTGCAGATTTTGGCACTTCCGCCTTGGCTTCATTTGACAGCCCCAGAGGTTGCCGCTTGTTAAAAACGCATCAATGAGCCACAACGCTGCACTGGGTGACATGTTTCCTCATCATAAAAGGGATTGTGCATGTTAGTTCATTGAGAAACGGCTCCAAAGACTAAAAATAGCAATTAGTCTTCAAGTTATTCTTTGGAGACGTTTCTTCTTCATTTGCGACGATAGTTTTATCCAAATAGTTTTTGAAAAATAAACAAGGTCTACAGCGTGATATCTGTGTGTATCTGGATATTTTTTGCTGTTTCTTACCGTTTCACGTTTCTGTCTCTCAGTGACCGGACAGTGAAGATCTGGCGTGCGCGCGGCGGACTGGACAGCACCTTAGAGGCGGGTGACAATGCGGACGAGGTGGCCAGTAACTGAACACAGCGCCTCCTGCCCCGGTTTCCTCTCTGGAACAACACTAAACAGCGTCTTCTGATGCCGCTGCCCTGCACTTTGACCCCTAACTTATCCAGCCCAATGCTGACTCCCAAAACACACACACACACACACACACACACACACACACACACACACACACACACACACACACCTTCTGCCATGTAACCTTCATGACTGAACCACAGCAAACACTACAGTAATCTCAAAAGAAAACACATAATACAGACTTTATATACTCAGAAGGCTGTAGACAAGTCTTGACTGTAGATCATGTTAAGAAGTGAATATCAGTAGGGTCGCATTTACTCACAAAACATGTTTATTTAAGAGCTGAACATTACAAAATATCTCTGCCGCTCAGCTTACATTCAGCGCTGTGCCAGCAGCATACGATACATCCACACACACACACACACACACACACACACACACACACATTTAAAACAGAAATAAAAAGGGGGGTCGCAGCGTCTTTTGTTAGATTAGGCGAAAAATCAGACGTATGAAGAAGTTGAGTGTTAGAGGAGAAAAAGGTGGTAGAGCTAGCGGGTTGGTAGCTGGTCTTCACAACCCAGTTCTCCAGTTTCTTGGGTTTCACAGATTGTTTTCTCTGCACTCAAAGCAGAACCAATGTCCCCCCCCCCACGCTCCTTCCCCCCCTCCCCATAACAAAAGTGGCTTTACGTGAAAAAGACAAATCACCGTTCCCCTTAACTTCCTCTTAACCGCTTTTGTGCTCCTCCTCCTCCTCCTCCTCCTCCTCCTCCTCCCTCTTCAGTTCCTGCAGCTGCCTCAGATCAGCGACCAAAATCGTGCAACTCGTTCGTCTTTGCTGTGAACAAGAAAACACACTTTACTTACTGTAACGGTTCCACTTTTACTCTCGAGCACTTGTGAAAATCGATACAATTAGTCTTGACACTTAATCCTTCTTAAATGTGAGCAGGTTATTCTACACACTTCTTGTTCATGTGTCATCGCGTGTATGTTCACTCTCTTCACATGTTGCTGTTAACACTCAACCCTCCCACCCCCTCACTGCTACTGAGTTGTCGTCTAACCCCCCCCACCCCCCCCCCCCACCCCCATGCTGCTAAGTCGTGTGCTCACCTTCTTCAACCCTATAAGAGGGCTTCTTGTCGTGGACTCCAGGTGAGGTCCGCTCGGTACCGTAGCAATGTACTGTGTATGTATATATAAGTAATACTATCTTTTTTTTGTGAGAGGAGAGGACTTTAGACTCTGCCTATGTTGTGAGCCTAACCCCCGTCTCCCAATTCTGATCCTTTTGGGGCCTTCCTGGAGACACTCGTAGTCTCCCTGATGTAACTGATCTATGTGTCAAGATTGTGTGCTGTCACATTTTGAATGTTCAGTAAAATAAAAAAAAAAAACAGTTGTAGGCATCCTTTAAGTACATATCTAATGTATGTAAACAATGTATTTAAAAAAGAAATCTGACTGAATGTTAGTTTCGTGGGACCACCGATCTGAACGGAGTCTCGCACGAGAGCCGAGAGGACCAGAATTGCAGGAGGACTGAGCTTTACGAGCAGGATTAACGCTTCGGGTGGAGCTTCCCCCCCCCCCCTCAGTAAGCTGACTGATTAAGTTTATTGGCCTACGGTTAGTTTTTTTTTTTTTTCTTCTTCTTCTTCTTTGTTTTGTTTGTTATGCTGTCTCTGTTCCACATATCCTGGGCGTTCCCCTCTGGAGTTGTAGTAGCCATTCCCTAATGGCGGACTCTGTAGCGATTCTAATGTCAGATGCCTGGTGAGAATAAATGCCATCTGTCAAAAACGACCAACTCTGTGTGGCTTTCTTGGTTCTATTTGTCATTTATAAAAGGTCTTCTGCTGTTGGTGTACAGCAGGTTGGTTACTTATAGAGATATTTACAGGTAGATGGAGTAAAGTGTGGGTCATTTTTGTCATTTTTTAATGAATCTTAAGCTGAGAAAAGAAGTTTCAGTCATATTTTCATCTGTTAGATTTATTTGGTTTTAGACACACAGCTCACTTTTTATTTGTAACAAATTAATTTATAGTATTTTACAAGAGAAAAGGAGAAAATATACATCAGTAAAGTAAATTATACATCACTAGGTTTTATTTTTTATGTCCATATTGTCCTCAGATTCATTCAGATCCAGATATGATCCTTGTTGTTTTCAGTGAAGGTGATCTGTTCCTCCCTCTTATTCCTCAGGGGGAAGACAGCTTTTATCACAAATGTAATGTTTTATGTAAACCAGCATGAAGTTGTTACTTTTTTGCAGGCAACAAGTAAAATTTTGCTTCCTAACATTACTTCTGTTATCTTAGATACAATATGTTGCTATTCTTGGGGCTCTCGTGGCGTAAAACGTGTCATAAGGTTAAACATATGTCCTCCCACAATATGTAAATCTTTTTCACATGACTAGAAGAAACACGGGAATCGTTTACATTTTGCTGCATCTGCCCACGTACCCTCCAAACCCGTGAAGGAAGCTCTTCATTTCTGTCCTTTTTCCTGCTATGATTCCCAGAATGTCTGTGTTTCTTTCCACATCACTGTGTCTTTAAAAACTACTTTTTGTAAAACAGATGGTTTTAGAGAGGCAACGCTCTCAGGTGTCTGAAGTGATGGAAGTTGGACACAAGATGGCAGTAGCAGCAGTGACAGGACTGATCAGGGACAGTATAAGCTGTCAATATCAAAGAAGACTTTCACTGACATTTGAGGCATTTGGCTAATAAGGGAAACAATAGAAGAGCTTTAGTTCCTCTGCAGACAGATTAACCCTGCCTGGAGGCCTCAGGTAATGAGGATAAACATGTATTTTAGACACAGGTTTCCTTTACAAGGGTCAAGACAGAAAATAACGCAGGTGTCGCCTTAAAGACCTTGTTAATTCAGTTTGATCCTCCAACAAATCAATAATCTTTATTACAACAAGCCAAAAATTGAATATGGGGCCCCTCTGGGTCTGGAGCCCGGAGGTTTTACCATGTTTAGTAATCCAGTTTTGTTGATAACGACACAGGAAGCCATCAGTGAAGAGTGGAAGGACCCAAAAAACAAAATGAAATGACGAAAGATGCAACAAAAATTCACATCAGCCTCTGCTGCAGTAGGCGTGTTTGCTACAATACTCAAATGTTTTATGTTACAGTATTACAGATACTAATAATGATGGTATTATGTAGGAGAATATTTTTTTAAGATAGTGAAAGAAATTCTTTTGAAATTTGTACAGATCAGTCTGATTTAAATAAGTCACATGACACTAAATGACCACCGAAACGTTACTTTTAGGCTGGATTATTGCAGTTCCTTATTATCAGGCTGCACTAACAAGTCTCTAGAGACTCTCCAGCTGCTCCAGAATTCAATTTATTTGCATATTCATAGATTCTGGATTTTTTTTTAATGCGGGAGAAAGAATAGACGTAATTTGAAGAACTTTTAGCAGGATAATTGAACTTTTTCAGACACAAAATAACTATTCAAAAGTAGTTTTATGCATCTTGAGACATGTCTGAAGGGGATCTTAAAGATTTGAAACTGTCGGAGGCTTTAATAACTGTTTTTTTTTTTTTTTAATTACATTTTGCTTGGAATCATTAATTTGTTCACACCTTTATAAAATGATAACACAATATTATCACATTCATGACAAGTTTCCACTGAAAAACTTTATGTGATCTATTAATATTACTACTCTAACAACTTAAAAGTTACACTCTATCATGATGTCCAACATGTACAAGAGATTCTTTTTGTTGCCAAAATCCAATGAGAACACTCAAACAGAGACTCTGTTCGTTCGTCTAATGAACGACTCGGGAGGCCATCAGGGTCTGCAGTCATAAATCTGCAGGACTGTCTGACAGGCGGCACCAATCACCGGCCACCTGATGTGAATGTTACAGGGTTTGCGTGTGTGTGTGCATGTCACTGAGGTTATGTTGGGTTTAATTTGACCCAGAACCGCCTGCAGAAGACTCAGCAGTACTTTCACTTTGTCCCATAACTCCACAGACACCAACGCTGGTTTTAATCCACGTCTTTGTTGTTTTAACAAAGAAGAGCTGCTTCTCCGCTCTTCTGCAACATCTGTATACGTAACTAAATTATGCTGCTGACTTTCTCCACAAACACCAGATGTGGCGTTTAAAGGCCAGTAGCCCTTTTCTTTGATGTAAGCCTATTAATCCTCATTTAAAAAACAGCACAACCAGCTGTTTCACAAGATGCAGAGATGTGCACATTTTACTCCTGTGTTGTTGCTCGTTGCTGAGCACATCTCTGACCCTCGGAGAGAGATTTTGACCTAGCTAAGCACAAACTAGATCTGAAAGACCCTTTTACACTGAACAATGCAGGACTAGAGCAGCTGAGTTTTGCAGAGGGTTTGTTCTTACTAATATTTAACTGAAATAAAGCTCTAATTATTATTGTTTTGGGTCTGAAAATCTTTCTTGTCATGTCTTTTTGTTGTTCTAGTAGATTTTGCTGAAATGTAATAATCCTTAATGCCTTATTTAAAGTCCCCTTCCACTCAAAAATATGTTTTTCTTATTGTTCCTACAGTTGGATGTTTGAGCTTCACTGTGCAGAATGATGTATGTGCTAACAATGCAAGACATTATATATATTTATATGTCCCAACACTTCATTGAAGCTATATGATGTTTGTGTTCAAACCTGAGAACAAGCATCAAATCAAAATATAGATGTTTTATGAGTCATTTCCCCCCCGAATTTTAGCTTTGATATATCTGCTTTAAGATAAAGTGTTGTTGGTTTGTAATAATGTCTCCAGCAGCAGGTCAGGCGGGGTGGAAGAGGGTTAATACAGTTTAGAAGAACTCTACATCTGTCACAGCAAGACCACTTCTCCGGCAAATTAAGAGAAAGGGAGATTGAAGAGACGGTAATTAGGAGCAGACAGAGCTGCTTCACACTCTGATAATTTGAAATCTATTTGTGGCACCGAGGCATGAATATAATACAATTCTTTATGTCCAGATAAACTGGGGCAGCTTAAAGCAAAAACTTTTCTCTCTTTTTCTTTTTTTTTTTACAAACTGAGCGATTAAACACAAACTCAAGTCACGCAAGTTTGATTTAAGTTGCTCACCTCAAGATTCTGGTGCTATATTAAATTCTTTTTCTTTATTATTTAGATATTTTTCCATCTCAGAATAATTTAATGATGTCTGTAAGGATTAAAATATTGTCCCAATCCAAGTGTATTCCTGAAATTTATACATTTATGACCAGTATTAATCTCCAAAGACTTAATTTTTTTTTAAAAAGGGAAGAATTAGAGAAATTAACTTAGTGGAAGTGCAAGAGATGACAAAACAGTTCACCAATAAAGTTCTCAATAATGAAGTTCATTTGTTTGACAAGGCCATCAGTAAATCACTACCGCTTCCTTATTACAAGTGATCAAACTAACTGCTTCATCTATCGCTCCCTCAGCTGCTGTGTAAAGCCGATGCTGCTCTTGTAATAAAGAGGAGGTGAGATGAATTAGACCCATCATATCTCCTCATATCTCTCCCAACAGATCCCAAACCGACAGAAACAAGACCACAGAGTCAAGCTAGCGGCTCTGTGAAGCAGCGTTTTTAGGCACATTGGTGCTTTGAGATTCAGTTAATCAGTTGTTCTCAAACTTTTTCACCCTTAAACTGACACAAATTAGACCACAAACCCCCCATCTGATGAGATTTTTGCATTTTAGATGTTTTATTACAGAAAGTGTATGAAACCCATGAACAAAATAGTCATATATTCTGTTATTATGTTACATAGCAGACAGACTTTTTTTGGCTTCATGCACCACTGAGCAACTTTCACAGGAATGAATGGGTGTCAACTTTGAACGCGGTCTCCATGAATGTTTGTACCAAAGTTCATAGCAACTCGTTAAAGAGTCGTTGAGATATTTCAGTCTGAACCAAAGTGGTGAGCCACTTAAAATATTAGCCAACCACTTTACACTTAACATATGAACCCAGATGAAACACCTCTTGAACTATCTTAGCTGTTCAATCATTATCTACCAAAACTCATCTGACCACTTATGAAATGTAAAGGTCGGATCTGTTTCACCGAGGTCGTCACTTATCTCTCTTTCTGTTTGCACTGGATATAGAGCCGATGTACCTGAAGCTGTTATTAAGAAACACAAATAAAGGTGTTTGTACTGTATGCTGATATCTCTACAGACCTTTTTCAGAACACAGCGTACTTGTCAACGACTGTGATCTGCATAAAGCAATCATTAAATGTGTGAAGCTGAGACTTTTCGCACTTGATAAGGGTTTTTAACTGTCTGCTGTGTTCCTGGCTTGAAGAAGATATTTTCATTTTTGCAAGTAAGGTGCTTGCAACATTTCTGATTCTCATTCTGTCTGTTTTACCTGGATGAGTCTCAAACAGAGAAGCAGCAGCGCCCGGCATGCCAACACCACCGGAAGACAAAACCAAATGGATCCATAGCGGTCATCCATTTCCGATTCATACTTTTTTTGCTAATTTCTTCCAGGGAAATGAGAGTTGGATCACCCTGTGGTCATTTTGTACAAATTGCCAGGTGCTGTATTCAGGTAGAGAAGATGGGGCTGCAGTGTAAGTAGGCATCATTTTAGCGAGCACTGAAATTAATGAAGCCACATTCAAGTTTCCATCCAAAATGTGACTCAGAGAAGTCTGTGAAACATAGAGAAAGATTTTGGTTTGAGCTCAGTGACAAATAGAAAACATATCATACAGCATGGAGAGACTTGTATTACTGCATATAAGTGAGGGCTGATTTGCATTAGATACTGTATTTACAATTGCATGATTTAATTGTGGAAGCTGCATAATTTCATATTATTTTGTTATGAACGTACATCATATGCCCAACGTTTTTTCTTGGTTTGGGCCCCTTGGTTCTAGTTACATTATTGTGGTTCCAACTTTGTGTCAACAGTTTGTAGAAGACCCTTTCCTGTGCATAAAACCGGGTCCAGTTGATGTTCAGTTGATGTGCATGAACTGACTCGCCAACACCGTTGGGTACGCTGACTGTTATCACCCAACATCATCAGTGTTGGACCTCACTAATGCTCTCATAGCTGAATGACACCGAATCCCTGCAGCCAGTTTCCAAAATATTGTGGAAAGCTTGAAGCCAGAAGACTGGAGGATGTTATAGTTGCAGATTAATACCAAAAGGTTTTGGATTGAGATGTTAAAAACATGACATTTTGAGGATCAGGCTCAGGTGTCTGTATACTTTTGGCCATGAGGTGTATTGTGAGATGGAAAAGGCCGTGGAAGCAGGGGACTCATTATGAACAACATATCAATTAAAAAAAAACATGATAATTACTTGGAAGGACAAACTATGTCTATATAGTGCTTCCTATGGCGGTCATAAAATAAATGTGAGGGGTCGCTATGATTCACTTAATAACAAAAGGGGAAAAAAAAGATGAAAAATTATACTTTTGGGTTTTTTTTAGCCATGCAGATTGTCCATCATTTTGGTCCAGATGTTCCCAGATGATGAATCCTATTGACATCCAAGTGAAGTAACAATAAGCAAAACACATTTTTGAGTGAAAGGGGACTTTAATTTTACATTTTGAACACTCAGAGAGCTGAAACATAAACCTTCGTAAGACCCATATTACTCAACAGAAAACACACGACTCCATATTTGGTTCATCTAACAGGTGTTTGACCTGCAGGATGAACTTTCTGTCTCTTTCTTCAGCCTAATAGGAACCGACAGACATGTTTCCATTTTTAGCTCTCAGGTTCATGCTGAGCTGGTTAATTGAGTTTGTTTTGCTCAGGTGCTCTTTGTCATCTGGCTTCGATGTGACACTTTTCACCGCGATCCGATCACAATGTCATCAACCGTACGCCTAACCCTCTCAGGTTCGACTCTGGCCTCGAGTTGGTCGGACACACAGTGACTATGTGACCTTTATACCTTGTGGAAAGAAGCAGCTGACTCCATGTGAGTGGAGAATGAAATATGTTGTGCAAGTTGCAGGCGTACAGATAATAATAATAATAATCCATGTGAAGCCTAATTGATCCATAATAACTTCACCTTTCAGCTGCAGGCATTTTCAGACTCATTTTGGAAAGTTAATATTTGATAATGCCCTGCATGTATTTAATAATTTTTGTTCCTTAACTTATAACTATTTTAAAAATCACACTGTTAAGTTTTATTACTTTCCAATTCTTCTCCACACACTAATTACATTTCCTCCCACCCACGAGGATAATTCAGTTGGCTCCTCTAAGAACTATTCTTAACATTTCGATGGAGAGAAAGTCAACTTTCTTTTTATTCTTTGCCATTTTTTTCATCGCAATTTCCTCAATATTTAAAAGAACGGTTGCGAGGAAAATGAGTTTGTGAATAATTCACCAGGATTCAGATGAGGAGCTAACGAGGAAATAACAAAACAGCTCAATTAACTGTGAGTCAACCCAGAGCCTCTTCACCCCTCAAATGTAATTACATTAACGAGCAAAATTAACAAAATTAAGTCACATTTTCATTAAAGGAAGAATTAAAGTAGAAGTTTGTTGTTCCAATGTGAGTTTGCATGAATCTCAGCTCCCAGCCAAATCAATTAATGAGTTTATTGATCAATGACCTTATCAACCATCTGCAGATACTGTATATTGTGTCTTGCACATACAAGTGTTCAGCTCACATGGACTTATGAGACACCAAAAAACACTGCAAATAAATAACTTTTGTCCTCTGCAACATGTGAATAAAATCAGCCACACAAAATGTTTCCTTCTGAAACTCAGCTCAAGTTGTTGTTTCCATACGAGAGGTGAGTCTCCAAAATATGTGAACAGATTTCTGGGATTTACAGACACATAGAATTTGCACTTTTTATCTCATAATTAGGATTTTTTTTTCTTTCAAAACTTTTGTCCTGATATTTTAAGTTTTATTGTTGTAATTCTGACTTTTTTCTGTGATCTGTTTTTATTCTGACTTTTATCCCCAAATTCTGTTCTAAAATTTCAGCTTTTCTCAGCCGATTTTACGCTTAATTTGACGTTCCCAACCCTCATCTGAACCACATCTGACATTTATACCAAAATCATCTAGTTTCCACAGTCGACCCAGACACCAAACTCTGAACTTTAATCCTCTGCTTCTGCTCTGTGGTTTGGCGACCAGTCAGTGCAGTTAGAGCCACTGGTCAGCAGCCTCATACAGACGACCATGAAGATTTTGTGGGAGTCAAACAACACCCAGATCTCCAGATCATACATGAGGAAAACATCATCTCTCAGGCCAGAAAAATGATTTCTGACCCCACTGTGAATACCAGCTCCTCCCCTCAGGCAGGAGAAACAGATACAAACACTCCTTCATCCCTCAGTCCATTAAAGACATAAACAAACACCCCAGTGGCCGACAGCAGCGAGGGCTGATTGTTGTTATTGATGATGATGTTTGTGTACTGCTCTGTATGGTGAATGTGTAATAAGTGATAATGTCAGGGACTAGTGCAGTAGATGAGATTCTTCACTGTTTTACCTTTCATTGTGAGAATCTCAGAATTATGAGTAATTTATTGTACTTTTTAATCATGGTACCTATGAGATGTATGATGTGTAGTCATGCTGAATTATTTGGTGCTGTACAGCAGTAGCATTATGTGTCCAAGGCATGGAACAATAAAGTATTATCTTATCATATCTTATCTTATCCCCAAAACTCAGATAATGCAGAATTTATCCTTTTGCGAGACTTTGTGCTCAGTAGATAAATACATTTCTATGGTGTGTGTATGTGTGTGTGTGTGTGTGTGTGTGTGTGTGTGTGTGTGTGTCTGTGCGTGCGTGCGTGTGTGCGTGTGTGTGTGTGTGTCCGTGTGTATGTGCGTGTGTCCCCTCCCCTTCACACCGCGGTCTCTCCTCCGGAGCACCGAGGCGCACAGAGAAGCGACTCCGGCGCGCTGCAGCTCCGCGTCCGCGTTTCTCTCTCCAGGCTTTGCGCTTCCAGACTGCAAAAAAAAAAAAAAAAAAAAAAAAAAACCCCGACTACTTGACGCTTGGTTGCAAGGCTTCCTCCTTATTCCTCCTTTTCCTTTCTCTCGGTTCCTCCCATGCCGCCGTTAAGGCGCTGGATACGGGGCGATTTGTGATCGACCAGGCAGCAGCTCGATGAATATGGCGTGTATCGGGGACGCTGACCCGTTCACCGCTGCGATACCTGCCACCAAAGTTGAACTCACGGTTTCTTGTAGGTGAGTACAAACTGCTGCTGGTCCAACACACTGTCTGCTGTAGTTAGAGATACACAAGACATGTTTATGTGTGTAAAATGATCTAATATTATTCTAATATATGACACCTGATAAGGAATAACTGTACGCTTCTAACACGCTGGATGGTTGGATGCCTTGTGGAGAGTAAACGCACCAAAAGTCTTACGCGCTCGTTTTTATTGCAGAACACAGTTTACTATCATTGATTTTAAGCCTAAAATGCACAATTATAATGATCACTTCTCTCTCTGTATCACAGTAGTGTAAGATGAATGATGATATAGTGGTTTATATGTGGAGTTAAAGGGAAATACAGCCGGATTTTGTGCGTATGTTGGCAGCAGTTCGCCTTTGGATAATCGCCAGATGGAGGTCAGAGTTGACGTGCCTGGTCTTTAATGTACTGTCACATCTCTGGGCTGTAATACAGCTTCCACATAGAGCTGTTAGACTTTACTACATGTTGACAGTAGCTTCTTAAATAGTCACTTTCGGTGTCGGATTATGAGGGAGTATTATTTTAAATTCAGAGGATTTTTGTGCCGGAAAGATGGATGAAAACGTGCGCGAGCTGTGCGGTTCATGCTGTGGCAGCATCCTCTCTGACTGTAGCAGTGATAGTAGAGAGATTTACAGTAGATGGAGATGGGAAGTAAGGAAGGAGGTGGAGAGGAGGGAGGAATTTCTGGATACTGCAACTGGCTGATGAGAGTCATTTAGCCACCTTTAATTATGTGTTTAAATGAATATATTTTCTGTATTTAATCATCTTAATTTCAATGCATCTCTGTCTCTATCTATCTATCTATCTAGAGCTCAGACAATTCGTGAATTAAATGATTAGTCATCACAGTAAATGATTCTGCCAATATTTTGATAATTGTTTGATTGTTTCAGTTAGTTTCTCCAGTGTGAGGATTTGCTGCCTTTATTTGTTGTATATGACAGTAAACTGAATATATTTGGGTTTTGAAGTGTTGGTTTAACAAATCATCAAAATCTGAAGACGTCAACATGAGCTTTATGAACTTTTCTGACTGTTATAGACCAAACGATTATTTGACTATATTAAAAAATGATTAACAGATGAATCAGTAAGAAAGATAATTGTTAGTTGCAGCTCTTTATACAGTATCTGTCCATCTATCTACTGCATCTCTTCATGCTTAGAGGTGGGCGTTATACAGCTTCTGTTTTACATCATCGTAAACCAGTCGTTGGGTTGGTCGACCAAAACAAGACATTTGAGGATAAAACCTTTTTTCACAATTGTTTTATAATTTCATAGACGAAACGATTAATCAAAACAATAAGATTTTTATACTAATAAAACTCAATTAGACGATTGACTAATTCACACACACATTCATTGACTGATGACACAGCCTTTGGGAGCAGTTTGGGGTTCAGTATCTTGCCCGAGGACATTTTGACATACGGACCGGAGGAGCCGGGGATCGAGCCGCTGATCTTCCGATTAGTGAACGACTCGCTCTACCTCCTGAGCCACAGCCGCCCCAATCTATCATATCCTCCCATTTGAAGAAGCCAACACCATCAAATCTTTCTTTAAAAAACGACTAAAACAACTTGCAGATTAATTTTCTGTCGTACGACTGAGTGATTGATCGACTAATCGTTGCAGCTCAAGAGGAAATAATTGGCAAATAGTCAGTTGCAGTCCAACAAAGCATTCAGTGACCAATCCTGAATCTGCATCTGTTACGTTTCTCATCTCTTCTATTCAGATTTTTCCTTTAATTTGTCACCTGTCTGTATAATTTCAATATAATGATATGAGACAGTATTATGTGGGATGTGCAGTAGCTGAGGATTTCTCTCTGCCTCCACTTGCTTGATCACTGTATCACATCATTTTAACAAAAGTTTCATGTGTGTAAACTCATGAGGCCACAAGTAACGATCATTTCTAGATTATTAATCATCTGTCGGTTATTTCCTGAATGTTTTATTTATCATTTTGTCTATAAAATGTCAGGAAACACTGGGAAAATGTACATGATCTTCAGATAGTTTGTCTTCCCTGTCGTCCAGCTCTGTAGGGTAAGAGTTAGGTTGTGCTTTCATGATATTATTTTACCAGAGAACTCAGTCTTGTAAACCTGCTTTGAGACATAATGAACAGAAGTATACAGACTTTGGACTAAATTATGTTTCCATTGACCTACAGTCACCCAGCTGCTGCAGAAAACCGACCTGTTGTTGCTCTTTTATGTCGGTCTAAGATAAAAGCTTGATAATGGCTGGACAGAAGAAGTCAGTCTGGTAATGACCTTAATGACTTTGAGATCAGAGTCTGTGAAGACGTTTCCTCCAAAATGAGGAAGCCACCATCTGGACAAAATAATTGTTCTTTTGAAACGATGGCATCATGACAGAAAATTTCTTTTGTTAGAAAGAGTTATGACTCATCTCTAGTTTTCTTATAAAATGCTGCTCTTACAAATGCAACATACTGAATAAGCTCTTGATCATGTGACCGTGAATAGTTAGTAGTTATAGATGATTATAGATGGATGGATTAGTGTTGCAGAGCAGCATTTCATGAATGCTTTACAGGAAAGGAGTTTTGAGACATAGGGTCAGTAAGTAATGCATTGTTTCTATTAGTATCAAACAGCTGCCAATAGGAAATGGACCCATGTAGACAGGTCTTTAACGAGGTGTACGGTGGCCTGTGATGGACAAAAAAGCAAAAATTCTAACTGAAATTAAATTGCCTTTTTTTTTGGTCTGCTGCAGCAAACATATCTTTGCTATAAATCACTTTTCCTATAATCTCTGAATCCAAAAGGGAGAAATTAATATTTTATAGTTTCATGATGTCGCTCCCTAGTGTTACATTATTATCGTTCCGTCATCCACCAACCTTGTCCCTTAGAAATTACGTTCAAATACAACTAATTTGAGCCAGAAAATATGTTTGGCTAGAAATGAGAAAACATAATGAGAAAATGTTGTTAATGAACGTATGAGTGAAATGTTGAGAGACAACGTACTTAGTTTTATTTTTCTTCCACTAAAATATCTGATTTTGCAGCATCTGCTAGTAGAAACTACAACAATATTAAACTTTTTATGGTTATGATTTGTTTAGATAATTGCAGCACTTGGTAAAGGTTAGGGAAAGATTGTGTACTGAAAAAAGTTTGCATTGACTTGAAGCAGAACATGTTTGTTAACATTTGAGCCACACTGTGATCTTTCACTAACTTTAACCTTAAAGTGCTTTTGTTGCCTAAACCTAATCACATGCATGACTCAGGATGCAAACTCGGGTTTCTGGTGTCAAAGTCCTGCATCTTGCTTATTTAGGTGAACTGACCCTTTAAGATACTGGCTGCTTCCTGGGGGAGGGAGGGTGGGGGACTGTATGATCCTGAAAGTGAGTTTTAAAAGCTCTCTGGCCAAATGAGTATTTAAAGAGCAACTTTAAAGGGAACTTCATTGATCTTATTTACATCAAAAACTAGTCATGAAGAAAGTCTTCAGTTAGTCGTAAAAATATGTGATCTTGGGCTCGGAGGCTACCAGTTATAACAGAAAGTCAGCATTATGTACTGATTGTAAAGTTTGTTAGACATTGCCATTTACCGTGCAGGGATCAATGTTATATATTTGTATAATGGGAAATGTAGGATTCCGATTTTTTTGGAGCATGTGGCTCTTTATCTCTCTCAAAAAAAGTCATTTGCTATGCACTTATGTTTAACTTGCACTTGTGAAAAGTGGAACTGAGTATTGAGGCACTCGTTCTCGAAGGTTTCTCCTTGATCTGTTGCTTTGCTTGTACCTCATTTGTATGTCACTTTGGAGAAAAGTGTGAATGTTCGTAATTGTAATATAATGATCAGAGTCTTAAAGTCGGGCTATCTTAGCCTTTGCTGCACCAATTTTGACTGTCACAACAACGCTTTTCAGCCTTGTATTAACTGTTTAAACAGTCTGCATACCTTTTGATAAAGTTCCACATGGGGTTATTTTGTTCTGGGTAAAAGTTTGATTGAATGCACCTTTTAAAGGAAAGGTTCTGTTTTTTTCAAGTCTGGCTTAATACAATGCTGACGTGCTCATATCTTGGTCGCAGCAACAATTCCTACCCTCCACTCTCATACATTCTAGTAGTCACGTGTAGATTTGTCGCCAGCTTTTTACTCACACGTATACTGTGTGTTTATTTACACTTAACCCCCCCGTCAACTGTTGGCTGGCAACTGTAGCCGGTGATGACGTGACCATGTTCTTGCAGCTCCTCTTCTACTGAGCCGTGCAAACGTGGTATTTAAGTCCAACTCGGCCCTATCAGGAAGGAAATCTCAGGACAGCATTTGCTCGTCACTTGTTTCTTTCAGGACACACCAGATAAACACAGACATGATCCATATTCCATGTCTTATTAGACGCAAAGGCCGGAGCAAGTCGAGGAGGTCTGGAGGATAACAGCTGGAGAGTCGAAGCACATTGTTACCAAAATATTTGTAAGCAAAAATACTCCAGCTATCAAATCCGCAAAGAAAAAAATTCACTTAGAAGTTTACTCTGAGCACATCTTCAGTAGTAAAAGCCAGATAACGTCAACAGACTTACGCCTCACTACCAGAATGTTTCCCTCCACTGCAGCTCAGCAAGGAACTTAATTTCGCGGAAACAAAAAGAGGGAATTTTGTTCTAAACAGACTGTAACTTTAGAAAATACCAACTCCATTTAGCTAACTCAGACCGCTGAAGCCTAATCTTAGTTGTAGCCGAGCTTTAGAACGAGGGCTGTAGATTTTGTCCCCCATTTTTTACAGTGTAGTCGCACTCCAGGAGAATAGCTTCCAGGTCAGTATGGAGAGTAGGGATTGTTGCAGCAATCCACATATATACGAGCCCATCAGCATTGAATTAAGACAGATTTGAAAAAACCAAAACCTATGTTTAAAGCTCTTTATTTCACTCACTACATAGGAAACTCTAGTTAAAATTTTTATCCTGAATGCTAGTGCTCTGATGTTTTCATCTGTACGCTGCAGTGATCGGTAGTTTCCGTGGATTAATTGTTCAGTTTGATTATTTTTATAAACAAAAAACATCCATGAAACACAGATTTTAGCTGCTGGTGGAGTGGACACCATCAGCAGCCTCAACAACACATAATTCACCAGCCCTGAGCTGGTGGGTGGTGTGATTTTCCCACTTTGGTGTCTCTGCATGTCGGCAAAGCTACTGAAGCATTCAGTCTAGATAGATCCCATCTTTCAGTGAAAGCCCTCCTTCACTCAATAAATCCAAACCATCGCCGGACTCATCACGTGTTTATTCAAGCAGAAGAAGTGACAGATTGATTAACTCAAGTCCAATATTGTGCATCAGTGAGAAGAAAATCCCACAGTCTGCTGCAACGGTACGCACACAGCCGTTTGACTGATGAATGCCTATCACTTCTGATCACAAGGCCTTGATGACACACACACACACACAGATGGAGTTTAGTTTTGTGCAGAGATAGTATACAGCGAGGCTCGCAGGCCTATAGAGCTGCAGAATCAAACGAGCCCTGCAGACGTTTGGTCCTCGGAGAATGTTTGTGCACAAAGACGTCGGTGTGGCTGTCATCTGATCTGAGTGGTCCACAGCAGAGAGATAGCCCTGACCTTTGGGCACAAAAGGTACGAAGTGTATTCCGTCGAAGAATTGACGTGCTGTGATGTGGCTGTATTGAAGCCGGACGCTGACCTGCTGAGAGGCCGGTTGATGTGTCACAGCCGATGTTGCACTTTCCACGAGGAAGGTGAAGAAAGAGACAGAAAGACTTGTTGAGGCAGAGAAGGAATCCTGTATGCATGTTTCTTACGTTAGTGCTCACACATGCACGGCCAACACGACTGCAATAATATGCAGGTTTATCAGACACACAAATTTAAGCCTTACAAGGTAACAGCTGATTGATTTAGTCCCAGTGTTTGAATTCTGGAGATGATATAGAGTACGGCTGCCAC
Source organism: Thunnus thynnus (assembly GCF_963924715.1). Lineage (NCBI taxonomy): Eukaryota > Metazoa > Chordata > Actinopteri > Scombriformes > Scombridae > Thunnus > Thunnus thynnus. The sequence goes on along the minus strand of NC_089521.1, from coordinate 28,643,589 downwards.
CAATGATTAATGTAACTGTCCATTTATCGTTTATTTTATGAAAGGTCCAAAAATTATGAAAAATGTTCATCACAAGTTCCCAGAGCTCAAGGTCAGCACTCAGAATTGCTTGAATTTTGTTCAGCCAACCGTCTAAAACAAAGGTATTGAATTTATAATGACATAAAACAGAGAAAAGCAGCTAATCCTCGCATTTGAAAAGCATGAGTCATGAATGTGAGTGCTATTTTTTCTTCATATATTATCTAAATGACTGCTCTAGGTCTGCAACTAACGATTATTTTCATTATCTAATAATCTGCAGATTATTTTCTAGATTAGTGCTGTTGAAAAATGCCCATTATAATATCTTAAAGCTCAAGGCGTCTTCTTCAAAATGTCTTGTTTTGTCTGGTCAACAATCAAAAATCCAGATATTCAGTTTACAATCATGTACTGTATAAGAAGCAACCAGCAAATGTTGGCATTTTTACTAAAATTACTAAAATGATTATTTGATTATCAAAATTGTTGCTGATTGATTTCTGATGATCAATTAATCAATTAATTGATTAATCATTGCCTCCCTTGATTACTCAATAATTAAAGCGTGTTGATTTATTTTCTGGTGATTGACTCATGGGTTAATTAATTCAGTTTGAAGAAGCAGACAAGCGGTCAGAAACTCTAAAATGATCCTGCTGTTGATTCAGTTTTCCAAAACAGTCCCAGAAAAACAGATATATTAATTTTCTGCAGATGTTCAACGATTGCCAACATCGAAACATTGACAACTCCAGGGGATTTTTGTTGCTGTGTCCCCATATTACCTGCCTGTCTCTAATATCGTCTTTCAAATAATAATAATATTAACTCTATCTATATAGTACTTTACAAAAACAAAGCAACAAAGTGCTTTACAATAAAAGGAGAGGGGAAGGAACAGGTTGCTCTGGTAGTCCAACACCCCCAGTTTAAGTGTGGCTGGTGACCTTTCATTCCCCATCTCTTTCCTGTCATCGCTTTACTCTGCTATCTAATAGAAAAGACAAAAAATACGCCCCAAAAAATAATTAAAAAAAACCTATGAATTAGAAAACTCTAACAGCTTCTAATTAAGGCTGCAATTCATAACTTTTGAAAATTCTGAAATTTGTTGAAAACCCTGATGTGTAGGCTTTAAAACTCTGCTTTTCAAGACTCCTAGTTGTAAAAAAACAACAGATAGAGCCTGGGGACACTGAAATAAATGGGCTCGAAGCATTGCCTGCACCAATTTTTACAAAGATTGTCTCATTTTTCTACAGTCTGAATCATTTTATTAAAATAGTAAATTGAAAAATCCTGTAATCACACCAACATTCTACACATAGGGGCTATAAGCTGTAGATTAAGTTTGGTCTTGTCTGACTCACCAACTTCTCAACCATCATCCCAGAGTTATATCCCACCCAACATCGTGTTTTAACCATAAAATGTTGAATAATGTGAGGGAGACACCATCAAACTGCTATCAGTGCTCTTTCAAGGGGAACATCCTGCTCCACTTTGTATGCCATTGTGGCTCCTCCAAGTGTTATTGTGCTCTGCAGTAGCGTTTCCTCAGAAAATTAAAGCAACATTGTGCAACTATTTTACCTTAAAATAACAGCTTCAAAGTCATTTTGATGGTACACTGACTTGTAAAAGGGAGAACAGCCCCTTCTTTCATTCCCACTCCGCACCCTGAATGCCTGTTCTTGTACTATTTAACTTGGGTTGAGAGGGTACAATCACCTGCGAGAAATAGTAGTTAAATGGATGTAACTCAATTTCCTGCTGCTGCTGTTTCAAAATAAAGTCTTTCCACTGACAAACTAACTAGGAAATGAAATGTGTTTATTGCTGAGTTAGTGGAGCTTCATTAGTGGAGCTATTTTTCAATGAAAACAGGATGACACAACAAGATTTGGAGCTATTTGTTCAGTGGATCAGTTAGAAATACTGCAGAGAGAAGAGTACAAGCAGAAACAGCCACAGTAGCCATGTTTTCATTAGATTTGCAAGAGAATTTTAAGTGAATTTTTGAAATGTCACAAGAAGGAAAATGCAAATTAGGTATGTTTCCATCAAATGGTTTGAAGCGAATAAACTAGGCGACCGAACGCATAGTTTTGTCAGAAGATGGTGGTAATAATCCGCCAGTAAACAGAGTAGAAGAAGTAAAGGTTGTCAACCAGAAACAAAACAAATAGTTATACTGCCTTGATGAGAGAAATATAAAAAACAACTTATTTTACCTCGTAGTGAGGGTACCGCATTATTGTAACTTGAGGGAACACTATTTGAAGAGGAGCAGACTTCAACACTTACTGTTGTGACATCCCTCGCTGTGTTTCTGGCTGATCTTATTTCCATGATTGTAAACATCTGAACCCACAGCAGTTGTGTGCTAAAATGTAGTTGCTAACAGCTAGCATTATACTGACTGACTTACGTTACGATCCACATCGTCTTAAAAATAAGTAAAAATACAGTCTGGTGGCTGCCAGTATGTATCTTAGTTCGGTTGATAACGATATAGTTACATATTGGCGAGATAACAAGTGATTGTAATTCACTGAAGGGTTCCTCATGTGAGTCAGATGTTGCTTATTAGCTGAAGACCCATCCGCATGTACTCATATAGATGTTTTCATCAGCGGTAACTTAACACGGTTCAGATAAAGCTGAAAGCGATCAAGAAACAGTAAAATAAGGCTGATACCTGAAAGTACAAACTTGGCAGCAGAGGCCTCTGTTGCTGCTCCTTAGCAGATGTTACATAGTCTTGCTTTAAATCCACCCAACAGTTGATTGTTCTTTTGGTTGCTGCAGGGGAAGCAGATGTTTAATGTACCGCTATGTTATGTATGCCTGCAAGCTTGTCATATATCCTTTGTGCTTCTTGTAAAAGTGAAGTGTTTCAAGATTGAGTAATAAATCTTGACTTGACATGACTGAAAATGTAACCAAATGGTAAATTTGCATAAAATTATACAGTTAGTCATGATATGTAAATGAAATGTCTCAAATCCTCACAGTTCTGCTTGTCTCAGTTCAAATTCAAGGAACAAGTCAGCAGGAGAGATATAGGTCCTCCCCTCAAATCCTGTCATCTCCAAGAAATCCAATGACTTGATGAAGAAAGAAGAGGCCTCAGGAAGTTGTGGAAAAAAGCAACAGCAGAAGAAAGAGAGAGCAAAAAGGAGAAAGCAAGAACAGACTTTCACAAAGATCCCTTTAAATTTCACAAAAGAGAAAAGCGGATTCCTGAGAGCATCAAAAGAGGAGGTTGAAGGACATCTCAGAACCATCCACACTGACAAGCTAAAAGATTAACTGATTCTTGTCCCAGCTAACATCCCATCAATCTCACCACCATGATGCGGGGTGCACCATCTCTCCCCTGGCCTTCACTATAGCAATGGAGCTCATTATCAGTATCTCAAAATGGGTTGAGATGGCTACAACGGCTACAGTTTGGTCAGACGTTACCACCGATACGAGTCTATATGGACAATAACTGTCACTTGCACCAAATGACTTCTGGAAAAGCTTCATCAAAACATCACATGGGTAAGGATGAAGATCAAGCCCAGCAAGTGCAGAAGCATCTCCATCGTCAAAGGTCAAGTCATAGATGAAAGATTTCCATCACGCTTAAGTCCTGCCTGTCAGACTGTACAGGAACAGCAAATAGGAATCACCAATTGCAAGTCTTGTGGAAGAATTCAAATGCACCAAAGCAAGGTTGGTCATAGGAAGTTGCCAAGAATGTCTGGAAGACCAAGATTTCCCCTGTAGAAGTGGGATGCAGGAGATTTGTTGCTACATCTACGATCAGTCTGTTGAATAAAATGGGGGTGAGGAGACACTCCCTCCAACAAGCAATCAAGTCCTTGTCAAATGCAGCAGAAAAAAAGCAGCAGGATTTGGATTTAAAAGACAACAATGGGGCTGCAAGATGAAGATAGGAGGGTATGGAACTGAGGGGGGTGTACCTGAGACGCCAGGTATCACTGTTGAGCCCTCTGGAGATGTTGTGGGCTTATCGATGAAACATCAAAGAAGGAGAGTACACACCTGATGACCCCGATGACGTACCAACCCTCGCTTTCACCACTCCAATCCCACTGCCATCATCGAGAGAGTCGATTTACCACAGAGATTGAATCATCAAATCCTATTAACTCTACCACATGGTTCATATTTGAGTCAAAGTCAAAAGAACATGGAGCTAAAACGATTACAGAAAACACTGTCTGGTCATGAGAGAGAGCAAATTTGGAGATGCAGAACAAGACAGTTTGTTTATGTAATATGTCAATTTTTTCAATTGATTTATCTTTCTTTATCTCTTTCTTTTTTCATATACAGTACATATATTGCTTCTTGTATGTTTACTATTTTTATTATAACTTTTCTGTTTATCTGTTTCTTACCTCTCATAAAATTCCATTCAGTTAATTTTTTCTTATTAATTACCTGCTAGATCTGTTTGCTAATAACTAAAACTAAACTAATACAACTTAAAGTTCAAACACCACGTTAATGAAACGTTAATGAAACTGAAATCAATCTTGACTAAACAGATTCCTTGTTTCCCCTCCACTTCACCCTCTCCGTGTTGCTTCACCTCGCAGCTTTGCTACCTAAAGTGTATTGGTCCTTGATCTTACACATCCTCCACCATTTAGGTGGAACAGAGCAAAGAGCATAAAACCAACATATCAAGTCAGTCTCAGGTGGTGGGTCCAAACCACAGGAGGCCCAGTGGGGGTCATGCTGAGTGGATGCATTAATGAGTTTTTGAAGGAGTCATTTGATCTAATTAAGGCACCAGACAGCCACCATAGCTTCACCTGGTTACCTCAGAGAGCCGACATGGCTCCATCACATTACTAACCACCTCACCTCCTGCACCCCCCCCTACTGCTCTGCTGCTTTCATCTTTTGCGTAGCTGCTTTCCACTATCTCTGTGATTGCTGTGGACAGATTTGAGGACATCCTGTTGATTAGCGTCCAGTGTTTGATGTCTTTTTTACTGGGAACAATATGTGTTTTCAGTGCAGATTCTGTGCTTTAAGCTTTAGAACTATAGCAGCAAATGTATTTTAACATATGTAAAGTGGAGATTTACAATGATTTTTAGTTAATATACAGTGTGTTTTTTGTGCATTCATAGTGGTTGGAGTTGTGTGATTGAGGAGACCAGTGCCAGCTCACCTCATGTTTCAGGTCAAAATATATTCACGTTCACAGTCTCTGGTCGGCTGATGATATTTTCACTGCAAACCGACAATGACGTAAAACAACTGAGCAAATTTCATGAAGGATGTTCTGCCTGGACCATGCTGAAAGATACACATCACAGCTTTTAATAATACTGTTTCAGTTTTCTCCAAAGAGAGAATACACCATAAATACTGTATCTCCACATGGATTGAACAGGGATATTGGCATTAGACCTTTCTTGTAATTTTGACCACCTCGTCTTAGTTGAGCTATTATAATGATTGATTATCATGTAGGGGGTATTTACATTTTTCTGTTAACTTAGTTATGAAACAGAGATAAATCCTCTCTATGTTGTCTATCTCTCTCATATATCTTCTTTCCTTCAGCCTCCTTTGGCACATCAGTTATTTAAAACCTGTTGACTGATCAATTCCTTTTATTCAAAACCAATAAAAAAGTTTAAAATGTGTATAAAATGATGGACATAACATCTAGAAGTTATTGTGCAGCCTATAGAATATTAGTTTTGAATATTTCACTCAATAAAGGTGTCATATGTCCTAAAATTAAGGTTGCAGAACATATAGATAAAATACTTGATATTTTCAAACACTGTGAGGAAAAACATTTTATTTTATGCCTGCTGAAATTTAAGGGGAAAGTTGTCACAGTTTGAGTAGTTATATAAATAAGATAAAGCTCTGATAAAAACTCCATGAACTCCCTCAAACTAGCTGACAAAAAAGAAAACGTGAAATCCTCTTGAGATTTTCACAGCAACAGATGAAAGATGAACTAAAATAACAAAATTTAGGCAATAACTCGTATAAGTCATGACCCATGTAAATATCGTATTCTGATTACATAGATGTTACTTGCTGTAATTAAAGGATGTGCAATATGACAATACGGCCCCATTTACACCTTTAATTAACGCGATCTGTATCTGGCTACATCATCTGGATAATGATATCCAGTACATGGGTCAGGTGTAAATGGGATATATGCTGAGTATGATCTCAGGCTCATTGCTTTTAATACGATAATCTTACATTAGTAGTTTTAGTACTTACATTTATAGTTGACATTGTGAGTGTATGTGATGTGCTGTTGTGTGTAGCTTTGTATTTTGTGTCCTGTGTGTTTTTTTGCTATGAATTGTTTGTTATTGTGCTGTTATATGTTTTAATTGTGACCTGCCGAAGGGATTGCAGATGAAAATTAGCTATAAGCTAACTCTGGTACAGTACATCAAATGGTAACATTTATGTTTAACACTGTACATGGTCCCAATAAATACATAAATACATTTTGGCCATTATTATGAATCAATGTGCAGGACTGTTTTATGGCAATATTGGGTTTTGTTATTTTTGATTAATTTCCTTGGTTTGTCAGGTATTTATTTTGGTAATTTAGCTTAAAACAGACATTTCTGTTTGGTTATTTTATCCAACAATAATTCACTACATTGCAATGTTATCAATTTCACAATATAAAATGACCTATTACATCCATATGGCCCTCTCCTGTTGCAGAATATCATACAGTGTTTAGACAAGGATTAGCAGCATACTGCTTTTCAGTTGATTGTCAGGACAATGATCAGAACAGCTAAACAAGAAAAAAGCAGTACTGTGGTGCCGAAGAGCACTACTTGTTGGTGGTCACAGTGGAGGAGGCTCATGCCTGAGATCTATACAGTAATAGAGATGGATGAAGCTGTTCTGTTGTCAATTAATCATCAATTCTACCTACATCGATTTGATAATTAAATGTACTGTAATAAGAGTGTTGCCACTGTTGACATTGCTTCAGAGTTTCCCAGCAGTCGTAGCTTATTATTCTAACTCTGTTCTCAAGTTCACATGGACTGCTGATGTTGTGACTTTCTCTCTGTGAAGCAGGATTCCTTTAGTTCATTATCGGATGCACATCACTTTCCCCACCACACATACAAACACGAGGAAAATCGTTAAGAGAATGTCTTAAGTGCTTCTAAGGTGGATTGATTAGCGCAGCTCAGAGTTTTCCTCAGACTCAATTGACCTTATTGATCTGGTGTTGTCCTCAAAGCAGGACGTTCATTACTGTGCCTTTGTTTGCAACCTCTTTGTTAGCTGGTTCATGGCTCCGCTGACAACTGCTACTGTCCTAACAGTAAGCAAACCTGCATATTGGCTGGAGGGCTAAATGTCAAGCTTGTGGACTTATGTGAGGTTACGCGATGGGAATGACCACCCACACTGCAATCTGAAGCCCTCTGACTTGCTGAGAAGGTTTTCTTGCTACTTGTGCTCCCGTGGAGCTCGGTGAGCGGAGGCTGGCACAAACACTGCCGGGGTTAATGCTTCCAATCCCACCGAGGCCACACAGGCTAAAAATGTGGGCACTCACATCCATCTCATAGCATGTGTAAAGTTTGTTGGCGGAAGCTGAATAGTTGAAAATTGTTGAGGAAAGTGCTGTTTCACAAAAGTTAGTGTTAAAAATGTTACTGAAATGATTGTTTCTGTGGGGAATCCCCCGCTCAGAGCTTTTACTGGTAACTGTGTGGGTGTCATCCACAAAATGTTATTTACAAGATTTCTTAAAGCCTCTACACACTCATAGTCCATCCACACAGGTGTTTACACTGCTGTACAGACTGAACTTGACTGACAGCTCCCTCAACCTCTTCATTAGACTGAGGGAGGCTGATTTCAGTTTTTTCGATTAATTGGGATTTTTATTTGAGTGATCCAGTATCGATTCTTGAAATCCTGGGATCAGTCAGTCTTTGCATTTATGCCTTTACTCAGTAAACATGTGTACATGTGCACTAAATGTTATTAGTATGCAGTGTTTAATTGGTGTAAATAGTTCAGTTAGGCTTGCATGATGTGTAAAATGTCTACATTGTGGAAATGAAGTTATTAAAGTGTGCACAAAAAGCTTATTTTAAGTTAAAAGTAACAGATGATAGCTGGCTATATTAGTCATCATGACAGTAAACATGACGTGAATAGTTGCATTTTACGGGTTATGGTTTATGCCGTGACTCAGGATGGTTAGCTGACTCTGGCTATCTTGAAGCAGATCTAGAAAATGCATCTATGAGAGGACTGAAAAAAGACACAGCGTTTGTTAACAGGATATTATCTATGACTACGAGATGTGAAGCTGTGGACGTCGACTGAAAGGTGTGTGGATTCTACTAAAACAAACACAAGTGTTGCTCACTTGTGGAATGTAGAAGAAATGTAAGTTCCCAGCATAAATTGAAAAGTGCTTTCTGCAATATTAGTATTCATCTGATGTCAATGAATCAAGAATCAAATCCAAACCGAATTGAATCGGCCTAACAGCTAACGTTTTATCATTTTTGTGATTTAGAAGCAGACTTTTCTGCCACTTAAGTTGCACATTACCCTCTCTGTTTCCTACAGTATAAAAACAACAAAAAAACACTCAAAATAATCTAAAAAACGTGTGCTGTATAAAGAAAATAACATGCAAAATATATGTGATGTGATTTCCTGTAGCCAGCACTTCTACTCTTGTTGTAATAAAATTCAATTTGATCCCGTTTTTATGTGTGGTTGCAAATCTCCAAAGGCGTTTATTCAGTGTTCCCTTTTTTTTTCAAAAACACATCTTAGAGAATTTCATCTCAATTCCTCTCACAGATGGAAGTTCCCCCCCGTCTTCCCCTCCTTCCTCACGTACAGGTATTTAAAGCTCTAGCTGCCATGTTTAGGTGGCTGTGATGTAACTGGTGGGATTTCAAATGTAATTCTGGTGTCGAAGAGGGACCGCTCTCGTAAATGTTTGATGAACTACGAGGCACTCTGCTCGGACCGCCCAGACGTTTCCCGGGCTGCCCGCGGTGGAAAGGGCTTTTTAAAGAGTCGCCCATCTATATAAGAGCCAGGTGGAAGCCCTCGGGTGCACATGAATCAGAGGGAGGTTACCATATCCATATAAATGTGTGCACTTCTGCCTTTGAACACACACATACGGTTGCGTGCTGTCTTTCATACACTCCTAAGTCTCTTTTTTTTTTCTTTTCCTTCACTGCATCTTGTTCTCTGCCTCTATTCATACTCCTCTGGGAGCCAACAGGGTACAGTATTGCTTTTTATTGGACATTTATCCCATTTGGCAGGTGAGGTCGCCCACTTCTCACTCCTACACAATCTCTCAGACTTTCCGCCAGTCATAAAACACAGCCCCGATATGACTAGGCCCCAATTCCATCGCTTATTATCATTTATTTAAGGTCTCAAAGCCGGAGAAAGGCCGGTGGGTGTGCCCTGACGGCGAGGCAGCGGAGCGTGGTGTTTTACCATCTGGGCCACACTGGGATCAGCACAACACGAGTGCCTGATCTAGATACATCACTAGCCATCAACGGCTTGAAGACACTCGTTGCTTGTCATACAGGACAGGACGGGCGACAGAGTGCTCGCCCCGCAGCTAGCATGATAGCAGGAGACTCTCTCTCTCCCAGCTCTCCCCCTTCATCTCTGTCTCTGTCAGCAGAGCACAATATGCACGAAGTCTCGCTGCTGTGATTATTACAGCATAAAGTGACACCCAGCACAAAAACTACACCTTGTAGGCTGCGAGAGTGACTGTAAAAAGTTTGTTTCTTACTTCACAGAGCATGATGATTGACGTCAAGTTAAATTAATGGCAGCTACAATCAATTCCAAATGTTGTACAGTAGAAAAAACATCAAAATGTCCAGATAAAGTAACTTAGCAAACCTCTGAACAAGCGTAATCGCTGTCTGGATTATGTTCACAGGCAATTATATAATTGTTTAGTCTATAAAATGTCCACCACAAGTTCCAAAGACTGTGATGTATTTAGATGTCTTGTTTGATCAATTAATAAAGATATAAAACCAAAAAAACCCAGCAAATCTCCACATGTAAGAAGCTTGAACCAGATACTATTTGGACATTTTTGCTTGATAGATAACCTAAATGATTAATCATTAATAAAAATTGTTGTCATGTAGTTATCAGACGATCATCTAATTGATTGACTAATCATGTCAGCACTACACCAGTGCTCCCATGGCTGTGGAGATTTCTCAGGTCTGGTGGGAAGATCCTCATCATATTGAAATGTTGTCTGTTACTGAAATGTTTCAGCTGCATTACAAGCTCCTTTCTTTTGTCCTGATGTCCCAACGTTTTGCTTCCACTCGATCATCACAGGAAGAAATGGAAATAATCTCTTCTCTAATCATTAACATGTCTTTGTACATAATTTATCAACACATCAAGGTGTTTTTTATTTAGCATGCCTCTGTTCAGACTACATAGCCAATGGGGACCCATTTTGCATGAAAGTGGAGAATCATAATATATCACTCTGGACTCTGAGACGTTGCTGGTTCTGATGCATCAATTTGGAAAACTGTCTTTAGGAGATGTCAGTTGCCAATCCCCTAACTTCAGGGATGTGCAGGCTTAAAATGAGGGAATATTCTTTTCATTATAAGTGACTGTCAATTTGAAATACACAGTAACAGGAACACCCTTGAAATCGAATGCAATACAGTCGTAGTTTTCAGCTCTTGTTGACATGTCATTTGGAGACAGTCAATTGGATTTGCAGCTGTAGTTTCTGATTTTGGTGTTTCCCATTATCCACCCTCTGTAGAGGTAAATGGGCTTTAAGTCTACATAAGCTCTTTGATTTAAAATATCCTTTTTAATCCTGTATTACGTTTTTATGTGGGTCTTTAACTGTAGATTTTTGGGTTAAGTGTCTCGCCGGATTTCCTGCTGATGGCCAATTCACTCATATTATTTAGTCCTCTTGGGTTAGCTCTATGAAACCTTTATGAGCTTTTAACATAAGATTTGGTAGGAGTACAAGCTGAGTGAGCAAAGGGTTCACTTCAGCCCCTTTGGGTGTAGTCCCCATCCCCCTCGCTACCTCCTCCTGAGACATACTGTGTCCAGGTCTCAGCACAGAGCATTAAGCCCACTGCTGCGGCTGCGGCTGACGTAATATGCCGGGTCTCCCTTTTTTGAGACTTAGCCGCTCCTCGGTTTCTTTCTTCTCGGGCCTCAGGCAGCTGTGACTTGTCGTCTCTGTGTGCATATTTAATTCCCTCTGAGCTGTTTAACCGTGGAGTACCTGAGTAGTGCCGAGCATCTGCTCTGTGATGGGACTCTTCGGTGCATTTATCCCTACCCATGCAAAGAGCCAAGACTGGAGTGTCATGTAAATTTGATGGCAGCCTCTGCTGTTGTTGCTGGCACCCAGGGAGCGCAAAAAAGTGAAAAATAGGTCCTCTCCTCTGCTGTTTCCTCTGTATGTTTGAAATATAAATGGGCTCCACTTTAAGCTTGATTTTATAGTCTGTTTAATGTTGTTGCCTCAATGACTGGATGGAATGACTTTTGGTAATCAAGTCAAAGGAGGATTATGGATAAACAAGTTGTCGTGGTCAGTGAGGGAGCTAATTAGTCGAGATTTAATGATGCAATAGTTTCACTTTCTTTGTTGAAGTGGGAGAGCTGTGCAATTAATTTTTATGTCAATTTGTTTTCCTGTCTTTCAGACACCTGCTGGACAGAGACACGTTCTCCAAGTCTGACCCTAGTAAGCTTGTCTCCCATCACACACACACACACACACACACACAAACATGAACACACACACACCAGCTCCCGGCAAGACTAAAACACACACTCGTATACTGTATGCACACACTCAGATACACGTGGACATTAAATTCTGCACACAAACAGATATATCCACAGACAAACATGCACCACAGGCAGATTTTAAACTGTGCAAACACACACAGTTGCATGCACTACACACAGACACACACACGCACGCACATGCATACTCTGCTTCGGCTGTGTGAATCAGTAGACATTTGCATATGTCAGGGGTTGTATTCGTCACTGTTCTCTGCTCCCAACGTGAGTGAGGGGAACCAGATCATCCTCACACACAAACCAGTCACTTCCCTCCTACAGATTACAGGGACACACACACACACACACATACACACAGGCACACATTCACACATACACACACTCCTCACTCCCTTGACAGCAGGGGTTCAATTTGGCAACTGGTCCAGTGGTTTTTAAAGGTCCAGTCTGCAATCGAACCATGATTTGCCTCGATAGAATAAGGTAAAGTGCTCTATTGAAGATATTTCTCCCTTTTAAACCTGCACACTGAGTTCTCAGTTCAGTGGTTTTGTGCCCAGTTAAACATGTAAACACCAGGGCTGAGTATCAAACCTCTTTTGGTACAGACTGAAATGTGTCACAGAGTATTGGATGACTGTCAAGTACTTAACGTTGGCAATGAATGAATGTCCAGTCAGATTTGTAATCTTGTTGACTCAGGTTTTGATCGGTTAGTTCCTGATTTAAATGAAAATGTAGTTAATTTCAGACAGACTGTATGTTCTTTGGGCAAAGTTCTTGCACAGCTTTTTCTTTTTAAACATTTAACATTTTAAAAGTTTTAGCATGTTTATATTTTGACAAAACATTCCCAACTCAAAGTCCACTGACTAGCTTTATTGAGAGCTTTTAATCTAGGGCTGCAACTAATAATTGTTTTCATTATCAGATAGTCTGCCAATTATTGTATTGATTAATCGACCAATCGTTTTGTCTTTAAATTGTCAGAAAATAGTAATAAAACACTATCATATCTGACAAATAAAAGCATAAAATCCTCACATTTAAGAAGCTTGAATCAGCAAATAGTTGGTATTTTTCTTGAAAACTAATTATAACAATTAATTAAAACTATCAGAATAGTTGCTGATTAATTTTCTGTCAATCGACTTATTGATTAATTGACTAATCGTTGCAGTTCTGTTGTAATCAAATCAAATGTTTTTTCCTCAACGGATGGCTTTGTGTAAACAACACAGACAAGTCCATAAGGTACCATGAATTAAATCATAACTGAGCTTGCAAGTCAACAGATCCGTCTCCGTGACTACTGAGCTAACTCCATCTGCTGAGGAAGACTGTGTGCTTCGGCTAAAAGCCCTGGAAAAAGCTAGTAAGTGGATCTTGAGTTGGGATTGTTTTTCCAAACTTTCACTCTTAATGGTAACATTTCTGATGGTAAGCTTTGGTATCAGTTAGGACTGCAACTACCAGTTATTTTTATTTTCATTCAATTAATCTACCAAATATTCTCTAAATTAATCATCTGTGAAATGCCAGAAAACTTTAAAAGATGTCCATCAAAAGTTCCAACAGTCCAAGGTGGAACTGGAACATCCAACAAGATGTTTTGTTTTGTCCAACCAGCAGTCCAAAACTCCAAAATATTCAGTTCACTATCATAGAAGACTAAGGAAAACAGAAAATATTCACATATGAGAAGCTAAAACCTTTTTGCAATTTTTTTGAGATTTTTTTGCAATTTTTTGCTTGAAACAAGAGTTAAATGATTAACAGATTATCAAAATTGTTGGTGATTAATTCTGCTTCTCAAGTATAGAATTGGCAAGAACAGGTATTGCAACATTTCAAGTAACCCAGCCCTAGTAAATACTTAAAATATATCCACTCATACTCAAGTACAGAGGCACACGTGCACACAGACCAGCTTGTAAAGTAGTTCCTTGGTGTTTTTGTCTGTCGTGCCTGCTTTGTTTTCTGTAACAGACTGTGACAGTCCTGTCGGATAAAAGCCCTCTAAAAATAAACACGAAGGGAGGAAATACTTGCTCTCAGATATGTTGAAATGATGAAGTTGAAATCTATGTTCCGTTTTTTTTTTTACCCTTTTATTCAACCAGGGGAGGTTCGGTTATCATGCACACATTTTTTTTTTTAGCATCGCCTGTCTTCATTTCCGAATCCCTTCTCACGTTACCACCTCGGAGCCGCCTGGTGCACCCGGTGGTGTTTTTAGCGTCGATTGGTGTGTGTGTGTGTGTGTGAACCCATAATTGGTGAGCTCCCAGAATCGCGGATTGGACCTTTAAGTGTCAGATGTTGGGAGAAGAGGTGAGCATCCATGCCAGCCCCAACGTTTATGCAAGGAGGCACTTGTGCTGCGTCCATGTCTCTGCTCTGCTGACAGCACTGGCCCCAGTCACACAGCATTAGACCGCCTCAGCAGAGCCACACACACACACACACACACACTCAAAAAAAAAAAAAAAAAAGTGCATACATTCAGGGCCTCAGGCAGACTCACGTACCATATTCATATTAGCTTATCAAGCTGGACAACAATCCAGTGTTTCTGTTTTCTACATGTGCTTATACAGTACATGAGTGTGTTCCAGCTGTGGCTCCTGTGGTGCTTGAATGTGGATGTGCTTGATCAGTGTGCTCCGGCAGATTGGAAAAGGCCATTAGACAGACAGGAACATTAACAAAGTATGCACCGCCGGTATCTACAACATTCAAAGCAGAGATGCTGTTGGAGGCGCTTTTGTCCTGCCATCAGCCTGATGAATAGGACAAGTTGAAAGTGCGCAGGTACAGATGGGTAGGATGCATCACTATTTACAGCCGTGTGATTGATATATCGCTTTTTTCCCCCCCGCATAATAAAGCGGAGACCATGTGTCGTGCGATGCCTCACGACAAGATTAAAGCATGACTGTATATTCAACCAGCTGAGCCCCAGCTTATTGCACAGCATCCACAGTGTAACATACTGTAAACAACATCCACACTGACAGTTTGACAAAACACAACAAGTTTAGGCACTTCTACCGCCACAGCAGATGCATCATAATTAGGACGTTCGTTCTTTGTGTTTGCACTCAAAAAACAGTGTGACATTTTAAACACGACTGTTTGAAAAGTCATCAGATTTCTACAAAATGTTAGCAATAATATATTATATCTGGTCTCGACATGAGCTTCATTCGAAAAGATGAAATGTCAGTTTTGGGGGGAAAAACATGTAATTCATCAGATATACCTGCTGGTTTTGAAACCGCTGATGTTTTTTGTTTTTTTTTCTAACTCACAGTCACAACTTTTAATGAATCCATGATTAAGTCAGCCATGTCATTTCATCAGTTGGTGGTAGCTCATACATTAACTCAGGCATAAATTTACAATTAATTAATGCTTTAATTAATGATAATGCCTGTCGCTTCAGTGGAAGGTGTTGCCTTCGTAATCAGATGTCATGAGATGAACGCAAGTTCTTTTTTTAATTTTCATGCAGCTTTTAAAGTATCTGGTGTGTCTGATTGCCCACGTGGGTGTTTTGTATGGGTGTCCCTGCTGACAGGACCTTTATTTTAGAGTTTAAGTAGATTCACCTTTTGGCTCCAATGAGTCTGCAGATAAAATGTAAATTGCTGTCTTCATCACTAAAGCTTGAAAGTTCATCTTTTTTTCCCCCACTAACAACACACTATATAGACTTCCACATAAAATTCCTTATGAAATACTGAACAGAGGACGTGAAAACAGTAAATGATGCCAGAATGCAAACATTGTAGTGCTTCGTCAGTTCTTACCACTGCCTTGACATTAAAATACTCTCCAAAACTCCCTCCTTCAAAGATGCTTGAATGTTAACACAGAGGAATTTCCAATGCTTATTTATTTATGTATTTATTGGGACCATGTACAGTGTTAAACATAAATGTTACCATTTGATGTACTGTACCAGAGTTAGCTTATAGCTAATTTTCATCTGAAGTCCCTTTGGCAGGTCAGAATTAAAGCATATAACAGCACAATAATAAACAGTACATAGCAACTACTACTGTTATGACGGGGGTTGTACTGGTGAAATGATTCGTTGTTATGTCTAGAAAATGAATTAACAATAAGGTTTATGTCTATACCAGGAACTTATAGGCTACCTTTGCTCATACACCTGAGTACATACTGAGTCCCAGTCTCCAGTGACATAGCTTCACTTGGTGGTTTCAGTTCATAGAACAACTATTCCTACTATTTCTTGGTCAGGCGCTGTTACTTCCTGGAATCAGCTGCTTGAACAGCTACAGTGACAACAAAACTCCAGGGACCAGATGCCTAAAGCTCTGTGTAGATTCATGACTAAAACTGAGTGTATGCACAAAGCCGGAAATATGCATACATTAATTTCATCAGATTTTTAAAGCGGTGCTTACTCATTGTTCTGTTTTATAAATCTCATCTCAACCAGCTGTTTTCATATCAATACGCCGCCTGCTCCACCAGTCTCCAGAGCTGTCAGTGAAACAAGAACAGTTTCACAGATTGTGTTGCAACGGCGAGATTCTCCAACAACCAGAACAGCTGTTATTACATGCGACTCCGTGGCTCTCTAGAGCTTCCATATCATTAATTCATCATCGGCAGGAATATCTCAGAAATGTAATCAATGATTAGTTTGTAGCGCTCATATCTAAACCAACTTTACAAGATGTGTCACAACTGAGGATAAAATAAAAAGAATATTGACAGCAAAATAAAATGTTGACTCCTATGTAAATTAAAAGAATGATAAAAATGAATCACACAAAAATTATTAATGAATATTACATTTGTAAATGCACCTTTGATTGGCATTTTACAAATCTCTGTGTAAACTCAAACAATCACACAATCAGCGCAGTTGGTTGTTGTTGTTTTACTTAAAGATTCTGTCTCTCACCACATATTTCTTCTCCACCTCATCACCCTCAGATAGCTTTAGAGAAATATGTGTGAGCCTGGTATGAAGAATGCATTCTCACCGCATATTCTGTGTTTATAAATACCAGTTGATATGCAGAAAATGGCGTATACATGGTTTTTGTGTATATGCATCGTTTATGCATCTGGCCCCCAGGTAGTTACTGCATCAAGCCAATTAGTAGTGTGGCACATAACCCCGCATAAAACCACACTTTTGTTTTTGTACTGACACATCTAACACATTAATTAGTGAGCTTTAGTGGTGCTTCAAGGTGGATTTTTGTTATCTTTATACAGAGCCAGGCTACCTGTTTCTCTGTTTCCAGTCTTTAAGCTAAGCTAAGCTCACTCACAATTGGCTGCTTCATATTTAGTGTAAAGGTGAGAGTGGTATCGATCTTCTCATCTAACTCTCTGCATTAATAAGCAACTTTCCCAAAACTATTCCTTTGCTGACAGATATTAAACAACATTTTGTCAGGGATGAGAGCAAATATTGATATCCAACACAATCTTAACAAAACAAGATTTATACTACTTTGCAGCACACCAGCTTCTTTCTTCTGCTTGTTTTCATTCCTCCTCTCAGCATTTGCCTCTGAATATATTTCCTGTAATGGTGTGCAAGCATGTGTTTAGTCGCTTGTTAAATGACAAATGGATAAAGATGGACACACACTGGTTTTTGCAGGAATCAAACATCCAATAATCTGCTTATAGAGCAGTCTCTGAAACCACTGAGCAACACAACCAATTCTTCATCCACACTGTGGGTCCCCACAGGTGGTCTACAAGCCAGGCAGACCATCTCAGTGGTTACTCTTACATCTTAGCACTCAACACAAGCTCCCAGGCTCATGTCCTGTTATATTTTTGCCCCCCTTTTTAGTGCTTTCGTGCAACCAGATAGGACAAGGACAGACAGAGGTTGTTGTTGTTGTGGCCCTTTAGAGTTAGCGATCATTGTTGCTCAGGTGGAATGGGTTGGAAAGAGGTTCATCTGCCTTCCTCATGAGGTGTGTTTTAAAGATGGCTCCCAAAGGATGGTGCTCAAACCATGGATGTATAAAGAGAACTGGATACAGAGGCGGGTCCCTGTTCATTCCTATGAAAGTTGCTCAATGGTGCATGAAGCCAAAAAAGTTTGACACCAACAATATAAACTCAGAATTATCTGAGTCTGAATATTACTGTTTTTAAGATAAGATAGAAAGAAGAGAGAATTATTAAATAGATAATATGCAGATAATTTATCAATCGCAATAAGGTGAAAAGAAGCAATTACTCTAACCTAGCCAATATTTTTTGGTCATTTAGTTCTTATAACATTTTGAAATTTGACGTATTTTTGTGAAATTTAATTTAAAATCTACCCAGTTTACATAATTATTAAACACCATTTTATATATATATCTATTTACTTATTTTACTATTCAATCTAAATGGTTTAACTGCTATAGCACCACAGTATATTAGCAAGCTAACGCCTTGTCAGTTGGTTAGCTATGTAGCGTTAACAGTTACTAGAAGTTGCTGGGTGTAAATATTTACTAGTAACTAATCTCTACATAAGAACTTTGTAAGGTGCAAGCTTCCTTTGTAAATGTGGACTACAAACATTGAGAATATGCATTCAGAGTAAGTAGTATTTAACTAGAAAGAGGCGGAAATATGTGATTAAGCTAACCCAATCAACATGATTTGGTCATTCAGTTGTTATTGGTGTAATTTAAGATATGTTTAATTGTAGTGTATGTAATTTAAAATCCACCCAGTTTAAATCATTATTAAACATAATTTTGACCGTATTCCATTACCTTTTAAACTCTCTAAATTTCTTAACTAGCTGAACTGTAAATTAGCAAGCTAATATTAAAGCTAGCTTTGTCAGTTGGTTCAGTTAGCTACGTAGCCACTAGCGCTTAGTTAACTTTTACATCTGCAGTTAATGGATGTAAGTATGAAGTAACTAACAACTCATCTTTTCAACAGAAATAGCTATATGTATGTATGTATGTATGTATGTATATATTTTATCCTTTTATTCACAAAAAAAATGTATCCTGTTCAAATTTAGTGATGCATAAATCTCCACTTAACTAAGCTAAGTTGGAACTTAAACCTGCACTGATTTTGTTTTACGGCAAAAGTACGGTATTAGAAAAACAGTTACTTATTTATTAGCCCAGCACATACACTAACATTAGCATTGATGAGCTGATGAATGTAAGACCAACATTCACTCTCCTCATTGTTCTGTTTTTGGTTTCTACCAACTCTTTAGAGAAATATGTGACTCTTTAGCTGATAAATGCTCCACTGTGTTTTTTCCAACTAGTTGCTAACTTTGTCTGCTGTTTGGTGCTGGGCAGGTAACGTTCGTGGCTCGGTAGTGCAGTGGCTTTTTAGAGCTTTATTACTAAAAACAGCTGCCTGCTGTGGCTGAAAAATGCAATTAGAGCAGTGAGAGTTACAAGCTGTAAAACAAAGACATGAACTGAAAGGTTTTTCTTCTCTGTGGGTTCATTGCTACAAACTATCCCTCTTACATTACATTCATTTTATACATTAATGATATAAAAATATTGATTATAGCCACTTTAAGAACAAGAAGTGCAACTGGTTTACCAAACAGGCCAACTAAAAATACCCAAAACATAAATTCTGTTGACTGTTGACAATAATCTGTTGTTTCAATCATGCAATTTTAAATAATTTTATATATAAATTAGTCGTGATAATGCATTGTTCATGTTTTACATTAGTGTTTCCACCATTCCACTATTCACTCTTTCATTATGATCACATTTTATCAGTTAAAACAGATTTCTAAGTATCTGGTCCGGAGGGGTTTTTAGAGTTGCGAGTCGCTGCCATGTGAGAGATGTGTGTGAATACAGTAAAGGCTGCTAGAATGTAAATGAAATGTCATTTTAGTGCCAGCTGACTGCCTGATGTTCTCACTAGTAGTCTGTCATTCAAAAACACTCCAAGACTCCCTCGGACGGAGACACATGAATGTCAATAAGAAGGACTTTCCGACGCACCCCACCTCCCCCCCCTTGCTCCTCCACCCACACAGACATTCATTAAGCCCCATCACCATCCTCCCCCTCCCTCCCTCCTCTCCCTCTTTCTGAAATATCATCATGCTGCAAGGCAAAGTTCTAGTGACATTTAATTAGGGAGTTTTCCTCCCATGTTGGGGTCCAAGGAAAGAACACACTCTCAGCGTTGTTTGTTCACTGTTAAATACTCTCCAATCAATCTAACCTTCTCTTGTTTTTCTCCTCTCCCCTGTTTTTAATTCAACAGTTTGTGTGCTGTACACTCAAGGAATAGCCAACAGGGAATGGAGAGAGGTGAGTGCAGGGTTGAGATGGTGGGGATATTATGTATTTATTACCAGTCAGTGTTTCCAAGGATCTTGCAATGCAGCATTTCATTTTGAAAGACAAGAGGTTGGCCCATGAGCCAGTTTACAGTATCTTTATAGTTACATGGAGTTTAGAAATGTGTCTGTATAATGTCCTAGTTAATTATAATGTAGTTTAAGTGTATGCAAGTAAACTAGAGGTCTTTATGGGTCCTCTCAGTTCATAATAAGCAAGAGCAAACCCGGGACTCCACTCATCCAAATGATAATCATTGTATTGCATTTGTTGTATGTTTTGTAGTGTTGGTGTTCTGTCTTTGTGTCGGTCTGTTCAGGTTGATTACATTTTGGAGCGAGTCTAATTATCCTCGGGATAATCCTCAGGTTTCTTTTGGATCAGGGGCCCATTTCACAAAAGGGATTTGTCAGCACTGCTGACATGCAGAAAATGTAAATGCTGGCATGGTCACTTTTGACAAAGGATTGTCACTTGCAAATTACAGATAGATTTTTACTACACATTGAGTTTGGGTTGGTTTACCATGGGTAAATTGTCAATTGATCACTAGACAGTTGTGAACCATACCAGCCTGATGAAGCTGTAATGTCCATTTATAGGAAAAAATATTGTTGGATGGATGAAAAATGGAGAGAAATGTTTGTTTTATAGTGGGAGAAAAACTGTAAAGTTTGGTCTTAGAAAAAGTAATGTTGTTACCTCCATCAAAAAGGTTTATCCTCTGTACAGTGGCCATTTTAGAACATTTCAGACTCAGCTTGTCAGACTCAGCTCTTCATCGTCAGTCTTGACTAAAGTTACATTAGTCAAACCTGTCAGGTGGATTTAGGATCAGCTCTGCTTTGAGCTGAATGCTAAGGTGCTACTGTTAGCATGCTAACATGCCAGTGGTTAGCATCATAACCCACTAGCAGAGGTAAAGCATGGTATATAAAACTTTGCAAATTATAACGTTAGCACACTTACACTGCTATGTCGTGTTTTTAACAAAATACTTTAACACAGTGTAAAAACTGATCAAATTTCCAACCTTTTTTTAGTAGTGTTGTACATTTATTTCTATATTTCTTGTGTCATTCAGTGTATAATTAGGTGAATGTTGATGCCAGCCACTAATTATCACCCGTCTTGACCTTTCTTCCAGTTCGGCAGGACAGAAGTCATAGACAACACCCTCAACCCTGACTTTGTCCGCAAATTCATCCTGGACTATTTCTTTGAGGAGAGGCAGAATCTGCGCTTTGACCTGTGAGTTAACAATTGGTTTATGCATGTTGGTTTGTGTGTGTGTGTGTGTGTGTGTCTGTGTGTGTTGTGCAGGCAGAGGTGAGAGTGCTGCTCTGTGTGGAGCAAAGTTGAGTTAAGACTGAAATATTCATGGCCTGTGCAGAGGGAGTTGTAGGTCTTCTCCCTTTTAAATAAAAGACAAGTTTCCACTTTTTCACCAGCCTTCCCATTTTAATTCATACCATTCATACAATGCTTTGAGACAAAATAGGTCCAGATGCCCACATTCAATCATACAGTAGCATTTTGAGATGATCTATTTTCAGTATTGGACATTTCACCATGGCATCCACTGAAAAGACAAGTTTGTCTTCACAGCAGTATAATTGAATCATCAAGCTAACAATATGAAAATAGACGATAGTGATCAAGGCCCTGAACTCCTGTCTCAGTCAATTTTATTACATGTTTCCAAAAAAAAAAAAATAATTTCTTTGTTTTTCAACATTATTTTTTAGACATTTAAATCATGGTTTAGGGTGTCATGCAGTGCAGAGGAAGCCCTCATGAAAGAAACAAACGACCTCCTTTCAACAGCAGATGCGGGTGATTGCTCGGTCTTAATCCTTTTAGACCTAAGTGCGGCATTTTACACAGTTGATCATGCAATTTTAATTAACTGCCTTAAGCACTGGGTGGGTATCTTCGGGTCAGTACAGAGTTTGCTCA
Source organism: Thunnus thynnus (assembly GCF_963924715.1). NCBI lineage: Eukaryota > Metazoa > Chordata > Actinopteri > Scombriformes > Scombridae > Thunnus > Thunnus thynnus. Next base: position 28,621,357 of record NC_089521.1, on the reverse strand, counting down.
GATCTTACCGCTGAAATAGAACCTGCTTTGTTAAAACAAATGATTCATCAGCTACCAGCAGACAATAAGCATCTCTGAGGTTCCTCTGAGCTCATTTTAGGCCCCGTCATGTCCTCCCCTCTCATGTATTTTATTCTGTAGTATCATTTGTAAATATAATATGCAATAATATTCAGATCCCTCATTAAAATGTGGCAACGCAGGCTCAACACTCTTTTAGGAATATCATAGATATCAAGAGTTGGATGTTCCTGAACTTTCTATACATAGAATATGACATTTTTTAAAGTAATATTTCACTTCCTAACTCCAGAAATTTTAACCCAAAAGGTCTTGGCAGTCTTCCAGCTTCCATTTCAGGGCCATTAACTAGAAATCTGTGATACAGCATTTTAAAAGTTCGGCTTTTGAAGGTCATATTGCATTTTTGTGACTTTTCAAGATCATTATTCAGTCAGAACATGTACGTCAAGGAATTAACCCTAACAAAAGGTTACGCAGTTAGACTTGGTGCTCTTTGAGGAAGCCCTCAAGAAATCTGAATAACAATGAGGATTCCACTGGGAGGACTAATCCAACCTTGATAAACATATATGTGGACATTAAATCTTCAAAAAACTGCAACAGCAAACAGGATTGGCATGTGTATATTTGCAGAGTAATGGTGAAAAGTGTGAAAAGGTTATAACAGCCATGCAACACTTGCATATTTTGATGGACGTTACTTGTCAGCTGGTAGGGAAGCAGCTGATGAATTAGCCAGTTAGGCTGAAGACTGAGTCGGCTGTTTATAGTGAAACATACATTATCCTGGAGAAAATAAAGAGAATAAAGAGCCATTTGTCAGGATGAGCTGTAGATATGTTACAGTTTATTTGGATTTTTTTGTCTTTTTTTACTCCACATGCTTTTGTATATGTTGTACCGAAAGATACATGTTTTGTAAAATAGAGTGTCGTGCAATCCCATGTGGGATGGGCCAGATGTTTGGGCCAGAAACCAAAAATTTAACAACTATGGTAAAGCATGACTGAAGCAGCTGATGCTGATCAGCTAATGCAAGAATGACTTTAGTGCTCTGCCTGAACTAAAGCTATAAATATGCTCCATTTATTTTTATCACAAAACATGATAACATAGAGGAGAGACTGGGAGAAAAGGTTAAATGTTAGAATATACAATTAAAAACAACTCATTTCATTTTTGACTTTAATTCGGTTTATTATAACATACTTTTTTATTTATCATATCAAAGATGAATCATTAGTCATGCAACTGCGAACTGTTTACAAATCAAAAAGCTTTTTATTGATATATACAATATATCTATCCACATATATACTTATAACCAAACAAATATACATACACACAAACAATAACATTCTCATTAACATATAAAACTAAAGATAATACTACGAGATAATTGACTATGATTCCCAATTTACTCATGAACAGAAATCCATTAACAAACCCACATAAAATAATAATAATTAAAAAATATACATATACAGAAAACCACATCACAAAAGACTACACATGTTGAGACCACTATAAATCCCCGTCTTCTCCTCCCACCCCTCCTGAACCATTTGACCAGTATAACAACTAAGTGGTAAGAATGTTACTATGACAGATACAACCTTCTGAACATCTTTTATGCATGTAAGCCATTGCACTACATACTAATAAACCTGCATATCTACATAATTCTGGATGCGTCCACTCAAGGTACAAGTCTGGCATACGAGAGAGAATCCTATTCCATCTCTATGTAGTGCACACAATGAATTTATAAGGTCAATGAGTTCTCATCATAATCAGGATAAAAAATAACTCAACTTATCTTGTTTACAGCATTGAGAACAAATGTACAGTAAGACCTACAACTAAAGAACAACAACAAAGCTAAATAGATAAAAACATAAACGTATAGCTGGTATATAAAGCAAGCTGGTATGAAGATAGATAAACAACAATTAGACAGCAAATATAACATTTTACGATTTATTTACGATTTCAACTAAATCTTTCAAATATACTTTATACACCATAGGTCATAATATATACTGTATAAGTCCCATGTAAATGTTTGAATTGAATTTGTTGCCAGGCTCTTTTTTTGACAACAACTCACTGTAGTTGTGTATTCAGCTGGTTGCCAACTTTTTGGCTGGAAAGTGAGCGAGCACGGCAAACTGTCCTGATTGGGTGGATAGGTTCAGGTGTGCTGAGGCTGACAGAAAAGTATTTATTGTAGCTAATAATAGAAAATACACCTGTATTTTGAGTCACAGTGTTTTTAAAAATTACAAAAAAAGAGCCCTATTTCCTCATGTAGCCCTAAAAGTCGAGCTGTCCGAGTCATTATGGTAATCTGGATTTTTCTCTATTGTGTTTCAGCCTCGCGCGTATTCACTGTATTTTCCCATGATAGCTCATGAAATATGGAAAAGGCTCTTTTGTTTGTTTACTTGTTGGCCTGTCAACAGGGCCACATGCTGCTCACACGCTGTGGGAGGTTATAGCGAAGGTCAAGGAGAGAAGCTAGCTGTTTGATTCTGTGTGATTGAGTGAGGTTGTGTGTGTGTGTGTAGGCAGTGGTTTGTATTGCAGTTGTATATATTCTGTGTCAGATAAAATGTGTTTGTGTTTGCACTATTAGTGACGTACAGTGTGTGTATATGGAGTGATATTTTAGAGTGTGTGGGTGTGTGAATCTGAGCATATGTGTGTTTGTGTTTTTGTTAAGGGTATGTTGGTTTATGTGTGTGTGTGTGTGTGTAGTTTTATTGCCTGTTTAGCTTTTTGTGTGCTTGCCAAGGCAAGTATGAATAATTGTGTGATATTTTGTATATGCATGTGTTTTCTTGGTGTGTGTGTGTGTGTTTTACCATCTGCGTGCGCTAGAGGAATGTAATGCAGACTTTGCGAGAGTATCATGCAAGATGTTAAAAGCTGTCAAGCAATGGCAAGAGGAGTGTGAGTGCTTGTGCGTGTTTGTGACTTTCTGCAGGGCTCGTTGTGAGTGGGTTAGCATCAGGCCCGGTTACTATCCTCTGGTGATGGCCTCTCTGATGGCCTTACGATCACTTGCAGCAACAACATGGCTGCCCCCCCTCCCCCCATACACGCATTCCTGTCGTCAGAACAAGTAAAACACCACAAAAAGTACACACAGACACACTCACATACACTTTGATACCTTCTTGTGTACTCATGTTGAGCTGTAACAAGCATGTACACACACTCCTCAGATTTCTCATTACAGAACTAGCGGTTATGCCGGTTTTCCTCAGCCTCTGTCCTCAGGTCTGGAAGTCTTTTTTACTCCTGCAGCCCTTCATTACCTCCACTTCTCTCACTTCCACTCAGCGCTTCACATCCCTTCAGGAAATGCGTACAGCCAGACAAACACTGAGCTGCCTGCAAACTGCCAGTATAGCTGCTTGCTGAGCCATCCCACACTCTCTTTACCCAAAGACCCCAAAGCCACGACACACTTTGCTTCCTCTGCTGCTATCCGTGCCTGGAAATCCTGTTAACCCTCATCTCGCTGGTGGCCATGTTCAGTGTTTTTTTTTTTTTTTTTTTTTTTAAGGGGGGGGGGGGTTGAGGGGATAAATCTTGAGATGCTCACTGGAGCCAGTGGCCGCTCCCCCGGGTGGATGGTTGTCTAATCAAGTGTGGCAAACTGGATCAGACCTCAAAAAAAAAATGAAGTGAAATACCAGCCCAAAAGGAATAAACAGCCCTCTTACCCGAGAGATATGATAGTATAGGTTGTAAATTCACTAGCCAAAAACGACCTATAGTTACGTCGGAGTGACAGATGCCATCTAGCGGCTGTAATAATCATGATCCGCAGTTCAGATGACGTCTATATTAGGTGACAAATTTCCATATTAGGAGGAGGCAGGTTGGGTAGATGGATAGATACATAGATGGCAAAAAGTGGATTTAGCTGCAGGAGACGTTCACGTGGTGTTTACTGTTACCGTGACGACATTTCAAGTGATCATTTTAACCAAAACCATCTGATCTTTCCCTAACCCCAAAACATAATTCATTTTTAACAGTGGTTTGTAACGATTATAGAGGCGGCGTATTAGAAAACGCTCCTATGGGTCGTTCTGGAGTGCAAAGTACAATCGACCTGTTTGGTTGTTTAGTTATAAAAATGTGTTGGAAATAAAAGAAGGATGTAGCGTTATTAACTTTGTTTATTTCACTGGATTGAAGATCTTTCTTCTAGAGTAGAGGATCAAAAAATCAGATTCAAAATTCATAAAGAAAGCAATTTTTTTTACTCTACGTAGAAATTTTTGGAAACAAATTACTCTTATTGCAAAAAAATGTGATGAAATAAAGTTGTTTTTTGCTTATTATGCATATTTTTGTTTCCTTTCTTGCTAAAATAATTGAAGAATCAAAATCTAAATAGAAACCCAAGCCCGATTTCTTCTGATTAAATATATGACAGAAAGCATCAACAGCGGTTTGAAACATTTAGACATTAAGGAGCTAAATATCACAAAAAATTGGATGTGCATATTCTCTTCCTTCCAATCTTTTCCTGTTTTTAAGCAACATTTTGGTAAAATACCCCGTTCCGAATAACACATCAGGACCAATTACAGCAACGAATATGTGCTTGTAAAACATTTGCGTAGCATCTTGTGTCAGTCGGTATGAAGACTCTATGAAGGTTTTATAAAGCTGTTAGGAAATGGAGCTGAAGTGTCAGTGTGCTGTCGTCTGTTGTTCGCCTGCCTCTTCGGCCTTGTTTGTTTGTGTGCCATCATTAGTCATCGTTGCTCAGTTCAAACGGAGCTCTGAGCGGCCGCTTCCCCCCCCCACCCCGCAAGACAGACAGCGCAGGACCAAAAGAAATCCTGTCTGGCCCAGTGCCGATGCAGAGTGATGTCATCCACATAAACACACACAGCAAATGTGCACTCACGAGGCGCCGTGGGACATCTACTCCTGCAAACACTCTTATGTGTGTGTGTGTGTGTGTGTGTGTGTGTGTGTGTGGGTGACATGTGCAGCCAAATCATCGTACATACATCAGTAGTATGTTTCTCTCTCTCTCCCTCTCTCTCTCTCTCTCTCTCTCTCTCTCTCTTTGGGTCTCTTATTATTAAATAAGATTAAATGAATCATTTATGAACATTTGGGAGCGACAGAGGCGAGAGGCGAATAGAACATGAAGCACACCTGTGCATTTTGCTGGCGGCGTGTTGCGTAACAGCAGTGTGTTTCCTTGCTCTTATGGAATTACATTACTAACAGTACTGTATGCCCCCCCCACCCCACCCCCACCCCCACCCACAGTAGTAACACACAGCGTCTCCCAGTTTTGTCAGCAGGCGCCTTATCGTACATGGCATGCTGTCTGTAGGAAGAAATGCCCAGACTCTTCCATTTACACACTCCGCTGCACGATGCTGCACACACACCTGAGACACCTAGGAAGATGACGGGTTACGGGAAGTAAATAAAGCTGGATAAATTGCTCTCTGGAGAGGCGAGTGGCTCACATGGTCCGCGTGATGCAACTGTTACTTCTGCTTGTGGATGAATGGTGTTGGACATTGGACAAGTATGTCAGTCATAGAGAAAATATTCTGTCTGCTAGAAGTCATGTACCTCATCTACGATAATTGTAAACATGGTAGTGAGAAATCTTTGTATGCTTTGATGCACTGGTGAGATGCAGATGTTTGGCTAATATAGTATCATTGTCTGATACTGCATGTCATAGATGGATGACCAAGTATATATTGTGCATCCTCCTTACACCAGTTTCACACCAAATGTGCGAGAGTGCATACTTTAGGCGATGTAGTGCTTGGAATGAAGGTCATCACACAATCCTATAAAGCAGCTAACTAGGATGCAACACACTGCATCAAAATGTAAATAATTGTATTGTATTATGTTATATTTTTCTTGCCATGCTTGAGATTGCTCGCACAGCTACCTGATGAAGCCCAGTCACTCTCACCTTTGGAAATCATGGCCTTGCTCAGTGTGATGTCAAACTTGTGCATTTGGTGCAAAAGCTCTTTTTGAGTGATTATTTTAGTTTTGAAAGTATGAGAATGCAATGATGAGAGGCATTATTTCTCTATATTTTGGCAAAATCATAAGGTAAAGAAACACCATAGCACTCTACAATACTAGGGTGGAGCACTGAAATGTTTTTTAAATCAAAAGTGGCATCCAAGATATCATACTTCCTCAGCTTACAGTCTTCCTTTGGACTGTCTGCCAGCTGACCTTGTGGCGTAAATCTAACAAAACAATAAAATTACCTAAAGTGCACAGCAACACCCTTAATGATGATTCACTTTTTAGAACATAATTGTGTTTGAGTCAGTTTCACATTACAATTTACATAATTTACAATTTACAATTTCATTTAGCAGCCGTTTTATCCAAAGCAACGTACATCTGAGAGCTGATGCAACACAAGCAGGGATCTAGTCTGAGTCCAATAGGATGTAGGTGCCAACAGGCAGTGCAGAGAAACAATGCATAGAGTGCAGTTCACATAGTTTTAAACATTTACTAATAGACACATTTTACTACTAAACCACACATACTGTACTTGGAATTACCTCATGAATGATCTTAGACATTGTCCAACTCTGACCGTCCATACATTTTCTACACATGTGAATCCTTTGCGGCAAACTCAGACCTTGTTTAATCCAAACTTACTTTCACAGTGTTGCCTATAACTGAACTTTTATCTCCACTTTGGTTTAATTTTTATAACATAATATACTACTAAAAATATTTAAAATTTCTGATTTCTTATTTAAATTTTGAGTGATATATCTCCTCAATTATTCTTTTATCTGCATTATTCTTTTTTACATCTTTTATTCAAGTTGTAAACCACCTTGACTTGTCATTGTGAAAAGGGCTTTGTACTTTAAATAAAATGATCTACCATATCAGGTGTGTGAAAAAATAAAAATGATAACAACAAACTTTCAATTTTTACTTCAAATTGGGAAGTGGGAAACTTGCCGAGTAAAATGTTAGATTTTCACCACTTCTGATGCTGAAGCCACTGATATTGTTGCACCCTTATGCATGAAATCAGCTCAGTAAAGCTTTCGGTGCTGTAATCACAAGCCTACTTTAAAGCTGAACATTGTCTTTGCAGTGATTAGAGAAGAAGTGCCTTGCATTAATAGTAGGTGATGAGGGAGAGAAGCTTGTGTCATAGAGTACTAATTTGTGTTTTGGCAGCCCTTCAGTCACAGACCTGCTGCTCAAACCTTTCAGCTCCTGTTCTGATGCCTCATCTCTTCTCTTCTCTTCTCTGCAGGTATGATTTAGACTGCAAGAGCGACAACCTCTCTAAACACGTGAGTGTCTCCTTCACCTCAGCTGTTCAACAATCAGTCATGCATTCATGCAATATTATAGCAAACGTTTACCCTTCCAGTACAATAGCGGCTTGATTTGAATCTGAATGTCAGAGGTAAGAGTAGCGTAACAGGAACAAAGCAATCTTGTTGGCATTTAAGCTCCTTTTTCTGACTAGTTCCAAACACATTCAGAGGGGTTTTACACCACAGCTTCTGCCTCTGGGAAATGTTTCTGACATCCTCGCTTTTTGTATTTGTTAGCAATGGTGTTGCATGACAATCAGGTATGAAACTTGAAGCTCAGAATCACAGAAAATTACTGCACAGTTCAGTTAGCATACATACAGGTGTGGAGTTGTGGTGGATTGCATGCAAAAGAAATAAAAGCAAATGTTAACAACACCAGAAGAACCCTTTGCTGAAATAAGACACAACCCTTCAAATTCATCATCATAATTATTCAGCAGCACTTCTAATAATATTTTGTAAAGATTATTGGCCTTTTTTAAATGAAATATTTTGACTTGATGAACTTGTAGTTAGCTTTTTATTTATTTGTGTGAGGTCTGAAGGAAATCTACTGTATGTGTTCAGTTTGTTGCTACTCTGACAGATTGACAAATCTCACCACTAAAGGTCCAACTTACTGTTACCGAAGCTTTCCACCATCACTTTCTCGGCAGATAGAGTTGCTCAGTTTTCATGGAAATTGAATTTTTGGTCACAAAACAGGTTATGACAGGAAGCCAAGTGGAATACTTGTTATCACATTACCAAAATTTCCGGACATAAGGTCAGGTGATAACAACTAAACCATCTCCATGGCAACTGGGCAGGTCTATATGCTATGGGAGGCTTATAGACCATGCTTACCAACTTAGCTTTATCAAGTTAAGATAAAAACAAAGTACATTAAAACATACTCAAGACATTTTCAGGCGCCATCATTCACAGAATCCTATATGTGTACAGTGAGGCTGCAACTAACTATTGTCATAATCAATTATTCTGTCGATTATTATTACACCTATTCATCAATTAATATATGACAGTTTATGTCAGAAGATAGTGAGGAATGACCATCACAGTGTCCCAGAGCTCAAAGTCACATCTTCAAATTGCTTCTTTTGTCTCACCAACAATTCAAAACCCAAATATATTTATTTTATAATTATAGAAAACAGTAGGTTTATGATAGTGGAACAATCTGTGATGTGAAAGATTATATGAGGTTTGTCATTCCTTATCAGACATTTTGTAGGGTCGACCTCTGCCCCTTTCTCATGAAACTGCAGGTTAGTAAATTTTAAACATCTTGCGTGCCTCAGTGGGAATGCAGGTGAGCTTTGTGACCTTCCTTTCATGGTCAAGCTCTACTTCCATCTTCATTTAAAACCTGGAACTTCAGATTTCACTGCCCTACAGCCCCATCCTTCATATCCATTTCCAACAGAAGCTCCAGCAGCCTCCTGCTCCAGTTTTGTCCATAACCGAGGCTTCATCTCCACCTCCATCTCCATGCCCCTTTCCTTTTACCCCACCTAATATTCATTGCCAACTACAGGCGGAGTTCTTTTCCTCAGTTCCAACCCCAACGTGCCCCCGGGCTTCTACTAAGAGCGCTGTGCAATGTGAGCGCAAAGACTCACTCTCAGCATGAAGGCTGAGGACGCTTGGATGCGTCCTGTCGTCGCTGTGGATGTGTGGGATTGGTGATCTGGCACGCAGTGATGGCTCCATTGTCCGAGCACAGTCCATCTCCAGTCTCATGGCTATAAATAACAGAAAATGGGGGGGGGGGGGGGGGGGGGGGGGGTGCACACAAGTATAGTATCTCTCTCGGCAGCTTCGACGCCAGCGTTTGAGGATGCTTCCCTCCCATCATAGCAGATGTTTCCCTTTGCCATATGGTGTGCATACCTTGTGCAGATATGGCTGCAGGGGAAGATATGCAGAGACAGAGCATACAGTTAAATCCAATTAAGGGCTGAGTATCCTGTTTTCTATTAGATGAAGTGGATGTTGCTTTTTCATCCCGACAGATGCTTGTCACGGACATGTGCACAACTCCTCTCTTTCAATTTTACCTCAGTTTATTTTTGTATCCTGCTTAAACAGTAATATCATTTTCAAGTCATTGTTCATTATTATAAATTCGATGATTAGCGAGTGGATCCAGACAGGGAAATGGCTTCTTTGTTTGCAGGCAGTAATTAAGTTAATTGGCTGTGTTCCCCCGTCACTATTTGAAAGCGTTCAGGATTTTACTGCAAACTTTTATTCTTCTTATTACGCATACTATAGCTGGAAATGCACAGACTTTTTTTACTCATTCTTGAAGACCTCTGACACTAGCAGCCTTTTTAAATATAACATTTTTATGTTGAAAGTTGTTGAAAGTTGTGCCGCTGTTGAAAAAGAGGAAGGTGACCGCATCCAGCCATTACTGAACATAGACTAAAATGGTGATTCCCCGACTTGGGGGTCAGGACGCCTCCGAGGGGAACTGAAGATAAATCTTAGTCTTATCTTGAAATGAAGCTACACAAATTCAGATTAATTTTTCTTCCAGCTTATCTCTAATCTCTTGTTTTTTTCTTGTAAACTGCAGAATAGATTTATCTCCTAAAGCTTCGTACACTTTTTCAAAGCAAACAATCTTAATATCAGACCAAAGATAACAACTACTGCATTTTTCATTCAACTCGCTGCAGCACAGGGCAGAACAGTATCTTAGTGCATATAACAGTATTACATCCATATTGGACAGTCCTGCACCCCATCATTTACATCCAATCCCAACATTCATTACCATTGCAGGAAGTCGTGTGTCTTTATGTTGTGAGTTGAAAAGTGAGGAGCTGCTGGATGGGCGTGTTGCACATCAGACTTTCATGCAAAGTTAGCATCCAATTACAGACCTGCAATTTAAGTTACCTTTATACTGACTCTGACCACAATTTTTCCCTAAATTTAACCATGTGTTGTACACAGTTGCCACTTCCTAACCATACCTCAACCATAGTTTATTTGCCATAATGTAGTTGCTACATGCAAAGCTATTGCAGAAAATGAGAATGTTTTAAAAAGTTGAACATAATTTACAGTTTTGCAGAATTGTGCAATGTTGATGTTCTTATCTGGTGATAGGGTTGAACAGTTACAGTTTATGCTCAAAGACTTGGACATGATCTCTGGATGTTGTATATTAAAGTCCTGATAAGGAGAAGGACTTTAAGAGGAAGTGCAGTTCTTGAGGAGTAACTATCACTCTGTTGTCACAGCTGTGATCTTTTTTACTTGAAGATACCCTTCTAACCTTTTTTTTTTTTCCCTGCCACCACTGAGCCTGTTAATCTGGGTTCCTCAGCCTCTAGCCTTAGATTTCTGAGGCGTAGAAGGCGCTGGGCCGGGGCTGCTAGCTAGCAGCACACTTAAAAAGGCCAGAGCATTTTTGTCGTCTCTTTTTGTTTCGAGATCTCGGCTAGAGGAGGAATTTGCCCAGTACCGGCAAAGATCTTAGGAGCAGCTTTCTGCCCGCCGGACTCAACATGGCTCATCTGTCAAGCACTTTTACACACATGCACACACACACATGTGCACTTACTCATGAACACATGCATACACAATCTGGTAGGGGAGGCCACACAGTATCACTGCATGCTCTTGTTGCTGCCTAAAGGCTTCCCCTCCCCAAACTGACTTCTCTCTTATGGTCACCCTACAGTAATCAACAAGGACACGGGTTCCCGTACACGCTGGGTTTGGGTGTTAATATGCAAATCATACATAGAATATAGAGGGGAACCCATTCAATGCCAAAAATGTGAAATTTGATGTGCTTAATTTGTTAAAGAGCACAGAGATTGAAACACCTTTCAGCCTGAGTACATGCAATTCCAAGCAAAAACAAATTTACTTTTTAAAAAATGTGACCAGCTTCCTTCTTTTTGTCATGTGTCTCTACTGACCTGAAGAACAACCAATCACTTCACTGTCTCTGCATTTATAGTCTTGATTGATGGACAAGGACTTTGTTTTTAGCAATAAACCTCGTTACTGTGAAAAGAAGCAGGATGAAATAACATTGAATAATAATGAGCTCAGTTTTAAAAATATACTGGATTATTTTACAATTTCATCAAATGCCTGTTTATTTTTAAATTAGAGCGGCAACGATTAGTCGATTAATTGATTAGTGGATCAACTGACATTTTATAATATATAACTAGTCGATTGATCGAAAAAATATTAGACAGATTAATCGATAATGAAAATAGTCATTAGTTGCAGCCCTATTTCAGATGTCTCTACTGTGTTGAACACTTTGGTTCTTTATATTGAGAAACTTTCTTTACACTTTTATTGTCATATAATCTGATTAATGAATGTAAAATCTACACATAGCTCTAGCACGGCGCAGTATGATGCGTTCTGAACAGTGAACTGTATTTGCCAAATGAAGAAATAGGAGCATTGTCCTAATTAATAGTTTTCTTTTCAGCTCTCTGAACCTATTTCATGTGTTTACTTGTTTACTCGTATGTTTACTCTCACACATGTAGGATTTCCTGGGCCAGGCGTTCTGTACACTGGGTGAGATAGTCGGCTCCCTGGGAAGCCGCTTGGAGAAACCTTTGATGTAAGTAGCACATGTTACCATGCACACACATGCACCGAACAGATAAACAAACATGCTCACTCAATATGTCTTCTGCCATTTTAATTTGACACTTTTAATTTAAAGCGAAGGGGCAAAAGACTTGTATTGCATTGATTTTTTCACAAGAAAAGGAGGCTCATGTTTTCGATTTTAGATTCTGTTCCATTCAGTCGGATGAATTGAAAATTTTTAAGATCACTTGCTCTTGTTTGTCTTTGAAGTGAAGCGAATCAGGGGCATAAAAATGAGCCAAGATGTTGATGAAAGCGCACGCTGTCTCCATCAGCCAAATGAGATGAATAGTTAAACAGCAGCGGGCGACTGTAAACATGTTCAGATGGTTATCAGCAAGTCGTGAAAAAAGGGACAGTTCACCCAAAGGGAAAATGTCAGCGGTGAGCTCCCAGCTCATTTTCTGAAGAAGCTTAAACTGAACTGAAGCCTCATCTGAAGCCCCAAGAAATAATCAGGGACATTTTCATATGAATAAATGTCTGATTTTTATCCTTCATTGCTGATTAGGGTAACAAAGTAGTGATTAAACCTATAGCCAGTTCATGTGCTACTCTGTGTGTGGTTGATGTTGGCTTTGAGACATCCTCTGCTGCAAAAAACCCTCTCCCTCCTCTATCACCTCTAATGGCAACTATCCAGATTTGACAATAATGTCAGAAAATCATCTTAAAACTGCAGCGTGTTTAGCATAAACAGAAGAAGAACTGAGCTGTTGGCGTGATAGCTAACACGGCTGGAGAGACAAAGAAAAGCATCACCCACTGAAATGGAAATGTTATCAACAAAAGGTTTGATTTTACATAATTACAGATTAAAATTGACACCTCTCATCTCTCTTATTTGGAGTCGGGGTTTGATGTTGAATAGCCTGTAAATGACTGAAAAATGTCAAGTAGAGAAAGTTGGCATCAAGAGCTCCTTTACAGACTCCTTCACAACTGAAACATATTCCTCTAGGGTCATATTCTCAGTTGTGTTTACCAATTACTGATCAGAAACTGTGTTTATTTTGACAAAATTCTTACACAGAAGCTTTCATTTTTCAAAAGTTTTGATTTTTGATGGTTTCCCTTGAGGAAAGTACCTGAAGCAGAGTTGTTTTGAAAATTCTGTGATTTTTCAAAAGGCTTTTTGTCAACAGAGAAGGCATCAAAAAAACAACATTATTTGGTTTTAGTAGAGAAACTCAGGCACTGAATCAGCACCAGTATCCAATTTTTACACAGCCCTGACTGAAAGTATTTATTTATTGATTTAAAAAAGTATTCCAGGGGACCAACATGCATATATACAAAATTAATTTACTGTAATCAGTACATCCAGAACGGACAAACACATTTAAACACCATAACTCTTTACACGTAGCCACTGCATGTGTCTTGGACGAATTGTAAAGCTGTACTATATCAAAAAAAAGCTTAAACGCAACCAAGAAGCGTTAGAGATGCATTGAACTCCAGTTGTTTAAACCACCTCTGCAGGACGAGACTCATTATAGCCAGATGTTGCAAAAGGTGTAAACACATTTGTTTCTTCACGGCGATCTTTACCGCTCCTGTTGTAGCGTTTATCTGATTCCTGACTAGTTCAACCATGAAATCGTCTGTGTGGATGAGAGATCAGCTTGAGTCAGAAACCCGTGAAGATGAGCAAGAGGTTTTATCTTGAAAATTCATGATAAACAAGTCATTTCTCTTCTGGTGCTTTCGGCAGTTACCAGAGAGCTTCAGGTGCATTACCACCACCCTCCAGACTAGAATAAGTCCGACCCTAATTTCTATGTAGCCTGGGAAAACCAAGACAGACCCAATAAAATTTATAGTGAGGCTAATGGATGTGCATAGAAATAGCTAAGGGTAAATGCAAGTGTATTAACTCACTTGAAGACTGACTTTCAGTATTTTGCTCCATATAAATGTAATAAATTATAAAGGACATGAAAGTCTCACCCCATCAGAGACCTTTAATTTGGGGCCTTTTAAAAAGATGTCAGTCATTGTTTCTGATGCTGCCTGGTTGTGTTTTGTTGTGCGTCTTATCTCTGGTCTAATTCTGTCTGCTGTACTCCGGTCTCTCTTGTAAAAGCAATCTTGATCTTAAAGAGATAACCTGATAAAATAAAGGTTATAATGAAAACGACAAGCACGAATAACCAAATAACAATGAAGTAGGTTGTAGTGTCTCATATTATTTCAGTTGCACTGTAACTGCAGCACTGCAGCAGCATCTTCTTTGGCTTACTGAAGAGAACAACTTGTTGTTGCTTTTGTTTTTCTCCTGAGGCAGCAAGCCATCAGTAGTCTGACCCTCACCTCATCCCCTGTCCTCCAGTGGTGTCCAGCGTGTGTGATAGAAAGCTAGAGAAATCGAGTGAGAGCGAAGTAAATGACTGTACTGGCGTCTACATCCATGACTGTCTGTCTGTTTCAGTCAATGTGTGTGTGTGTGTGTGTGTGTGTGTGTGTGTGTGTGTGTGTGTGTGGCTGTTTGTGTGCCAAAATCAATGAGTGGTTGCTGCTGAATGAGTCCGTTGAAGAATGACACACAAGAAATATGATGTAAGAATGCGTTGCTGTTGCCAAGTTATGTAATCACCTCTGCCTGCAGTCATTCACTGTGTTCCAGATCTGTGTGTGTGTGTGTGTGTGTGTGTGTGTGTGTGTGTGTGTGTGTGTGTGTGCATACCTACAAGTTTTATTTTTTCCTTTTTTTTAGATATGTTAAGATACTATTTTTATTCAGTAATGTTTGTTTGTGTTTGTATGACTGTACGTGTGTGTTTCTGCTCTGCTCACTCCGCTGCCTCCAGGTGAGGCACAAAAAAAACAACAACAACAAAAAAAAAAACATCTTAAGTCAAAAGCATCACTTCTGCTAAGTAGAGTGGAGGCGGATCTGACAAATAAAGAGCAAGAAAGGCAATGGAGATAACAATCTGCTTCAGAAACACACTACAGTTTAATTATGCTATTATGTGGCATGCTGTGTATGATATAAACGAGCATCTCACAGCACAGTCTCAGTGATGTGCCATCAACTTTGTTTTGTTGCTGCTTTTAGATTGTTTTTTGGCAGATTTGTGTCCAGGTGCAAATTAAGTGCGCTTTCCATTGCGACATAAGGCTTGTGCTGTTTTCTCATGAACTGCTGCACTCAACTGAATAAAACTAAATTCTGGCACATGAATGTTTTTCTATCTAGTCAAATAGACTCTCTCACATCATCACATATTCAGATCCAACAATGATATTGGACAAATCTGCTAAAGCACAGATTATGAAAAAATGACAATGACAACAAACATTTTTTAACCTTCAGTGTCAGTATTTTTAAAATGATCTTTATAGCCATGCTAGCAACATGGCTGTAGAGATGTCAGTTGGTTGATCTACCACTTTGATCTAGACTAAAATATCCCAACAACTATTGGGTGGATTGCCAAGAAATTTTAATAAACTAAGATTCTGACCATGGTGAACGTTATACCTGCTAAACATCAGCATGTTAGCATTGTCATTGTGAGCATGATAACATGCTGATGTTAGCATTTGGCTCAAAGTATCACTGTGCAAAGTACAGCCTCACAGAGCTGCTAGCATGGCTGTACACTCTATATTATATTATTAAAGATAATATATTGTTAAAGATGGCAATTTTCAATATTTTTCATACTATCAACAAATCTCATGAGAGCCAAACCAAAAATCTACTTATCCTACCTGCAAGTATTGTGTGTGTATCTTATTCCTCTGTGCCGTAGACCTCCTTTGTTGTCCAAAAACTATTAAAAACATGTCAGTGAACCACACTCTTGCACTGGGTGACATGTTCCTTCACCCCAAAGAGTTTTGGACACGTTAGTTTGTTTAGAAATGGCTGCAAAGACTAATAACAGCGATCACATTTGCAGTCTCTGGAGAGCAGTTCTGTGTACAGCAGATGACACTGCGCATGTGTGAGAATGCAGAGCTTTGCTAGCTTGTTGTGCTACAATGTACAATGTGGCACAACCTCTTGACTTTGTGCCACGTTGTACATTGTAAAGAGCTTCTGTACAAAGTCAAGCGATTGTGAATACTTGTAAGTAGATTAGTTTATTGTTGGTTTGGCTCTGAACATGAGATTTGTTGACAATAAGAAAAATACATACTTTAAAATATTTCTTATGTTAAAATAACCAATTTTGAATGTGGTGAAGCCTTGTTGAACTGTGTGCACTCTCTGAATGCTTTCTTGGGTTTTTTTTGTTTGTTTTGTTATTACAAATACACAAGACATTGATTATATGCTCAAGCTATCACAGTCCAAAAACACCTTTAACCTCAATAACTCCACTAGGACGCCAGTGTTTTCCATTCAATCAGTAGTCCAATCAGAAAGACTTCATGTTTACAAAAATACGGAGACTCCAAATGTCCTTCTTGGAAATCTGCCTGAACCTTTTTATAAAAAAAAAACACTGTAGAGTTGTCGTACTGTGTGCGATGTTCTTCAAAAGGGTGACATTTATTTACAGCTCCATACTGCCGACTGACTGAAAACAACATTTTTATTTTAGGTGGACAATATGTTTCCATTTTTATTGTCTTCAAAGACCTTTTGCCCTGTTTCTGTATCACCTAGAGTGTTTCTTACACTTTCACAAGAAACTTTTGGAGGTTACCTTTCTGGAAAGACGTTATTTATGCATATAGTCAATATGGTTCAGGAGCTACAGACATTTGAATTTGAGTATGTCATTTTAGATTTTGCTCCAAAACAGGATGGAGTAGAAGAGGTTAAAGAACCTGATATTGTCTCGCTCACTCTCCCTTCACTCAATAACCTCTCATCCGCTTCTCCATCCTTCTTGTGACTCTACCCTTCCTCTCTTCGACACGGTGACTCTATCCATCTCTTTCTTGTCCCCTCCGTCTCTCTCCCTCTGCCATTTTTCCATCTGCCCCCTTACTGAGCAATCTCTCTGCTCGTACAGTGAATTAATTTCACTGAATGCCTCCCTGTGCATCAAAGGACAACGATGTGTCTCAGGTGACAGGCGGAGTTTCAAAGCCTTGCTTCAATTTGCTGTCGGTTTCTCCACATGTGTTATTGTAGGCTCCCTCTGCCATTACTGGACAGTACTTAGCCAAATGAAATTATCTCTGCCCTTCCTCATTCTGAATCAGGCCCGGGGTCTGTGGCATTCATTTTGTCTATTTTTAGTAGTCGTTCTCCCTTGGCTTTATTGGCTGAATATTACGCTTCACCAGCTCAGGATGTAAACAAACAATGTAGCTGAAATGTCACTGGATATGGTTATGTTATATTGAGGTTATTTGTTGTAGGTTTTCATTCACCATTAATTATTATTACCTCAGGAGAAAAATCTGACGGCTACATTCTCAGATCATAAACATCACAGGCTACCTGTACTGAAGAGTGGAAGGGTCAGGACCGCAGCAGCATGATCATTATTACTGTCATTAAATACTTCAGTTTGCCTGCAACTACTGTGTGTGGTGGATAATTGCTACATGAAGAAAAAGAAACAAGAAGCACCGGTGCTTTATCAGTTTAGATTCAACTTTATTGTCATTGTACAGAATATGGGCAAGTATGAAAGAGGTACTTGCAGAGTGCACATAGATGGTCACTTTTCATCTGAAATTCAAATTACTGTTAGGAAAAAAGGGAGAATTTTTGATCTGTAATCATCTCTTTAATCAAATTCAAAATTCTTGGTGTGTAAGTGCAGAGTAAAAGGTTGTGCCTTATTTGCAAGGACTAATGTAAATACAGCATATATGTAAAGATGAATGAATGACATGCAAGTGAGGCAGCAGAAGCACCGGGAATGAACAGAACAGTCAGACATCATTCCACAAATTGAGAATAATACGAAAACACTTTATTTTCAGTCCTTGTTTTCACTGCAGTAAAGCAGCGTCCCTCCTCCTCCTCCATCTGCTGCTTGTATTATTATCTCATATGTATACAAGGTTATAAACAATCAGTATTTCCTGAATCGGGGGTCAATTTCACCCTTTCTCTCAAACCGGCTGGATGTTGGAGAGCCTCGTGATTTTGTGCGTCAGAGTTCAATCTGATTTAACTCTGTGCGAAGCATAAAGAGGCGAGGTCACTTTGCAACCGGCCGTGAATACATATAAACATACATATACATATACAACAACATATTTTAGGATAGGCTTCGTGGGTTGCATTCAAACTAATTATGCACACTTAAATACAAGTCAATGTGGAACAGACATCAGGACAAAGTTAAACTATAATGCGGTAGAGTTTCTCAGTTTTTAATTAGTTGTCTTAGAACATTATTCTCTTACACCCTCAGACAGACTTTCCCTTGAGCTCTGGGTATTGAAACCATTGTCCTGTCTGTCACAAACACATCGCTTGAAGCTTATAGCTGCTAATGGAAATATTCTTGTCTCTTCTAGAGGGATCCCGGGGAAGAAATGTGGCACCATCATAGTTAGAGCAGAGGAGCTGAGCAACTGCAGGGTAAGACTCTGTTTGGTTCCTCTGTTAAACAACCAGAACTTATCTTGACACTTTCCTCTAATTAGTCCCACTGACGCATCTGGTACTTCATGCAGTTTAAGATAAAAACCGTCTGACACAAGTTTGGTTGTCTGGTTGTAAGAAGGGGATTTTGCCAAAATGCTTTGCTTACCTTGCGAGGCAGCTGGATTTGCAAGATCACGACATCATCATTATGTGCTTGTGTCTGAACCATCGGTGATTCGGACCAATCAGCATCCTGTGAGGATTCTGGCCTGATCTCGTGGTCTCGTAAATCCAGCTGCCTCGCAAGGAAAGACGGTGACAGACAGATGGTTCATCCAATCACCTGCCAAGTATTTTTTTTTTTGTAAGTGCCTGCCTTTTTCCAAACAGCGATCAAGGACGACTTCTCAGATGTTTCTGTGTAACAAAACATCTGGCGCATCAGGTTACAAATTTACTCAAACGCCCTCCTACAAACACGCAGGTGCACACAAATAAAGTCCATACACTCAGCTGCTAGCTCATTAAGTTCACCTAGCTATAACTAATGCAGTCTTACACAACAGCCATGCAATAAATCTTACTTTAGCTCCATTTATAGCGACGAGGATGGAATAAATACTAAGAGCATCTGACATAAAACTCAATACAATAAA
Source organism: Thunnus thynnus (assembly GCF_963924715.1). NCBI lineage: Eukaryota > Metazoa > Chordata > Actinopteri > Scombriformes > Scombridae > Thunnus > Thunnus thynnus. The sequence goes on along the minus strand of NC_089521.1, from coordinate 28,602,122 downwards.
ACAGCACCGCAAACTGCAATCTAAACATTGACATTGAGTTGAACAAAAACTTTCTTAACAAGAACTGAGCATTTACTGCATGGTTGTTAGACTGCAATAGTTTTTCCTCAGAGAGCCTAATAAACTGGCAAATGAGTGTACACATACATTACACCATATATACTGTATGTTCTCTTACAGTCACACTTTTCTTCAGTGCATTTTACTGTAGCACTGATATTGCTTCACGAATGCACCAGAGATATTCTCTGTTAGACACTAGTGTTGCCATGATACCATCAATTTGACTTCAATTAGAGAAAGTGCATCATCTAAAAGTGTGTTTACTAAAAATACCACCGTACTGCTGCAAGCCAGGAGAAGCATCAAGCACTGTCACAGAACATGTGTTGTGTTTTATTTGAACAAGTTTTGTTACTACTTTTGTTGTCGACCAGTTGAAGAGAACTGGTTTTCATTTCGAGACACGGCGGACTGTTTTGTCATGTCTTCAGTTGGATTTTGTGCTGACTGCCTCGGTCCACTGTAAAGAGCCAGACTGTGACTCTGTCTATTCAAATCCTTCTTTCTTTTAAATGGGAAAAATACATCTAATATTTTCAGACTGTTCAAAACACAGCAGCTATTTCTGTGGTTTCTTGCCATTCTGGGCCCATTTTAGTGTTCGGTGGTGTCTTTCAGTCCTGTAGATGCATCATCTTACAACAATATATTTCCAGTGAAGCTACAGTTGAGGATCATAGCAGATTTTTTTTTTTTGCAGAAGTCAAAATATCAAGAAAAGAAAATGTCACACATTGTTGTCATTCCTTCATAATCAAAGAGGCTCTGAGCAGCCTTTTTGCATGAGGAAAGAAAACCATTGTAGAGGCAGAAAGAACCATTTGTCCTCTGGCGACAGACAAAATACCAGAATGTATCACAGCCACTGAAGTAGATGAGTAGATGACTAGATAATGTTTGTTCTTTTTTGTTCATCTCTCTGCACACATCCAGGGAGACATTGGAAATTGCTTAATTAAGGGGAACAGTACCAAAAAAAAAAGTTAATTACACTTCCACTTTATTAAAAAAATAACTTATAAATTGGATGTTAGATGATATCATATTAATAATGTACAAGTGTCAGAATGTCCAAGGGTGGAATTAAGTTTAATAAACTTGACTTGACTCTTCTAATCCCTGTTTAGGGACAGGTGATTTCAGCTCCAAGAACTCTGTGGCTAAAAACATTTACAAATACAAATTGTTTCATCTTTGTATTCATCTTTTCATGCAAAGACGAAAGTTCGGTTTCAGAACTGTGGGAGAAAAGAACGACGACTTCTACAAGATTATGAAAATGTTGCGAATGCTCATCATTTACATACATTTATATCAACCTAGCAAATAATACATTGTAATAAAATTGGTCTTTGTGCACATCCAGAAGAATTTGAAATATGGCCTAATTTTTTGTTCTATTAAACCTGAAAATTATGTTTAGTTTCACTGACAAAACTAACACTGAGGGAACAAGAAAAGGAAAATTTCATTGTAGTCATCAAAAAGCAATTTGTGTCTGAAAAACAGTGTCCAGTGTTGTGTCAGACTATACTAATGTTAAACTGTAGCGTCTATTTATTAAACAATAAAATTACACATTGCAAATCAAAATATAAGATAAGACTTTATTATCCCAGAGGAAAATTCCCTCGGATACAAGAGGCTGCTGCTACATATCATACATATCATAAATACCTAGATAAAATGTAGCTGTACAATAAATTACTCAGGAAAATCAAAATGCAATCAAAATACTACAAATCAATAAATACTCAGAATTCTCAATCTGATTTTTTTTTTTTTTTCAAAAACATGTAGAGGAGAGTGAGTAGTTTTAACTCGAGTGTCGGGTGATTCCTTTCAGGCTGCGTACTGCTCCAACAAGCTCCACCATTCAGAAAATTAGGCCAACCTCTAAGTGAGACGTGGGGCAAAAAAAAAAAAAAGGCCCCACCGCTGCTTACAAAGCTGAATATTGCTGTGAGTGCACAGTAATAATTCAAGGCAACCCAGATGAGCTGAATAGGGAAAGTGAGGGGAAGATATCCTCTCTTTCACCAGTAGAAATTATGCAAATGCACCAAAATCAGGGAGGAAAAAATCTACTTTTTAATCAGAATCACTTTTTTCACTTGATTTAATGCTTTATTTACAACTTATAAATAAACACAGACAAAACAAGATGGCACAGAAAAGTGGTTTGGACTGTTACTCTTCATGATGATTTTGTCCTATAATATTTTAATAGCAGAAAGTCATATTCTATATCATTATAGACCTCATATATAGACCTGAGCCTGTGTAACATCTGTATTTTGGTCCCTTCTCTCCTTTTTAGGAGTCAGTGATGCTGCAGTTCTGTGGTAACAAACTGGATAAGAAGGATTTCTTTGGAAAATCAGATCCCTTTCTCGTCTTTTTCCGCAGTAACGAAGATGGATCGTAAGTTGACATGCAATTTCCTCGTGGTATTTGTGAATGTCAAGTCATCGCTGCTATCTGCATATGCGTGTGTTACATACACACAGATACACACATATATACACCATGGAAAGATGCCTGAAATACATATAGACGCTGAACATGATTGTTCATGCTCCAAAAAGCTCCCATACAGAGGCTATAAGGACTAAACTGTAATGTGATGTTACATAATACTCGGCGCTGTATATGTGACTTCTGCCGTCCAGCCGTCAACAGGAGGAAGCAGCAGACGAAGGGATGAGCAGAGATAATAGGACAGAGTTGACAAGAAGAAGATAAAGAGAGAAAGGATGGATAAGATGGAGTTAAGTGAAAACTGTGTGCAGAGATCGCAGTCTCTTTGCCCCGCAGATGCTTTTATTCGAGTCGACTTCAGCGTCTCGCACTTAACACATTCTCTTTTTGTGCAGCTGGGTATTTACTGCTGCAGCCTAAATGTTCCGCTGCAGGGTATAACAGCAGCATGCTGCGGCTACGAAGAGAGCCAGACTTGGTGCCACATAAAAAAAGAACAGGAAGTGGTTATTTGAGCCAAAGAGCAAGCTTTATAAAATACTTACACTCTCCTTAATAACAAAGACAGGAGGTACTCTCAGGGTTTTGTTTTTACCTTTTAGGCAAATTTGTCATCTGTTAACAGCTTTGTACTTTATGTCTCACAGGTATACCATCTGCCACAAAACAGAAGTGGTGAAGAATACTCTGGATCCGGTGTGGCAGGCTTTTAAAATTCCTGTCAGGGCGCTCTGCAACGGAGACTACGACAGGTACAGTGGGAGACAGAAAGGAATCCCACAAACATAAACATTTTACTGGCAATGTTTACAGTTAAACTGATAAAATAATACTATACGGAATAGAAATAAAGGTAAGAATGAATATTATTTTTACAGCAGAGATCAACAAGTGCTTTGACAAATAGACATATTCAAGCCGAGTATCATTTTAAAACGGATTTGATCCAGTAGCTCATGGATTTGTCAGAAGTGTGTCTTCTTGTTTGCACTTCCCTCACTCTAATTGTTAGACAGGAGGACAAGGGAGAAATAAATACATTAGGCCTCAACCAGTGTTTTTGTCAACTGACACAAACCTCTGGCCCATGATATCGCTCCACTTACTTGTACGACCTGCACTCTAATGAGTTCCAGTGTGGTTTTGTATGTATGTATAACAGGAGGGACTAGGTGTTGACCCCAAATCACATTTGATTTGGTTTTACAGGAAGAGAAAAAAGAGGGATTTGGATATGTAAATACTTAATATATATTTAATGTATAATTAGAGAGAGCAGAACAATGAATACAGAGATACAAGGTAAAAACTTGTAAAATGCTTTTGTGTCTTTAAGGGTACAGTTTCAATAAGATTTGGCTCTTTGATAATATTTTGTGGCAGCTTTGCTTGCAAATACCAAGCAGGCAATCTAATGCAATCCAGTTCAACAGCTCAGATGCATAAATTCTACTTTTACAAAGTTTATACATTCTCAGCTGTTGTTGACATTGTCAGAAAGGTGATAATTCTACTTTATGTTTATTATTGAGGTTGTAGTGGGTGGCGGTGGTGTACTGGAGTGCATTGTATTGAATAGTGTTCCTAATAAAGTGTAGTACTGGAAGAATTAAGACTTTATGCTGTGTATCGTGACAGTATTTAGTATTTAGTATGTATTTCTATATTTTACACATATCTACACCTCTAATAGGTTGAAACTGATTCAAGTTAGGTGTTGCCACACTAGCAATAAATACCTAAATACCAGCAATACAAGGCAACGGTTTCAACAGCTGAATGATCACAGAGCAGCAGGTGAGGTGATGTGAAGGTAAAAGGAATAGCACATTGAGACATTGTACTGCAATGCTATCATTGCTATTAGAAATGATGGTTGTTTTGTTGTTCTGTTGTTTTCAGAAACAGAAATTATGCCATATATGGATAATCCGGCCCAGAGTCTGACAATTATTTTCTTTAATAATCAAAAACCCAAAGATGCTGAGTTTACTATCATGGAAAACTAGCAAATATTCACATTTGAGAAGCTGGTACTAGTGAATTTTTTCGCATTTTTGACTTACCAAGTCATTTTTTTAAGGCATTTTGCTTTAAAAAATGACTTAAGGCAAATTCCTTGTATGTGCAAACCTACTTGGCAATAAACCTGTTTCTGATTTCTGATTTCTGATTTAAACAATTATTCAATTATGAAACCAATTAACTTCCTATAAAATGACTACTCAATTAATCAACCAATTGTTTCAGCTTTAGAGTACTACAATGCATAGCGGGGGTCAATAGGGGCCAAACAACAAACTTTTGTACTGGAAGCCCTAAAGGAGGTTAATCCGAGTTTACAGAATAAGGATGTTAATACTGTTCATGCGACCTTCCAGTCATAATTAGGGCTGGATGACCTGGATTATCGGCCACTGAATGCTGAAAGAAGCAAACAAACAGGGGATTTGCTCACCTTAGCCAAATTATCTGAGAGCTTCCTAGTTCTTATTCTTTTTATCTTTTTAAAATTCTAATCCTTATTTCCGCGGGTTACACAGGGTGTACTGATATCAACCCTTAAAAAAAAAAAAAAAACACATTACCTTCCTTTGACTCCCCTCTCTGTGTTACTGTTCATCATCTGGTCTACTTAGGACTCCAGTCTTCCACACACGAGTTGCCAGCCTTTTAAGCAGAAAGACTGTAAATCAGTGGTGCTAATTGGTTTTTTAATGGAATTTCCGTCTCTCTTCCTCCCCTCCCTCCTTCCTCTTCTCTCTCCCTACAGGAGCATTAAAGTGGAGGTGTACGACTGGGATAGAGATGGAGGGTGAAGGAACTATTCTCTTACTCATGTGCTAAGGACTAAAACAATTACGTCTGTAGTGCATTGTTTGTTATGACGCTCCATCCAGCTATACCGTATTGTAGTTTTATTGACACACCGCTGTGAAAATAACCCCAATTACATTTGCAACAAGGCCCTTGAGCAGAGTAAATACAGTGATTACCTATGAGTTATAGTTTGTTGGGACCAACCTCTATTAATTAAGCCGACATACAGTAATGTCTCTCAGCATTTCAATTCAACATTTTTGTATGAATTCAAGAATCTACACTGACAAAATAAGCTCTCTTTTCTTTGTTGCTGATAGAGTGAAGACTCAAAGATACTTGTTTTTATTGACATGCTCCTAAAAAATAAAAAACTGCCCTGAAAATATAAGAGCATATGTGTAAAGTAGGCTAGGGCGTTTGGGATTATGGTCACAGATCACACTCCAAAAATGTTTGTCCTCGTGTCCCCTCTTGTTGTTCACTGTCGGTGTAGTTACAGTAGAAAAAATATGACTGTGCATCCCCTCTGTTGACAACACCCCCTCCTGCTTTAAATATACATTAACTATTAATGCTGCTTGAACGGTCTCTTGACAGATAACTTCACAGAGTCAGTCAGGGAATAAAAATGCTGTTTATCTTTTGAAGCGAGTGACTTCAGTGTATGCGGGAGCGGTTCGCCCCCCTTCGTTGTTAATCTCACAGGCATTTTTTGACATTTCAAGGGCATTTTGCCCCGAGCTCCCATTAATTTCTGACCCTGTTTCCAACTGCATTGATTTTCCCCATGAAATTATGAAATTGGTTGCTACGCCCACTCCTCTGGTAACCAAGGAGCTTGTTAGTGATACTCCTCGTTTTTCCCTGTACTTTGAAGAAGTCGATGTGAATTCCCAATGAATAAAAATGGATGAAATGTGTAATTCTTCCTCTGCCATTTTTTGATGCCTCACTACTATAAGTGCTACTTATAGTAATAAAAAACATTGATAAAGGATTTTTCTGATGAGGAGAAATGTGACTTTGTGTGTTTGTTTTTACAGTCATGACTTTATCGGGGAGTTCAGCACCAGCTACAGAGAAATGTCCAGAAGCCAGTCACAGTTCCACATCTATGAGGTGATATTCTTCACACACACACACAAACACACACATTTGTACTTCTACACTTTGACCCTTAAACTACATATTAAACTATGTGCTAACAAACTTGAAATGAGGTCCACTGTCTTCAAATCTGTCCATAGTGGAGCTGTGATTCAGGAGCGCTTTTTGATGTAGTAGAACATTTTTTAAGGAACACAATAAAGAAAACCTCTCAGACAGCAAAGGGCAACAATCAAGTGACACAACACAGCGCCCACACACACAAACTGCATTCCCACCAGAATTCTTGCAGAATTCGATATCTAGAAATATTATTATAACACAAAACAATTGTCTTGCGCTGCTGTGCCGCTCTTGGAAACAGTGTTTACAACAGATATCTTTAGAGGAGAGCTGAGTTTTTTCTGTTACTAGCAGCAGTTCAATCAATTGGAAGAGATAAATTTGAAGTGAATAACAATGTTGATTTAGGTTAGCAACAGAGAAAGAGTTTAGTGAGATTAGACTCAATTAGCTGAAGGAACTTACAGCGCAGTGATGAAAGAACAGTGAATGAAATGAATGACAGCACGGGGAATCGGAAGTGACAGAGAAGATTAGAGCGGGTAGAAATAGTCGAAATAATTCACCAATTGAGGAATGAAGGCAAAATGTCAGAGAAAAGATACTGAACTTACTGTATGTCAAAGCTTAATTTAGATTGCTGCAGAGACTCTAACAGTGCTGTATCTGAATGCTGATAATCTGACAAAAAAAAGCAAACAAATGTTTGTTTGTTTTTAATTTTGTCTCAATACATGATGATTTGTTTTTGTGTAATTCTGGAAATTCAGAAACACACGTTATTAAATTCTCTTCCATCTTTAATTGCAGCACGAGAGTTAGCCTAAAGCAACTGGCTGTGTACAAAGGTCAGAGCAGCTTGTGTTCAAAGTTTAGCAAATATGAACACAGTGCAACGAATACATGAGCACAAGATCATCTCTGTAATGGAGGAGACAATAATGTGAACATCTATTTCTTCTCCTCTTGCAACGTGCCTGGTGTCTCTATTGCACCTTGTGTTTCACCGTCTCTGGGCTTTAGAGATGAAAGACAAGTGACGTGCAGCTTGATCGTGACTAAAACTGGACAAACACATAAATATCACAATACAGTTATATTAAAATAACCTTATACTCTCAAATATTAGGTCCAAACAATATTTCATATACAATACAAGTCTGTCAACAGACTGATAAAATAACATAACCCAACAACAGAGTCACGTTCTAACGTTTTCAGACAAGTATGCAACATAACTAAGACTCTTAAGACCAATTTTTAATTAAATCTCATGAATCTGAAGATGTAAAAGTATGTGTCTCTCATCCTGTATGCCGGTGCCACACGTGCACAGATGTTGTTGAGTTGGTGTACGACTCCATCTTCTTAATTCAATACGAAACGTGTGACGACAGACGCAACCTTGTAAATGTAATTCTCAGGTGATCCTCGATATATGGACCGCTGTTTGCACACATCAGAGATTAAATAATGTTTGAATCCATTGCTCGTATCGATTCTGTTTCAGATTAACATGACCTTGATCTCGTAATTTAAAATGTAGACACACACGTGCTCAGACACAAAAATGATGCACCGCTTGATTTAAAATGTATTTATAGTCTGAGCACAGCCGACGTTTCCCAGAACCTTCCTCAAGGTGAGCTGAGTTTATCCCATCTGAGTGCTGCTCCTTTCTATTGGGAATGCATCACCGCCTCATCCAGCTGTTTCTTATTGATTCAGAGGGCTTACATAATCATTTAAAATGTAAAACCCCTGTCTTTCCGGTCTATATTTCGATTCAGGTCATTACACTTGCACCACAACACACTCACTGACATGGAGGAATACATCAGCAATATACATGAAGTCTGGTGATGGATTAACAGGATGCTTAGCCCAGATGAACTACACAATAATGTACAGTATATGCCAGTAAGCCGGCACCAGTTCCTCAAAAGACAGACTTTCCTTTAATGCTCAGTGCAGCTCACTGACCGGTCCATTAACTCACCAATCATAAATCGCCGAAGGTCAAAAGTCAGTAAAGATGCTTATGAAGCACAACCTGAATCACGTAGAAGAGCAGGGTGTTCTCTCTCCGTACATGTGACGTAACGTGTGATCTCAACATGTCAGATCCATGCTGCCTCCACCTTTTTTGAATGAGCTTTGTGCTGGACTTCGTTTTAACCCTTGAACCATAATTTTGCTTATTCTTGGGCACAAATGCTGAACTTAACACATCTGAGGCAAAGACTTTAGGCAAATATGGAAAGAGTTCTCTGTCGGGAAGTTGTGAAGGATAAGTGTGGGTTTCTTTATCAGTTATCATTAATCAGAGCCAGATAAAACTAATTAAGGCTATAGATAAAAACAAGAACGCAAAACTCAGGATATCCTCTTAACTAAGACGTACATTATAAGAATTAAAAAATGTTCTGACTTGAGCATTTTTTTGAGAGATTCTTGTGGTTTCTAATCATTTTAGTACAGTCAGATGTTTTTGGAGGCATCATGTAGCGAACAATAAAAGAACAGAGTAAAAAGCTATTTCCCAAATAAAGTGGGTGTCATGTGGTGACTGAAATTCTGTATTGCATATTAATTAAAAAGGCATTTATTTAAATCCTTATGAGGTTTAATTGAACCAAGAAAAAGACATGAGTCAGGATCTGTGGTCACTGATCACTATGACACAACAACATGGATTCAAGCTCATATTTTTCTCCACAGGTGCTAAATCCAAAGAAGAAAGGAAAGAAGAAGAAAAAGTACCAAAACTCAGGAACAGTGAGTCAACAGTTTGTTCAGTCTTTATAATGCTTTTTCCATTGTGACACCATGGCTGCACTTACAGTTTAACTCCAAATTGCTGCTTATACAGTTCAGTATGAGACTGAAGATCTATTCTAAACGTCAGGCACTGACATTTGACACCATTGTGAAGTGACTGTGATGTCAAAAGACAGGTAGATGACAATATATTCAACAACTTGACAGTACAATTTTCACAGTTTTGCATACAATATGTACCTGTAAAGTATCAAGTATTTCCCTTGACAAATACTCACCACACCAGCTACTTTGCTTTGCTTCTGTCTCATTGTCTTCCGTACTTATATTAAGACACCATGACAACTTCCTAAGAAGATTGGTTGCATATTTTACACCGCATATTTTACACTGACAATTTTGAACTTTCAGCATCTTTGTACTGTACCTGGGGATCTGTTTTTTTTTTCCACACCTCTTTGCGGCCCAGATTGCAACTGAAAAAGTATGATGAGAAGCAGTTTTTTTCGCTCACACTGAATAGAAAACATCTAATTATATCCATCCAGCCAGCCATCGACATGTGCTTTAATTTGGACACTTGTTAGTATTATAAATGTAATTTACAGAGTAAAGACTTTGTAACTGTTAGTGAGAGGAACTGGCTGGAAGGCACTTCATTTAATTTCAAGTTTATTTATTCATGTAGCTCATTATTTTAAGCATGTGGCAAATTATCTTTATAGAGGGAAAAAAAAACCTTCTTATACTCTCACTAATGAACAATTAGTCAGGTCAAAGTAATGCAACAACATGAAATACAGAGAAGCATGTTGGAGAGACACAACAAGCCGTCCTAACCAGCCTGACCAGTGTTTTCAACGTCTCAAAATACCAAATTAGATACATACAGTATGATCAGGTGCTACATTAAGTGATTCTCATCTAATTCCTAAACTTTTTTCCGGCTTGTAGGTCACCCTCCTGTCCTGCCTGGTGGACACTGAGCTCTCTTTCCTGGACTACATCAGAGGCGGGTAAGTTCACAATAAATGGCAGCATATGAATCTGCTCAGATAAACACACCGACATTACTCTCACTGTCAAATCCAGAGTCACCTGCAGTTGTGATTTGGCGTATAGAGATGCAGAGAGCTGAGAGGATTACTGCACTGTGTTTATCTCTCAGCTCCAATATTAGGACAGACAGCTGTCGATAACCTGCTGCTTAATTGCTCACTGCTGCACGCTTTGGAACATGCTGTGGTATAATCTAGCATGATTGATGATTCCACGTTACTCCTTACATGATGTATTTTCTCTTGCAGGACTCAGATTAATTTCACAGTGGCAATTGATTTCACAGCATCAAATGGTAAGTGTTTTAAAGCTTCGCTCTTATCAGTGAAAGCCCTTAAGTGCATCGAACGGATTAAACTACGGCGGTTAACGCTCAGATCTTTATTTGATGTGGACTCTTAGGTGATTCCTTATCAGTCATTTTTAAAATGTACTTAATCTAATGACACTTCACCCCTTTTTGCTAATTAGAGCCAAACAAACAAAGGAGAGCAGCTGAAATTTATATAATTATATGAGGAACTTTTATTGCTTTAAACTTCATAACTCAGCTTGATGTTCTTTATTAACCTTGATTTGTACAGATTGTGCCTCAGGGTAGACAGAGAAAGTCATCACACCCACTTTTTCAAATCATATTTCCAATTTAAAATGTTGTCTCCTTGTAGTTAAAGTTTATGAAGCCCCACAGATAAACTGCTGTACATTTGTCAGTGACAACATTTTAACGAAAAACAAACAAAATGAACATTTCTGCACAGTAGATTTTGTCACATTTGTCTCATTTAAGTAAGAAACTATTCAGTAAGTTAATATATTTAACTCAGTTTTGGAGACAACACTATGGGGCAGGAGAAATGGGCGGCTTTCTTTACTGTTATCAAATCACTTTCCCATGTTTACATGTGTGAGAAATGGCTGAAATAATAGTGATATTATGCACATAATTAAATTATTTCTTGGTAATGGGGACCATGCTGAAGTTTTCTTTGAGCGCTAGTTGCTCATATTTGCAAAACTACTTAGAGAAAGTTGTGTCAAAGTATGAAAACTGTCTAATTTCTTGTGTAATATTGCATAAAGTAATCCATACACATATACATAATTGCATATTAAAGGTAAGGCTGGCGATATTCTGTTTTTATCATTGTCAACAAATAAACAAAGCCTGAATCCCTCATATACTGTCCTGTGCTGTAAATACTCACTACACAACCAAATGTGTATTAATCCACAGGTGAAAATAGTTCCCAACAAATGCACAATTTACTCCTGCATGAATAACCTTTACTAAGAACAACAATGCCCAACTGTTTTAGAAAATAACCGAGCACTTTATTAAAAATGAAACAATATTTGTGACCCGCTCTTAAATATTTATGCCTTCAGTAGGAACAAATGGGCTTTGGGCTGAGTGCCACATACATGGCAGGGAGGTCAGAAAGACATTGTTGGTTTTGGTCTTTTCATGGCATTTGCTGACAAAAAGAAAGATATAGAATAACACCATCCTTATCCTTCAATGTCAGCATCGTCTTCACAGTTTTTGGATTTACTTTGATGTATTTATTTTTATCTGTTCTCAAAATAAATGGCAAGACATGACTATAAAAACTTTTTTTAAAAAACTATTATTATCATTCCTTGGTTGTATTTTTAATTGTCAAGAGCAGCTTTTAGGACAGGAGTTGTTTTCCAAATCATGAAGTTTTAGTCACAGTAGACAACCCTGCATCTTTTCTGAATAATGGCATATTTAGTCATGACCGTGGCAGTCAAGATGCGGGGGGTCGGCAGGTCACTTTAGCTCACCACCTTATTAGTGTAGCAATTAAATTGCAGCAGTGGCTTCGTGTTACTTAGTTAGAAAAAACTGCAGTTCCTCACACTTCCCGCTGAGGTTTGAGGCAACCAGTGGGATTATTCTGCCTCCAGTGCAGCTGTGCCTTGGAGAAATGTTTGTGTAACTAAAACTCTGATCTGCGTTTTAACCTCCCTCCACCCACACACCTCCTTTTTCCTCCTTTTTTATTTTAATATGACTCACAGCCCGGGGGGGGGGGGGGGGGGGGAGCAGGCATAATTACAGTTTGATGCTGATGTGTGTTTTATTGTGTTCAACCATCCGGGTCCCAGGCAACCCGTCCCAGCCCACCTCGCTCCATTACATGAGTCCGTACCAGCTGAATGACTACGCAATGGCGCTGCGGGCAGTCGGAGAGATCATTCAGGACTACGACAGCGACAAGATGTTTCCTGCACTTGGCTTTGGTGCCAAGCTTCCCCCAGACGGACGGGTTTCGCATGAGTTTGCCCTGGTGAGGAGACGGCGTCATTCCATCATTGCATCATCTAAACATCCAGCCACCCACCTGTTTATGTACAGTACACATACACATACACATACATATAGATACAGAAATCCTCCGTATCTTCCAACCATGTAAGAACTTCTTACACAACATATAGCATACAACCAAACACTTTTACACACCCATGACTAATTTCAGGCAACTGTTTATTGGTGTGTGGTAAACGAGGATGTGTAAAAAAAAAAAAATAAATAAAATCCAAAAAATAAAAACAACAACAACCTTACAGCCAAGGCACACTGTGGTGATGGAAGCCAAATGAGCTGGTTAGTTTTGGGCTGTGAAATTTGTTGTTTTTTTTAGTATATTCTGCCAAACAGCCTCACTAGAGTGAGAAAGAAGGTGTCAATCATTTCAGCCATGGTTTTATTTATTTATGGTAATCATACCAAGGTACGTCAATCATTGGATGACATATGGAAATCACATAGCAACCTTTAAGGATAAATAATCTGGATTATCTCTGTCTTCCACATAACACTATTAACGATCCTTACCGCTCTGCCAATGTCACGCACTCTAGACATCCTGACCACTTCTCAACCACCCATAATCCTCTCCCTGGTCTACTGTCACTTCCAGATGTTGCTCCAGAGGCATTTACAGCCATTACAGCTGCTCAGCGTTGGGTAACAGCCTCCCCCCCCGAGGCACCGAACCTTGAGACAAGGCACATATGCATTAATCTAACCATTAAGGATTTAACTTAGTCAGCTCTTAAAGAGGAAGGCTACAGCTGTGTTGCCGCAGTGGGAGGAGGCCACCACTGAATCCGACGTAATTATACGAGCTCCATTTGCAAAACAAAGGAGTCTCATGTGCAATGTTCGTACTCATGGGCGACCAAGCGCTTTTTTTTCCAAGATGGTTTCTCACTGAGATAATTAGAAAGCCCAAAACATATGGGTGGCTTAAATAATGTATTGTTTTCTTCTTTGTGAATTTCTTTTTGGTGTCTTAAACCCAGTCAACCAGACATCAATATTTAAACATTTTTGAAAGGATGGGGAGGCTGCAGAGTTACAAAAAACTCCGTAAAACAACTTTTATTCAATTTATACTAATACAAGAATATTAAACTGTAGAAGCCAGGTAGATGAGCTCCTCTTAGACAAAGTCTAATCATCATGTTTCATCCTCTTGTAACCTCTGGTACAAACACGCTTTGTCTCACCACAATGAGCTCCTCCAAAATGATTTTCCAGGTATCCATTCCTCATGCAAAGTTAAAAATGTGAAATGGCTCGCCTCGGGATATTCTTCACTGAAATGCTGCAACAGAAGAATTAAACTGTCGACATTTCCCTAAAATATCTGTAATATTGTAAGATTAGATTCTACATCCTTGAGGTATTGTAACCCTCTGGTGCAATATTGGAGTATTATTGATGTTTTAGCCCTGAGGCGGCCATTTTTGATGTCTCTGTATGCATGTAATCATGTTATCCCCCAATTTACAGCCAAAACATGTCCGTTTTTAAAATAAAATGTAATTCCATTCCCTTTTTTCCATAAAGGGATATAAAATCTACAAATGCTGTGTGTGTTCTCCTTCAGGGTGGCACTGTTTTAGCTACACTGCCTCTGAATATCAAAATATATTTGAGTTAATTTCTTTTTAGCTTTGATGCGTAGTGTTTAATGTGTTGGGTCTGTTGTTTACTACAGAGATGTAATGTAAGCAAGATATTCTAACTGCCCTTGAATATATTTAACACATTTTTCAATATATTAGCTGGATGACAGGAAATCAATGACAGTGACACACTACTGTATATGTAAAGTAAATGTGAGGTAGTGAACACCTAAAGCAATAAAGTGGTTGAGGATACTGCAGACCGAGAGCATATACCAGAATGTAAAAAGAATAACATATAATATTCTTCATTATCAATTTATTTATTAGCCTGTAATATGTCAAATAATAGTGGAAAATGAATGTCACAGCAAATCCCCACATTGGAGAAGTTGTAACCAGATCATTTTTGGCATTTTTGCTTAAAAATGTGCTTGAAATTAAATGACTTCATGATTACCCAGATTAATTGTCGATTGATCAACTTATTGATTAATCTCAGCTCTAAACTTAAACACAACAAACAGATCCGATCATTATCTTGTGTATTTTGCCTTAGTACACAAGAAGAACTCGTCAGCTCTTGGACTAATGCCACAAAGTGAGGTTTATAAGACTTTTATTCTTCATTCTTAGTACAGTCACATGGCAACAAAATACTTGAATTGTTTTGCTAAAGCTGCCAAATGCAGATTTTATCCCTGATTTAATAGAGCTTCTACTGACACAGGGATTAGTAGACATAGAGAATATTTTCATTTTTGAGTGCACTGATAAAATAAACTTCTTCTCCGAGCTTATACTCCCTCCCCCATATTCTTAATGTAGTTCTAAAATAGGCCAGCATGAATTTAAAGCACTAAAGGACCTCTGTGCATTTGAAATATCTACATTTCCTAAATATTTAAACACTGAATGAGCAGTTGCAGCTGCACAATTTGTGAAACGGACACAGAATGTGATTCTTTACCCGTTAACGGCTTTGTCTTTCTCTTTTTGTGCAGAATGGTAATCCACAGAACCCGTACTGCAACGGTATCGAGGGGGTGATGGAAGCCTATTACCAGAGTCTCAAATCTGTGCGTCTCTACGGACCCACCCACTTCTCCCCTGTTATTAACCATGTGGCCAGGTAGGTCCACTATAATCACAGACACGGACGTGGAAAGTGTAGGCTGACACACATGCACATCGAGTACAATGCCAACATGAAGTTCCACACTTATCCTAGCAGATCAACCGGCTTTGGTGAAATTCCCTCTGTGTCTGTGGGCTGCTGTACAGCGATCTGTGAAGCAAAGGGAGGAGATTAAAATAAATTTGCTAATAGCTCCGTCACCTGAGGAGGAATCAATACTTAACTCCGGTGGTTTGGACATTGACAGTCCTTTGGAAGGTGGACCAGCCTGCATGATGATTGATGGGCTGCCTTGAGGTGCAAGATGAGGCACCAAGGAAGGAAAATGACAGAAAATCCTTGAAGAAACATTGCTGTGAATTACAATAACTGTCATTACTTTCCGCCAGTTCACAAATAAACAGTGAATGAATTCCTATAGAGACAAGGAAAAAATAATTAGATCTAAACCTAATTAACATGATAAATATTGGCCCTCCAGTGCACTTGCATTTTTTATTGTAGCAGCAATTTTTAAAAGCGCTGTTTAAACTATTTAAAACAAATAATATATACTTCTGCTAGATACTACCAGCAGCTGTCAGCAGCCCAATTTACACAAATAACCGCTGGTAAAAAAAAAATATTATACTGTTTTGTAGTACAGCACTTTTTTCAACTCCCACCTGACGTTCCCTATTGCCAGATCTAGTCTCATGATCCTCCAGACTGACTGTAACAAGCACTTTTCTCACCTTTCATCATCGGCTTTCAAATCCCATCTCTCTCCGAGTGCCATCCGCCCACTCAGCCTGAGAATAGCTGCATTGTTCAGCGTTCACTTCTGTGGAGCATCCAACAATAAAGGAAGGAAATCTCTGTCTTTATGTTTGTCTGTCTGTCTGTATGTATGTGTGTCCTTCACATATCTCAACAACTGTTCATCCGATCAACTTCATGCTTGGTGGATGTATTGCCGAGGACCCAAAGAAGTGCAGTGTTGAATTTAGTGCAATTTGGACATGCAACATGTTCAGTATTAATAAACTTTGAATAAACAAGCAATCAGTGATCTGCTCCGCTCTGCAGCAGCAGGGTGGGGCTTCTGGGCTCTGCGACTGCATGTCATGAGCACAGGCGGTTCATACCTCATATAAGCACAAATCTATTGAGCAAATATACTCACTCTAATGATCTGAACTGAAGTGACAGAAAATGAGCTCAATATGATTGATCCACTTTATTTTAGGACACACATTTTTTCAAAAGCTCTCTGTTATGTATTTTATTTTTAAATGCAGCCCTCATTATACTTGAAATGAGAAAAGATTCACTATTACAGTATTTAACATCTGGGTATAACAGAATGTTAGTTTCTTTCATGTTGTTGGTGTTTATACTCATTCACACCTCACATCAGCAGTATTAATGTTTCTATGCATTGAAGCAGCAACACTTAACAGTTGAACAGGCACTAAAACCCAGGAAGATATTGCAAAAAAAAAAACAGTGACAGTCACATCAAATTTCCCAATTGTCTGACTGTTTGTGTGTAAGCTGTTTAACATATATCTCAAAATATTGTCTTGACATCACTTTGAAACATTTCACCCTACTTTATATAGCAGAAAACAGCTGTGAGCATTAGCTTAGAGCTAAAAAGCAAACATGACTCAAAGGTATATCAGCATAAGTCTATTTAAATTATATACCATACTATATACAAAGTAGTTTCTTCTAATGAAATACATTTTATAGATGCAAACTTAGTCAGTATAGAAGAGATATACATGTATTGTTTTAAATGACATGTATTGTGCAGTATCACCTCTCTACAATGAGTCTTTGCACACTTTACAGGTTAAAATGTAAGACACACAAGCACATTAACACATACAGGAAGAATCACAAACATACACTTAAGAATGATGATAAAACAACATGGATCATAACTCTCATTGAACTGAATGAATACTATGAATGAAAATCATATGTATTGTTTTGCACCCATCTACAGTAGGGACAGACATTGCAGACTTGCTTAGGCTATAAATGCTGTTGTGTGTGGCATTAGCTCATGCTATATACTTGGCCCTATAAACATTAGATAAATAAATGAAACAATAACACAATAAAACAATAACAGGATAAAAGTAATTAGTTGTCAATATAGAAACTAAAATCAAAGAACTAGCCAAGCTATTAAAAACGTATATGTGCTATATGTGATGTTGTAGACTGGCTGTGACTGTATGTAATGTATGTAAATAATGTTGGACATGTAAATAAAAATTTTCACATTTGACATTTCATCACATCAGTGTGTACTTACTGATGAGCCTTAATCATTAATTACATTTGTCTTTTGATAAAATAACTTTTTATTTTTTTAAATCAATCTCTGAGAGGCAATCGCTTAATTTCAGATTAAATATAATAAGGTAGCAATGTGTACAGCTTGAATCAGGAGTACATTAAGTAAAAAGTAGATTTGAGCAGAAAATAAAACTGCTAATAGAATCTCATGTTTGTGCTTTACGAGAAGTGAAGACTTTCTGTCTGCCTGCTACTGTCTTTCAGTTTTCCTCATGTGACCTCTTGTCTCTCTCTGTGCCAGGTATGCATCAGCAGTGACAGACGGCTCACAGTACTTCATCCTGCTCATCATCTCTGACGGCGTGATCACGGACATGGCACAGACCAAGGAGTCCATAGTCAATGTACGGTATCACATCACATTTAAACTCTTATCTACGTTTGTTCTGATGTTCAAGCTTCATTGTTAAGACCGGTGTTGCCATGGCATTTCCAAGAGCATCTTAACTAATAAACATACAATCATCTAACAATAGGAATGTACAGTATCATAGACTGCAGCAGCAGATTAAGCCGTCAATGGCAATCCTATTAAACCAACAAACAATATGAAAAGGAGAATATAAAAGCAGTCCAGCTGCTGTATCAATTGTGTAGTGCTTTCCTCTCTCTCCCTTTGTCTCATCCTCACTAATGAGGGGAGCGAGGGAAGAGGGGGAGGTCGGCCTGGTCACCCTCCCCAGTGCACCCCCCAGTATTGCTATGTTCAGCTCTAATAACTGCTTTTATTATATATAGTTAATGTGTGTAACGATTGTGGGTGAGCTCATATATTTGGAGCCTCAGTGGCCCATCCACCCTCCCCCCTTCCTCCCCCAACGCCCCCATCTGATGTAATGTTATTGTGAAGTAAGATTTGAGAGTAATTATTTAGTAGCCCGCAGAGGATCCATACCCCCTCATATCTCAAGCAATTTGGGCATCCGTCTAATAACCACGGGAAGTTATGAAACACTGAAAAACCTTCATTCATCATTCATCACTTGAACTGTATTTAATAAACAATATTGCAATGCAGGCGGCAGTTTGGCTGCAGCTCAGGGCAGAGGAAGATGTAAATGGGAGTCATTTTTAAGCTGTCAAGCTTTGGGAGATTTAGACAAAGTTGTAGATGCATGAAATTAGAAAACTCCAGAAGTGGTCAGACGAGACGTTTTATGAAACGGGCTGCAGAGGGCAGATGGAATTGGACGAAACCCGTCTGTCTTAACAATGGGCATTGAATTTTGCTATTGAGCTTCCTTTCAATGGACTGTTAGTGTACTGTTAGTAATTCGCTGGGGTCTTTCACTGACAGCCTGCAGCTTTTAAGATAGCAAGTGGTGAAAAGAAGGAACCTTGCTTCTTCCCCCTGTCTTTGATGCGCCTATTTTGCCTTCTTCCACCCCTTACAGGCTGCGTCTCTGCCCATGTCAATTATAATAGTTGGGGTTGGACCAGCGGAATTTGATGGTAAGCAGGGTGAAGATTACGTGCACATGTGTGTGTGCATGCTTCTGTGTGTATGTGAAGGTATGTGCGTGTCTATATGTGCATGAAATAATCATTCGCCTTCATTCTACTTTCTATCTCACCACCCACATGGTTCAACCCTTCCTCATGCAGCCCTTCTTTTCTTCTCTCCTCCATTCACTCGTCCTTAATTTTCCCCCCCAGAGGTGGAGTTTTTTTGTTTTGTTTTTTTTTAATAAACGATGGCCACGTTCCTCACCTCTTTCATATGTTGTTGCAAAAACATTCATGTTTACAATTCAAGGAGCAGTCCTCTGTAAAACAAGCTCACTCACGATGAGCAATTAGCCTGCAAAGTCAACAGGATTCAGCGATTATCACGCTCATGAAGTCAGTGTGTACGGTTGCATGATGTCCCCGCGGTGCACATCGCTGGCTCTGCTTACACATATCGTAGCATGTTTCCCCCCCTTTGTGCACAGTTGTGTGCAACTTACAGCCCGACGACTTCACGCTCAACAACGCAAATTCTGTGTACTCATGCCACGTTCGGCATTGTCAACACTCCGAGGAAATGTAACCCCGCGGTACGATAATGGCTTCAGTAGATTAATACAGAACACACAAACTGCATGTCATGTTTGCTCTCAGTAGCTTTGACATGGCGGTTGGAGCCTCCTGACAGAGCGTGACTGATATGCTTTCCTCCTCAGAAATGATCGAGCTGGACGGGGACGAGGAGAGGATCTCATCCCAAGGACGATATGCCGAGAGGGACATTGTTCAGGTACAAAATATTCCCAATGACATGGCTGACTGGCTGTGAGACTGTTCGCTCAGCAGAATGTCTCCGGAGAAATGTGGGATTGGTGATTAACGAGAAAGGTCACGGTGCTTGACCCTCCGCTGTGCTCTTGTTTTCAGTCTGTCGTTTTTCTATCTCCTTTCCGCTGTCTCGCTCTTCTAATATATATCCACCTTTTCCTCTGTGTCCTTTTCATTCTGTTCTTTTTCACTTGACAATCATCTTCTCTCCTTGTTTCCTCTGCTCTCTTCCTCAGTTTGTTCCTTTCAGAGACTACATCGACCGGCGAGGAAACCACATCCTCAGCATGGCTCGACTGGCTAAGGAAGTACTAGCCGAAATCCCCGACCAGTTCCTGTCCTACATGAGGACCCGAGGGATCAAACCCGGCCCCCTTCCACCTCCTTACACCCCCTGTCCACAACCAGCTATACACCCCCTCCTCACCAGACGGGTAAGCCGAATCTAAGGGCAGAGGCCTCGCCCCAACACCGGCCAGCCGACTCTACTCTCCTCTCTCTGCTTCTTCTTTTTCCTACTCTTCACTGGAAGCTTTTGAGCACACAGCGAAGCTCGCCAGCTCTATCATGTCGCACTCGGGAACGTTTGGTCATGAGCGGTAATGCAGGTAACCCAGAGTGGACGCTTCCGTTTTTTAGAGGAAGGGAAATTCCCTCCCTCAGTGGACAAAGGTGGGGTTTTTGAAGGATCGTGGTGGGGGTCTGAGATCACCTAGCTTCACCAGGAAGAGTGGACAGAACATAAACTGACTACTCGTAGCTGTCAGCCTGAAAGGGTCTAAACTGTGGAGGCCCTTTTTTTTTTGAAACACCGTTCATCTATTTGCTATTTCTATTTCCACTTCCTCTATCTTTCACAAAGTCATGTTTCTCTATATATAAATGTTTACAAAATCGAGGACTGCAGTGGAGGATTTTTTTGCAGGAGGAAACATAATTTATACCGATCAATGTGAAAACCTTTCAGATTACTATTTTTCGGCTGCAGAAACCGGAGTTTGTGACTTTGTACAAAAAACGTTCAGGCCCAGGAGTCGCATTCTTTGTTACAGAGTGTGTATGATTTTTTTATATAAATAAATGGAGCATGTGCTAGTTTAAGAGAAAGCATGCACTGTTGTCCTGCACTCAGGGCTTTGTCCCTCCCACACAAACCCCCCCCCGGCCCCCCCGCCCTCTACCACCTCACCACAACCACCACCACAACCACCACTGCCATGTTCCATTAAGAACAAACCAGTCACCCACCTGAAATCTTCCCACACTCCTTACCTTCTGCTCCGTCCACCTGCCTTGACTCGGAAGGGAAGCTGTGCTCCCTGAGAGTCTGGTTAAATCAAATGCAGCAGGGACTCGAACCAGCCTTACTCTTTTGTCAGATAACATTCACAGGCACCGTGTTCACCATGGGTTCTGGAAATGTGGATCTCCAAGCCCAGAAGTCAAAAACACACATTTACACTACCGAACCTGACTGTGTGTTACGTTTTAGAGTCTCTTTATTTCTACAGAATGACATTGTACTTCAGAAACATTTTTTTTGTGTTATTTTACGTCTCTCTACCTCTCACTTTGTTTACTATTGCCAAAAAAAATGTTGTTTAAATAACAAAGTGTCGGCGTGTCTGTGATTTTTGGTGAGTCTGTGGAGTTCACAGTTTTACCATTCTCACTAAGTATTCACAAAATATTCGCCAAACTGTAGGTTGAGAATTATAGCACGTTGGTTGCTATCAGATCAGGTGACTCGCACCTTTGTGGTAGCAACACACTGTGAATATGTGCACAGAAAACAGTTCACCAACAGACCAAAATGCAAAGATGCTTTTTCTTTTAAGAACTACCCATATGGATCCAAGTAGTGACTATCAGCACGGTTTTTAGTTCGATATTGTCCAACATTGTAACCAAAAGCTGAAGCCAGTAATAACCACTAATCCCTAACGTTTAGTAGCATTTAGCCATTCATCTCTTAGAGGAATACTCTACAGAAAACCTGTTTTCAGTATCAAACTCCCCTTATAAAGTCTTGAAAGGTTCTTCTGAAAAGTTTGTAGCTTGCTCCTTTTGGACTGTTCCTAATCTCTGAATTGCCTGGTGTTGTGCTCATTTGCAACTGTTTCTATGGTAGGAAAATTAATTAAGCCAGTCAGAGCTTTGCAGGCAGGATTAAAGGAATTTCAGGAATACACTTATTCGCCTTCTTGCCAAGAGTTTGATGAGAAAATTGACACCACTCTCATGTCCATACTGCTATTTCGAAATAAAATCCGCTTACCGGCACTTTTAAAGCTCACCAATTAATGTATCTTTTTTTTTTTTATTCATACAAAGTGTAAAGATTACACAGTGTGGCTTAATGGGGCTCCACTGGTTGCCTGGCAACCTCACAATGACAACAAGACTCTAGAAAATTACTCCTCCTGGCTAAAGGTCAATGTTAGATTAATTCAGCAGATAAGATGCCGTATATTGTTCTGAAATTCATCACCAAAACATTTTGAATTCGCTTCTCATCCTCCATCTCAAGTTGACAAACATAACATGATATCTTAGAGTCAAAGTTGAAATAATATTTTATACTATATAATTATATATGGCCATAACGTACACATATATGATCGTTATATTATCTTGGTGAGTCCCATGTTTCTGTGAAGTAACATTGAGGATATGGAGAAAAAATTGAAATGGTAATATGGTAAAATATGTGATCCAAACTTATCTTTGATTGCTTATTATTATTATAGTTATAAATATATTTGATCTAATAAAGAAATACTTTAGATTTGAAATCAAGTTCCTAGCAACCAAAACCTTAGCTTCTGTGTCGACTGAATGACAATTCAGTCTGATTATCGGGCTCATGGAAATCTAAGTTCAAGGTGAAAAAATAATGAAAACATCCATTGAAATCAAAATTAACCACCGCACACTGTAATGACTTTACTGTGACTTTATTAATTAAGTCACAGTAAAGTCATTACAGTGTGCGGTGGTTAATTTTGATTTTCACCTTGTATGTGCCTGCGACCAACCAGCACCTGACTGAAAACACTGGCTGTGCACGGGGAGTTCTGTCCTTTTACATCCATAGAAATGTTTCAGTCCATCCTGCAACATAAATCATTCACTAGCATGGGTACCTGAGTTACATGCGTTGCTCACACCTACACTTGCTTATGCCGGTCGGTGCTGCTGACAGCAGCTGCCGACCTTCATAATGGAGCAAGCCGCCAACTTTTTCGGGGTGACCTTTCAAGTCCACAGTTGGTGAATATTTGATAATGAAAACCTAGTTTTTCAGTGCAGTATTCCTTTAAAAATGGAG
This sequence comes from Thunnus thynnus, assembly GCF_963924715.1. Taxonomy (NCBI): domain Eukaryota; kingdom Metazoa; phylum Chordata; class Actinopteri; order Scombriformes; family Scombridae; genus Thunnus; species Thunnus thynnus. The sequence continues at coordinate 28,578,696 of NC_089521.1, read as the reverse complement.
GAAAACTCCGACCCAAAACAGGTAACTGCACTGTCACTTTTATTCAAGTTTCAGGGTGAAACACTGATGCAGCCCTGCTGTTTTGCCCAATGTGACTTTAAGCAAAGCACAAACCATTTCCTATGAGAGAGGCTACAGTCACTGTACCCAGAGGTCCCTTTGTAACTCAGCCTCATGTAAATGTGTGAAGAACAGCGTTTATACGTTTTACTCTATATCTCTGTACTACAAACTGTAGATCTTATCAGTACTATTTAGGGCCCTATTCAGTCAAGTCATCAATGTAAGAGACGGTTTACAACATTTTTCTAAACGCACGCCTCAAAATCATCATATACATCTTAGCTGATGATGCTTAATTTAAAAGTCTACTTATAAACCGCTTGTGAAACATTTTCTTAGACATTTATACACTGTACAAATTTTTGCCTTTTTTGTGTATCGGTCAATATACTGTATGTGTAATGCTGCTTCTTTACGGCTGATATAAGTATTACATTTTATACCGAGGCCTGTAATCATATTTAAATCATGACTAACAGGCCTTATTCATGTTTATACATAAGTTATTCATATTTAAATCATGAACGACAGGCCTGTATTTTTTTTATAAGCAAATGGTTAGATAATCATGTATGTTTCATGTGTACAAGATGTTTAAAAGTAGACCTAGTGACAAAGTACACTTGGTAGCGTTATTTCTCTGCCAAATTCGACATATTGTCAAGTGTAGCGTCTCGTGGTTGGCTGAGACTCATCCCAGAAAAAACTGGTCATCCAGTTTGACTGAATAGGGTCCCCCAGTGTGGGGAGAGGTGGTCTGATAGGTTTTATACTCTTATGTATTGTTGTTTCATTGCGGGGACCCCCATGTGACAGTGGGGATGTCGAATTGCACAATGTAGCACCGGTCTCATGACTGGTATTGGAATAAAGCACCACCAGACTGAACCAGATCAGGCAGGAACAGTCTTTTTATATGTGTACGTGTATATATATTCTGTATATACTGTAATGTTTTTCGGGAGAGTTGTGTTGCAGTGAACTGCCGAGACTCTGTGACTCTCCTCCTGAAACACAAGGCAGGGCCTTTCATTTATTTATCACGACAACATGTCAACTTCATCTCACACCCACACTCTCATATATACTGTACATCCAGTACATGTATTTGTATATGAAACATGCATGACACTTACATAACGAGGCGAGGGTAGAGTGAAGATTAAGGGTGCTTGTTTTCTCAGAGAAACAGTGGTTTCGGAGATAATGTCACTTGGTATTTATTGTAGCATCAGACCCTTTAAAAGCAGGGTTTCTCAATCTTTTCGCCACATTTTCAACATGTCAAGTTGTGATGGGAATTTTAGTATGACATGTCTGTTTTCAAAAGCTTGGAGGAAACTCTAAATAGATATATAGAAACTAGAACCACTCAGTAATTCATATATCTCCGTTAAGGCTGCGCAATCCACTAAATTTGTATTTTAATTTGCATCTGGATGTTCATATCGCAGTTTGCACATCAGAACCTTTGTACAAAGTGTTCAGTAGTTCATGAGAAAATGGCAAAAATGTTCATAAATCTCACAAATCATTCCTAAAGTCCTGGATTTCATTTAAATCTGTTTAAAAGATATCTTGCAATCAAACAACTCGGACCAGAAACATAAGATTCTTAGCTGAGATACAGTAAAGATTGAAACCAACTGACGGGTCACTAAGGCCCGCCACCTTACTTACTGTTGCTTCCTACGCTTTTCTATTCCCGCCTAGCACATATGTGGTTTATAATTATAACAAGGGTCGATTTATCATTTTAAATTCTTTATCGTTTTTAAAACAATGGCTCCTTGATTTCTATCATAGGTTCAGCCTCCTCACAGTGGGAAAATACTACACAGTGGATGAGCTGGTCTTGAACTTGGTAACTGTTGTAGTTCGTTAATGATGTGCTCCTTGGCCGTAGATGTAATACCTGGTTACAACTGTAGATTGTAAACCAGTAAACCAAACACGCTAATGGCTGCAGCTCAGATAAACACCCAGTTTATACCTCCCTTGCACTTTTGCCCTTGTGGTTTTGATTATGGAAACACTGCAACATGCAGCGTGCATGAGGACAATTAATTTGACAAAATGTTTTATAAATATAACCTCATCTTTATGTGGTGAGGTTGAAAATCTCAATGACTGCACAGCTCCATCATATAACTACATTATAGATATTAAAGCGTATAGCTCTTTGCTTTGACATGCATGTATTTGCCCTCAGGATGAGGAAATTGAATACCGTTCGCATAGCAACTCAGTGGAGTTGAAGTCTTAACATGTACTGCTGGGTTTGTCACATGCCAGTGCAATGTGTGAAATCACTGTTCCTCTGAGGCTGTGTCAGTGTAGGAGTAACAATCAAAAGCATTTATTGTGCAGGAGACTACAAGGCGAGAAAAAACCCCTGCGCTACCGGTGGACAAACAGATTTAATGAAGTAGGCTTACACCTCGCTGCCTCCCACCACCCATCGCTGCATCCATGTCACTCTGCCAAGGCGGTACCATGTCAGCATGCCAGGCCATATGAACACTCATGTAATCTTCACACATATAAAAATGAAAGTTGTTTACTGTGCGATATAATATAAACAAAGTGGTTTAATTGAATGCTCGTGATGAATATCCTGTTTTATCCTGATGTATTTTTATAGCATGCATTATGTTGCATGGGTAGATTTTTTTTCTAACAGAGACGAACCAATGGGTTTAAAAAAAAAGAGAGAACAATTGTAATATGACATCTTTGTGTGTTCTTTATGAGTACTTTTAGAGAACGTTTTGCCTTAAAAATCTCACTGATCAATCTTGGAATTGTGCAATGCCTTCAGATGTTTCTTTTGAAGACTGATTTCTTGTTCTCTGTTTTGCTTTTCTTTTCTTTTTCTTTTTTTCTTTTTTTGGTACGCTCATGCACAGCCACTCCTCTGTCAGACTCATCAGCATTGTTCTCTCAGATCCAGTGGTTGAAGTGATGTGAATAAGAGGGAGAATGATACGAAGAGAAAAAAAAAAAAAAAAAAAAACTGGGCTGTCTCGCTCTCAGCAAAGGCACAGAATCATTCAGCTGGGAATAATGTCCAGCCTCATACAGCCATGTTTAAACCTACAATAGATCTGCATTTTACTGGGAAATGAAATCAACTGTTACTTTTTGGATAAGGGTGATTCATGGCTTTTGCATGATCTTTGTAATTACACTATAAGACTGATCAAAAATTATTTGTCCATTGATACATGCAGTTATATTTACATCTTTAATTAGCTCTTGGTTAGTAATATTACAAGACAGCACAGGTTTTACTGTTCCTATATGAAATATTGAAGCCACTAAAGATCGATTTAAAATGACTATTTCTGTAAGAATTGAACTCTTTAAATAAATATTCATATCAAACCCTTTTTGTTGTTGCTTCTATGCTCTAAAAAGAAACTGAATTACAACTAATTAGGGGTTTCTTCAGTCTCAACGGGGAGCCGGTGAGTACCTTGCAAGAAAAAGTATCATTAAAACTTTTCCATGAAAGTATCCAAAGTGTTAATTAACATCATTAACGTGTTTATCTGCATGGTGAGCTGTTGTATAAAAAATAACAGTTTCTCTTTTTAGAGACGTTTTCTGTGTTGATAGGCACCTGTTCTGGTTGATGATGCCAGTATGATTTGTTCAAAACAGAGCCAGCACACCGGAATAGGTGTATTTCACACCATTACACCTTTAAAGTGCACATTTCAAGATTTAATATGTTATAACGGGGTGACAAGCCGTCCCGTTCCAAAGACTCCTCCGAACGTGGCTCAGGAATGTGTCCTTCTTTTGCTTGATTCATTGTCATCCTTTACGGCCTCAGTGTCCGAAAATCAATAGCGGGCCATGTTAGTTGTTTAATGGTGCTTTCAGGTGGATGCTTGTCAACAGGTAAAGTCATGAAATATCACATGACCATCAGCAGTCACTAATAAATAAACACTCACGAGCACTTTATTTAGCACCTGTGCAATCTAATGCAATCCAACACAACAGCTCTGCCATAAATTCTACTTTTACGAAGCTTATACATTTTTAGTTTTTGTTGTCAGAAAGTTGATAATTCTACTTTATGTTTATTATTGAGGTTGTAGTGGGGGGAAGGGGGAGGAGGGGGGTTACTGGAGTGTATTATATGTTAATGAGGTGGGCAAAATATTAGGAACACTCTTCAATATAATGCACTCCAGGGCTGTTGTGTTGGATTGCATTAGATTGCACAGGTGTTCCAAACAAAGTGCTCAGTGATTGTGTACGTAATTATCAGGACCAATCAAAAAGCCCCTGCAGGACATAAATAACTGAAGCCAGCCATGAAATCCATCATTTGCTCATGTTAGCAGCCTGTATATGTGATTCATCACAGAGCATTACGAGCTTTCCATCATGTGTGGAAGTTTAAATGTCCATTTGCACCGGTTTACTACTGGTTTACTGCTTAACGGGTTTAGGGGAACTTTGTTATGATGAGCTTGGAAACATTTGAATTGAATTGACAAGGACTCCCATAGTGCATCATTGAGCTGTTTTCACATTATAGCAGAAAAATTAGGCTCCACACAGAATTATTGCAGGGAGCCTGTTGGAGCGAACCAATTGGCAAATAGAAATTTGCAAAAACGTAACTTATGGTGCATTCAATTCAAGTCAGAGGTTGGAAATTTCCAAGTTGAAAATTCCCAATTCCAAGCTCAAAGCGTTCCACGACTCACGACATCAAATGCAAACAATCGACATGGCAGGCAGCATTTATTTTATTTACAGTGTTTTTAGGTACAGGAAATGACCTTAGTTTGATTACTTACCATTCATGGTGTTGACCTCCATGTTCACTTCTGAAGACGCTGCCATATTGAGTGACGTCAGAGCTTCTGCTTCACAGTGAAGTCGGGGAGCATAAAATCGGCCTCCAGTCGGAGCTCCGGCTTCGAGAGCAGTTTCATCACACTTTCTCAAGTAGGAGGTCGCAAATTTTAGACTTCAGAGTTGTCTGAAACACAGAATAAGCTTCTAACTATTTGCAAGGTTTATAAACTCTCCTGATCTGATTCCAAGTCAAATTTACTTTCTCAAAGACCATTATGAGCTACATTATGAACATTTTCAATATGATCATGATTGATTATTGTATTGTTACATTTAGAAACACTCCTCATTATATATTATTATCTGCACTTACAAAGATGAGTCAGGTCAAAGTTCATGATAGAATATTTGAACATATCTGGTCCTCCAAAGAACACACTTTCATTACTTGCATTCTTATTAGGATCCTGAATGGGAATGCCACTCGTCTTTTTATATTTATGCATCAAAAGCAATAGTATAAGCCAAGTATTCTGACACTTAATTAGTTAGTGCATTTAGGCTAATTTGAATAACTTGCAGGCTTTCACACAGTCTAATTCTGCTATCTTTACTGTAGCTCAGGCATCATTTAATTATCCTTGACTGCTGGAGAGTTCCAGTTTAAAGTATGTTTTGACTGTCGGTGAAAACTTTATATCTTCAAAATCTCATTGTTTCAGGAACTAATAAAAAGGGGCCTGCGTGTAGACTCAAAGAATTGTCTAGTTTATCTAAAGGGTTTTGTGTGTATGAAGTTTTCACATGACAACAGCAGCCAGACGCTGGTGGAAGTGTACTGGCAAATACTGAAGGGTTTTCTCACAGAGCCATCTGGAGTTTACGGTTGGAGGGTTTCTCAAAGCCCTTTTACTTTTTACATTATATGACACTGACATTCTTTGTACGATCACATTTTATGGAACCTCTGCTTCATTATTTAGTGCTGTTTGAAGTGTCAAGAGAGACAAAAAAGCAAGTACATGATTTTTCCAGAACAGAGATAACAGTAGACCATGGTACCATCTGCTTCATGGTGCAGGAAATCAGACCTCCAATTGTATAATCCATATAAAAAAAACAAGGTTTGTGCACATAAGCATCATGTTTTGTTTGCAACATTTTGTTTACTGAACTGACCGCCCAGTAAGAAATACGATGTGTGTGAGTATAGTAGCGTCCTGACTATAAATACACATTCTAATGTTTCTCTATTAAATCAGAGGCATTTCTGCCTTATTATCTGGCACAGTTGTTACACGCTTTCACTCAAATGTCACATGACGGATGCACTGAAAACGTCCGATGATTAGAGACCGCGGGCCTTGATGGATATGAATTGTTTGCCTCCTGCTCTTCAGAATAGCAACAAAACAATTGCTTGATGCTGTTGGGAAGTGATCTGACATGCTAAGAGCGTGGGTTGCTTTGTAACAAGTGACAGCGTGCTAATTACAGCCAGTAGACTTTTTTTTTTCCCTTTCCTCGTTTCAGTCCTGTCCAAGATTTTAATGAGCGCCCATTGCTGTCTTCTGTGTATGTTTATCAGCATATGACTCTTAACTTCATGTTGAGTTATTATGTTATTATGGTTGACTCCCTCTTAAAGCTATAATCAGAAACTTTAATTGACAGCCCTACACACACACACACACACACCAAAAGCATGATAAGCAAAAAAAAAAAAAAAAAAAAGCAAAATTAGTAGTACTGCAGGTACTACAAAATTTTTGTAGTACCTTTCAGAAAAATAAAAATATACCAATGAAAAAGGTGAGTAAAAACAACAATAAAAATATATACAGCACATATATATTTCATGTAATATTAAAATATATATGAAACCAATAGTTAGTAAAGGTAAGACAGATATCTGCAATAAAACACTGCAGAATTAAAAACCTACATAAAGACAACAATTAACCGATTCACATCATAATCGTTTTCCTTTAAAGCAGCTTCAATGAATATTTTGATTAATTAACAGGATCATATGACTGAGGGGTCACCCACTACAAAACCACAGTTTGTAGTTCATCCGACTCTCTTCAGAGAGCTCTATGCTGCATTTTAGAGTGTTTCAGCTCATTGTTTTGGTTTTCTGGCCGCCACTTCACTGTTTTGTTACAGTGTTACCACTCTCAAAGTATCATTTTTCGTACCAGCAGGAAGCTGTTGTCAACAAAAGAGCTTTATAATCCCACTGTATGATGCCTGGCCAGCACCAAATGACAGACAAACAGAGTTAGCAACAAACCAATGAGGACAGTGGAGCATTTAGCTGGTAAAGAGCCAGATATTTCCCTCATGAGTTGGTGGTGGAGACCAAAAACAGAGCTAGAAGAGAGTGAATATTGGAATTACATTCATCAGGTCGCCAGAAACATGACTTCAAATGAATGATAATGTTGTCCTGTATCCGCTGAATGTGTAACGAGCCAACTTTTTCCTAACATGTTTGCAATGAAGTGATAATATATCAGTCACAGCTTGTTTCTGCTGGTCTCATGTGGCAGGAAATTATTACAGGTTTAAGCAAAAATTCCCAAAATTTACTGGTTACAGCTTTTCAAATGTAAATATTTGCTAGTTTTCTTAGTTGTCTATGATAATAAACTTAGTACTTTTGGGTTTTGGACAAAACAATGTTCATGTGTTTGAGTACATCATCCTGGGCTCTGGGAACTTGGAGCATTTTTCACTACTTTCAGCTTAATCAGTGAAAATAATTATTAGCTATAGCCGTAAAAGCAAGTCCACAAAGGTGTGTTTTCAGAGGCAGTTGAAAATATACTGATTTAATCTACTTTCATTTTACAACTTGTGAATCTAAATAAAGATAGAAAATATCTTTCAGAAATGTAATTTCTCTTAAAACAGACTAATTTAGTGTTTTACATTGCTCCATCAGACCCTGCTTCATCTTATTTGACACAAAAATTAACTTTTTAATATGCACCTCTCAGGGAATCACACATCCTAGCTGTCACACTACAGGGACCACCTGCGTGGAGCGCTGAGACTCTGAAGCAATAAAGCAGACTTGAACAACCTCAGCATGAATCTAATATCACTTGAGCTGATATGGGGAGGTACTCGAGTCTCCAAGCTGCCATTTCTGCCAGTTTTATTTCCCTTGCTCCCCCTTATCAGCTCATCAACTGTGAGCTGTCTGCATGCTGAAATAGGTGGTGATGAGTAATGGAATAAGGAATAGTGTGTAAAATTTTGATGACGCGCACCTCAAAAACCCCGCAGCCAGCACACAAACGTACACCAACCCTGCAGAAGGCAGCGTCTGTCCGATCGACTCAGAAGGTACAGGGATAGACACGACCTGGCAAGTACAAGGCATAGTTAGGATGAATATGAAACATCTCCCCTGCTATTCTTTGAAGCAGGGAAGGGGGGGCATGTTGCTAAATATAACCAGAGCGTTTTGTGCCTGTCGTTCTATTTTTACACAAGCTTAGGCCTTCCTGGGCTGTGGTTGTCTTTTCTTAGACTGTTACATAATAATCAAATCTTAAGGCATGAGGCAATGATGCACAGTCAGATCCAGAATGAAATATCCCATCATCCAGTCAAGACTGAGTATTCAGTGTTACGATAAAAAGTCTAAGAGACAGATTTGAAAGGTTTTGATGCAGGATATGTTGTATTGGATCTCTGTGAAGCATCGTGGTTGTTTTTGTATAAGACTAATGTGCGTTGGATTCTTGACAGGGTTAAACAGCCCAAAGGACAGTTTGTCAGCTCGGATGGTTGACAGGGAAGGAAAGGTAATGAGTTAGTCTTCGGGGAGACATGTCATCTTGAGTATGCAGAAGTAACAACACTAAAGAGCAAAAAACGTTGATTTTCAGCATTAAAATATGTGCCTTGGGACAGTTAACATTCACTGCTTGTCCTCATATAGTGAAAAACAAGCCAGCAGAGCCTGACCAGATGTACAGTTCCATAAAGACTCAATTGGAAAAAACTGGAGAATGTAAATGTGACAGCGCCATGAAGGATTTTCTAGAGATGTGGCTCCATTTCAGAGCTTATATAATCTTTATACAGATCTGTGTGAATGCCTGAATGCATATTTTTAACCAATTCAATTCTGCTTTGTACTGTCAACGAAACAGCATGATGAAAAGTGTCATTTTGAGTTTTGATTCTCTATTTTACATATTTGACAAAGATTCGTTGATGTTTACAGACATTGGACTTGCTTTATAAACCCCAGAAATGGCTTCTGACCGCTTGAATGAAAATGATTCTCTTTAATTAGATGTTTTTGAAGGAGAATCACAACTATGATTCAGTACATGTTAAAGGGGTTCATTATTTCAAGTTCCACAAATCAATATTTTTAAATATTAACAATGGCTCAAATGGCTACGTGTAAGCAGTTGTTCATTGTGAATACCCCACAGAGAATTATCACCTTGCTGTGTAGCGCTACGCAGCTTCTGAGCCTCTTTTACATCACTGTTTTGGTTGTGCAACCTACAAATTTTTCTCTCTAGAACCCTGTTTCCAGTAGCAGTTAGCTGTTTTGATAAACAGCTAACTGCAAAGCACCAAACAGAAGAAAAAGTTGATGTTGGTAGCGACCATTGACTGCATATACATATGGACGATGCATCTCCACTTCCTGCCACTATGCAAAAGTGAAGCCAAAATATCTCCTTTGCGGGAGCTGCCATCTTGCTTGTGTGACGCCATTTGGAGCAAGAGTCTGCGCAGTAGAGTCGGGAGGCAGGATAAAGGCCCGCAGGACACAACCCTTCAGCCATCCCGCCATCCGATGGAAGTTTGAGAGTGGCTGTCACAATTGTCAATCATGACATCACACCTCCTTTTTTATATCATCAAATAACTAATTAAAAACAAACTTATTAGAAAAACGAACACTTGAACATACATCAGCGTGATAATAAAATGACAGAAACCATCTTTGGGAAAAATTCATTTGATGTGTACTTTTTTAGTACAGATTTTTTAGTTTGGCTCATGTCCCATCTGCTAACATGGAGGGGGCAGGACTTATGATCCATACTGCAGCTAGCCACCAGGGGGCGATCAAGATGTTTTGGCTTCACTTTTAGGCAGCTGTCATGACGTCCATATTTGTATACAGTCAATGGTAGCGACTAGCTGGTGAAGAAAGTGAGACATAAATAAAAAGATAAAAAGAGACTGAATGTTGGACTTATGTTCATCAGATGGACTGAAACACATTTCCAAATTAATGCTAATGTGGCTAATGAATAGGCGATTGTTTAAACAACAGTTAAAACAACTTTTTTAGGTGATATCCAAAGTACAATGTGTGATTTTCAGCTTGCTATCAAGTTCTTCTCCCCCCATGTAGCCAAAAAATTAAATGCAAGTTTAAAACCCCACTGAGTGTTGATCTTGATATTAACATTAACTCCAATGACTCATTTAACATGACAGGATGTTGGTACTGCAACACCAACTGAGAATCAACACCCAACTTTTCTCTGCACAGCTTTTAGACTCTCTTACCTCAGTGTTTGGTTCTCCAGCCCGAAAGGGATACCTTTTATGGGATAAACAGATTAGAAAATGCAGCTGCACATTACAATGCATATTTAATCAGACGTGTGACTTTTTCATCAGCAGAAATACTGTCACTTCCTTGCTCTCACCCTGCTCTCATTATGTCTTTTTCACACCCGCTGTTGAAAGTTAGTCTGTTGTAGAGGCGGCAGGATGAGAGAAAGTTAGTACACCATAGAGGGAAATCACTCAGTCGGTCATGGGGGGGAACACGTTGGACATATAGGCTGATATCTAACAGTGAAACACAGTCAGAGGGAAGATTTTTCATTACAGAGAGAAGTCACAGGAGACCGACTTCTCCTCGCCTCTGTCATCTGACTACTAGACTGGACAGAGGGAGGAATCACTTGAGTGAGACGTGCTCAGGTGACCAATACAAGCGAGGCATCTCATGGATTCCCATCACCAGCACTGAGATTAAATGTTATTGGACACAAAGTCATCCTTTCTCTGTTGTGCTGCAGATTTTATAGACAAAAAATATCAAAAAACAGATCGAAACGTCCTCTGTAATTTCTAAGCATAAGCTATGTGCAAAATGAGATGAACAAGTGAGTAATAAATGATTAATGGTCAATTTACTGGTGGGCCTCTGAAATATTGAGAGAGAACTCAGCCATGAAATGCAATGTAAATGGATCTATTTATAGTGTAGCAGAGGAAGTCATGTGGAACAAGCTAGTCGGGGGTTCCTTGTTCGTATAGCTTTTAGAGGCAAATGACAGGGGAGAAAAGAGGGGGAAAAACACACACACTACACCCACATTTGCATGTAAAGCCACTTTTCATGAGAACATTAAACTTTTAGACGTGCACAGCAGGAATAGCAATAAATAATTTCCACATTGAGAAAGATGGAAAGGCCCCAACTCAACTCCCATGTCCCCTGTAGCCTCCCACGCCTATTAACTGCCGCCCCACACCCCCCCCACCCCCCACTTTGTCTCATGGGATTGTTTGGGAGTGAAAAGCAAGGGAAGTGACATGTTAAAACCTCTTTTTATTAATTCTCAGAGAAAGGAGGGTTTGGCGGGTTGTCACAGCAGCTGATGGAAGCAGGGAGACTGTGTGATGCACATTCTGATATCAAACAGCGGATATGAAGGATGAATAACTTAAACCACAAATCCTCTAACAGTAATAAAATATTATTGTGTTCGAACCACAGAGGAAGGCCAGGAGAGGAGTGTAGACCCAAGGGTCCCTTTTATTATATTATAACCATACTGGGAGTCGATGTAATGATAACTTCTGTTACAAGAACTACATGACATTACAATGAGTGCAAAAGATTATGGAAGTATGTGGCCAGTTCTGTAGTTAGGATCCATACTTACATATAGTTTTGATCTTGTATTAAAATTCAAATTTGAGCTTTAATAAATGCCTCCTGCACAGTCGTACTTACCAACTCGATTTATAACACTGATCAAGACAAAAGAACCTCCCCGGGTGATCAATAATTTAAGATTCAGGGTAATTCCAGCCTCCTTAATTTGATGTCACTCACTGTAGCCATAAATGGGGTGCATTATTACTGTATGGCATGCAATCGTTAAAGTAATTTGTAGTGCACTGCCATCTACTGGTTACTCTGCTCACATGCAAGTGTTTGTCAACCTATTTGGCTGGTTTACTGCATACATTGTCCATAAACTACAAAAGTACTGTAAGTGGACACCCAAATGTTATTATTGAACATTTAATTCCAAAATTAAACTGAATTCTTCATACATGTTATCAACCCATCTATAATTTTTCTGTCTGGTCTATTCTTTACACGTAACATCTATTGCACATCTGTCCTTCTGGAAGCAGCTGAGAAGAGGAGGTTTCTTCCATTTTTTTCCTCATTGAAGAGTTTTTTGGGGGGAGCTTTTCCTTATCAACGGTCCAAGGATAGAGAATGTTGTATACAGATTGTAAAGCCCCCTGAGGCAAATTTGTGATATTGGACTATACAAATAAAATTGATTTGATTCTACGTGGGAAGACTTTCCTCAGGATTTTGGAGCCTTGCTGCAGGGATTTGCTCATATTCAGCCACAAGAAGCCCAGAGCCCTGAACTCAACACTATCCAACACCTTTGGGATGAACTGGAACACCGACTGAGAGCAAAGCATTATCACCAAACCCTAATGCAGGCCAGTCCAGTTCTTCCACACCTAACTGGGAGAACCTATTTTTTATGGACCTGGCTTTGTGCACAGGGACACTGTCATGTTGATTCAAGAAAGTGTCTTCCATAAACTGTTGCCACAAGGTTTGGAAGCACACTATTGTCTAAAATATCATTTTATGCTGTAGCATTGAGATTTCCTTAAGGTGTCTTGGCCAAAAGTTTACTAAAGTATGCAGACAGGAGTTTTTATCACTGGCTGAGCGAAGAAACCCATCAGATCTTAATCATATAGGCCTGCTAATCAGATTTACAGTTTAAAACTTTAGCAATTTAAAACCAATCAGTTTCTTTTGGACATTCATAAAAAAAGACTTTTGCTACAAGAAATACTGTCTGGGAGAGCTTAATCAGCTCGGTCTGCTACACCCAGTGGACCCAAAGGAGACCACAGCCATGCCTGGAGCAGCGCTGGAGAGGAAACATTGGAAGTGATGTGACAGGACGTGGAAGCGCGGCAAGCACAGAGGAGTGCAAGCTAGGCTAACTGTTAACCTATACAAACCGGCAGTTCCAACAGTCATGCTGCCTAATGTTCTCTGGACAGCAAAATGGATTATGTAACTCCCTCAATAGAGCTGGTCACTTGTTGACCTGCAAGAGTTGTCCGCATCCAACTGAGACATGAACTTTTCTCTCTAAATGCACTTTAATGCACTGTGGTGCTAACTGTTCATTCCTTTTTTGTTTGTTTTGTTTTGTTTCTCTTGGGATTTATATGTTTTTATCATTTTTTAAAGGGAATTTTTAGATAGACATTGTATCTTTATCCTTTCTGTTGTTGCACTACTGTGGGCTGGGAGGAAGAGCATTTAGTTTTTTTATGTATGCAAATACACAAGAAAACTTAATCTTGAATCTTGAATCTTATTCTTGTGTGCTATTCCTTCTTAGTCCTGTTTTCTATTTGGATACATTATATGAGTCCAACTTGTGATGTAAGTGGTTAAAATGACTGGAGAAGAATTGGTTGCTGTTCCTTAAGTTTACAGGAAATTCCACCTGTTTGATCCAAGTAAATATTCCTTTGATGTCCTGGTGGCTAAATTGTGTAAAGTCTATTCCAGTGATTCCAGCGAGGGGTCGAGACTGTTTAAGGGGATACAAGATCAATTTGAGGGGTTGCAAAATGATAAACAAGTTCAGAAAGAAGGAAAAACATAGTTCTGATTCACAAAATGAAGTTTCCTTCTCCTGACTTTTCCACTTTTAAATCCTGGAGAATTTTACATTTGAACTAAGCAGACTTATGGCAACATTTGTCTGGGCTTTGTCAAAGGTGGCGTCCACAGGTTCAGACATTGCAAACTCCTGGTGAAGCCAAAAGGTCCATTACCACTACAGCCCTGCACTTTGTGTGTCTGTACTGTGTATAGTTGAATCAAATGTATTATATCAGAGTAACTAGTTCATTAAAGGCAGAGAAATATCTGGGAAAATACCACTATCTGCAGCTGAGAACTGGAAAGGTTAAACAAAGCTTTATCAGCGTGTTCATCACTCAAAATAACTTTCCAGACAGGAAAGCTGTGTGATTATCAGTACAGTGACGAAGCCTAACCTCTCCTGCATGGGAACAGTCCACCTGTCACCTGGTGATATTAAGAGACTGGAAGAACTGATGCCTGACACGGTAACAGTCCGGACATACAGGCGAGATGAGAGGCCTCTGGCTGCTGTTAGTGCTTGTGGCTGCGGCCAAAGCTGAGAGGGTCTTCACTGGGTGAGTTCATCTGTGCACACTGTAGGAGGAGGCACTCACTGTGGTTTTATTATACAGTTTTTAGATTTTCATATTGAAATTCTGAAATTGTCAGTTTGATGTGACTTCGAATGTATGATTTTATATCGACTGTGACCTTTGAAGCCCAACTGGGGGTCTCATTGCTCTCCTCAGCAGGATACTTTTTTCTGTCTAATTATGAAACTTTTCCTTGAGAAGAAAAATACTCATTTCAAGAATATACGAATATAATATTGATATAATAAAGGAGTGTGACGCATAAAAAATCATCTCCAATGGCCCAAAAATATATTTAAACTTGTTATGATGCTTCTACAGAATGTTAACTATTGTGGTTTGGGGAATAATGGTGTTTCTGGTATTAAAAAGTTAATTTTCTCACAAAAAAAAGAACTACTATAACAGAATAATTCTTATTTGTGCTTTAAAATTTCAAGCAGGGACTTTTACAGTCCATTAACTCACTATCCACTTCTGTTTGGAGGGAGCAGATGCAGTGTTAGTTATTCAATAAAAAAAGGCTTTATTTCCCTCCATTAGATGCCGTCTATTCAGCATTTCAAATATCTGCAGAAGCTGAAGAAGCACATTGTTATTCTATAGGTATAGAGTATGATATTTATTTAATGTTTATTTGAGTAGGGACAAATAAGTAGCATAAAGTAATGCCACACAGCATTTAAAGCCTAAGCTAGTTTGCAATGTTTGTCCCTAGATGAGTCTTTAGAATACATAAAACTTAACAAACAATTCACAAACAATGATACAATAAAAGTATAAAACGACAAGCACCAGATCACTCATGACTGTACGACTGATCCCTCTTTAAAAACTGCTTCAATTTCAATTAAAATGATCCCAGTCATTTGAGTTCTGTAGGTGACGAGTTTCAGATGTTGATCCGTCTAACAGACAAAACCATCTGTCCGAATGAGGATTTACAAAAGGGCACCTGGTGTTACTGAGCCAAAAACCCTGAGAGGTACCACCAGGTCACTGAGCACCTGAGGGATCTGGTTATTTAGGCATTTATAGATGAGTTTTAGAGGAAGATGAAATCATGATTACAGTGTTATTAAAAGGTATGGAGTGGGAGTCATAGGTCTGAGCACCAGCTGTTCTAGTGTTCTGTACAATTAATCGCTTGTAAAATCGCATCAACTCAAAACCTGAAATGTAAATATGAATGTTTAAAAACTGAAATGATTTTCTTCCAGAGATCAAGTCATCAGGGTCAATGTGCAGTCTGAGGAACAGATCCAACTCCTGCAGGCTCTGGAGACTAAAGAGGAGTGGGAGGTACACACACACACACACACACACACACACACACACACACACTGCGTTGAGTATACAGCACACACACCTAAGTATGTTCAAGTGTTCTCAGCTGCTTGTGCCAAACAATTTCTCATGAACTTCCAACAAGTACAAAAGGCAAATCGAGTTCAACTTGAAATAATCCACCAGACTTTACATGGGTTGGAAGGTTAACAGAGTTATCTCCACATGTCTGAAAGTCAAAAACTCTCAGAGGGCTAGTTAGTGTTTCATGCTTCATCCTCCAATGCATAGATTAACCTCTTATTCAGGTCTTTTTACCAAATGTTTTGCAGCTTCACTAAGATGCACATTAATGCAAAGTCAGAACAAGCAAGTATAATAAATGTATCTATGTATAAAAGTCTTTAATAGATCTTTCCTGAGCCTCTCAGTGCTGGCCTGGTGTATCCGGTACCTTCTTCCTGACCACAGCAGGGAGAGAAGGCTGTTAAAATACCACAATACTCTTAAAATCAATTCTGGGAGTCGGTAGAGGGAAGCTTAAACCGGATGGATATGTTCATGCATACTGGATCTGTTAGAGGTTACAACATTGAGAAATTATTAAAAAGACATATTTAAAAGACATGCTTCACATGTTTTTTCCACAAAAAAGTCAATTAAAAGTAGCCGTGATGCCACAAATGATGCTCGTAGATACATGGCTTAGATTCAAACTTAAGCTGAGCACAAAGAAACATGAAAACAGCCTTCTAGTGTCAAACTCTGCACATGCATCATCCGCATCCACACAGTGAAGCTCAAGCATCCAACTGAAGTATAAATAAGCAAAACACATCTTAGAAGAAATTACTTTACTGGTCATCACACCCCTATTGTACCTTCTCAGACTGGGTCCCTCTGAAATGTGGGTTTATGGTCCAGATTGTTATTTGACACTCTTGACATGGATTGCAGGTTCCCTTTGAGTGTTATGCGTGTTTTCCAGTCAAATTGGTGATTTCTCATATTATATTTTCTACATCTAATCCCAGCTGGACTTCTGGCTCCACCCCGTCTCCATTGAGCTTCCTGTCGACATCAGAGTGCCCAGCTCCAGTTTGAGCGCTGTGAGGGACTACCTCCATGGCCACAACATCCCCTTCTCTGTCATGATTAGCAACCTTCAGGTTTGTAAAGCCCCGAAATCAATTATATATTAACACAAATTCTCTGACATCACTCCATAAGTAGAAGAGGGCAGTTTTTAAACCCAGGACACTGATTACAGTGTCCTGGGTTTAAATTTGATTCTCAGAATGAAATTATAATTTTCTGAATTGAAAATCTCTTGTATGTCACATTTAGGAGCGTCTTGATGAGGAGAAAGCTGAGATGGAGAAGAACCGGATAAGGGAGCGCGGCACCAGGAGCTTCAACTTTGGAGCTTATCATCGTCTGGAGACGGTAGGCTACTAACACAGAATCTGACATTGTTAAATCCCTCACACTTATTAGCTCAGAAATCTAGTATTGTGTCTTTTCATCATTCATCATCAATAACACATTAAGCATAGGAAGAAATCTGTGGAAAAAGACTTACATGAGCATAACCAGATACAGTGTAGATCAACCAGTTACATTTCATCACTTTTTTCATGATAAGGAGGACAAAGGTAAACAAAAGACAGACTTTTTGCATACATATATTGTACATAATGTACTTCTGTTTAGTATCAGTCATTCCACATTTATTTGTATAACGCTCCCATTCAGATCTACAACTGGATGGACACCCTGGTGGCTCAGTACCCTAGTCTGGTCACAAAAGAGGAAATCGGGAAATCCTATGAAAACAGGCCCATGTATGTGCTCAAGGTAGGATGAATCTTCAACTTTGTGACTTTGTGATCTTACGCCGTAGTAGCATGACAACAGTGTTAAACGGACATGCAGCAATACCACATGCATGCACGTGCATGGGTGTGTCTCAGCACTGTAAGACATATGTTAGCGTTATTGCTATAGCAATGAACTGACTCTTGTATCTGGAGAAAAATCCAATATTGGAGAGCCAGTGTTGCCCACTACTAACACAGTGGAGGTGTAGATTTGACAGTTTCATGGTCAAACATATGCTTTACTTTTTAAATCAGTTTGCACTTTTGACACTTCCTGACATAAAGTGCTTTTGCAGTGTTGGATATTGTTGGTCAGCTACAGACTTCCATAGATCCTTGTGTATTTCAGCTCTAACATTTTCATACTTGTATTATTTTAGATTATTTTTATGTGAGTAAATAAATTTTCTCTGTCTGTGTACTTCTGTTTGCAAACTGGCTTGCTTCCCCTCGAGGGAAGAATAAATTATCTTTAATTGAATTTAATAAAATTTTTATGGCTGCATAAAAATGCTAATTCAGCCTGACATACAGTATCTGATGTTTTTAAAAACTTTGGAATCTTAATGTGAATTTTAACTGCAGTTCTGTGGGATTGAACAAAGCTTGTTTACAACCACATGAGTTTTCACTCTGTTGACTTTGTGTTTAGTTCAGCACTGGAGGCAACAAGCGTCCCGCTATCTGGATCGACACTGGTATCCACGCCAGGGAATGGGTGTCTCAGGCCACTGGAGTGTGGACAGCCAACAAGGTAAAGCATATCAACAACATAAAGTTATGTGTTGAATTTTAAATATGTTAAATCTCCTCCAGAAGTTGTAAAGAAAAATAATGTCAACTGTCAAAGAAGAAATCACAAATGCACTCTGTAACAGCATGTACGCTGACAAGAAAGCTACTTTTCCCCAAAAAAGGCCCAATAATAATACATCTATGTTACATTGATTGTGTTGAAATGTATGGAGCTTTACATTTCTTTACCCTTGTTTACCATTCTTCTATTTTTACAGACATTGTCACTCTGGATAAAACTGTCACCTAAAATGTATAAAATACAACAGACTGCTTTCATTTTTGAGCATTTCTACAAAATCATTGTCTTGTGTTCTTGTTCAGATTGCCACTGATTATGGTACCGACCCTTCCCTGACCTCTCTTCTGAACACCATGGACATTTACATGCTGCTCGTAGCCAACCCTGACGGCTATGCTTACACCCACTCCAACGTATGTCACTACCACTCACTGAGAGACTTTAAGAGAAAAGCTGCTGCATCTTTGCATCGGTTTCCCGCTTTACTTTTATAATGTTTTTTCGGTGTTGTTTGTACTAAAACACATTCTTTTAACTAAAACATTTTCTTCATAAGCAGGAAAGAGAAAGATAAAATGGAAATATTTGCAGTTTTGTGATGTTTGCCTGTTCTTGTCTAACTGAGGCTGTCTGATGCACAGGATCGTATGTGGCGTAAAACTCGCTCCAGGAACCCAGGCTCCATATGCCGCGGAGTCGATCCTAACAGGAACTGGAATGCAGGCTTTGGTGGTCAGTATTGCAAAAACAGTGAACACTTCTCATTAACATTATAAAGTTTTTTTTTTGTACTTGAGCAGACTGAGAGGACAACAATTCTGGTAAAAATATATATTTTGCAAATACAGGTATCTTTTCAAACACTTAACAATAACTTCTCTGTTTCAGCAACAATATTAAAATGAGAAAGTCTTGAAATTAGTTATGTGTGTATAAGTTTTAAATTAATGTATATATAAATGAAAATACACCAAAAGTTGATATAATGAAGTATTTCTAGGGAAGAAAATACATTTTTCTGTGACACAGGATATGAACATATGTACAAGTATGAATAAGATCATATATGTATGTCATGTTGTATGATGTATGAGTCCCTTTACACTGTACTGTATGCGGGTGCCTTCTACTGAGTTGTTGTTGTCAATATGTATTACGTATTATATTTACTGTCTCTGCACAATGTGTTTTGATTTCACTTCTTCCCTGCAGGCCCTGGTGCCAGTAAGAACCCCTGCTCTGAGGCCTACCACGGCCCCTCAGCTCACTCTGAGATTGAGGTGAAGAACATGGTGAACCTGATCCAAAACCACGGCAACTTCAAGTCCTTCATCTCTGTCCACGCTTACTCCCAGCTGCTCATGTATCCCTACGGCTATTCCTGCAACAGCGTGCCCCATCAGCGTGAGCTGGTAAGGAAGCAGAAAATTGAATAGACTGTGAGGATGCGTATAGCAAATTGAATCTGACACCTTTTTCCACTGTAAATGCTGTCTTATGAATCTATTAATGCGAGGGAGTTCTTCCGCAGGAGAGCAAATCCAACAGGCTGATAAATTTTCACTTTGAAATGTCTGTATTCTCAGGAAGACAGAATATTCTTGATCTGATAGGAAATGTCTATCTCTGTTTTCCTTGAATAACTTTATTGATTAAAAAAAGAAATATCTTGCCTTTTGACTGCATGCTATATTAATAATTTCTCACTTAATGAAAGTTTTACAGTTGGAAATTCTGATAATTTGCTCCGGGGTTAATGAACTGACCAATTATAAACTCCATACTACTATTTATGACAAAATTATCCCCCTTAGTGAAGCCAGATTTGCTCTTTTTCAGTGATATGCTGTCGAGAAACTGTCAAATGCACATAGTCATGTAGTTACTCATATGTAACTATGTCCTCTGAGACAAATTTGTAGTTTTGGATTTTGGATTTTTTAACATTTCCTGTAACAAAAGAAGGCAAAGAGCCATAAAAAAAGGTTGCTGCGGTTGTCTTATTCACCTTCCCTCTCCAGATTTTTTTCTATGTGATATGGGTATTTCGTGTAGAAAACTTACTGCCCACATTCTCATTATGTCCCCTCCTGCACCAGCAAGTATAGAAATGTACCTAAAGATTGTACCTTGTCCTTCTTTGGTTCCCTGTAGGACTCTGTTGGCAGAGCTGCAGTGCAGAAACTCACTTCCCTCTATGGCACCAGATACAAGGTTGGAAGCATCTGCAAAATCATCTGTGAGTACCTTTTTCCCTTTTTGTCCATGCCACGTCTCAGTACTTTAAATATTATTGTTAAAAACATGACAAATTGCTAAAATGTGTAGCTGTAATTAAGATAAATAATAAAACGGACACTACTAATTACTTATATAGGTCAGAAAATGTAAAGAACTACATAAAATGTACCTGCACCTGAAACAAAAAAGGAACAAATCAAAATATAAATTTCAGTCCATCTAGAATAAGAGTAATATAGTTATTATAACTTATTATTACTACTACTATTAATATTAATACTACTGTTAGTACTGTTGCTATTAACACTACTGCTAGTGCTATAATGTCTCTTCCTCTCCCTTTAGATCAAGCCAGTGGTGGCAGCATTGACTGGTCCTACGACGTGGGCATCAAGTACTCCTTTGCCTTCGAGCTGAGGGACACTGGACGCTATGGTTTCATTCTGCCAGCCAATCAGATCATCCCCACCGCCACCGAGACCTGGCTGGCCCTGAAGCACATCATGGAGCACGTCCGTGACCATCCTTATTGATATACTCGTCTTTATCATTTGGCGCTGATGTGTATCATTTGACTTCAACGCCGACTAATAAATACAAATAAATACAGTCTTTGTCTGTGTTTGAGTAAACTTTTTGTCTTTGAGTGTTTTATTCTTTCCACACATATATAAGGTTGGTTCTGCTGTGTGTTGGGGTGGTGGGGGGTTATATGGGCACCTGAGTCACACAACTTTAAGTCAAGTCTCCCTCAAGGTTTACTAATTTATATACTTGAGGCTGGAATTGATAAATGTAAAGAAATATTGTATTAGAGGCTTGACTTGGGTCCTACTTGGGGCCTGGCTCAGTCTTTGATTTCTAACTTTGCTTACTTTGTGTTGCTTCATTAAATTATAATAAATCTGACAATATTTTTTTTTATCCATTCCAATATTCCATGTTGTTTTAATATTTTATTTTATATTGTTTTTCAGTATTTTATTTCAGATATCAAATTAGTACAGATAACATTTGAGTCTGACTTATACATGGGAGCAAAATAGGCTATAACAAGTTACTTACTGTAGCTTTTTCAAGCATTGTAACCTTAGATATTACAGTTATTCATAAAAGTTAAAAAAATATACTCACTGTAATAAAATGGGAAATAAAACCAGTTAAAAAGTATCCATTCTCTCTGTCGCTTTCTCTCTTTACTAAAATATGTAGGCCTATTATATATTTACTCCCTCTGAAATTACTTCCTTTTATTTTACCCCAAAACAAGACTTAAAGGACCAGTGTGTAGAATTTAGTGGCATCTAACAGAACAGACTTGGCAGAAATGGAATCTAATATTCATAAGTCTGTTTTGATCAATGTATAATCACCTGAAAATAAGAATGATTGTGTTTTTGTGACTTTAGAATGAGCCCTTTATATTTACACAGGGAGCGGCTCCTCCTCTGTGAAGCCCGCCATGTTGCACCCTAACCCTAACCCATGTAGCCCAGAACAGACAAACCAGACACTGGCTCTAAAGAGGACCTTTTGCATTTTTTGCGAGTTTTGCCCTAAAACTTACATTGATAAGAAGTGAAAGCTAACTGGTCGTTCCATTGCAGCCTCAGCACAGCAGCAGGGCTATGCTCGGCATTTTTGGACTGAAGGCCATTAACGTATTATAGAAGTCATTAATGATGTAAGTAAAATGTCATGGCTACAAAAGTAAAACAAATCTCTTTCAGTTCTGTTGTCATATGCCTCCACAGAAATGGCCTGCATTGAACAATGAAAAAATATTATAAATATGCATACTAAGAACAACTAAGTATAACTAAGAATCAAAGCAGAAATGTGTGAAACATTCATTCAGAATTTAATTTATTAAACAACACTGCTAGATTCCACTAAATCCTACACACTGGTTGATGGTTGCCAAATTTTTTTGTCACAGGATGGCGAAGTCACGACCCACCCTAGCCTCTGATTGGCTAGTACTCGTTGCCTTCACTGGTTGGATTGGTTAGGTTTAGGCATGAGGAGTGCGATTGGTTAGAGTTAGGGTAAGAATGTCAGGGTAAGCCAATCAGAGGCAGAGTAAGGAGGGTTATGACTTCGCCATCCTAGGAAAAAAAACTGGTCCTTAAAACTACACGAGAGAAAATATCTCACATAGCAAATGATGTACATGCAATGTAATAAATATCATTTCCCAGTTTTAGAGTAATACAGTTCAGTGAAAATGCCGAAATATCCATAAATTGTTTTTTGTGCTTTCAGATACTTTTTTCCGTTTCCCGCCCATCCTTAGTCAGTCCACCATTACTTCAGAGGATTTTTGTCCTTGACGCTAAGAATAACTGTCTGACAAACCTCAGCAAAAGTGAGCTTAGAATGGGTTATTTAAGACAAATTGATATTGAAAACTTCAAGTCATGGCGTGGGAAGCAGGTAATCGGTCCTTTTATGCGGTTTAACTGCATAATTGGCACCAACGGCTCTGGTAAGTGAACTTTTTACAGTTGCATTAGCAGACTCTGTAGTGCGCTAACGCTAACTGTCAATGCTAGCTAGCTACCTTGAACTAAATAACCGTTACTTGCAACGCCCATTATCGGACAACGTTTAGCTATAGCTAGATCGATGTTGGCATATTTTCAGCGAAATGCATTTAAACATTTGAAGAAAATGTTAAACCACATACAGTATAATGTCGGCCTTTTACAATCGGTTAATGTTAAGTTTTCTGTTACAATATCGATCCGTAAATTAAACTTAGTAATCAGACTCGTGCTTCAGACATATGTTTGACATTGAACTAGGTAAGTCCAATGTGATGGACGCCCTGAGCTTCGCCATGGGGGAGCGGGCCGCCTCCCTCCGAGTGAAGCACCTCAGAGACCTGATACACGGAGCTCACATCGGGCAGCCGGTGTCCACCAGCGGCAGCGTCGCCATGCGGTATCGTGACGACGAGGACCAGGAGACGGTCTTCTGTCGGAGCATCTCTGGTCAGTTCAATATGTTGAGTTGTGTCAGGTTTACATCTAACGTACTGTTCTTCTATTATAGTCATCAGTTGAGGATGCCTCTCCAAAGATTTACATAAAAGCCACGCAGAATAAGCTTTTCTGTATTCACGTTGAATTGAAAAATATAATTCAAGCTAACTTACTCTGTTTACAAAGACAGCAATTCCCCAGCCTATTTTAACTCTATGCAGGCTTCATTATACATTAGTGGTAGGCAAATAGCGGCCCGTGGGCCAAGTCTGGCCCTCCAACAAAAATATTTGGCCCTCTACAAAGTAATAAAGCTGAAGTTTTCCCTTTAATAGGTAACATCAAATCTAACTCTTCATAAATCTACAGTTGATAACGATGTAAACACAAGGCTGATGTGAATCCCAATAGATTTGACCTTGTAGCATCTTATTTATTTACTAGATAAATTACAAAGCCTACATAACATAATTTGGCTGATCTGAGCACAACAGATTTGTCTCAATATCAGTATTTCGCTTCAACCATAAATGAAGCAAGCCACTGTCTATAGTGTGTGGATAAGTTATCAGTTACATTTCTATTCTCATAGTGTAACACAGAGGATATGCTTGTGTTTATGAGTCCTTTTTTTGCCAGATGATTATTATCATAAGCTCCTGTCACTCTATGAGCCCTCACTTACTGATGGGCATTATGACATCAGCCCTCAGATACAACCGTAAAACTGTTATATATATAAATCCATTTATTCTTGAATGAATTACAAGACATAAACAGAACATATTAAAAACATATCAGGCTTTGCAATACTGGGGAAAAAAACTGGTTCATGGTTGAAAAATACTTAAACTTGCAACTTTAAGCAAGTTACTAACAATGTGTTCATAATAGGGTTGTAATTACATGTAGTTAAGTTGCTTGTCAGCGAACAGTTTTGTTTTGAACTATTAACTAAAGAAACACAAGCTAACCAACTGTCTTGACACAAGTCTGTCCATACTTATGTATTGGTTGTGACATTCAAGTCTTGATTCTCATCTCTCTGTAAAATTAATACATTTACAATACAGTTTTTGGTCAAATCTGTCTTAACTCTCTTAATTTTTCAGGTGACTCCTCTGAGTATCGTGTCAATGGCGTACATGTTACTCTGGCTAAATACATGGAGGAGCTGGAGAAGATTGGCATTGTGACTAAAGCTCGAAACTGTCTGGTGTTCCAGGTAAAATGTGGAGGGACTATACTGATATGTGTCTCAGAATCACAGTTGTTGTATTCATAAATTCACGAGACAAATGTCAGAATATTTATAGATGTGGGATGAATCGAGATCAGATTAGAAGATGACATCAAATACCCTTTACATGAATGTGAGAAATATTCCAGAAACAAATATAAAAGGTGCTGTATTAGGTGGTAGTAATAATAATATCCTACAAACAAGTCAGTCACTCTTTATTCTCCTCACCAGGGGGCAGTGGAGTCTATAGCTTTGAAGGACCCAAAGGAGAGGACAAAGATGTTTGAGCTCATCAGTCAGTCCAGAGAGTATACTGCAGAATATGAAAAGAAGAGAGAGGCCCTGCAGAGGGCCAAAGAGGACACACAGTTTCAGTTCAACAAAAAGAAATCTGCCACTGCTGAGAGGAAGCAGGTGTCCCAGGAAAAAATAGAGGTAAGGTAACACAAACAGGGGGATTATTTTTTTTCCTACCTTGCTATAATAACATGTGCATCCTAATACCTCTAAATTCACCAAACACTTACACCATTTATACCTGCCAGCTATATTCATAACCACCCACAGATAAATCAAGTGTCTTGCTGAGAGCAGGTGGCTTGTATTCATTTTCCAATCGGGAGGACTCGATGCCAGCACAGTACTACACTAATGTTTCTCTTGCTGCTTCCTAAATGCTTGAACTTGCATCTTGAAAGCAAAAGAGAAGACATAAACATTGTGATGTTACCGCTCCCTGTTTGGATTTTAAATTTGATGAGCCAAGCCACGTTCATGATGTAGCTGTTCCTGTGTTGTGATTAGATGCTGGGGAAGTTTGGACAGCAACTTAGACAGAGGTGGTCCAATAATGATGTGAAATGACTGTAAAATAATGAACTCTCAGGCTAGTATTGTAAAATACAGCTATAATGGTCATAAGTGGTACAAAATGCATATTTAACACTTTATGCATTTGGTGAAAGAAATTTCCTGGCGTATGCATGTAGCCTCATAGAATGACAGAAAATGTCTCAAGCCATAAAATCATAGTTTATCCAGTGCTGCAACTGGAAATCCAAGCTGATAAATTTTTGAAATTTTGCTCTTTTGATCCCTTTGAATTTTTCTTCCTCTAATGGGGCTCCATACATCCATGCTGGGGTGCGGCCCAGGCTGTCTCTGTAGATTTAGATGGAGGAGAGAGCAGCAGGAGTAAAGTTGTGCTCCTAAATTACTGATGTATCTGTGCTCACAAGAGTGGTATCATGTATTGTTTTGCATCAACTGGACTGTAGTTTAGTGGCCTTAGTTGACCTCTGCTGTCCATCGATTGACTCCCCCTCTCACATCCCTCTTTTCCAGGCCCAGCGGTACCAGACGCTGGTGGACGACCTTCACCAAAACCGCCTGCAGCTGAGCCTGACTGAGCTGTATCATAATGAGCAGGGCATCGGCGTCCTCAGCAACAAACTGAGTGAGAAACAGCAGGCTGCAGCTGCTCAGAACAATAAACTGGTGAATTCAGAGCAGACAGTCAAAACTCACAAGAAGGAACACGGACGCCTCAGCAGAGAGCAGCAGCACATCGAGAAGGAGATCCGGTACATAAACTTTATGCTAAAAAAGTTTTTCAGAAGGCTTCTTGTGCTTTGGATTTATTTGTGTTACTGTGAAACTGCATATTCGCTTTTCACATCTTTGAAAACACATCTGTACGATTTGAAAATTAGAAATGAAAGACATTTTAAATATTATTAACCAGTATATAAGAAAGTACATTAAAGTGTAGTTAATGGAGCAGAAAATGTATTTCATTTGTTCCTCACCAGCGCTTTTGTTTCTCTGTGTAGGAATGTCTGAAAGCCTGAGATGATTGCATCTATTTAGCTCTAATTGAACCAGCCTATTATATTAATGCATAGCTGCTGTGTGCCAGTTAGTCTGTAATTAACTAGAATTAAACTGAGTCTCCTCTCACCTGTCGCCTAGTGCCCAGGAGCATGTCCTGTCCCAGTCCCGGTCCCAGTACATCAAAGCTAAAGTAAACACCTCCCATCACAAGAAGAAGGCAGAGGGGGTCCGCGATGCCCTGAAGAAGAGTCAGAAACTGATGGCTCTTAAAGAGCAGGAGCTGGCAGAGGACCGGCAGGAAATCGCTGAGCTTGAGAGGACCTGGAGGAAATACGAGAAGCAGGTCCGGAAGGAGAGCGTCTCCAGAAGGGACATCGAGCTGGATGAGGATCAGGTGAGTGTGTGTCAAACAATCTCATCCCCTTTCTCTCCTGGTCAAACCAAAAGTCAACTGACATGTAGTAAAAGAGAGCGACTGGCAGGTTGTTTTGTGCATCACATACAGAGCTGCAGCGATTACTCGATTAATTGATTAGTTGATTCATAGAAGACTATTTTGATAATCAGTAAATAATGCTTACAAGTTCTGAAATGTTGGAATTTGCTTCATTTCTGGGTCTTCCATTATTATAAATTGAATATTTTGGGGTTTTGATTGTTGGTCAGACAAAACAAACCACTTTGAGATGTCACATTGGACTTTAGGAAGTTGTGATGGGCATTTTCCACCGTTTTCTGATGTTTTATAGACCAAATGACTAATCTTAAAAGAAATATCCATTAGTTGCAGCCCTAATCACATATCATAAATATATAATACAGGGTTCTATTTCAGTCTCCTTAAAAACTGGAAAAACACAGGCGTAATGGCGTAAAATATTAGGATGGTGTGATTTATTACGTCGGCCTCCCAAGGTGCAAACAGTGAGAAGATTTACAAAAAAGTGAAAAGATGAAAATTGTATTTCTGTTCCAGCTAGAGCGATACAAAGAGCTGAAGGAGCTTGCTAGAAAGCAGAGCGCCGTCCTCAGCCAGCAGGCAGATAAGCTGCACTGGGAGGTGAGAGCGGACAACGAGAAGATGGCTTTCGACCAGCGCCGAAAGAAGGAAGTGGAGGTGACATCACTGACACATTTTTGCTGACTCTACACATCCAAGTTAATATACATAGATGATTGAACAGCTGCTGAAAGGTATGTGTATCTAATCATCTGTGTTGCACACTACCGAACCCGTGATGAATATGTCCCTGTACATACGGCTCTTGGACCATCGCCTGCTGTAGGTTGGGATCAGGAACAACCAGACTCAGCTGGAAGATTTGACACGCAGAGCAGAGAAGCTAGAAGAGTACACCAAGACCTGCAAGTATGTCATGATGTGTTTGCCTTATATCATATGGCCGTACCATGTAATGACAGCAAATTAAAAGTTTGTCAGTCTTAGCAATATTTAGATTTTCAGGGAGGTGTTGAACTTATTCAGATACTTTGAAATCAGAATGTAACATCACACCGTATGTGTCAGGTCGTCCCTTGAGGAGTACCGTCAGCGGGAGGAGAGCCTGAGTGTGGAGCTGCAGCGGGGTCGCCAGCGCAGTGTGGATGTGAACCAGGAGCTGGGCCAGGTGCTGGAGGAGCTGGGGAACGCCTGCCTGGACAGCCAAGAGAGCAAACGCCAACTGCAGCGCAAAGAGCTGCTAGAGAAGCTTCGCAGACTCTACCCTGAAGCTGTGGTGAGAGGCCAACAAGCATCATGAGAAGGGATGCGGTCATTCAGCTGGAGGTCCTAACATTAAGGCAGCTTTGTTGGCAAACACCTCCCCTGATTAATTATGTTTCTTGGAGGCTGACAAAACTTCTACAATCCATCACTTTGGTCCACACTGAAAGATTTCATCAACTATTGGATCACCATGTTAGATTGCCAGTTTTAAATTCATGGTCTCCACCTTTCCTGTAGCACCACAATGACCATAGTGAGGTTGACATTTTTGTTTTTCTTTTAATGACTCAACAGTGTA
Source organism: Thunnus thynnus (assembly GCF_963924715.1). Classification (NCBI taxonomy): domain Eukaryota; kingdom Metazoa; phylum Chordata; class Actinopteri; order Scombriformes; family Scombridae; genus Thunnus; species Thunnus thynnus. Next base: position 28,549,957 of record NC_089521.1, on the reverse strand, counting down.
TCCTAATGACTTTGGGGATCCCCTGACTTTTGAATTGAAAATGAATTACCATGGAATTTGGTACAAATATTTGGAGGAAGTATTATTTCTTTGATGGTCCCTTAACTCTTCATCTAGCGCCACCATCAGGGCAAAATTTCAGTTTTCTTCAATACTAAATACCTGCAGAACATTCAGACATTTCCGTCAAGCTGTACTTTGTGTTTACTGCTAATTAGTAAAAGTTAACATGCTAACGCTCTTTAACATCAGCATGTACGCATTGTGAGTTTACTAGCATGCAGATATTAACATCTTGCTGTTTTCCTAAAGGATCAGTTGAATATAACGACCAACCACTTTGGGAAACACTCACCCGTTATTCAGAACGTTTCAGTTGTTAAAAGTCCCTCGTTTGGCTAAACAACAAGGATTATGTTTTGTGCTGCTCATGATTTCTGACCGCATCTTTTGAAGTTCATAAGAGCTTTTCATTTAATCTGTGAAAACTGTTCTGAAACTATTTTTTTTTTATTTCTCGTCCCAGTATGGCCGTCTCTTTGACTTGTGCAGCCCCATCCATAAGAAGTACCAGCTGGCTGTCACCAAGGTGCTCGGCCACAACATGAACGCCATTGTGGTGGCCTCAGAGAAAGTGGCCCGTGACTGTATCTCTTTCATTAAGGAGGAACGAGCCGAACGTGAGACCTTCCTGCCCATTGACTATTTGGATGTAAGTTGAAACAGTTTCTAAAGCATGACATTGCTTTTCTCGGTGGTTGAAAACAGAAAGGTTGGGAATTACTGTTGTGATTAACTAAACACATACTTTCTCAGTTTGACACATGTGCAAACTCAGTTTCAGTGATAACCAACACTGTTACAGGTGAGCCCTCTGAACGAGCGACTGAGGGAGGTACCAGGTGCCAAGATGGTGGTGGATGTTGTACAGGTTAACGCTGCCGTAGGTGGCGCCCAGCTGAGGAAGGTGGTGCAGTTTGTCTGCGGCAACGCCCTGGTGTGTGAGACCATCAAAGAGGCGAGGAGTGTGGCCTTTGACGGGAAGGAGCGTATTAAGGTATGCCTGGAACTAAAGTCACTTAGCACTGAGCACAACATGTGCACTAGAAATTTTATTTGGTTCAGTCATGCTGCCACATTGCAGTCTTTTTTGCCATTTTACAATAATAAAAAGAAAAAAGACAGTTTTCTATAAAGGTTGTCTCGTTCATAGGGCTGTAGTCAACCAAAGAAAATCTTGGTCGACTGAAATCGTACCTACTCTCCAACCAGTCGATTGATCTATGGGGAAAAAAGCAACACTTCCGTAACATAGTAAAGAAGCCAAATTACCCCTCCGAGCTAATGTATGCTAACTACGCTGGTGATATCAAGTGTCAACACACCAGAGTTATCTACCCCACAAACAAACAGTGCTATCTTCTCCCATGGTGCCCAGGGTGGGTCCAGGTGTAACACCAGTGATTGTCCAACCAATGAGAATTTAGTCGGACAAGAGCATATTGATCAGCCAATCGACCAGGAGACTAGAACCCTACTTGTTCAGAGAAAATTGACATGGTGGTGGACTCTACTGGTAACAGACATGTTAATCAGATGTGTTTTCTGTAGACAGTAGCTCTGGACGGGACGCTGTTTTCAAAGTCAGGTACGATCTCTGGAGGCTCCAGCGACCTGCGAACCAAAGCGCGCTGCTGGGACGACAAGGCCATGACAAGTCTGAAGGAACGCAAGGAACAGCTGACAGCTGAGATACGCGTGAGTCAACATGTGTCCTAAACAGTAGGAAGCAGCTGCCCTGTCGACAGATAACTCTCATCCATTGTTTTAACAAAAATTTGCTCTGTCAAATATACTGTGTATTTATTACTGAATTACAAATTCATATAAATGTTTCTTTTAGGCGTGCATAGTTTATTCACAATAAACAGTCCCGCTGTGTTTTGGTCCTGTGACAGGATCTGATGAAGCTGAGACGGAAGGAGTCGGACCTGAAACAGATCATCGCTCAGGCTCAGGGTGCTCAGACCCGCCTCAAATATTCTCAAACTGAGCTGGATAACATCCGGAAGAAAAACATCCTCAAATGCCAAGCGGTAGGACCAAAGAACTTCAATGATATTTAATGTAATATCATAAACAAGAAAGATATTCATTCACTTGGCTTTAATGTATGTGGTGTATCACTATCACTCCTACTTGAATCCCTAAGGAACATTAAACATATAAGTAGAGTACTCATTCTGTCTCGTCATGATCTGTTGATTGTTTTCAGGAGATTTCTCGTATGGAGAGTGAAATGGCAAATCTGGAATCTCAAATCCAGATGCAGCAGGAAAGTGTAGAGACGAAGGATGCAGAGATGAGGAAGATCAGAGACCAGATCGACCGGGTACTGTTGTCAGCACACCTTCATCAACCTGTTTGAGCCGCTGACTCGCTCTGCAATTTTGATGCTAATGCTGAGGTGGGGAAAGTGAAAAAACAGCGCTTGCCCCTCCCTCGTTACCACCACTGAAGCGCCCTTGAGCAAAGCCCTTAACCACAACCGGTTGAGTGGAGCTGCTCAGTGACCAGCAGATCAGACTGTGGTTGTACTGGGCAGCTTGCAGTTGTGAACTGTGTGTAACTGTGTAAATGTGATCAGGGCGTTCCTGCAAAAGAGAGGCTGCCTCTCAGTGAAACTTACCTGAATAAATAAAGGTTTTAAAAAGTTACATTAAACTGAATAAAATCTGCTGAGTGTCATTTCACCATTCATGTCATGACTTGACATCACATTTCTTGGGGTTATTAGCCAGAACCACTTGCATATGTTACTATAGGTGTAAACAAAACACAGAGTCTGAGACAACTAATAATAATAAACTATTTTACTGGAAAACTGCAAAAGTGGCTTGTACACAAACTTACTGTAATTGCTGGATCTTTTACCAGGCGTTGTCTAACTGCTGGCTGTATAACAGTGTAGATGTTCTGTGTTTGCAGATGGAGGATTTGGTGTTTGATGACTTCTGTGCTGAGATCGGTGTGGACAGCATCAGACAGTATGAACAGGAGCACCTGAAACATCAGGCAGAGCTCGACAAGAAGCGGTACGACATGATTAACACTTTTGCTTGGAACAAAGTGGAGAATGTCTTTGTGTTATTGTGATTTTATGAGGAAATATATATGATTACTATATTTATTATTAAAAACATGCAAGAGAATATTTTAAATGCATATTCTAATAAAATCACAATAGTATTACAAATGCTTGTAATACAGAGATGCTAAAAGAAATGAGACATTTCAAAGCTTCACTATGTTTTAGGTTTAATTCTTATTGAATCTTTATAATTTTATTATGTGTTTTAATGTTATTAATTTCAGTTAGTGATAACATAATTACAATAAACATAAATTCCATTTTTATCCGACAGACCTGCATAATTGAGGTTCTTTTATGTAAAATCAAATTGAGAATATTGTACAATCATTTGTAATCACATTATCTGTAACTGTTTTATGATTATGGTATGTATGAAAGTTCTCAGGTATTTATATAAGCACTTTGATACGTATGACCCTTCAGGCTGGAGTTTGAGAGCCAGTGCACTCGCTTGAATGCACAACTGGAATATAAACACGAGCAACTGGAGCAGCAGAGGAAGAAGCTCCACAAAATGCTGGAGACGATTGACAAGGAGGAGAGAACGATGGCCGAGCAGATGAAGGTGATCACTGCAGGCGGTCGTTCTGTGTTAACACCGATACAGTTTACTGACGTCAAACTACCTTCTGTAATTTGGCTGTGTGTAAAAATGATGTATAGAATGCTGATGTGAAAAACCTCTGCACCTGGAGACTTTTTCAGCCTGATGTTTTCATTCCTCCCTTTTTCAGGATGAGGAGACGCTGCTGGTGGCAGTGGAGGACAGTGAGAACAAACTGCTGGAGCTGAAGAACCAGCTGCTGTCCAAGAAGAACCAAGTTGCAACTGCCAAATCTGAGCTGGACCAGAAAACTCAGAGCCTCCAAGAAACCAACAAGTAACACTACCACTAATAATACCAATATTACTGCTACTTTTACTGTGTTGTTGTGTGTTACTACTTAATCCACAACTGCTACTACTGTCACTGTGTGTGTCTAATCACCTCCTGTTGGTTGTATAATTACATTTTTCTGACGAAGCTGTTGACTGAGCAACATATGATGTGTTGTGCAGATCATTCTGTCAGTAGTGTTTAATGAATTGCATGTATGCTTTCAATTATGATCAGTTATGACATTTGATGACCTTGAAGTCACAATGAAGCAGCGTTTCTGTATGATCTTATTGGCAATGTGATGAGTTTCTGCTTGAAACAGGATATTGATGTGTGACAAGAACAGTCATATACTGTTGGAAATGTGGGTGAATATGACATGAGCTAAATATCATCATATTCCATTAAAAAAAAGACCAGACTCCTTCCATCCGTCCATTTAAGGAAGACCAAAACTATAAAATACTGCCAGAAACCTTCCTCTGTCTCTCTTTTCTCTCAGAGAGTTAGTGAAGTTTCAGCGGGAGGTGATGTCTGTGGAGACAGCCTTGGAGCAGAAACGCTTGGCTAGACACAACTTGCTGCTGGCCTGCAAGATTCAGAGCCTGCCCATCACTCTGCTGTCAGGGAGCTTGACTGAAATTAGTGAGATGCAAGTAAGACATATTGCAGAGAGCTGCTGTCTGTTTTGACAAGTGATGGTTCTTCGTATTATTCCTGTCCAGTCCTGCAAAAGTGTCGGATATTAATGTGATAATTAGAGCTGAAAATATCATATTTTTTGGTCTGTGCAGCTTGACACAGAATCTGAAAGCACTTCAGCCACCATAGACATCTACGACAGAGAGGCTCAACTCGTGATCGACTACTCTGGCCTGAAAGCAGATCTCAGGGTGAGACATCAAGCCCAGAGACTCATCGTCCTTATTTTCTCTCAGTGCCCTTTATTTATTTGACCGGCATGTACTATAAAACATTTGCACGATACCTAGTGCCTTGAATATATGTGTGTGTGTCCAGAATGTGCAGTCAGAGCAGGAGGTGGAGGCCTGCATAGAGAGACAGAAGGAGTCAGTTTCCTCCATAGAGGGAGTGCTGCATCGCACCACCACACCCAACCTGAAAGCTCTGGAAAAGATGAGAGAGGTGAAGGACAAGTTACAGGGAGTGACAGAAGGTACTTTGTTGTTTTAGTGATTTGTTTTATCTCTATCAAAAGATTTAATTTGTGATTAATATTTCATCTTTGAATAAAACTCCTGAATGGGGATTTTATCTATTACAGCGCTCTGCATAAATGGTTTTATCAATGGCACCACTTACAGTACATTCCATATTTTACACCTTATTTACAGTTTTATTCTCACATGAGATTTCTGGCTGTTTTGTTACGTTCCCTTTTCCCTCTCTCAGCCTTTGATGCCAGTACCAGAGCAGCCAGGAAATGCAGTCAAGAGTTTGAACAAGTCAAAGCCCAGCGCTTCCACCTCTTCAGCCAGTGCTTTGAGCATGTGTCTGTTGTAATTGACCAGATCTATAAAAGAATATGCAGGAACAGCAGCGCTCAGGTGAAGCAACACAACCAGAAACACAGAAACAAATGCCAGGGGCGGTGGAAACAAGTTTTGATATTGACATATTTATATTTATATGTTGAACTTATTAGCAAGCAGTTGCTTACTCACACATCCAGCAGTTACAGTGCAACATTATCATCCATTTGGAGTTGTGTTTCTGTCCACCTGGTGAATGTAAGTCCAATATTCACTCTCCTTTAGCTCTGTTTTTGACTTCTATCAACTTTTGATGGAAATATCTGGCTCTTTAGAAGCTAAATGCTCCATTATGTTCACCAGCTAGTCTCTAACTGTGTCTGTTTGGTGCTGAGCAGGTAGTGTACAGTGGATTTTTAGAGCTTTTCTTCTGAAAGCAGCTGCATGCTGCAGGTGAAAACAACGTTAATGGGAGCGCTGAGAGTGAACCAAAACAGTAAAATTGCAGCCGGACAGCTAAACAATTAGCTTAAAGGGAAACCTGTCTTTCTTACCTGGAAAATCTCCCATCAGGAAAATTGACTAATGGGTCTAATTGACTAATGGGGATGAAAATTTTTGAAATTGGCACAATATTGAGCAAGAGCACTTCATTGAGCAGGCTCAGATTGTTGTTATATGTGTCTGAGAACAAAAGTAAACACAAGAACTAGTTGCATGTAGCAGCATTATGGCTAACTTTGTAGTTTCTTTACAGTCCAACCGCATGAAAGTCAGCCTCATACATATAAACAAACCGGTGTGCGTCGATGAATATGTGGGTGATTTACATTCTGTAATTCCTCACAGTTACGTGTTGAAATCACATTTTTCTAACTGTGGAGATGAACGTTTGTCCAGCCAGCCACAGATGATTCTGTAGAGGTGAAACAGTCTCCAGGGCAATAATGTAGATAAACGCTGTAAATCCATTTGTAGTATTTACACAGCTGAGATTACTCTCATCCGTGGACACTTCTAGATTTTCCAAGTCTGGCAGCAACAGGTCCCACTCCACAGAAAAAGTTTTCCTCTTCACTTGTCAGGAGAGCTGTGACTGCAGGAACACCCGCAGTTTCTTTTTGCCTCCATTCTTCGTTTCAATTGTTTCAGCTCCTCTCTCTCCGCTCCAGCTCAAATAAATTGGCTGGCCTGTCGAAGTGAAATGACTCATAATAGTCCACATGATAATCCATCATTGTACTTAGTTTTTTCTTTAGTTTCTTTACAATCCAACCATCCAACCATGGTGAAAATCATCCTCCCACGCGGATGAATATCTGTGTGGTTCGGATATCGATCCCTATGCAGTTAGCCATAATGCTGCTACATGTGGCTAGTTCCTGTTTTTACTTTTATTGACACTTATAATAACAATCTGAGCCTGTCAGTGGCAAAAACAAGCACTTTTAGTGGACGTACTTTGACGGGTGCAATTGCCCCCAAGAATCACATTGCAGCCTGTTTTGCAACCACCAGCTGAAGCTCTCTCGCTCAATGCTCGACTGATTCCAAAACATTTTGTCCCCATTAGTCACTTAGACACAAAATGATGGGAAAATAGGGTCCAGGTTGAAAAATACCAAAGTTTCCCTTTAAACTTGCTATAAAGCTCTAAAGCTGAGGGGAGCTGCAGAGTCATTCTCTGTAGGTTCATCACTAGAAGCGAGGCCTCTGACATCACACACTGTCATTTGATACGTTGTTATTGTAAAAAATATAGATCGCTGCTTTAAGTCATTTTTCTTAAGTCCACTACAGTCATGTTTGTAAAAAGGGCTTTTAATGTAAGACATTTTAACGAACAAGTTGGGTTTCTGTGCACTTCAGAGATTATTTTACTGCACATTGAACTGTTAATAGTAGGTGTATACATACATCTACATCTCCTAACCCACTGTGGTTCCTCCTTGAAGGGCACTTTGAGTTCTGCTAAGTGTAAAAAGTGTAAACTACACACAGTTCTCACAAGCACTGGACAATGCAGAAGGTGTTACAAACGCGACAAGATGCCTTAAATGATAAGATCCAATAAAAGACATTAGAATAGACTGCTGTATGTGCTCCAGGCCATTCTGAGTGCAGAGAATCCAGATGAGCCGTACTTGGGCGGCATCAACTACAACTGTGTGGCTCCAGGGAAACGCTTCATGTCCATGGACAATCTCTCTGGTGGAGAAAAGGCCATCGCTGCCCTGGCCCTGGTGTTCGCCATCCACAGGTAACATCACACACACACAAACTCCAAAACAGACTAGATAACATCACATTACAATACATCTGATTCTAATAGGTGAAACTGGAAAATTGTAGTGAGTATAATAGTAGAGAAGGTTAACAACAATGAGCAAAAGGAATTACTGAGGGTAATAAAAACTGTAATGATAGCTGTGCATAATAACAGCAAATGATAAGTAGAATAAATATAATAAAGTATTTTTACTGACAGATAAACACACCACCATTTCCTATTTTCATTTCCCCAAATCACTGAGCAAATTTAACCGGACAGCTGGATAATTACCCCCCACAGCTTTTACAAACAGAACAAACAGCATTGCTGCACAGCTGTTGACGCATGAAATATCTCTCGCAAACTACAATTTCCTCTTGAAAGTCTGGGGGCTCTTAGCTTGTAATGATCATGAGTTTCTTAAATGACGAATGGTATAATGAAGGAAAGGCTTTGAAATATGAAAAGCCTTTCGATCATTTCCTGTCTCACATCAACTTTACGTGAAAAACTCATTTAAAGAGAGAGAGAGAGAGATTCTCCCTGAACCCCATCCATCAACGCTGCTTCTTTTTTATTTTATTTTGCACTGAAACTGTTGTTCTTAAAATAAATACTGTTTTACCTCTTTTGATTGACACTTCTTTCCTTTTGTAGCTCTTGTCACACATGATCTAACATCTGTTGCATTAATAATCACGGCTAAGGCTCTGACAACTTGACCCACATTACCGGTTTACTGCGTCTGTGCTGTTCGGCACGCCGTTGTTTGTGTCATTCCTCGCAGCTTCCGTCCTGCTCCTTTCTTCATTTTGGACGAGGTGGATGCAGCCCTGGACAACTCTAACATCGGCAAGGTGAGATTCATCACAACAGCAGTCTTTTTCTCTTAGTCAAAAGCTTTATCCAGGGTGCACATTTAATATGTAAGGGTTAATGCCTGAGGAGGCGTCCATTATTAGGAATTAATGGACGACAGGGCGGCCTCGAGCCACAAGGCCACGATTGCCTCCATGTTGTCCATTAATTTCTGATTATTAAGGGATCTTCTAATGGTCAGTATTAAGATCAGATAGTCTTCCCATGTTAGATTGTGATTACAGGGAACTAATAAAATAACTCACATAGCTAGAGTGTGATGTCATTCATGTAATTAATGAGGCTTTCATAAGGTTTGTTTGTGTTTACTCACCACTGCACTTTTACTTGTGATTTTTATGTGTTACATTAGTGCATTCCTTGTTTTGGTGTTTTGTTTACATCCAGGTGACCAGTTTCATCAGGGAGGAGTCCCGAGACAACATGCAGATCATCGTCATCTCCCTGAAGGAGGAGTTCTTCTCCAAGGCCGACGCTTTGCTGGGAGTTTACTCAGATGTAACTAACTTTTAAAAAACATTGAAAGTTTAGAGTAGGAGTCTTTATATATGTCCTGACAATACAGTTCTACATTTTTTCTCTCCTTCACAGTTTGATGAATGCATGTTCAGCCGTATTCTGACCCTTGACCTGCGTCCCTACCCTCTGGTTGACGAGGACAACGGGAAACAGACGGACAAGGAGCCCAGAGCCGCCAGAAGACAGGACTCACGTAGCCTGGAATCACCTGCATGAACCCCTTGGTTCTGTTGTCTTTTTGCTGACTGGTCATATTGGTAGTCTTCAGCATGTTCAGAGTTATTACAAAACCACATTATAATTGTACAAGTAGTATTCTTTAACACCAAATAATGACTTCTATGTTCAGTTTTAGTCTGTTGTACTTTTCCTGGGGTTCAAGTTCAAACCTCAAGGTATTATTTTTGATTCATGAGTCTCTTTATGAGCAGGTAGTGTGTTTAAATTTACCCACATGGGTGAAAAAATGAACCCAAAAAGGCAGTTTAAAATTTAAATGGTTAGATGAAAAATACAACATTAAAGGAGAATTCTGTTCATGTTTCTAAAAGTTGTGGCTCTTGTTTGTCCTCCAGGATGTTATTCAGCCATGATAACATGTTGCTATGTAACTAGCTTATTTTGTATATTTTGTACTTTATTATTTTTGTATTTACGTTATACTTTTAAGTGTGACTAATGTTCTGTTCATTAAATCTTAAGAGTTAAAGATGATGTGTGTTTTATTTGGATTTACAATGATTAGATGATTGACAGAAAATTAATCACCAACTACTTTGATAATTGATTCATTGTTTTGTCATTTTTCACATGCTCTAGTTTCAGCTTCTCCAGTGAGAGGATTTGCTGCTTTACTTTGTCATATATGAGAGTAAATTGAGTCGTTGGATTTTGGGATGTTGTGTGAAAAAATAAATTGAAGACATCACTGTGGGCTCTGCGAAATTGTGGATGGCATTTTTTTCATTATTTTTTTAACACTGTATAGATAATTGATTAATCAAGAAAATAATCAGCAGATTCATTGATAATATAAATAATCATTAGTTGCATCCCTACTTTAATTTTCTGAGGGCCACAGTTGGCCACACAGGGGCACAATTACTCTACAAAGTTCTAGGTTTAACCATTTGAACAGTGGTGGAAGAAGTACTCAGATCCTTTAGTACCAATACAGCAATGTCACAATACTCCATAACAAGTAAAAGTCCAGCATGAAAAATCCTACTTAAGTAAAAGAACATAAGTATTATCAGCTTTATGTAGTTAAAGTATTGCAGTAAAAGTAGTGGTTTGGTCCCTCTGACTGATATATTATTATATATGACATCATTAGATTATTAATACTGAAGCATTAGTGTTAGAGCAGCATGTTACTGTTGTAGCTGCTGGAGGTGGCGCTAGTTTCAACTACTTTATATACAGTTAGCTAGTTTAGTCCAGTGGTTCCCAACCTAGGGGTCGGGCCCCTCCAAAGGGTCACCAGATAAATCTGAGGGGTCATGAGATGATTAATGGGAGAAGAAAGAAGAAAAAAAGTTCTGATACACAAATCTGTTTTTAACAAAAAAGACTTTTTCTCTAATCTTTGGTTTTTGGTGAAATTTCAGATAATTTATTGAAATTAAATTATGTGAGAAGTTTAGAGAGAAAAATCACTATTTGGTGGAGCTGTTAACAACTCATAGACATGTGAAATGTGACCCCGACTACACACTGCTTTTTGTAAGACGTCAAAAGCCAAAACAGTTGGAAACTACTGGTTTCATCTTTAACAATGTGTATTTTAAAAGCTTGTTATATTATCCATTGTATCAAATCTTCATCTGAAAAGTAACGAAAGCTGTCAAATAAATGTAGCGGAGTAGAAAGTAAAATATTGCCCTCTGAAATGTAGCGGAGTGGAAGCATAAAGTAGCATCACATAGAAATACTCAAGTAAAATTGTTCAGTACTTGAGTAAATGTACTTTGTTACTTTCCACCACTGCATTTGAAGACCATAAGTCCCACATCCTCAGTCCATTTTATAGTTTGAGTGTCCATGTTATGAGGCATGAGCACTGTTATTAGCTGTTAGTGTTATTATTTGTCATGAAGGATACAACAATAACAGGAAAACCAGTAGATTTAGAGGTTTACTGATGTTATTCCTCGTTTGGACCTCAGCAGCGGTGGGGGTGGTAATGAGCTGATCTGGAGCATTAAGAAGAACCCCGTGATCAATATTTACGGAAGTGTAGCCTCACTATGAACTGGAAGAAGCGCACAGTCATTTCTTCCTTTTTTTAATCTCATGTTAATATGAAGATAGGCTAATTCTTCAAACAACGCGGGTAGTCACATGACTCTAGGATAAAAGTCTACTAACGACTTTTCTTTAGAGGGATGTTTTGTAGCATGTTAGCTAGTAGCAAACGTTAGCAGGGACGTTTGACACAACATAGCTAGCTTTGACTCGTTGGGATTGCTGAGACGACATTCACTTCCCTTCCTGCCAAATGATAGTCATGTTGTCACTCCGGGTGTATTTGGAGGTCGCATGAAGGTTTTGCAGACGGTATTTCGTCAGTTTCTTTTTTTCTTTCGGTGCGGTGTCTGGAAACGTTAACTGGAAGCTAACCGCTAGTTAGCCGAACGTTAGCACCATGGGAGCCGAGCAGAGTGGAGATGCGGAGAACAAACACTCCGATTACGGCTCGTCAGGTGAGACTACCTTCCCTTACACTGAGGAGGATTCATGAATTAATAATTTTCACAAGTTTCTACAGTAGTCAGTCAAGATTGAGGGGCACTGTTAACTATATTATGGGTGGCAGCGTGTGTCCAAATATGTGTGTAACAGTTAGCGGTTACTTAGATTTTTGAAGTATTTGTAATACTTTTTCATGCTTCTAGTCCACAACAATTCAGTTATATGTTATGTTTTTACTTCATTACATGTGTATATTTTTAATTATGTGTTTATAGTTACAAGTTGCTTATTTTTTCACTATAAACAAGTAATACACGCGTAGATTAAACTACCTCGTCGAATATAACGTAGTTTGCCTTCATCTTCATAAACTACAGCACTGAAATATTGTTTGCATGTTAATGCGTCAATAATTATAATCTACACTCTGATTGGGGCCATTCTGATTAATCAGTATTTTCGCTACTTTTCAATATATTCAATGTATTCAAACGTCCTTACAATGTGGTTTTACTACTTTACTTAAAGGACAGGTTCACAGTCTGTTTTAAAACAATAGTCAGATGTCCTTATGAACACTGAAAGAGGTTTTCCTCGCTGTAATCATTCCTTCTGTTAGTACTGGTTATTAAAGAATCCCTTCAAATGTGCTTACAATGTAAGTGATGGAGGCCAAAATCCACAGTCATTTTGTGCAAAAATGCATTAAAACGTTGATCTGAAGCTAATATGAGGCCTCTGCGGTCTGAGTTAGTCATATCAAGTGGATATCTGCCACATTTACAGTCTTTTAACATCATATTCCCTCTGTGTGTTTCCCTGTTGAGCTGTGGTGGAAGCATAGTAACAAAAAGAGGAATTTGGCACTTAAAAACTAAAAAAACTGGCTAATTTGGATGGTTGAAGCTTCATATTAGCTTCGGATAAACTTTTAAATACATTTTTGCACAGAAGGAGGACTGTGGATTTTGGGCCCAATCACATACATTATAAGTGTGGTATGAAGGGATCTTCTGATGGCCTGTATGAACAGGAGGAATGATTACAGCAAGAAAAATCTATTTCAAAGTTAATTTGGGCTCCTGACGGTTGTTTTAAGACAGATTTAATTATGAACCATCCTTCAAGTAAAGGATCTGAGTTCTTCTGTCTCTGTCCAAATGACAAAACAAGTATTCTGTCGAAGAAGGCTCAAATAGAATAATAAAAACAGTTGGTTAAGTTGTAGTAAAACTAAGGCTTCAAATAAAATCCTGTGACTTGATTGTAACAAGGCTTTAGGTGATGTGAATTAAGAGTTGGCTGTTGATGTTAATTCATAGAAATATTGTCATTGCAGTCGTTCCCTCTCCAGCAAAGCAGAAGGCAAAGATGGATGATATTGTGGTTGTGGCCCAGGGGACCCAGTCAATGCGAAATATCCACAATGACCCAGATGTCATAAAGCTTCAAGAGATACCCACCTTTCAGCCGCTTTTGAAAGGTAACTTTATAGTCTCCCAGCTGGATTTTAGTGACATTTTTACGAGACCCTTAACAAAGACAGACTTCATTAGGTACACCTTGTTAAAACTAATGCGGGCTCACCGGCAGCAGAAATCCCATATTCTCTGGCAGATATTGTGTGCTATAATATAATATTTTTGCATTTATGAATGTCCAGAAATGTGTGTATATATAAAACTAACATTTATATGGGTCACTAGACAGAATAGGTACAATTTGAGTGTTAGGTGAGAGAAAATAATGATACTGAAAACCGATAGCTGCCAAGTATATATATATATATATATACACACACACACACACACAACAATGTTATGATCTCTGTGATCTTTGTGGTAAGTATTGACAAAGTCTGACCAAGATGTTTTTGAGATTGAAATGTTGCTCTACCGAATTGAATTTATTGGGAGCTATCAGTGCAGTGTGTCTGATTTCTATCATTTCAGTTTTCATATGAAGATCATTAAGAATTTCATCTTATTTTCTAGCAGTCCCCACCAGTCAATTTTCTAATTCTGTGTAGTGAAGCAAATTGTTGCTGCAACTCGTTATGACTGTGTTAGAAGGTGAATAATGAGCCAAGTTTCCTGTGTAGGCGCAGTCCTGAAATAGCACAGGGATAGTTCTATCACATCCTGTGCATTGCTAATTACAGTAATTACAAAGTGTTAGGCTGTTGTCAAGTGTTACTCTGTTCCAGCATGCCCCTTTTAAGTCCTTTGGCCTTCACTCTCCACAGGAGTTCTGAGTGGCCAGACGTCACCCAGCAGCGTGTGTCTGGAAAGGCTGGATGCTGCCCAGGTTCTGCAGCTCTGCGTCCGATACCAGGACCACCTACACCAGTGTGCCGAGGCCGTAGCCTTCGACCAGAACGCCCTAGTCAAGAGAATCAAAGAAGTAAGGCTACCAAAATATACCATTGGTCAGCTAGTTTATTGGATTTCTCATTGCTCAAAATAATGATAATAAATGTTCTGTTCCTTGTGTAATATAGAAAGGTTATTCCAACATTTAAGAAACATATAAACTACTAGCATATAGACAGTTTTGGTTCCACAGCTAGCTGTTTGGAAATTTTAGATTTTATTTCCGAAGAAGTCAGTCATCAGAAAATTGACAGCAGTTTGGATCATTAGTTGGCCATAAATGTAATTTTATTAAGCAAAAATACCAAATATTCACTTATTCCAGCTTCTCATATGTGAGGATTTGCTGCTTTTCTTTGAATTATATCAATATGAATTGAATATTTTTGGGTTTTGGACTGTTGTTTGGACAAAACAAATAATTTGAACATCACTGTGGTTCAAATTAATTGTAATGGGAATTTTCACTATTATTTTGCCATTTTAAGTGCCCAACAATTGATAATATGTAGTTGCAGCCCAAAGCCAAAGACAACAAAGCTGACAAATGTGCAAGACCTCAAGTCTGAGTTGTAGAGATTAAACTGATTCCAGGTGTAAATAATAAATGTTTTTGTTTGTCTGTTTAGTAGTAAAGACACATGCATCTGGTAAAGGTTATGTTGAAACTTCACACATACACTCAGCAGCCACTTTATTAGGAACACCTGTGCAATCTAATACAATCCAATACAACAGCTCTGCCATAAATTCTACTTTTACAAAGCTTATACATTTACAATTTATGTTTGCATTGTCAGAAAGGTGATAATTCTACTTTATGTTTATTATTGAGGTTGTACAGGGTGGTAGTGGTGTAGTGGAGGGCATTATATTGAAAAGTGTTTGTAATATTTTGTCCCCCTCATTTATGTTAATGGAGTGGGCAAAATATTAGGAACAGCATTCAATATAATGCCCTCCAGTACACCATCACCACCCTCTACCACCTCAGTAATAAACATAAAGTAGAATTATCACCTTTCTGACAATGTCAACAAAAACTGAAAATGTATAAGCTTCGTAAAAGTAGAATTTATGGCAGAGCTGTTGTATTGGATTGCATCAGATTGAACAGGTGTTCCTAATGAAGTGTCCGGAGAGTGTATATTAGACTCATAAAAACATCACTTATCCTTTATGTTTGAATTTCCATTCAATTTGTCAGGAGTGCTTCTATTGTACTGTTCTGCATATGTAATATTGTTAATGATGTTCATGTATTAGTGAGTGGTAAGTTTAAAATTTTATGAGTTTTATACACATACATAGCTATCTTCCTCTGTTTTGTTTTGAGATGATTCAAAGTTTTCATCAAAAGTCAGACCATCTTGTTTTCTCTGCCGTCTGTTTCTTTCCAGATGGACTTGTCAGTGGAAACCTTGTTCAGCATAATGCAGGAACGGCAGAAACGCTATGCCAAGTACGCAGAGCAGATCCAGAAGGTCAATGAGATGTCCATGATCCTGAGACGCATCCAGATGGGTATCGACCAGACGGTGCCGCTGATGGAGCGACTCAACAACATGCTGCCTGAGAGCGAGCGCCTGGAACCCTTCAGCATGAGGCCCGACGGGGATTCTGCCACCAAGTAGCCTCCTTTAAAGCCAACATTGCTACTTGCTACTCGAGTCTCCATCCGTCCTCAGTCCAGGAGGAAGTGCAGGTCTGTCCAGCTGTAGGAATTCTAAGCTTTTTAAATGGGTGAAAGAATTTTACCCATTTCATTTTCATAGTAGAGGAGGAGCTCAGCTTTAATGTCCGAGTCTGTTCTGGTCAGCTCTCCAGCTCACGATAGCTTCTTTTTATTATTTTACTTAGTGCAGGAAGGTTTGCTGAACACATCCTACTTACTACAGCACTTCTACTCGGCACTCACACGTTCATACCTGAGTCCAACCACATTTTTCTGCTACTGGCCACCGACCAGCTCTACTGGAGCAGTTGCTCATTTCAGAAATGCTGCGTTCAAATGAACCCTAACTGTACAAACAGCAGGCATGGAGATTATTACTAATCATTTCCCTGCAGGAAATAAATTGGCAATCTTCCAGGCACAGGCCATCTTTGATAATCTAAAGGCAGGAGAGGAACAGACACGTTTCTTTGAGAATGAACTCTAAATGCTCCAAAAACATGTCCTGGGTATGTGTTGCAGGTTTTTAGAGATCTCAGAATTTTTCCTGCTGCTCTGGAAATTTGCTTCTACCTGCCAAAATATCTTAAACCACTTGAGAACTTCCAGTGGATTGATTTTGGATCTTAACAATACAGACATTTGTTGTTTGTGATCCTGATATTCATTTCGCTCCCAAGCCATATGCCACCGTTTGAAGATCACTTCCATGAACTGCTTGCATGCAGATTGACTGCTTTTTCTGTATAATATCAGTGTTTTTTGGGAAATTATGAAGAAGAGAGAACCAAGAAGGATTGTTTGCATCGGATTACACGAGGAGCAAGGATGTACATTTGGTGTAAAATGAGAAACTTCAGCCACAGCACCTCATGGACAGAGGAAAGTCTGAAACATTCTCATGAACTTTTGAACTTCAGTTTTCTGTTGACAGAAGTTGACTTTAATTTATTTGGATTATTTTGCCCAGCAGTGCCAAGCCTGTTTGCATGTAAAATAGTAAAGAAAGTTGAAAAATAGGACCTAACGGGGACCCTGACGCTTCAGAGCTTTTCAGCGGATCGCTACAGAAGAGGGATGCACATGAGGACAGAAAACATTTCATCAAGTCACCCCACTCGTCAGAGAGAGATCTCCGTCCAGACAATGCTTTTACATGACTGCACCGCATTTCAGCATTAAATGTTTAGTATGTTTGTTTGCTTGTCACAATGAAAGTTAAATATCACACATACCAAAGATTCACAAGTCCTCAAAGCTGTTTAATATTAAGTGGCACTTTAGAAAAGGGAAGGTGGGGCATATCTTTAGGCTGTTCAAGGAATGTGGTCAAGTTCACTTCATTGCTTCATCTGTTGAATATTGTATTTTAAGTCATGCGTCATTTGCTTAAAGGGTCGGTTCCATCAAATTACAAAAAACAAATGTTCTCTTCTACCTTTAGTGGTATCTATCCATGCAGATAGTTTTATTTGTCTCTGAAATTTCTGCCGCCACCACAATATAATGGAGGTGAATGAATTTAGTTTGTGGTGCTCACAGCATTGAAAAGTTGCATTAAATAAATTAAACCGTAACACCGTTATCCTGTTGCTCTGGATAATAAACAAAACACTCTATTAATAGTTGGATAATTTGTGTAGAAATTACCAGGACATTGTTTCTGGAAAGACACATTGCTGAGTTTGTGAATAATTTTCAAAATGTATTGAATTTAAAATATAATTACTTAATGCTGTGAACACTACAAATGAAATCCGATTCACCTGTGTCGTATTTTCGGCAGCAGAAATTATCTTTAGCTGACCTTTTAAAGCCTGCGTTTCTCAACGACTTGATACCACTAGAGGTAAGTGAGAAATTATGTTTTTTAATTTGGTTGTGACAAGACCCTTTAACTAATAACAGGCCAGTTTGCAGTGTGGCAATAAAAAAACAAAAGACACTAATAAACAAAGACTGAAATGGCATTATTACAGGAGCAGTGTGACAATATGGGCTCATGTAGCTCCACAAGGTGGAGCCAGAGATAACACAGTGTGGCTACTGGTCACACACACCGTTGAAGGTTAAAAGTGCAAAAGCAGCTGCTCTCAAGTAAGTCAGAGCTTGAGTGTCTTGGTGAAGGACACTTGAGCAGAAGAGCTGTTACATCGAACACACACAGGCTGCTGCAGGAATCAAACCTGGAGACTTAAAGAAACAGTCCCAGAAACCACCAGGCCAACCGGTTTTCATTACCATTACCTCTACCAGAGCTTCAGAAAGCCTTATCTCACAAACGCCACCTTCTACCACTTAAGATATAGCTTCACCACACACATTTAGTAAGATTTCTCTTTGTCCAATCCTTATTCCTTTTGTTTGTATTTGGGTCAACAGAAGCGTCAAAGCCCAGTGCAATCCCTGACGCACGGATACAACTTGTATCAACCTCAAAGCTAAAATCTGAATGAGGCATTAAAAGATTTTACTTGGAAAAAGTTTACAGCTAACGGTGAGTGGTTCCTCTCTGGATTCAGCGGTGGATGGTGTTTTTTTTTTTTTTTTTCTCTTTCCCCGTGAGCCAGTGTAGTCTGATTAGAATGGTTGTGTACATTGTGCAGTTTTTCAGCAGTGTATAAACATGCTGAACTCAATTACACCTACAAAAGGATCCTCCTCCGGCTGGCTTGCTTTGAGGTACAGAATTAGCCCGGTTGGTTGACATAAGGGACATAAGGCAGAGACAAGTTTTCTTTTGAATTTAAAGCAGAACTCCTTTGATATGTTATCGCCTTTCATGTGTAAATTAAAATGGGTGAAAAATGTCTTAAATGGCCTTGGGGGTATTGTTTGAACATTGGAACAGAAATGGGAATTGTCACTGCTTTCTGTGGCGAGGAGGGGTAAAAGTTCCTCAGTCTTTGTAATGAAGAATAGTTCCTGACGCTCAGAGCTGGATATTAACGCCACAAGATGATACAATATGATCTGCCACCAGGAAATTCATTCACCGAAGTGAAATAGAAATCCAATTTCCCCTGTATACTTCTCATTTGAATATAAATCAAAGGCTGGTTTGCTCCTCTTTTCCTTCCTATTTTGCTTGCTCAAAATTGCAACATGAAAATAAGTCTGGCCTTCTTATCGCTGTCATCTTTTTGAGGGAAACACAAACCAACATTGGTTGTTTTTTTGTGATAAAAGAAGAATTTAAGTTTCCGGACAGAAAGTTGCTGAAATGTGAAAAACAATATAATTGTTGTTTTAGTTACATAATTCAAAGGCTTTTTCAGTCATGTGAGATTATGTAATACAAAAAAGTTAAGAGGGTAAATTTTCAGTTGCTCGGATGGAAACAGTTGATTAGTCCATCGACAGAATATTAATCTGCAGCTATTTTAATATTTTGATAGTTGTTTGACATTTTTGAAGCAAACATATCAAACGTTCTTATGTTGCAGTTTCTTAATGTGACGATTTTCTCTTTTCTTAAAAATCTGTTGTGTTTAGAGCTGAAATAATTAGTCCATTGAGTGATCCACTGATCAACAGAAAGTTAATCGGTAACAATTTTGATAATCAATTTATCGATTCAGTGATATTTCAGGAAAAACTGAAGCTTCCAGCTTCTCTCAAGTAAGAATTTGCTACTTTGTTTTTTTATGATAGTTAACTGAATATTTCGGGTTTTGGAGTTTTGGTCGGACAAAACAAGACATGAAAATATGAAAACTTGAGTTCTGGGAAACTTCTTATATTTTATTGACCAAACAGATAATTATTAATAAACAAAATAATCAGCAGATTAATGGATGAGGAAAATAATTCTGTCAGTCTTATATGGGATAGTACACTGAATATATTTTGAGTTTTGTACTGTTGCAATATTGTCATATTTCAGTATTCTCTGACAATTTAAAGACAGTTTAATCTACAGTTTATTGATGATGATAATAATTGGTTGTTGCGGCCCTTTTCAGTCAGAATTTACCTGATTAGAACAGTTCCCCGTATTGTTAGGTTGCATTTATAAAAACATGTTTTTTCACATCACACTACATTCCTTTATATAAGGTACCAAATCTTTCTGAGCAGGTTAAAACCATTTTTGCCCAGAACTGCCGTAAATACTGTTCCAGTGAACAGCTCGAGGAAAGGAGGCGTCCCCTAGATGATTGCCTGTATTGACTATATTGACTTTCATCCTGTAAAATTACCCAGCACTGCTTTTTTATTTGACACCCAGTCACCTCCAGTGATGAATAACCGGTGGACCTCCCTCTTGAGTTGCAGCCAAACATTATCCCTCTTACTGGAGACATGAATTCTACCTCAGACCAGATCTATCAGGGGACATCTAATAAAGCACTTTGTTGCTTCATTGCACAGTTGTGTTCTCAAGGACATCGAGCCGCTACAGCAGACCAGGAGTGACGTGTCCTTCCATTGAAATGCCACTGCTCCAGCGCTGTTTGGGAGGGCAACAGTATATCAGCATACAAGCCCTTTAGAACATCTGGAACGTATCCAGGGATTCATACTCAGGAGCCCGTTTCACAAAAGCTTTTTTAGAGCAGATTGCAGTTGCAGAACGGTGCCAGTGTTGCTTGCAAATTGCAGATAAATTTAGGTCCTCTCGCATGCTTATGCATGAGTTGCAAGTATGGTGTTTCTTTTGATCAGTTAAACATGTCAAAAGTAGCAAGATTGGAAATGATTTAACATTGCTAGTTGCAGCTTGCATGCTGTAAGTTTGGTTGAAAAAAGCCGGTGATGCTCTTTGGTCTCTACATTACATATGTGGAGCTTATTAGGGAATTTATCTCGTCCCATATGAGATATATGAGATGATGTTTTCATCAGGAGGACCAGCTGTGGCCGCACTCGACTGGTTGGATCAGTTCAGTTCAGACATTTCAACACCTTGGATGTGGGGGGGATTGAAATGTCTCTTATTAATCAGTTTCACTATTTTGTTTTTAAATCTTCTCTTCAGCAGAGAAAGAGTAATGTTCCTTATGATATGTACCTACAAGGGTATTCATATTGATTATAAACCTTGTTTTAAAAGGGACATAACATGCTTTTGTAGTTTTCTGTCATTTATATACTGTTATGATGTCAGATGTCTGTTAAACATGGTCAAAGTTCTGAAACATGCGGTGAACGTATGTAAAAACGCTCACTGAAAGTCAAAAGTCCAGTGCTTCAGCCTGCCCTGAATGCTTCATTTGCTACTTTAACTCTACTTCCTCCTTGTGATGACATCAGATTGTTTCGAGCATGCCCACACATGGCCGTCTGTTCCATAGCCTTTATTGCCAAGGTTGTGCCACGGGTTGTTTGTGTCGTCCACTCCCATAGTTTGGATGAGATGCAGCCTTGAACATGTACTGATGTATTTGAGAAGTTGCCATTTCGAGTAGAGAACAAGAAAAAGAAGTGAAATCTGACCATTACTGTTTGTTTACGCAGCCTCTGGAACTGGTGGAAGTCTGCTGAGGGTCAGAACATTGAGCTAAAACAACCTGTTTCAGAACTAAGGGGCTGCATAAGGACCAGTATAAGATAAATCAGGAGTTTTGAACTGTAAATCATGCAAAAATATTCCAGTAGAGCCCCAGAATATAAATATAGACCTGGAAATGTGCATGATGCATCCTCTTTAAAACAGGCATTTGAAACAACTAGAAAAAGAAAGATATCAGCACCCCGTTGTGATGCATTGACTGAAGCCAGTCTGAGGCAGCTGACTAAAGGGGACCTATTATGCTAATTTTCAGCTCTATAATTTTATTCTGGGACTCAACTAGAGTAGCTTTGCATGATTCACAGGTCAAAAAACTCCTTATTTATCTCATACCGGCCCTTTGTGCAGCCCCTCAGTTCAGCCTCTGTCTCTTAACAGGCAGTCTTGGCCTCTGGCTACCATGACTACCGCCAAAACAATGGAAAAACGTCATAATGTCAGTGGAGCAGGGAACTCGCATGCTGTGCGTGGAGCAGATGACAATATAAATAAATCTGTCACGAACCGACATGGGCTTAGGCTGAAAACCTTGGAAACCAAGTGTTCAGATCAGTCTGAAGCCAGGGCTTTTTGCTGACAGGGATTACTTCTGCATACATTTACCTCATTATGTGACAAATAAGGAAAAGAATAATATGTCTCCTTTAAAAGAACACGCTTATGAACTTGCAGTAACTTTAGAATCTGTTCACTTCACCAGAAACAGGTGTTAATATCAAACAGCACTGACTATGTACATACAGCATACCATAGATACAGTATATATACACATCTGAACTATTGTAATAGGGCTCCTCTAACTGATGTCAGTCCTACACTATGAGTCAGACGTGACGTTGCCAGTTGATATTTCTGATCTCAGACCTTCTGTGTTTCTTCCACTGCTCCTTCTCACATTTTTTTCTCCATTCGCTGAATGAAGAGTGAGATGTGACTGAAGGTTCAGAAATCTAGCAAGTGTACCTTTGAGCTTAGGTTATCAATACAGAAACAGAAAAAGTGAATTTACTCAATTATTTACTTTTAAATACTCATTCATGTGCATCTAAGCGTTAACAACTGAGTGTAACGTTACCTTTCACATTCATATTTTTAACTATTTGCCACACAGGTGTTTATGTAATGACAGGTATAGTTAAGTACCCTCACAGAGGTGCTGACATCATGAATTAGAGCGAACCTGTGTGGGCAGCAGAGTGGAAATCTCAAACATGAGATGCTATTACAATGAGGCTTTTTGCCTGAATATTTATTGGGAAATGTTCAACTAATAACACAAATGAACAGTTTTATTAAATAGAAAGCACACAAACATGTTTACACCTAAAAAATATTACAGAAAGAAAGAAGAGTTTTAGTTTCATGTGCCAGCCCATTTTGCTTTATTTGACAGCATTTTTCCCTGTTGCAAGCTTAAATGTATAACTTTTAACTTAAAATGTAACACATTGAGCTCTCTGGCCACTGTACAGCTCCAGTCAGTGTGGCTGAATGTCAAAAACTATGATTTATGTGCCCTTGAGCATGGCTCTGGCCCCAACTGCTCCAGCAGAGCTCACAAAGCAGCCAGAAGTACAAAACCATCAAGGATGGTGGGTATTGGCAAATGTATGATGTGTAACACATCCTCTCTTACAGTTGACTCCCTGAGAGTGGTGTAGATAAGGACGTGTTCTGGCCTTGTTTGGATAAAGAAAGGTTTAACAACAGTAGTGAAAAGAAGAAATAAAAACCCAGAATAATCACATTATACACCAGTGATAACATTTAAATTGTTTGAGAACTTTCCTTTGATCACACGTGAATGGTGAGAGACTCAGATGGTGATTCATTGCCACCGGGCCCGCTGCCATGAGTGACAGCATCATGTCTCATCTGAGACAGCCGGTAGCCAAACAAACAGCAGCTCATTACAGCATCAGTTTGGATCTCTGAATGGGGGAGAGGTGACATTGGCTCAC
Source organism: Thunnus thynnus (assembly GCF_963924715.1). Taxonomy (NCBI): domain Eukaryota; kingdom Metazoa; phylum Chordata; class Actinopteri; order Scombriformes; family Scombridae; genus Thunnus; species Thunnus thynnus. Next base: position 28,526,543 of record NC_089521.1, on the reverse strand, counting down.
AATGCGCAGTGGGGGGAAGGGTATGTGCTGGGGGGGGGGGGGCAGCGTGTTGCCATAAATTGTTTAATGTTTCTTTACGTCTCGGCGGTCATACTAGCTTAAACCAAAGGTACTTGAACTTTAGATGCACCAGCTTCTGAGTATCAAAGGAAAAGAACCTCATCAGGAACTGCAGCCAAGTCCCTGTTTGATAACTGATGCGATCCACGCATGCAAAAATTCCCAGGAAGCTGCACTGTTCAGTCAGTTTTGGTGTGCTTCAAACAATCTAGGTCAGAGGTTTGAGGCGTGTTGAAGGGGGGGAGGGGACATTATAATAATATTAATAATAATAACTTCAGCTTTTTCAAGTGTGGGCATTTGGAACACTTATAAACACTTGTGCCCTTAACGTGTGTTCAGACAGCAAGTAAAACACATTTTCGCCTTGTGTTATTTGTGTGAATTTGACTGCTTGTGCAGTTAAGTCGTCACAAACAGCCAGTGTACTGAGAGTACAGACGTTACAGATGGTACTGAGTGTACAAGCTAGCACCTGTTATGTCATTGGGCTTTCTGATGCATTTGAATATCCATGACTCCATGATTTTATGATATAACCGATGTTTTGCCCACACTGAAACCGTATTTGGTTGCGGTTTTTCACCTTTTCATCCACGATTGTTTCCCAAACCAAGCTGAAATGGAGACGGCAGAGTGGGAGGTTTTTTGAGTGTCCACCGGCACCTGCAGCTCTGGCAGCACGCTGGCTTGTGTAACATTACAGCTCTTGAAAAGTTTGCAATGATAACTAACTCCAGTGCACCGTTTGTGTTTTGATCCTTGCACACTGGTACAATATCCAGATTTGATGAGGAAAAACGTTTTGTAAATGAAAATAAGCCTCAGTAAAGTACTGGTACTTTACTGTACTCGCTGGCTGCGTTCCGTAAACACACCATCAGTAGCGGAATGGACGGGATGCATGCAATGCATTCTGGTTGTTGTAGGATTCCCCCTTAAAAGCGGTACAGGGAATCTACAGCCTTTCTCTCAGTTTTCTGTAGTCATATGGCACCAATTTGAAAAAAAATGCACATTTCTGCTACACAAGTGACCTAGTTTTAAGAAATCATCATATTCACAGCGGTGAATTTCCCTTTAAGGAAAGATGGTCATCTTGCCTCCGATATAAAAGATGGTCGTCTTGTCTTCGATATAAAAGATGGTCATCTTGCCTCCGATATAAAAGATGGTCGTCTTGCCTTCGATATAAAAGATGGCCGTCTTGCCTTTGATATGTGCCATTGTCATGACCAGAATTAGAAACAGGTTTATTGCCAAGTAGGTTCACATATACAAGGACTTTGCCTTTGCGTTGTGGTGCGTAACAGTCAGAAAATAGAAGGTAAAAGAAAAATACCACAAAACATAGGTGATATAACTATATAAATAAAACTTTACAATTAAAATGTGAAATTATGGAAGCCCATAGGAGACTTTATTAGAATGAAAATGTAAACTTGAAAGTGTTATTTAAGTAAAAATTAAAATGAAAATGCGATGAAATTTACATTTTCATTTTCATATACTCGTATGGGCTTTCTGTGAGCACATTAATATGTATGTATAATTAATATGAAAATGGAAAAGTTGTTTGACATTTGATTTTCAAAGTCGTACCCTGCTGTACAGTGGACCATATTCAAATGAAAATTAAAATGCAATGTACACAATGTAACCAGATTTTCCTTTTATGCAAGCAACGTTCACCTCACCCACGGTCATCTCAGCTGATAGCAGCCCGACTCCTGAGATGATCGGCCGGTCGACATGATCTGATGAACTGATCTGTGCGGCTCTTTGGTGATTTACTGCCGGCTCTAATGTCTCCGTAGCATTTTGATATGTGATATAATTCCTTTTGGAAGATAAATGTTGGTCTCACAGATGAAATCTAGACATTGTAGCTGCCACATTAGTTTGTCTGACTGTAAAGTGAAGCTTCATGTTTTTACTGGACAGAACAACAGCACTGCTTCTGGGTCTCTATATGTACAGATATCACCACATTTACATAAATATAAAGGTATCAAAATGAACAGATCAATCTATATTCAATTTCTTTTTATTTTATTGAGCTACATAACTCTGGATTTTTATTATAGCTACATTGCAAACTGCATCTCTCTGTCAATGAGGTTATTTTTTGTGAGAAAAAAGTGTTAGTGAAGCTTTGAGTTGAAAGTATTTTGTCACAGTAGTCAGGTAGGTGCGGTGAGGACATGGCAAGTTCGACTTGGGGGTACAAACTTCCGAGGACGGGAAGACGCTTAATAAAATAAAAAGAAATGTAATACAGACTGATCTGTTCATTTTAATACATTTATATTTATTGAAATGTGGTGATATCTGCACATATAGTTCATTTTGACACCAAAATAAATGTAAATGTAATAGACTGGGGGCGCTGGGCATTTGAATATTGTCCACTGTACAGCAGGGTACAACTTTGAAAATTAAATGTTAAACAGCTTTTCCATTATCATTTTAATATGGTCATAGAACACCCGTACGAGTATGTGAAAATGAAAATGTAAATTGGATTATTGCATTTTTATTTTTGCTCAAATAACACATACATATGTGAAAAATTATGATTCTATTGTGGAATTACATTTTCAAGTTTACATTACCATTTTAATGAAGTACCCTATGGGCTTTCCATGGTGAAATATCATAAATATAGTAAAAAATATATCTACTACCAGCACCTGGTAGCATGATACAAGAGCACGCACACAAAATTCACTGTCAACTGTGATACTATAGTTAAGATAGCAACTTGGTGAACACTTTTTAGCCACTTAGGGGCTAGAAAGCTGATCACTGGAGACTCTCCTGGGTGCTGCTGCTACATATATCAGTGACAGGAGCTTTTTCTGCTCCCATTGCTTCAACCATTCGGTTCAAAAGATCTTGGTAAAGCTATGCTTTGTTTACATAAATAATTCCACACATGATGAACAGTAAAGTTTTGAACACCCTTGGAGTATCATATGCTGAAAAGTTGTCATAGTTAGGGATGATGTATCCCTAACTAACGGGGAAAACGGCGCATCCTTTTGGACAGTTTCAGCTCGAAGGCGTTCATGGTGTTGACCATTGTAGATACAAATAGTGTCAAAAGTGTTTGTATGACTAACTAACTAAAAACAAAAGAGTTTGAGAAAGGAGGTCAGTCCCTGCCTACTTTGTCATAGCTGCAAACTTGACCAATCACTGCGTTAAGCAAAAGTTACAAGGCTTTTTGGAAACAACATACCCCGATTTTGCCAGTGGAAAGGGTAAACAAGTCCTTTGTTTGAAGCATGCTGAAGCCTTTAAGCTTAAATGTGTTACACAGACATGGCACTTGTTGTGTGCGCTGAAAGAACTTTTCCAAACAGCCGTTTTTGTGAAGACTAAATATTTCATCCATAATTCATAGTCGAGCGGAGGAAACCCTGTGAGACAGGAGCTACGTCCATCACTGCTCTGTTGTGTTTGACTCGCTCAGATGAGTGAGTCAAACAAGCCGCTGGGAGTTCTGCTCTCTCTCTCTCTCAGTGCAAAAGCTTAGTGCTACTTAATGTAGGACTTTGTTTTTCAGTGTATAACTGTCAGTTACAAATCTGCCTTTTTGTTTACAGCATGTTTCTTCTGTTTTCTTCATCTTAATGGGTGCTTCAAACCAAAAAAAATACATCAAATATTTATTATCATCAGTGTCATACACATGTAGAAAAGCCAGTTACTTTGTAGCGTATCCTGTTGTGGATATAACACTAAAGTATGAAATGTTATCATATGTATGTTATGGTTTTACTCAGAAGTAACACAATGGCGATGCATCTCAAACAATGCCAGTTAGTTCTACGCTGTTCATTACGGCTTCATACAAGAGGGAACACATGTACTGCTTCTCCTCAAACAATAACAAGTAGGAGAAATTCATTATTCGCTCTCAGTCATATGCAAATGCGAACTTATCCTGTACAATAACGCCCTCCTCTTCAGTCTCCTCTTAGCTGGGTGCTCCAGCTTTGTGTATCTGTGCGTGCTTGAGTCTAAAAAAAAAACCCATCAGCACATCTTATATCAATTATGTTGAGTGGTCTCTTCACATTGATTACCAGATAAGAGGTTGAGCCAAATGCTTTGTTCCAGAGAGAGACGTACAGTGGACAGATGGGTTTGTGTGAGTCGGTGAAAAGGCAATGGAGGACCCTCGAGGTTTGAACCTGTTGGCTTGAACAGAGAGCTGGACGAGCCTAAAGTAAAATGTCCTGTGTTTACCCGTTTTGTAAACATGAACAAATATCCAAATGATTTAAAACAAAACCAAAAAAACCCACACCTTTCGCTAACAACACATTATCTGTTTATGCCAGACGTCACTGGACAGTAATGTGATTTCTGCTGCTTCCATCTGAAAGTGGACCAGAGTGAATGTGTTCTTAAAAGCACCATTTATTAATATTGTAGCTGCAAAGTATGTATTTTAAGTATTATAATAATTGTTCATTATTTCTTTTCTTTTTTTAAATCATCATTTTGTCAGAATTCATTTTGGTGAAAATCGGTGCGAAACCAGCAGCTCATTTGCATTTTCTCTCAATTGTTCCTTGTCAATTTTTTATTACTGGAAACATTTTTTTTGAGCTGTCAGCGTCACAAGAGGACCAAGAAGTAGCAGGAAAGATAACTACTGGGGTATGAGTAACCATAAAATCTAGAGTTTTTTGTGTGTGTGTGAATACTGTAAAAATGAAGCTCCTTATATGTTTTTGACATTTCAAATAATTTTTTCCAGCCTTTCAAACAGCCACTGGTTTCTATTTACTGTATTGCCAAATGATGTGAAACCTTTGAGTCAAATAAGCCATTACAGTGAACATCATGCATGGTGACAGTAATGACATGAAAGCGTAGGCTGATTGGAAAGTTTATGCTGTATTACAATAAAATCACAAACAATAAAAGGTAAGATGTTCACAGTGATTACTGATTTTAATACTGTACTAAACTTAAATGCTTCTGAAAGGCAGTAAAAACAGATTTAAAACATAGGTATGCCTTAGAAAATGGTAGGCAGTAAAGTAAAAAGTGATTGAGTGTATTAAAAAAAAGCTTAGCTACTTACTGAGCTATGAGTGGAACAATGTATTATACAAAAATATTGCATAAAATCAAATTATGATGTGCCAGTATTGGCATGTTGAACCTAAAATCCTCAGCAGCAAGAACATATTTGAGTTTGTCTTGTTTTCACTTTATGAGCACAACCTCAAATAAATGACTCACTCCACAAGGAGAAAGATGGCATGGTGGTGAGAAAACTTGGTGTTTATCTATTTGATTAAGGTTATTACACTTTCCAGTCAAGTATGACTAGAATGTCAGATGCTTTTAAAAGTGCTTGAGCATTTTGAACTATCTGTAAAGCTAAAGTGCAACATTGCAGACTAATTGTTTACTTTTCTTATTCAGGGTCACAGACTCTACAGGGGCAAATATGATGGAAAACCACCTGGCCAATGAAAGTAACAGGAGTCTGCCTTTATCAATGTCATCGGGATAAAAGTACTGCAGCTGAAGACTTGTTTGTCAGAAAGAAGCCTGTATGTTGGGTTTTGTGACTTGGTTATGTCTGATCACTCTGTCAGGGATGCTAGTTTTAGAATAGTTGCATCTGTGTGGAGGTTTTATGTTTAATGCAGTCAGAGTTAACCTCAAAACATCCACCAGGTCGCCACTTAAGCCAATTGTAATTGGCTTAGCATCATACAGTAATGAATAAAAGCAATTTGGCACAATTTTGGCCTCTTGGAGATGTTTTGGAGAGGTTCGGGGACACCATTGACACCACAAACTAAAAACTCCTTAGATCTGATAAAGTTAGGTCTAGAGGTCTGGAAGATGTAGAATGTATGTAGTGAAATGTCTGCATAGTTCTGGCATAAAGCATGTCCTAGTTATTGTTATTCACGTATGACTCATTATAGACAAGGACCAAAGGCACTTTTTTGAGCCATATTTGAACTGATGTAGTTTTGGTTGTGTTTTAGCCACATGCTAAACAAAAAAACTAGACACAAACATTTCCAGAAACCTTTCAAATGAAGCCTAATACATGCATTTTAGCCTTACAGCTCTTCTCTAATAAGCTTTTTCATTTGGGTATGCCAAAAAGGCGAATTTTTTTTTTTTAAAAAGGGTGGATATTAAGAGGCTATTGTTAAAAAATGGTTTTGATTACAAATTAGATTAAAGATTGTATTGTTGACAGTTTAGAAATGGATTTGTTGTGTTAAAAACCAGGAGGAGATGAACCATTAGCATCATTTTTGTTGGCAATGTGAGTTTCATCAGAGAGTAAATATCTCAGTCGGCTCTTCCATCACAGGCTGCTGAAGCCCCTTAATGCATCCATTAAGCTAGAAGCCTGAGTTCATACCAGAGCAGAGTCTACAGTACATCCAAACACGTGGTCTGCATGTCTTTAGGTCCACGGCACCAAGATTCACTAGCAGGTCCACCTTGCTGTGCAGTACAAACCACTGAGCCTCTGTTCCACTATTATAATAGTGTGAGACTTTATTGGTATCTTCTTGCCCGCCTCCAAGAATATCATAAGTAAAGGTTGAGAAACAGAATAGAGCCTCCAGTGCTCCGAAGCGTATCAGTGTCTTCTTCAAGGAAACATTAAAGGAGCTGCTGCTTGAAGCCAGACTCTCTAACTGAGTGTCGATCATTTTTGTTACACATATTCCATTTTTTCTGGCCTGTGATTCAATTCTTACGCCCTAAAACGGTTATAATCCCAGCAGCCAGAGACCACAGTATAAGTCTTACAGGATTTTTATGTGTTATTTTGACTTTTTCACCTTTTTTATAGTTTTGGCTTTCACACCTGAGTTGTAATTTTAAAAATGGAGTGTGAAACGAGTTGGTTATTATTTAGAATGACATGCTGTTGTAATTTGTTTTCAAAAACACAGCGGGAGCTCAAAATTGATTATATACAAATAAGAAGTAATAAATTAAAAAATATAGCAATTAAATACCGATTATGACTGTAAATAGTCATTATTTCATGATTTTTTTTTGACAATGCTTTAATTAACTGATTCATCATTTAGTCTGTAAAATGCACATGACAATTTCTCATACCCCATGTGAAGTCTTCAAAGAAATTTAGTTTATAATGATAAAAAAAAACAGAGAAAAGCAGCAAATCTTCCTATTTAACAAGCTGGAACCAGGTGCTGTTTGGCACTTTTTGCTTGATAAATGACCTGAATGATTAATAAATTATCAAAACTGTTTGTTGACTGACTGATTAATGAAAGTGTTGAGGGTTTTTTTTAGCACTAAAACCAGTCTTATATCAGTCTTGAATATTCTTTAACTCTGTCTGCATAGCGAGTGCACCTTACGGTCACACCCTGACAGTTTAACTCTGATTAAATGTTTGCCACCACTATTATGTATCTGTTTGTAGTGATATTTTAAATTCAACACTGAATAATTCATCCCATTTCAGAAAATCCGATCCTGAATATCAGCGTGAGAGGCAACTCTGGCCAGTCCTCCAGGTGAACAGGAGCCTTTCATCCCGTTCCACCAGGTTAGGATGTGAGTGGTGATTCACTGAATGTTTAGTCACACTGGGAGCTCATACAACCCTTCACATTAATGGTTATGAAATATTCAGTCCCTGCCTCTGCGGAGACGGAGCAGGAACGCAGCGGGAGCTTCGACAACTGATTGGGTGATAGAGTTCCCTGTAGCTCACGTTGTAGCTCGGCATTCACATTTTACACTGACAAGGCTGACGTTAATGGATACCCTTCATGCCTGTCAAGCATGTAATTATGGTGCAGGCAGTTAGAAAATACAGTAATTGGCAGTTTAGAGAGGGGAGCATTGGAACCGAGTGAACTGTTACGCATTACCTATGATGAAAATAACATTGAAGCAAATGTTAGCTTTAAATTAAAAAGGTTTAGTCTGACCTTTTAATATAAATTTAAATATTAATTATGTTTGAATGTTATAAATAAAGCACACAGAGTATCAGATTTGCCAGCTGGTATTGCATCCTATGCAGAAAAAGTTTTAGAAACTGCTGACAGCGATCAATTATTAAACATACAAACAGCAGTTTAATTGACCACAATCTGAGAAGAGTTAGATGTGTAAATACAAAGTAAGTATTTTATTTCAAAATCAACGTCTTGTCTTGAAACATTGCTGAAACTCAGGCTGGATTTTCAGTCAGACTCTCCACAAAAAGGTCAGATCACACAAAAAAATAATCACTGTGTGAAGAAAACCAATGGCTGGCTTAAGCCTTTTTTTCTTTTTTTTTAAATACATAATCATAGAAACTGCATGGATCCACTACACTGTGTTTTAAAGCTCAATCACTTTAGTTGTTCACATTTAAATACTCTGAACAAGCATGAAATAGTGATTTGAGTGCAGTTCATAAATACTAACTTACTTAATCCTCTTGTTCCCTGTGGGACAGAGCAACATACAATGAGCTTCCTCCATGGTTCCCTGTTCTTGGTAACATGCTGAGCCAAACCCCCCATCTGGATTCATCTTGACTAGTTTGACTGTCACAGTAACCAGCTGTTTGTAAGTTCAGATTTAGCCTCATTTTAACGTCAGTGTTTGCTCATCACTAAATTAAAACCGGTTGCAACACACAAACTAGTTCTTACGTAGAGATGAGTTGTTACTAAATATTTACAGCTACTTACTGCCACCTGGGACTCTTGTGTTGAATTAACCAACTCACAAAGCAAAAGTAAGCTTCCTAATATCTGACCCGTTAAGACTAAAGAGTAAAAGAGATGATATTGAATATGGTCGACATGACATTTTATATTTTACAGAAAAAAACCTCAAATTACAAAACTTTATGCCAATAACATCAGACTAAATGACCAAATAACAACACTTAAGTCAGCATAATCGGATATTTCCCTGCAAAATTCATAAATACTACTGATTCTAAAACACGTATTTCTCCGGGTGTGCAGAGATAAATAAAACAAAGTCATTCACACAGGATCGGCAGGTAAGTTTATTTTATCTTTTGGTCCCTAAAACTGTTACTTTTGGAAGTTGTGTTACAACTCGTGAAGCTACAGTGACTTCCTGTTTACATGGTTGGTTTCTTATTTTACTTGCTAAGACATTTCACAAGTCTTTTTTTTTTTTTTACCAGTTACACTGTTTGTTTTTTAATAGTTTTTATGTATTTATTTTTAATTTATTTTTATTTAGTGCAACATAAGTGATTGAAGTGACATTTCTAGTCAGAAAGAAGTCTTAATGGTGCAACCTGATTTAGTGAATCACTAGTTTGAAACTAGCTTGTAACTTAGGAAGGACTTTACATACAAGTTTAGAGATGGATTTATGAACAGCTGGAACTACCCAGACCAGCATCATTTTTGGTATTTCAGATTTTCTTTTACCTGGAGGAGTCCGTCCCAGTGCAATCTGCCTTCATTCAAAACACATGGCCCAATCATCACAGTCGCCTTATTTCAGTGACGATGTCCTCTTCTTTTTTTGTTCGATGCTTCAGTCCTTTTCATATCAGCTTTGGTTTCCCACCATCATTCAGTGTCACACATTAGGATGGACTTGCTGTTGCTGTTATATAGATTGATCTTTGTCTTGTGGTTGTATTTCTTGGACTTCCAGGTGTTGCAGAGTTGGGAAAATGTACACGTGATAAGATAAAATAAGTGAACCATGTTTCAGTACAGCTGATCTGATGTGATTCTTTTTTTCGTTTCTGTTTGTTCGACCAGTGAATGAGCAGAAAATAATGATTTGATCGCAACTCATAAATGTTACCTGTGAATCAGGCACCTGCACTGAGATGTCGACCAAATGACAATTTCATAATCACAAAGTTGTCAGTTTAACTTCACATCAAATACAGACTAACAGAACTGCATCTAACAGTTATTCTCATAATTGTTTAATCTGCCGATCATTTTCTCAATTAATCAATTGTCTCTAAAGCATCAGAAAAATGTTCATCATAATGTCCTAGTGCACAGGTGACACCTTCAGATGTCATATTTTGTCCTACATACAGTCCAAAACCCCAAAATATCCAAATAACTATAATGTAAGACGAAGAAAAGCAGCAAATTCTCATATTTAAGAACCTGGAACCATCAAATTTTTGGCATTTTGCTTAAAAAAATTACTTTAACGATTATTCGATTATCAAAATAGTTGCTGATAAATTTTCTTTTAATCGGCTAATCAGTTAATCGTTAGAGCTCTACAGATTAACCCTTTAACCCCCTGGAGACACCCTTTTTTTTAAAGCCAAAAAGATAACGCTGATGATCTATCAATACATAAATTACGTGTTCATATTTATGTAACTTTTCACAGTACTAGAAGTCGTAATGGTCGCATCCAACAACATCCAATGAGAATATCCAGTTCAATCCCTTTTTGGGTGTAAAATCATCTACTCTCTGTGGTCAGAATCCAAAAAGGACAGAAAAAGATGTGTCTAGCGTGATTTTGATGGCATCCAAAAAGCCTAAATATTGCTGACATTCACCTACCTCCTAATGTTAGCCTCCACTTTTCCCCCCAGAGGTCCAGCAGAGGTTCTGCTTTGCCTTTCTTGTGCCTCACAGACTGTATTGACTCCATTGCAATTTTAAAGTGAATATAAAAATCTGAAAAGGAAGCAAGTATTGAGGTTTTCAGCATGTCAAATAACATCCCTGTGTGTTTTTAAGATGCCAAAGCATCTCACGGATCCAAAAAGTAACTCACTCATATACTCATTCATTCATTTATCCATTCATTCATCATTCAGGGACTCACAGTTAGTCTGTTAGAGGGCAGATAGTTAGGTTAAGATACCTGCTGTGACATTGTCTGCAGACATCATTCATCCAGGATAATTTCACTGCACCTCCTCCTCTCTGCAGTGAGGTTGAACCGTGTCGTCTGCTTCACCTCCATGACACCGTGTCCTTGTTTACGTTACGTCCCAATCATTTAGATTACTGCACTGTTTGCAATTCTTTGCACAAGATTAAAGCTCATTGTCCTCCATTCAGAAGCAGCCATTCACTGCCATTCAAAAAAAAAACAACTTCCCCAGAGTGACATATTCATCAGAGTAAACCAAAAATTGCTGGTTTGCTTTGTGTTTTCATCGTGTTTTCAATAATCAGGGCTGCATTATAGTCCCTGTCAATCGCCTATCACTCACATAAATAAAGAGAAGTCTCCTCGAGGAAATAATGCTGGAAAAACACTTCACTTTACAAACTCTGTTTACATCCTCGTCGTTTTATTCAGGCTCGGCTTGTTAGCTGGAACAGCTACAACTATGACAAATGACTGAAAACCCAAAGAGTATATAGTGAATCACTTTGGGGGAAATGCAAACCAGACATAGACATAGTAAATCACTGAAGTAAATGCATTGTAGCCACCTGACTTTGACCTAGCTTCTAATCGTAGACGTCGCCTAGACAGATGTTTATCTGGTGTTTCAGGGGCCTTTGTCTGAATTCTAATTCTGCACCCAAAATCAACCCAAACACCCAACACAAAAGCACCAACACTATTGTCACAACAATAAATAACCGAGACAGATGAATAATTACAGGAAGAGGAATCAATTCCAATTCAAAGTTTCTGACAAGCTAATGGATGGAGCTCAGTTTGGGTCGTAGTGGTGATTGGAAATCTCATGATGTATGGAGGAGATGAGGGAAAGTATTGACTTCTGTACCTCGCACAATCATCGCTCTCATGGTCCAGTATTCATCATTCATTTTCATCAAGTTTTGAAATAATGCTATTTTTATATGTGAAAGAAATAGAGTAAACTTAGAGCAGAGTCCCTTGAGAAAAATAGGTTTTAAAACTGTAAAATTCGCCCAGTGACGACATGAATCAGACGCTAACATTAGACTTGTGTGTACAGTATGTAACCGTTTGGCCGTTACTCATTCTCGTATCTGGCTGCAAGGGTTGCCATACACCGAGTTGTCATACTTCTAACTTTGTTTGGCAGCTAAATATGATGGGATCTTCTTTCTAATTCATCCCAGATGGAGGAAATAGTCATTTGCATCCGTTATCAGCGAGACAAGACGAGGCTGTGTCAAACTGCTTGAAAAAAAAAATCAGCCTCTTTCTCTCTCCTCACCCTCCTCCCTTTACTTCTATATTTGCAATAGTCAGAACTGTCACACGTCGACCTCTCAAGATGCTCTCAGAGCAACTTGAACTTTTAAAACAGTTAATTAAGACTTGTTCTGACACATTCAGCGCTGATTTCTCAGGCAGGAAATCCATATTCATATTTCAGAGAGAAGAAGGTCATGCAGCGCAATGCCAAGAGACCAGTCACCCGTGGATGTCTTTGAGCAGGACTTTGTATCGCCTCATCAATTTTTAATTGATTTATTCATCTATTCACGAATTAGCTTAGCTTGTCTCCAAAGCACACATGAATATCTAAAGTATACACCAGGCCCCTGATGTATAATTGCATTCTTTTGTTGTATCAATAGTCAGCTGACTGTCACTCATCATCATGGCTGCTAATGGTTCCAGGTTGTTTGCTGCTCAGGGAAGCTGACGGAGAACTTTTGCCCTTAATGAATCTCCTCCTGAGAGAAGATTGTTGAAATTAGAATCAACATCTATATTCCTGAGACAAAATACAGTAAGTAATGGCTTTAATCAGGCGAGTGGAGAATACCAGGACATTGATGGGTCTGCTGGGTACTGAATGTGTTTTCTGTTTGACTGGACTAAACTCTGACAGTAGCTTTCGGCTCCTGATGTAATCACCATGTTAACTCTCACTGCATTATTTCTCTCACAGCGACTCTTAGGACTGAATAAAAGTAATTATTTACTCTGTTACTTAACCTAAATATGACTGAAATAAATGCTGCATTACAAAGTTACTCAACAGTTTGATTTCACTTAAAACATGCTTCAGAATTAAGGTGTGTGTGATCATTTTTAGCTAGCGGTGCAGGGATGACAATGTTAGCCTCATCAAATATTAAATAGATTGGCGTGTTCAGATATTCATGGTCTCCAGAGGATGAATCCCACTAATCCTGACTTCTCCTCAAGTGCCTCTGTCAGGTTGACATGTTTTTTGGGGGGGTTTTTTTGTGAAATGTTTCGGCAGCATGTTAGCAAACTGACGTTAGCATTCAGCTAAAGTCACGACTGTGCAAATACAGTCTCACAGAGCCGCTGTAGGCTGCGGATTGTTAGTCTTGTTTGATTAAAAAATGTTATATAGGACTGTTGCGCTATTTTTAAAATTATATCAAAATTATAAAACATAATAACTTGTCAGGCTCTGGCTAATATCAGATCACATTTAAAAACTATTATGTGTTAAAGAGCCATAAAAGTGGTTTGGAAAATTGTAGCCCATTAACTTACAAATTGCAAATACGTAACATTACTGGTGACCATTTTCCCACATGTACACTAATTTTTATCACTGTCAGGCAGACATTGGTTTCAGCTCACAGAAAACTCTGTTGCTGCATTCAAGAACGCTCAGACATCCTAAATTTAAGTCTACAGTTAGCTGCTAAACAGCATAATGCAAGGAAAACTAAATACACATCCAGCATCCACATTTCTTATAATTTCTCTTCTAGGTTTGATTTTCTAATATAAAAGGGCATGAACGTAATGCTTTCCTGCAACTGACTCAAATATCCTTATTGATGCAGTGAAGGACTGTGTGTCCTTCAATGCATCAATAAGGAAAGTTTTCAAATTGGTCTAAGCAAGCGAGAGGAAAATGACATGATTGTTCTGTGCATTAATTATCTATATCAGGCTGTCTTTAAGTGTCTATGGGTCCATTTGAAATGCAAAAGGAACAAGTAGCCGCCTAGATGGTAGGAAATAAATCTAAAAAACCATTAAATATTATTTGGAATAACAATATAAATGCAACCATGCAATATAATGAAGTATATGTGATTTGTAGTTTGAATATTTGGTAGTTAAAATGTGCAAAGGCATCACTATCATTCTTCAAGTCCCCAAAAGCCTCCCTGCAAACATGCAAACACTGAAGCTAAACATATTTTTGAGAAGACAAAAAATTAAAAACATAAGTCTAAAATACCAGACAGCTGCTAGAAGTCAAAAATAATTCTACAATAATAATTTTATTACAGCATCTACAAAGAGACTCGTTAGAGCGCCAAATTCCTCTCAGTTTTTATTTTCAGATAAAAAAAAGCACATGGATGAAGGCCGAATAGTTGACATTAAGCTTCTGCACTCTTCCACTCGAGCATGTCCACCAAATATCAAGTTTAAATGTATGTACTTGAGGCCAATATAAACCTGCAAATAAAAGCGAGAATGAAGGACAATAAGATGATGACAGACACTCCAGTTCCCAATTAGAACAAGACAGATGTTCCAGCATTTCCTCTTTAATTTCTTGTCCTGTTCATATCACAGCTGCTGCATTTGAATTAGGCTAATGCTTACAGGAGTATTTTAACAGCAGGGACCCTGTGTTGGCGCGTGGTGTTACACGGTGTGATCTGAATGATTTAGGACGCTTACATTTTAAAACAGCTGCAGCACATTTCTCGGATACCCAAACACGACAACATGGAGAGCACTTCACGCCTTCAGCACGAGCACATCTCTGATTCTGCCATTAATCAGTTTTTCATGCTGAATTACAACAAAAATCACATGAGGACATGGTAGCATGGAGAATATATGCAATCTACATTTTAAGGAGCTTGAAGGCTAATTATAATTGCAAATTGGTTAACTTGACTCCTGGCCCTCTTTCATTCTTGGTATGGTGCAGACCCGGTTTGAACTGATCATTAAAGGCTACATCCACTCAAAATTCACAATCCTTAGATTCTCTCAGTTAGGAGAGTTTGTTTTTTTTAGTGTCTTCATACAATTTCACATTTTCACATGTCAATTTTTAAGCTATGAATATATAAAACATTCAAAGAAACCAGTTACATTGAGTAACACAGATATGAAAGACAAAAAACAAATAAAACAGAAAGAGGGAGGGAATTATTTGTTATTAGAAAATATCTAATAAAGTCTAAAATACACTAAATGACAACAGGACCATCACAAGACTTCACTTATTTATAAATTTAGTCTTTTGGAGCCTTAGTATGGCGTGTGTTGTTTGCTCCACCTCATAAAATTTCACCACTTTTTGAATCCACATGTATTATTAATGGCTGCAACAAACAGGATTGTTAACAAAAGCTTTCTGAAATGACTCCTGCAGTGTAAGTTAGGTCCTTGTGGAACCTGCTTCTCCGCGCCGCACGTAGGCGAACATGCACATGGGGTCATTCTGAGACACTGTCATGGCTGTTTCTTTTAAACCGAGGTTGTATATACTGTACATGTTTTTCCTTTTCCGTTTTGAACTCGTCTCCCAACAGGAGTTGTATCAACGCGTCAGCTTGCTTGACACTCAGGCCTTCGTGACGTGATGTAGAGAGCTAGGAGGTTTGCGTGCCAGCTCTTCTATGATTACCCATAAATGCACCACTCTTCTTCGTGTGGATCCACAAAGATGTTTAGATGTATCTTCGCCGAAGCGTAATTGCTGCTTCAGAGTACATCCACGCTAAGATGTCTCTGTAGTCTTTCTCTCTCTCTTTAGAGTGGACAAGGAAAACTGAGCTTTTGAAAAAAAAAAAAACAAAGCTTACTCTAGAAACGTTTGGGGATTTGTGGCATTAAAGTTAAAATATTAATCCTGGAGATTTCCATCAAGCCGACAGGAAACGATGCAGCATGTAATCTAGCGTTACTGTTAATACTGTAATTTAACAGTCGCTCTGTTTACTATTCACTCTCCTGAACATTTTCCTACTGCTGCTAGTGCACATCAAAAGCATTCAACTGTGAAGCAGTCACAGGAAACACACAGGGTTTCTCATAGAGGTTAGTGCTGACAGCCAGTCATTCAAAAATGTGTCTACAAAACAAGCCATGGACATTTTCTGCATTTTTTTTTGACAACGGCTCAGTTTCTAAAATCCTGCAGAGTCCTGCAGTTGTTTGGAAAACTACAGCGTGTGCCGCATGAAATCAGGTTGCAGTTGCTCATTGCATCATCGTAATTTTTTTTAAAACAGGTGTAGTTTGTTTGGCTGCGCTGTAAACAGATACACCGACTGTTCCTCTGCTGTTCTTTCGACAAAGTTCGCTGTAGTATTAAACATTATTCGCTGTTGCTGCCAGTAACCAAAGGTATCACCAAACGTTGATCACTCATTTTAAATCTCAGTGTAGCCAATCACATGAAACAGATGTCGTCTTTAATCCGTGTTTATGTTTATTTTGTCAGACGACTTTGAGATCGTACATTAGATCGGTGCCACCGTGCATCGGCGCAGCAGTGCCTGGTTAACAGTTAGCATCTGGGTCGCGATCAAATCAGTATTTTATACGATGACAACAACAGAAACAGAAAATTATGTATCAAAACAACTAAATTGTAAGTTTAGCTGCATTAAAACAAGACGAAGGAGAGCAGGACGGGATAGAATGGAGCTTTAACCAGCTGAGACGAATAGTTTTGTTGTTTGTCAACTGAGACAGGAGAGAAGAAGAAATGGTTTTCAATTATTTATAGGTTTCAGTGCGGACAGAAGTCTTTACAAAAAGGATGTGAAAATGCTGTTTATGTGTTGTTGGGTTGTTGTTGTTTTTTTTAACACATATACGGCGCCTTCATATTTAGCCTGCTTGTGGACATATTCTGAGTTGTGCAGCTGTGGTGTGATGTATTGCCTCTTTAAGGCAGACAATCCAAACAGAAAGTGAGAGCGAGAGAGAGGGAGAGAGGGGTGGTGGGTTGGAGAGGGGTTGTGTGGGGGGGTAGAGAGAGAGAGAGAGAGAGAGAGAGAAAAAGAGAGAGAAGTGAGAGCCAATAAGGCAGTGGGTGCAGGCACACTCTGTTTGTGACACCTTGTGGTGGAGAGTGAGGGGGTGGCAGAGATGGAGAGAGAGAGGGGGGCACCACTGGAAAGAGAGAGGGAGAGAGAGAGAGAGATCAAAGCAAAGGAAGAGACAGAGGAGGAGAAACGAGGATGAGAGATAGCAGCGCTGCAGCGAGAGCCCTGCCTGCCTTTGCAACGAGTGTTTACTTCACATTTCCTGAGAGCCGGTTATCTTCCCTCTGCGTGAGTCATGGAAGTGATTTAGGTGAGTGGAGCAGCACGGAGCGGCAGCAGAAAGCCACAGATCTGTTTGTGTCTGCACCGTGGGCAGGTAAGCTCACTCTGCATCTCTATGGGTGTAATTTTATACTGCTTTTTTTTTTTCTTTTATCTTTTTCCTCCTTTTTTGTCTCCCGTGAAGAGGAGCAAACAACTTCTGCAGAGTTTGGCTCTTGTTCAGTTTGCTTGTCCTTCTCCCCAATCCCAACCCTCTAATACACTTAATTTTCTGTATTTCTCCTCTCAGTGACAGGATAGTTTGTGCTTTCATGCAGGCTGTACAGTTTAAAGTGTAAGAGGCACGCTGCAGTTTCTCTCTGACATTCTGAGCAACATTTAGTGTCTCTGTATTGACAGGCGGGTTCAGCGGGGCTGAGGGTTGGAAGAGGATGAGAGGGAGATGAGTCAAATCTCTGCTTGAGGGACCAGGAGGGTTACAGCATCAGAGATGATGATCCCAATCTGTATGAGAGCAGAGAAAGAAAAGATAATCCTACACAAATAAGCTCTGGCTGCTTGTTAGATGTTACGCTGTATTTTTTTTGTGGTTTCGTAACACAATCGAGGTAAAGTGATTTTTTTTTTCCCCCCTCTGCATCGGGATTCTGCGTGCGACTGAAAAACCACATTGGCTCAAGAGCTGGATCTTTCTTTGGGCATCCCTTCACGTCCACGCTGACTGAGGCATGCGGTCCGTGGGTTTTGGAAGTATAGAAGGCAGGTTTGTGGAGATTTGTGGCTCAGCCCTCCTGAGTGACAGCTGAGCTCTATCACAGCTTTCATCATGACTCAAGCTGGTAAACTGCAGCTCAGCCTGTGACACAAATTCCCATCCCCTCAGCGATGTGGGAATAACCTGCCTTCATCTCACGGCTGGATTAGAGTGATTTACTGTTGCTCCTTGTCAGCCGGGGTGTGTTTGTGTGGGGTTTGACCTATAATGGCACCTAATGGCATCATATGTTATTTCCAAGAGGACACTGTCAAACAGGACCCTCTCGCCAGCCACATCCAGTTGTAATATGGCAGTTGTTATTAATGTTAGCTCTCCTCATGACCCCCATCAAAACTACTACTGGCAGAAGTGCTGGACAAGAATTAATGGACCCCTTAAAATTAGAAATTACATTTATTGCAGGCTGGATTTACTGTCAGCAAGGACCTCCATCACTCTCTCTCCGTAAAGGACAACTCCAAAGAATATTTTTATCTTTGTTGGCTGGCCCACAAAACAGTCCTCAACATAGGCCTTGATTAAATGTACAAAATATTAGGGTCGTCTCTGTGATATTGATCTACCCCCCTCTCCACATCCCTGTTGTCTCTCAGCTTAAAAATCCTTTTCATTGATTTGTCTGCTTCTCTTTACCTGCGTCCCCTTCTGTTGTGATTGGTATAGATTTAATACGGAGAATCAATACAGGAAAATGGATTTTACCTGGATTGACCTCATCAGTGTGCTTCATGGAAGGAGAAAGCGTCCCTGGCAGGTTTTTTTTTTTTTTTTTAGTATCAGTGTAGTGATGTTTTTTCTTTTCTCTGTGTGTGAGCCACCTTGGACTTTTCAAAACCTTAATTATCTCTCTTTTTCAAGACATCATATTAAAGTTTCAGGAACACAGCTGTTGGTGAAATAATTCACGCTCAAGGATCGATGAACAGGCAGAAACAGCGTTGAGGGGGAAGCCATACAGCTCGTAAACAGATTTAACAACTTGTGCCAAGAAAGGTGGACATATAAATCTGTGTGATTTTGCTAATGTCAAAAATATTGAATGAGCACAAAAAAAAAAATGGACAAATAAAGATTTCAGAGTGTGTGGGGACAATTTCTTTCTTCTTTCATGTGCACTCACCTCAAAATCTGCTCCCACTGATTTCTCCAGACAGCATCCAAATTTAACGATTGCAAGCAAAAGAAGCTTGAATTTCTGACTCTCTCAGATCTTGTAGCACTGTTCTTGTGGGTGCAAAATATGCAACCCGGATTCTGGTTTTACATGTTCTCAAGGTTTATTTTCTGTGTCTGAATTTGTTACTATGTATTTTAAAAATTTTGCTGACAGATTGCAGCCCAGTCTCCTAGAAATTATGTTTATATGTTACTAGGAAAGCACTGATCCGATACGTCGGATACTGATCTTAATAAGTGGATTGAGTATTGGCCATGACATAACCAACCACTAAATACAGTTTCTTTGTCAGTTTAATTATGATATCTATCTATCTATCTATCTATCTATCTATCTATCTATCTATCTATCTACAATAAAAAGTGTTCCAATGACTTCCATACAGTGAAGTATACAGATTTTAAATTTGGGATAAGATCATTGGTATCGGTATATCAGAGAACTTTAATGCTGTCTGTATTGTGTGTCTTTGTCAACATTATAAAAATAATTTTTAATGAACGTACAGTATATGCAAGGTTGTAAAAAATATCTACAAAATGTTCGCTTACAACAAACTTAATTTGTTTTCAACACAATGTCCATTTGTAGCACTAAAGCACTATTAATGTCTGGTTTTGTTAGTATTTTTTGGATCTCCAGCTGGACTCAAACTCGGGATGTTACAGTTCACTGTCTGCACCTTAACCATCATCAACATTTTCATGGTTATGTTTAGGAGCTGGAAGCACTTGGTTTAGGTTGGGGACAGATTGTGGGCTTGGTTAAGAAAGTAAATAACACAATAAAAACAATAAAAGCAGTATTTTACTACTCTGAGCGTTTCAAGCCGGTTTGACCTCTGACCACACCCAGCTTCACCGTCGGGTGTGAGTAGAAGTGTGCTCTGTTGCACCTGAAACCACACCCAACTGTGATGTCACGGTGTACTGACACACCCCCAGAGTACATTTCTACATCACTTCAGCAAGGTGAGAAGTTAAACCACTCGAAATCAATAAAAACAAAAACACCAACACTGACTGGAAGCACGAGACAGACTTTTTCTAAATTTAACCAAAACCACAATCTTTCTCAATCCTAACCTGAATGTTTAATTTAAAGACAGAACCTAATTATATATGTAACTCAGGGTGCAAAGCCTTGTCTCCGGGTGTCAAAGTCCTGCACTTAATATGTCCAGCATCACCCTTCTGTATAGTACAAGAATATAGCTGGACAAGAAAAAAATGTTGCCAGTGAATTTAATCCAGCCAGCAAATACATTTCCTTTAAAACGCACTTAGCATAGACAAGTAGTTTTATTAGGAGACAGGGTTGCAGACTGATTACTGATTAAATTTGTTGTTAATCTTCTTGGATTTATAAGACAGGTCTGAGTCATCTTCCAGCTGGCAAAACTATTATGTACTTCCTATCTGCAGTCCATATCATTAAAATAATCAATTTCAATATGTATCACTAACAAAATACCACTCAACCAACATTCAAAGGTCACAAGTATTTGGAAAACTCAATTTTGATTTGTAAAATGGTCAAAAACAACCACATAACTCCATAATTATTTGTCTGCATTTGAACAATGGGTGTGCTCTTTTCTTGTCTGTCCACTTTTCAGCTTTCCCTTCGACAAAATTAAGTGTGAGAAATATGGAAGGTGGGTGGACTGCCTACTTTTAAACAAGCGAGCAAAGTCTACACGGCCATCTGCTCGCACCAGAATTTCCTTTGAATCGAGGCTGCAGCCTCGCAGAAACCAGACTCTCTCACTCCTGCAATTTAGCATCTTGTCTTAAGAAGGAACAGAACACACAGCATAACATGTTAGTTACATCAAACCCATGTTAAAATCCAAGCATGGCTCCGGAGCCATAAACAGATGCTGCATTTGACAAATTAGTCCAAGATTTACTGCAGGTTGCCGAGTGTCGACACTTCCTGAGCAACTTGTTAATTCCTGTTTTATTTTTAGAAATGTTCTAACTTTCTTATAAAAACAAATATTAGAAACACATAACAGTAGTCTTGTTGAATTATATGATGACTGTATGTTAGTACAGTTAACACCCTGTTTAAGCATATTATCTAAAAATGACATTTTCCTGAAAACGTGAGTATTTTTGGGTACTACGTGCAATTTAATTAAGTAGTTTTTAATCATATAGTGTTCAAATGACATTCTGTGTGCATACTTTAATACAATACTGTGATTTTCTGCACCATTCAAAGTCAAATCATGTTTCAGATTGTAGAAAGTGGCTCAGATTTAGAATTAAAAAGGACAGCTCTGTTTTACAGATGGTTGAAAATGAACCTGTTTTTTCTTCCTCCTCTTAAACACAGATGTGATATTTTAGAAAACAACATTTCCACTGGAGGATGCTCTGTTTGTTAGAGTCTGATGCTGTAGTCTGACTGAATATGCAGTCCTCTGTCTCAAATGGCCAGACAGTTCATTAGAGGATGCGTGGGTGAATATGCATCACGGTCTTTTGAATTATAAAGACAAATTGCATCACCGTATATTGTTTTTTCTTTCTCTGCTTTTTCTTTTTCCTTTCAGACCGTCTCATTGTATGATTGAGGATCCATGCCAATCCACAAAGCAAACAGAAGAAACACCCCCACAAACAACATACAACCTAACAACATCAGCTGGCAGGTAAGAGTTTAAAACTGTCACACTTTGTTTTCAAATGCTATTTTTAAAATTGTATCAGTGTTCGGGAAGCGTTTTCTCACATTATTGTGAGATCTGGCTCTGATGGCACATTTTAATTGTTGCCACAAATGTGACACCAGAACAACAGTAGCGCCACTTATCAGTCTGACATCATTTCATCCCAATGTGACAGTTTTCAGCTTTAATTATACGCTAAATCAATGAAAAGCCTTTGCATTGAAATGGTGCGTTTTGCATCAGAATAACAGGGAAGGAAGAGCAGCAGGGATGAATTTTCATTTGATTTATAGAAACTGGACTGTTTTTTGCTTTTCCTCTGATCTGATTAACTGAGGTAGAAGATCTTTTGCTCATTTGGTACCCTCTAAAACACAAGGTTACAGAGTGCTCTGTGTAGTTCAAGCAAAAGTTGACACCTCAAAAAAAAACTGATAAATCACTTACATAAAGTTCATGAAATTAATTATTCAGAGGAGCTCAATCTTTGTAAATGACGATAGCTTCAAACAGTTAAAAAGTTTCCCGTGGTTCGGTACACTGCTCTGCTGTGGAGAGACTGTGATGGACGTGTGCATTAAAGATTAATCTAAACAGCTGCTCCTGGTTCAGGACAGCATGTGTTCCTGTGTCAGAGCAGGAAAAAAATCACAGGTATTTTTTGGAAAAAAAAAAAAAAACCTAGCAGTTTTTAAACTTATATTGAAACTGAGTGGAGAAACTTAATTGGTGCAGAGGCTGTCATATTTGTTTAGAGAGCAACAACTGTATCGGCAGGCATCTGCTGTACTGATTTGCAAAACTCTGAATCCCTACATGATAGCTCCAGGGTCTGATCCTGACCTCTGACCTCACTAAAAGTAGGAAAGCAGTAGTAGACATGACATGACATTTTCACTTAGTGTTTTATATTGCTGAAAGAACGTATCTCCGTTCCAATTTATTTGTCCAGTTGCCTGCGGGATTAGCAAAACTAAACTGTCCAACAACAATTTACCTGTCTTATCTTAGAGCATATTTTGCCTTTGATAAAAATGTTGCTCCATTACTGCAAAAGTGAAATTCGCACTCATATCGAGGATTTACAGGCAGATCAAATCCTCATTTCAGCCTCCTTGCAGCTGATAAGTTGAGGCATGTTGTTGCGACCTTTGCTGAGCTATTCCTGATGAAGATAACGGTAATAAGCACTTGAATCCTCAAAGGAAATAACAGCTTTCTTTTTTTTTTTTTCTTTTTTTTTTGATGGAGAAATCTCATCACAAGCTACCTCTCCCTGTTCATTATGCAGCTACACATGAAGATATCAGCCCCTAAAATTAGGTAGCCAAAGGAAAAACAGTTGTTTTCCTAAGATCAGTACAAAGTAAAGCATGTTGTCTTCTTTTATTCTTTCTATTGTCATACCCTCGTCTCCAGTGGGAACTTCCTTTGCAAAACAACCTTTACATAGACTTTAATAGGAGAAGCATAAAGCAGGAATGCACCTTTCAACCTAGATGATTTTGTACTGTAGACAACTTGAAGTCAGTGAAAGTTGTTTATAAAATGACTGATAACACAAAAACATATTCTGGCTCTATAGAAAATTTGAGAGGATAGGGCCTGTGATATTCTATACAGTGTCTTTTATTGTCCACAAATCTCATAAAAAAGGCCAAAACCAACAATGACTTGATCCTGCAGCCTGACATATCTTAGATCATAGATTAAAAATACATCAGTGATCCTCACCGTTGCACTGGGTGACATTTTCCTTCATTACCTTGAACACACACATTGCAGTTTATTGTGACTCAATCCGACATACACCATCCTGTTGCCAGAAATACTCACTAGAGCACCATATGTATATTAATACGCAGCTGAAAATAGTCCCAAAAAAAGTGAGCTCCCCTGAAAGCCACGGTATAGTTTGCACACTGCTGACTTTGTGTTTCTGTTATCTGATTTTTTTTTGTTGGATTTCTGTCAACTGAATCTGCAGTAATGGATCACACTCATCCTCTCCAGCATTTTTTTTGTCATTATTTCACATGGATGTAGCAGGAAGATGACCTCTCCATTCTCAATCCTTCAAACAAAGCCCTGATTGTTTCTTCAACTGGCGAAAACAACTGTCAGCCAGACACCAGACCAACAGTATATGAATGACTGAATAAATAAGAGATATTGGTGGTGAGTCGGAGAGGTCTGCAGCAAGGTTTGAGGAGAGCAAAAAAAAAATCTTATTATTCTTCAAGTATTTCTCTTTAACAATAAATAACCGAATATGGCTAAATCAATCAGTCAGTTTTAGAGAAGAAAATCCTACGCAAATTATAAGAGGTTAATACTCAAAAACTCATCTGTTTCATCAAAACTGTGGATGTGGCGACAACTCCGCAACTGTTGTTAGATTCTCATTCTGATTCTTCTTTAAAGACAGTAGAAGTCTTCTGTCCTGTATATTTATGGGGTTTTTATAGGGTTGCGGATTAATATTAATCTGAGATAACTTTGCCAGATGCTTAAATATGTGGATTCCTGTCCGTTAAATTCTTGACTTATAAATCCAAACTCTGACTGATGGGATCAACTATACCTGCAGTGTGGAACTTCTGATATAGATGAACATCCTCGCCAAACAAGTTCACACAATGCTGATTAAGCCTGTCACCGCCAGGTAAATCTCTCTGTATTTCACAGTAAACCAGAGTTTTTAAGTCTGGTGTCGGGTTAGACATTCCCGCACTGACTGGATGAATAATTACTGCACATGCTCTCTGGGCAGAGCATGCACACTGGAGATTTCCGCTGGCCGAGCAGCTAACTTCCGGTTAGCTCGCTGCTAACTTGAATTGGGATAAAATCATTTAATTGTGCGGCTCTTCTAGACTTTCCAAATGTTATCGGACTGAATGGTTTAAATTCTGATGGTGAAACGAGTCATTTCGAAGGGGTTGTGTGACGCTCAAAACAATTTATCCACAGTTTTACAGCCGCAACCGTAGTGACGGCTGTAGGGCTACAACGGAGCCTCTGATGTAAGCAGGTGTCACGGTGTTTTTGTAATTACTCACACACACAGATGTCCCATCACAAGTTCCCAGAGCCCAAGGAGACCTCTTGAAATTTCATGTTTTATCCCACAAACAGTCCAAAATCTGAATGTTATTCAGTTTACAATGATATGAAATGGAAAAAATCAGCAAATCTTTTTTGACAAATGTCAGAATTGTTGATTTATTTTCTGTTGATGGACTAATTGGTTAATTGGCTGAACGATTCAGCACTAAACCAAATTTGTTTTTTCTTTCTTCTTTCTTTTTTTTCTTTTTTTTTTTTGATGTGGTATTTCAATATCAAACACTTCCTGCCAGCAACTTGTACATTTATTTAGATTTCTATGATTTCTAATTCTGTCCAGAGTCTGATTGAACTTTGATTTTGAAGTGCAGGCTGAGGGGTCAAAGGAAAGTGAAGTCTCTTCAACAACATGTCTGTTGTCTCTGGCAGATTAGCTTTTTATTTTCACTTGTGTTTCAAAGGCGTTTGATCTGCCTCTCCCTAACTTTTGACAACTTAGAAGAGGAAGGCCTACAGCAGTCCCACAAGGCTTAATTATCCCTCAGACTGATAACAACCTGGTAAGAGGGGAGGCTGGGAAGATAAAAGGAACCAAGGGGAGATAGAGATGGTAGGATTAATGTAGACTGTCTGATATTACCTGGCGTCTGATCAAAAGACTGTGTTGGCAGGTGGAGCACATAAGCCTCTCAAACTCTCGTGTCGGTGCCAAAAACTGCTGGTGCTTTGTATCTCAATGGGCAGAGCAAGACATTACTGACCAGCCTGCTCCCACTGGGAACATTCATACTACTGTAAATACACATCTGAAGACTTGAATCACATTAAAGCTTTCATCAATCAGCACAGGTCAGAGTACCAACCTCACAGGTCTGGAACAGCGTGAGATTTTGCAGTGGTATTACTTTGATATTTCTTAATATTGACAAAATTTTCAGAGCTTTGCTTGTTGCAATTTAATAAGCCAGTCCATTATTTCATTTTGCTCAATTTTATTCAAGGACAGGCACTCTGGACAAAATGTCTTTTTTCACCATCATCTTTCGCTCTTCTAAAGAGCATCTCTGCTGCAGGAAGCCTGGTCAAAGTTCTCAGAAATGTTATTAGGATTTTTTTTCATGGACATTTTAAAATTTTTGTATTAAAGGAAAAAGACCAGGGATGCTTTTAAGAGAGAAGTACTCAAAAGACAAGCACCCATCCATCCATTTTCTGCCATTTGTCCGGGCCTAGTGGTGGAGGCAGCAGGTCAAGCAAAGGTAGTACAGATATCCTTCTTCCCAGCACGTTCTTCGAGCTCCTCCTGGGGGATCCTGAGGTTTTCCCAAGCAAGATGGGACATATAATCCCCCCGGGGTTCTCCTGCCACTTGGAACATGCCAGGTAAACCTTCAAAGGGGGACATCCGGGAGTCATCTTTATCAGATGCCTGAACCACCTCAGCTGGCTCTTTTTGAAGTGAAGGAGCACCCACCGGATGTCTGAGCTCCTCACCCTGTCTCTAAGGGTGAGCCCAGCCAACCTACAGGGGAAAATAACTTTGGCTACTTGTATTCACGATCTCATTCTTTCGGTCACTCGTGTACAAGACCCCGAGATACTTGAACTCCTTCACTTGGGGCAGCAACTCGCTCCCAACCTGGAAGAGCAATCCTTCATTAAGCTGAATTAAATATAGAATTAATGGCTTGTGGCAACACCTTTGGTACTCCTGCAGCACCCTGCACAGGACAGGAGGTGTGAGTTAAACACCTTGCGGACAGGGACCTCCCCCAGACACTCCCAGTTCATCCTCACTACATGTTTGGGTTAACAGGTCTGTCTGGCAGACTCCCCCGCCACCTGATCCTACTCACCACCAGGTGGTGATCAGCTGACAGCCCTGCTCCTCTATTAACCCAAGTGTCTAAGACATTTGGCCGTAGATCTAATGATACGACTACAAAGTTGATCATCAATCTTTGACCTAAGGTGTTCTGGTACCGGGTACATTTATGAATCACCTTGTGCTCGAACATGATGTTTGTTATTGTCTTTTTAAGTCCAATAACAAAGCATCACTCTGGTCCAGATCAGCCAGTCCGTAACTCCCAGTCAACCCCCTCCAGGTTTCTCCATTCTTGCCCACAGTGAGTGTTGAAGGCCCCCCGCAGAACTATACTGAACCCAGCCAGAGACTTCTGGACATGCTGCTGTGTGCAGAGGTGAGCTCAACTATATCTAGTTGATACCACTCCACCTTCTGCATGAGCTCTGGTTCCTTCCCCACCAGAGAGGTGGTATTCCACGTCCCTAGAACCAGTTTACAGTGCCTGGGGTCAGCCTGGTCTCCTTGGTCTCCACCCATGCCTGCCGCCCGACTGACAACTTATCATACACTAATGCCTGTTCTGGCTGTGTCTGACTGGGTTGATGGTTTTCTCTTTTATCTTAATATAGAATGATATCTGCAGAGAGAAAAATGATTTATAGTCTGTATTCAGAGGACACTTAAACCTTTTTAAATAGAGAAACTAGAATCAAGCTGCTGCAGCTTCTCACTCTGGTAAAAGACTGTCCAATGGGGCCAATCATATGGCCTTCAAGAACCACAGTAAATCCTGTTCTTAAAACTGGAAGCTCACTGTGCAATCAGACATGTCTTTATATCTTCTATTGAAAAAAAAAAATCACAATCTATGCTCGCTATTAGATCTTATTGAATGTATTTCTGCAGAACTGTCTGCTGCTGGCACAGATAAAGCCAAGAATAATAAAGTCAAAACCTGATGGAAAGTGGTTTGCAACCCTTTTTTTATCGGTAAAATATATAGACATTTTTGAAATCTGAGTGTGCTGTCAGCTTCCTGCAAAACAAGATGTATACATGTTTTTTAAAAGACTTAAAGATTACCTTGAATGATTCTCTTTAAAACCCAGTGAGGAGGTACAGCATTGGTCGATTTCTCAAAATAAAAACTATTTAAATAAAACACACATTTTGAATCCGGGGGAAGCTTCGCTTAAAGTGTGGATTGAAAAACAGCAAACTCATCCCTGAAGTTAGATGTCATGATGTAATCTGCTTAAAACATAGAAAAAGCAGCAAAAGCCGATTTGAGTTGGCATTTGAGAGCGTTAATCTCATCCTCAATAATCTTCCCAGTGATAACTTTGTCAAAAATATTGTCATAATTGATTTCCCTGATGTTTGGATAAGTGTCTATTGTTGAATGGGTTCATATCTCAGGAAACAGTAATTTCCTCAGTGTGACCCTTCTCCTCACTGAGGGTTAACCTTTAGAGATGATATCAAATGATGATATATGATGATATCAGATATGAGGAGAGGTGAGCCGAGTGTCCGTGTCTAATGATTCAAATATCCGCTTTCACCTCTGTTGGCAAAAGTAATTATGACAAAGTCATGCGGGGCTGGAAGAGAGTGAGTGGACGAGTACCAACACCACAGAAACACACCATCCATCTGACTGAAGAGGAGATAATCAGCCATTTAAGAGGCCAGGAAGCTCAACATTTCCTCTCACAGTGCTCCTCAAATTCAAGTGACTGTTATATTCACTCCAAAACAGTGTAAGGAGCGATGATTTAAAAGCATGTACTTATGAGATATTGCTTAAGGAGGGAAAATCTGTTTTATTTGAGTAGAGGAGTAGAAAGTATTGTTCAATGAGTTACTTACATATGTTTAAAATGGTCACAGAAAACAGCCAAGCCCCTGATATAACCTTAAAATACACACATTTGTCCTTTTTGTCATTTTCTGACGGGTATTTATAAGGTGTGTGGCTAATATTACTAATTAGTATTTTTTATCACCCACTGTTTCCTTCATAAACTCTAGCAATATGTAGTACATTCACTGTTAGTACTATGAAAAGTTTCATAAATATGAATATGTAATATATGTTTTGATAGATATGAGTCTCGTCTTTTTGGTTGTTGTGGTCGTTTTCAGAAAGAACCTTGTATCATGAAAATAATCCAGGTGCAATGCAGGTACAGTGCGAGACGAAAACCTTGAACATTTGATGTTTGGCAGTCCAACAGTGTAATAAATCCTTGAAAAATAGATGTACAAATTTATTGCAAATGTCCACCAAACATTACCAATTTGTTCTAAATAATAGATTATTTATTATTGTTTAATTAAACTGGGTGTGGAAAGTGAAGGTGCAGCACCTCTCACTCATTACCACCACCGAGTTGCCCTTCAAGGCCCTAAATTAAGTAAAAGTAGCAATAACACACTGTAAAAAACATCCCATTACAAATAAAAGTCCTGCATTCAAAAGGTTGCTTAAGTAAAAGTACAAAAGTACAATCAGTGTCATGTACATAATCCAGAATGTCTCTGTAGTTGTAATAATGTATTATTATTACTATGTAAACAGCATTTTTATGTTATAGTGGGTTGTGGTGGAGCAAATTGGTTTGTTTAATCAGTAACAATGCATCACATTTTATAAATTGATCATGTATTGTGTTTGTAAAATCTTAATCTGTAAAGTAATTAGTAATCATCACAGTCAAATAAATGTAGGGGAGTAAAAAGTACAATATTTCCCTCTGAAATGAAACGGAGTGGTAAGTAAGTATTATGTAGCGGAAAATGTACCTCAAAGTACTTCAAAGTTGCTCTTCAGTGCTGTACTGTACTTGAGTATATGTACTTTCCACCACTGTTACTGGCTGGCAATAATACTACTACTACAGCAACTACCACTAATAATAATGATAATCAGAATCATAAAAAATAATTATCATAATAAGCAGTTGAAGTGCGTCATACGATGCGACAATATGTATTTGCGGCCAGAAAAGAAATTCCACAAAAACAATGTGACAGTTAGAATATACCAACACAAAAAAAACATATCAATAAAGATTAAGATGTAATAATATTGTTCATAATGAGCAATAAACATATCAGCCACTTAACAGTTCAATAGACTCTGAGTGTGCCATCAATTTGAAGGCAGAAGGACAATCAGATGGGAGCTTATCAATCCTCCATTTATACCATCAACCTGGTGAACCGTGAAGAGCACATGAGTCAAATTCCCAACACATGCTCTGTGCTGCGCTTACGACGGTGATTCAGATCGGAGGATTATTTCGCTAATTAGCAGAGATACGCTCTTCTTCTTTGACACAAACTGCACCTCGTCAGTGGTTTTGACATTCAGAGCTCGCTTTTACTCCTCGTTTTGCAAATCCCAGAGCGGATTTCATCACAGACTTCTGCCTGCCTGCTAGTGAGCTCTCAAATTCTATTTTCTTCTTTTCTTTTTCTACCCTGCAGTTGTACTCTGCTGCAGCAGCGTTGGTCCTACTGTGGTTATGGTACAGTGTCATCACCCTTATGTTTTCCAAAGGAATACTGAGCAGTACACCATGGGTGTGATTTCCTTGCTTGCTATTCATTTCTAGTGTAGGTGGAGTTTCGTGCATACTGGTAGTTGTAGTAATGATCGAATGATCTATAAAAACAAGGAGACAAATATTACAAGACAGCATTATTGAAAAACGTGGCAGTCAAACCTTAAACAAACAGAAATGGCATTTATATTAGTTTCATCTGTTAATATTAGTTTCATGAGCCCAATAGAGAAAGAAAACAACTCATATGTGCTCTCAATTAAGTAATTTGCGCTCTCGATTTAATAATTCGTGCTCTTGATTTAACGATTCACCCTCATGCCGTTCTCTCTGCGTCTGGCGTACACCCTCACTCTGGATCACTTGGATTTAATATGGTTTTATTTTAATCTTGGACTAAGATATGTGGATATAATAATATCCCGTAGAATACGTTTCCTGTATTCTCTTAATTCATCAATGGTTGTGAAGCACTTCCTGGCTGCCTCGGATCCGGTTTAGATCAGTAGCTGACGTTAGAGAAGCGTCTTCTTCGTCACTTTCTTCAATCTTCCAACTGAGTGAATGCGTCTGGTGCTATCTGCAAGAGGGGAACTGGCAAAATAGTTAAATCGAGAGCACAAATTACGTTTTTTTTTTCTCCATGGCCCCTCCTGGGCTCCACAATAAACTATTTTAGTGTGAAGTCTGTTTTCACTTGTGGAATTGGAGGGAACAACCGAGCACAGCTGAGTGAGGGCTGCATTTGAGAGTGCAACGCTTCCTTTGATCACATGACAGTATAGGCAACGGGTAGCACTGCATCCCATGGTGTTAAAATGTATTTCTGCTCCCCCAAATAGCAGCAAAAAAACCCATCTTTGTGAATGTGAACTTCTGCATCCCAAATCAGGAGCTACATCCGTGGCACAACCGTCCCTCGGTATCTCACAATCTATTGTGTATTGGTCAGCTATCGGATTCACGTGGTCCTCATCAACTCATCAACAAGTTATTCAGATAATAATCTCCAGTAAATGAATCATATTAACCTAAGCAATAAAAGAGCCGCTGCAGAATGAAAGGAAACCATGTTAGCAACTTAAACATGTTGTTTATGACAGGAAGTTGCAGAAGATATATATAAGATATTTACACTTGCTAACCTGGTACTGTTTAACAGTTGTAGGTATCATGGTATGTTTTGTCAGTTTCTTGATTGCCATCTCCTGGTAATAAATCTGTAAATGTATGACGTTACAAGTCTATAAAGAGTGCCTGAATGCACCTTTAGTTTAGCTGTCTCTGAGACTAGACGACTTCATCTGGCCTTCAGGTCTAACAAAGAACACAGCTTTCAAGGGCTGTGTTGTTTTGAGGATTTAGCTGTTTGGTGCACAGCTATAGCTGTCAGTAAACTGCGCACAGCATCATTCATGTTTACCTTCCCAGACAGTGTTGGATGTTTTATACCAAAGAAATGAGAGAGGAAAAAGGTCGAAATTGAAGTGATTGCTCTCTGGAGACAGTTTGGATTTTATTATGAAGTTTCAAGCAACTTTAGGAGACACTTGGTCTCATGCAAGAACCACTCATACGAACAGATTCATTCTTAGGAGGCAGGTACGAGGGGTTAAAGAAAATTTATGGTATTCATCAATTTGACTCGTACTTAGAATTTTCTCTTTGGTACTAATGAGAGTTGGTTCAGACCTGTCATACGAGTCATGAACAGATCTTCACAAAGGGAGAAACACTTATTTGACTTCGAGTTATGTCTTAATCTGAATGAATTTGGAGTTTAAATATCATACCGAAATATTGTTTTTATGATTTTTACATGAAATGAGTGATGCACAATATGAAAAAAGTAAGAGAGTTTTAGGAGAAGAATACGAAAATGTTCTTGCATGAGGCCCAATGTCCTGTCAGCGACTACCTCATTTGGGAAAATCGAATTTTTTCACCAATCTCAGTTGGCGTAGAGTAAACAGATGGGACAATATGCTTTATTCCAGACCCCTCTTTGTAATTCAGGTGGCTGTATTTCTTTTATATTTTGCCCTTGACAGTCTTATTGTGGTGATTACATCTCTACCAGCATCCTTTGAAAGTGGACAGAATACGCAGAGTCCTCCTGTTTGCTAGCATACCTGCATTCAACAAAACTGTACAACATAAACATAAAAGCAAATAGGACAAGAACAGCACAGTCGTTTCAAAAACACTTACAGCTGCAGACAGTTTTCTTCTGTCAGCTTTAGCAGACATGCATAACATAAAGCAGATTCTTCTTAAACTGACAGGGACTGACTGTTCAGTGTTTTTTTTTTTTTTCTTTTTATGCTTTGTTCAACATCTCTTTGAGTTATGGTGTGTATGATGATGCGAATTGAGGCGCCACGCTGCTTAAAGTGTCCCAACAGGCAGCTACATACAATACACAGCTCCTCAAATCTTAATAAGCTGAGCCTGTCTCGCCTGAAGGTGGCAGGCACGCCAGACGTCCCCGCCTTTGGAGGACTCAGTTTCATCGTTTCCTGACAAAACCTTTTGATTATCGCGGATGGCGGCAACATGCGACAAAAAGCGTCCGAGTGTTATGTTCTAACAGCACAGAGTCTGAGGCTCGACTCATTCTTGGAACAACTTGAAACTCTCTGCAGACTTTAAAGTGATCATGATGGGAATTGTTTTAAAAAAATATTCATCTTGTGCCAGATCCGTTGGTACAGATCCAGTTGTCTTTAAGCCAAGGTGTAAAAGAAAAACCTTTAAAATGTTGATATGTCACACGTGACTGTCTAAACAGCCTAAACCAGCAACACAGCAAATACAATAGTCCATTGTTGGTACTTTATAGCAACTTTTCTGAACATAATATCAATCAGATAATGTAAAACAACCTGACATTAAGGTATAAGGGTGTACTACATTTATTTCTTTATTATTGTCTCTTAAAGAAATAAGTGCAAAACAATAAAAAGCCTCATGATTTGTGATCACCACTAACAGGATGATGGATAATGATTGCATCAATGTTTTTTGCCTGTTTCCTACACCTTTGGAGACCAGTTATTACATTATTTTGCTATAATTGCATCACTAGTTGCTACATTCCCCATTAGGTCTTTTCAACAATTGGCTCGCCACTGTGTTTAAAATGTTAACCGGCTAGGTTAACATTTTAGTAGGGTAGTTAAATTGGCGCTGCCTTTCTCAGAGGTTGCCAATGATCCAAAATGAGTATTTTATGTTGACATTTCCAGTAAACAGAGTGAAATCACAAAATTATTAGGAATAGTTTGACATTATGTGAAATACGCTTTCTTGCAGAGAGTTAGATCTCTCTGATAGCATGAACCTCTGCATGTGTTACAACCTCTCAGGAAACGTGTCTCAAAATGTGTTTTTGGAAACTGGATTGAGCTGGATTGTCTGTTCGATTGTGGCTCCTCGTTAATTGTTGGAGCATCGTGCTGCTGCCAGTGTTGCTGTTCTCTTTCTCTATCTGCACCTGTTCGGGTCAACCGCATTTTAGATGTGGTCTGATTATCCTCGGGTCTGTTTTGGACTGGTCCTCAATTCCAATTCTGATAGAGTTGCTCTCTTTTTCTAAATTACTATTAATTTATGCACAATAGTTCTGGATGAGTTTTCCACGGGTCTGTTTCAGATCACGTCCAGAGTTTTAGAGACATGAAGATCACTTGTTAGCTGACTACCTTGCCTGCAGTTCAGGTGTAACGATCATTGTAAAGCTTGTTTCAAAGCTGTTTTAAAAAAAAAAAAGGTTTTGTTGAGGTGCAGCAGAAATGTTCACTGGGTGTCTATAACTGGATTTTGCAAATATAGTTTGAGACTTCAGGTTTCCCTCTTCTACAGTTCCTCTGTGTATATTTACTGCAGGGTTTGTCAAAGTTGGTTCTCTTAAAAGGAGACCAATCTGAGTGTTAATGGCCCAATAAATATGAAAGAAATAGTATCACAGTGGATCAGACAAGTTCATCACAACAGTGTCTCCGAACATGAAAGGTGTCATCTTAAATCCTACAACGGAAGTGAAAAACTGCTATTATGAAACCATGTACATCATACATTATGATCTCAGTCTGAAAATGAGATTTGATTTAACCTTCTACATGCACGCAAAGGTCCGATAAATAAGGTAGCTGAAGAAAAAGAGGGATATGAGAAGAGTATTGACTTCAGGAACAAAATTAGAATTGATCTGGTGAGCAGAGGGAAGATGCTTTACACTTCCTGCAGTGAATTGTTATGGTAGTAGTCAGACTAAACCTCTGGCAGAGCCGGCCTCTCATTATTCTTCCAGGCAGGCATGGAGGCTTCAGATTGGAAATGAGAGTGACTTCAGATGGCTTAAAAATCTTAATTGATAAAGCGGGGGTTGGTGTGGAGGTCCTTCAGCGGTGTCACATTCTCTTCTCATCAAAACAGCTTCTCTGTAAAGAAAAACAGTCACGGAGAGAGCTGCTGCTGCTGCTGCTGCTGCTGCTGCTCTCAGCCAAGAGAGAAACTCAACAAACAAAATAAAAAATGCGTTCTCCCAGCACTTCCATATCTCCACTTTAAAGGCTAAAAGATGAACTCTGAGACTGAGCGCTGTCCTCAGCTAATCCTTTTAAGAACACCAAAACAAAATCCCATCCAGAAAAATGCCTTTTTAATGTAGATGAAATTCTGTAATGGAATAACTTACATTCTGTTTCTGCAACAGGAAGGCTTAAAGCAGCTACTAATGCATTAACTGACAGATAATACAATAAGCTGCACAAATTAAAATGTGTCCCTAAATAGGTTGGTGCAATGTTAATGTACAATAATATATTACACACCAGATATACCATTTAATCTTTGATGTTTTTTCATTATGCAGCTATTCATTTAAAAGCAGAGCAGTGAAAGTGGGAAAAATTAAGATAGCAACTGCCTGTTGTGATCTTTTCATGGTGTTGTGTTTGGTGTAGCGTGTCAAGTTATTCTTGTCTTTGAGGACCAAAGTAGAAACTATGGAGGTTTTTCATTTTATCCTCTGAGATAAAATCTAATTTTTCCTTTTTTTCTTAAGCTTAAGTCATAATTCTTCAAATCCTATTCAATCTAATTTAGTCTAATCCAATTCAATCCGGCCTAATCCAATTCAATCAAACCCAGTCCAATTCAATTCAGTCCATTTCTATCAAAAAAGATCAAAAGTCTACATGGCATTTTCACACATGTGAAAGGCTCATGTTGTCAAATTTGTGGCGTCTTACACACATTTCCAATATAATCTGAGTTTCCGGGTGATTTTCATGTCGGCATGATGAGATTGAAAGGATAAAACAGGAAAGAATTACAAAAAATGAATTGCATTAATATGTTGAAAAAGTTGTGCTTGAAACAGAGTTTGAATGTGCTTAACTTGCACATTTAAGTGCGTACCTGTACACTCAGGTCAGGTCTGTGCTTGCAGCCTTCATTTTTAACCATGATAGTGATAATGGCTTAATGGATGGAAGTGTCTGTCAGTAGGTTTTCCACCACTTTGGTCCAGACTGAAATATCTCAGCGACTATCGCCCAGTCAATGTATCCTGGTGATCCTTTCACTTGTCCTTTATCTCCACCGTCAGGTAATTCAGTTTGTCCAATATTTTTGTTTTATGCCCAAATACCTGCAAAACTAATTTGTGTTTAATGTGAATTAGCAAATGCTAGCATGCTAACAC
The DNA here is from genome assembly GCF_963924715.1 of Thunnus thynnus. NCBI lineage: Eukaryota > Metazoa > Chordata > Actinopteri > Scombriformes > Scombridae > Thunnus > Thunnus thynnus. The sequence continues at coordinate 28,490,465 of NC_089521.1, read as the reverse complement.
GTCAAACCAATATGGTGAACATGGTAAACATTATATGCACTAAACATCACTATTTTAGCCAGTGGTGAATTTAGGGGTCCCTGTGTCCACCCCACATCTGATAGGTCATTGATCAAGTCCATCAATACAAATAGGCGGGACAAACACTGGTTAATCAATGACGACAGCTGATCAGCTGATATAGGGCCAGTTTGCCATTTCTTTCTACTATAGTAATGGTTAGACTGAGGCCGTGAGAGCTGATCTGTAGTCAGAGGACTTTTGACCATGAGTCAGAAAAAAAAGCAGGTCTCAAATCAAAAGCATGTGATGGCCGTCAGGACTCCAGTCACAGTGACCACAAGCTGAGCTAACGCCACAATGATATGAATAACACTGCTGACAACTGTTTTAAATATGTTTTGCACCAGTAAGAAAACAATAATGGGACTGTTATGGTGACAAAATAGAGTAAACTCCTGTAAGTGTTGTGGACATTGATTTGGGGTCGCATACAATGTGAATTTGAATGTACACGTGGGGCTGGGATGTGTATATGTGCTGGAAGCATTAGCGATTAACAATTAGCATATGTAATTCACAGTCTAATGTGTGTTAATAGACAGCATTAACGGCCATTTCGATGATGATTTGTGTTCAGAGTGTATGAGAGCGAGATTATTGCTAGGATACAGGCAGTTAACCAGCAAAGTTAAACCTGCGGGCCTGTGGAGATGTAGGCTGGAAAGTGAGGTTTATTGTATTTCCCAGACGTTGTTGGAGACTGTCGAGGTCATTCAATAAACACAGTTAAAGGTGTAATGTGATGTTTTCAATTAGTTAAACTGATTAAGTGATATCTATGGAACATAAGCAAGTTTAACTCACGCAGATGAGAAATATGTTTATGATTGTGTATGCTCCATATCGTTTCTGTATTGTGTAGAAAATGAGCAGTTTATACATGGAGGTATTTGTAGCATTGTGTATGGGATGTTCAAGGTAAGTGAAGTCCATTGAGAACCTTAAAGCAGGACTGTAAGCTAAAGTTATTACAGTGAAGTTCACAGTTCAGAGATAGAGGACCCAGAGCTTCATTCTGAACCTGTAACATATAACATATTTACTCCACTACAGGGAAACGGCTCTTAGACAATGTGTAGCCTATCCTGAACAGAATTACTGATTGGAAATAGACATGTGTGAATAAACACAGCTTCCCAGAGACTGTGATTGGTGAGAATGAAAAAAATGTAAAGTGCATGGAATAGAGAACTGAATAGAAAGGTATCTGCATGTTAGTGCTGTTCTAGGTTGTAATATTACATGTAGTTGTTGTGGGTGGTCAACATGGCACCTTTAGTTTAATGCTGTATTATAAAATGTAAAAACAACAACCAGGCCTTGAGGACAAACATTACAGTGGATGCTAACATGAGTTTATCTGTGCATAAGTTGAAGCAAAGCAATGCATTGAACATCTGTATTTACACATTTTGATCACCTGCCATTCATTAAAGTTCACTATGCCATGGCCACCCCACACTAGCTCTGTGTCCCACCCGAGTCAAAATGTCCTGGATATGCCACTGACTTTTAGACTTAATATTGTTTGAAGTCCCCCTCTGCTAAAAAAAAATATGTTTTTCTTCTTGTTGCTACAGTTGGATTTTTGAGCTTCACTGTGCAGAATGATGTATGTGCAGAGTTTGACACCAGAAGTCTGTTTTCACATTCAGCTGCTGTTTCTGTCTCTCATTGAAAATCCAATTTTAACGGGCGGGCCTACGAGCATGATTTGTGACATCACAAATACTTTGGAAGCCAATCAATTTCAATTCAATTCAATTTTATTCATATAACGCCAAATCACAACAAAAGTCATCTCAGGGCACTTTTCACATGGAGCAGTTTTAACTGAATAAATATGTTGCACCAATCCTGGTTATATTCAACTTACCTCCAGTGCACAAACAATGAGAATGGACTTTACAGTGAACTAGGAGACATCTTGTGTCCAGCAGTTAAACTTCTGAAATGAAATATATTTGCATATAAAAGATTCTTCAATTTTTGTGGAAAAAACACAAATTATTATTAAAAGTAGAGTATTTTATATACATCTAAAACATGTCTGGAGGGGATCTTTAAGTTTGTCCATTCAGTTCCAGACTTACAAGCTTTTAGCCTTCTATCCGCCTTTAATCCCATTTGTTCCAGGGGTTTATACAAATTTATATGTTTTTAAGTAAATGTGTTAGTGTCTCAGCACAACAAGACAAAACAGGAGAAAACAAGACAGTTTGAACAGTGTCAACTCGGAGGCAAGAAGTGCTGCCAGTAACTGAAGCGGTAAAAGACTGTGTAGCAATAGTCATCAAATGTGGATTATTTACATCAAACTGAGATATTAGAGAATAACATGATGGTTGGTTGTTCGCTAGACAAAGCAAAACCGTGCTGAATCAGGATGCCTTCCAAAAGCAAGTCAGCCTCCTGCTTGTCTGATTGATGAGCATTCTGGGAAACATCATTTTGAACTCCCAGTGATCCCAATGAGGATTTATTAGCATCCTATTATGTTCATCTTATAGTAGCAGCTTCCCTTGTACACTCTTGGCAGGCAGCTGAGTAATGATGGTTTTGTTGCTACGCACTCTGCGGCTACATTCACAACACAAGGCTTTCGGGCTCGGTTCCAAATTACTGCTCCTATCTGATTTTTTGGATCACTGTTCACATCTCTGCATGGATGTAATAAATATCTGATATCAGTATGAGCTGACAGCGATGACAGGAAACATTCAGAGGGTAAGAAAAGCCTCACTGCTGCCAAATTTACACCCGTGTTAGTCATAACCAAAATTATGACCGTGTGTCAAATGAAAGATGGATGAACAACACAGGGAAATGAATATGAACTCTGAAATGCAGACTACATATTGTACACAAATGATATGAAACTATCAAAGATTGGAAATTGGATTATATTGGAAAATGAGACAGTGTTTAGCACTCCATTGATATGTGTGTGTTGCTACAGGTAGCACTGAGAAGATGAAATACGATTTAAGTAAAATTTGTTTTAAGTTTTATCAGATTTTAAGTTTTTATCAGATACCAAAGAACAGTACTGCACAGCAGTTTATTAAGACTATGACACAGAATCTTACAATTCACTAAAGTTATCACTTCAGCAATCACTTTATCCAATTTTTCTTTTTTTTTGGACGCTGTGTCTCATGTAAAGTTTATTTTACTAACTGTTAAGTTTAGACAAGTGTATCCCTAATATCTTGATAGCATTCTCCAGTCACTCTGTGTTGTGGGTAATAAGCAAGCAAGTTTATTTTTAAATATTCTTCATTAATCAACATCAACACGGCAAGTCTGACTCCTTTTGCACACATTACCGTTACTGTACACTCAAAACAGGAACTGCTCTTGAATTATTCTTAGGTAAGGGGGCATGATTAACATTTTATAGTTACATTTTGTCATTTGGCAGATGTTTTTATCCAAAGTGACTTACAAGCGAGGCAAGACAATCAAGCATTAGAGGACAGTGACTCAAAAGAGCCGTGGTACAAATTCTCAAGTAGCTGACCTGAGGCCTGTACTAAGAAGCAAGTTCAACATAACCAGGATATATTTTCCTTATCTGGCTTCACTGAGCCTAACATCGGCCCTCCAGATAACCAGTACTATGAGGCTGGTTATCAACTAACTCAGTCAACTCCAGGGTTTCCAGTGCGTTCATGTAGAAGAGGTGGGGTTGTTAATTACAAGCAACATTATCAGGACCATGAATGAGTATTTTAAGAGTAGTATTATGAATAGTACTTCATATGATATGATATGAAACAGTGATATAAAGTACATACAGGAAACTTGTGTTTTAGGGACAGAAAAAAGTCATATTCAACAAAGTGAAATGTAAACGAGCCTGTAACCATACAACAGAATAAGAAGATGCAGAAACACAAGAAATAATTTCCACATATTAAAAAAGACTGAGGCTTAAAGTACATGTAGGTATTATTATACTTAAGTATAGAGTGAGCATTTTTTGCTATGTAGTTGGATGATGAAGAAACTATTCTGAATATGTCACATAACAAAAACTTAAACGTAATGCCAGACTGTTTCTGCTACTGAAGCAAAGAGTGGAGAAGCTGTTAATGACTGACGAGGTCTATCTGACAGAAATATTGCATATATAATCATGGGAGCCAATTAACAGTGTGTGGGTTATTTTTCGTGTTTATTTCCAATTATCATCACACGGTTGTCTCATGTTATTCTGAGCTGCAGTGATGGAATCAGAGTGTAAAATCATCCCCACTGTCAGCTGTCACTCCGGGGATAAAATCCACTTTGCACAATTAAAATGCAGCTAAAATCATCGTTATGTGTTCAGTGTCGTAAACGATCTCTCCGTTTGTTAGAAGCTCTGTTTTAAAACCAGAGTGGAAATAAAAAGCCTGGAACAATTAAATGTTTGTACTGACCTATAAAAATTTATATTGCTCTTTTTTACTTGTCACTTTATTGTAACTCAGGACTTTATAAGTGTCTCAGCACAACAAGACAAAACACAACAAAACAGGAGAAAACAAGACAGTTTGAACAGTGTCAACTTGGAGGCAAGAAGTGCTGTTAGTAACTGAAGCGGTAAAAGATCGTATAGCAATAGTCATCAAATGTGGATTATTTACATCAAACTGAGATATTAGAGAATAAGTTCTGTTTTAAAACCAGAGTGGAAATAAAAAGCCTGGAACAATAAAATGTTTCTACTGACCTATAAAAATTTATATTGCTCTTTTTTTACTTGTCACTTTATTGTAACTCAGGACTTTTGTCCATGTTGGGATCCTGTAGACCCGTTATCTCCAGTGATCTGATTGGTCAGTGGTCAGAGTGTTGACAGGTTAACCTGGTCCGGAGCAGATTAACTGCTCAGCATAAGTTACTATGGTGATGTACCCCGGTAAGAGGTGAACCACCATCATAACCCTGAAAACCCAGAGTTAAACCATAAGTTACCTTGTTAATCCCAAACCCTGCTTCGTAGCACAAGCCTCTGGTACAAGTGCAATGAGAGAGAGCTCTAGACTTAGAGAGGTTTTTTGTTGTTTTTAATTAAAGTAAGAAACCCATGGAAGTAGACAAGTTCATAAAAAATACAAAAAAATATAAACAACAAGAAAGTAGTGCAACAATCAACAAAGTGCTAAGAAGGTAAAGGGGCTCATTTTCAGAAGAGCCAATCTACTTCATGCTTACACACAAATAATATTAGTTAAAGTGCTTTAAGTGGTAATGAAATCATAGCTATTGGAGTAATAATAAAATGTAATTTCTGCAATATTCCATTATTATTATTACTACTAAAAATACATTATTTAGCAAAATATACTGTACAGCCCATTAACAAAACATGAATTAGTAAGTTAAACTTAAGTAAATAAAATCAACTAAAATGTAATAGTATTGTAGCTAAGGTTACACAAACAAAGCAACTTTGTTGAACATTAGATTTTTTATGATCTGGAGGAGATACACCATGTTTAAGGTTAACAAGAGATAAATGTATTAAACAAATTAAGCCAAATTAAATAGCGAACTAAATATTTACAGTGGGGTGTGGAGATGAGTGAAATCCATGTGAGGTGCATGATGCATGAATGGGTAGTGTGTGTGTGTGTGGGTGTATAATAATAAGTATAATCAAACTAAGGCAACATCACTAAACCAAACCAAAATGGGTAACTGTAGAGGAGAGCAGAGAGCTGCAATCAGCAGCAGCAACAAACAGTCAGAGCAGAGTGAGAGAGCACTGCCTCAGTTGCTGCCCAGTGTTAATAACCTGGACACACTGTGGGCCCTCAGGGGTCGCCAGTCGCCCTAACGAGCATCTGCAGGAACAGAAAGACAGGTATATCCCAAGGCCAAACACAGATGACACCAGGGGTCATCAACCCCCCCCCCCCCCAACCCCAGCTGGAACAAAAGTTTGGCCAACAACTGAGGGAACCTGAGGCTTTAACAACAGGTGACAGACAGATCCTGGCCGGCAGCGTTAAATGAGACTTTGTTATCCTACCGCATGTGACAGGAACATCAGGTTTAGGAGTTTTTAGTTCCCTCTCACCATCCAAACACACAGCAGGAACCTCAGGATCTGTAAACCCCTGTCCATATGTCTCTGTAACTAACTGTAACTGTCTCTAACACCGGCACGAATGCTGGCTCCACCACGGCTGGACAAAATTCACTTTTATGTAATATCCCTCGTTCAAACAAAAACAACAAAACCTCATTTCTAATCTCATCCTTACCTTTTTTCTCTGCAACAATAATGTCATAATGGTCAGATGTTTGCACCAGCTGCTCCTTTTTACAGCCATTTACAAACGCCACTGTAGGTGCCTCAAAAAAACCCCGTCAAGGAAGCCTTAATTACAAATACAGATACAGAGAGTGATGTGTTCACTGACAGACACGCACTTGGACAAATACCAACCCCCAGCAGAGAATTATCCCCTAACTGCCTAACCAAAATTTACCAACAACTCACCGCTAGTCTTCATGTGGTTTGCGGCAGGTATTTACGCAATGAAAATCAGCGAACTTGTAAAGCGACCTGCAAGCAGGCAACCCCACAAAATCACGCAGATATGCTCCAGACACAGACGTCCAAAAACAGCCGATACTAACCATGTCACCACAACACTAAAAAAACCCCAAAACAAACAAAGGGGAACAGCCTAATGGGGAAGACTCTGTATACAGTGTATCAGGACAGTAACAAACACCTTCTGAACAGCACACAACAACCCAACATCGGGTCAGAACCAAACCCTTCCTGCAGAAAAACATGATATATCTCCCAAAATCAGAAAACCAGAGCTAAATCAAATCAAAACCAAAGACCAGAGAAGCTCTGGCAACAAAGCACACAGCAGCACAGCTGGACCAAATCACCTCATCAGCTGCACAATCACACCACGCGCCCACCCGCTTACCTGAGGCACAAAACAAACTTTTTGCCAAAATAACCATAATGGACGAGCCCCCGTTTGTTATGATCTGGTTCAAGTGGCCGCAACAAAGAGGAGACAAACCATGTTTAAGAGTCAACAAAAGATAAGTTTAATAAGCCAAATTAAATAGCAAACTAAATATTTACAGTATGAGGTGTGGAGATGAGTGAAATCTGTGTGAGGTGCATGATGCATGAATGGATAGTGTGTGAGTGTGTGGGTGTATAATAATAAGTATAATCAAACTAAGGCAACATCACTAAACCAAACCAAAATGGGTAACTGTAGAGGAGAGCAGAGAGCTGCAATCAGCAGCAGCAGCAGCAACAAGCAGTCAGAGGAGACTGAGAGAGCACTGCCTCAGCTGGAGCCCAGTGTTAATAACCTGGACACACCGCGGGCCCTCAGGGGTCGCCAGTCGCCCTAACAAGCACCTGCAGAAACAAGGCAGACAGATAAATCCTAAGACCAAACTCAGATGACACCAGGGGTCATCACAGATTTAAAGGATAATTAAGATTCTTACAAATTACATCTTAATTTTATAGTTTTGCCAATCATTCGTATTGGTGATAAAAACTCAACAAGTTTATTTATGAGATCTAGGAACATGGAGATGTTGCTAAAAACAAATCTGACAGGGCAAAAAACACAAGCTGTCAGATGATCAGACAGATGCTAAAGAAACAAACCAACAGTTTAGCCACATTTTCTGAAAGCAAACATTAAAATTATTACTCAAAGTGTCTGTAGTAAACATCCACCACTTAACAGACCAGCTGTAGTAGTTACTGTAGTTCTATAGTGTAGTGTAGGACTCAATTTTAGTTTTACCTTCAAATTAAGTGGTTTGGATAATCTGGATAAACTGCTTGTTTGCAGCCTTTCTTGCCTGTTCTTTGCCCTGCTGGACTTTCTTGTAGCGATGTCACCGTGTTTCCAGATCACAGAAATTACTTGGTGAAGTACAATGTTGTCTGATGAAAGCAATGGTCAGAGCTACTAAAAAACACCCAAGATAGAATTAACTGGAATCATCATTTAAATTTAGGCAACTAAAACTCAAATTCAAAGCCTCCGATTCATTTCTAATTACTGTCTCCTCCATATGAAGCTTTTGACATAACCAAGCTTTAGCTTAATTTTTCACATATTGAATACATATTTCTACTTTTGCTCATTTGACTTGTAAAATCTTTTCACGCTCTTGTTTTTTTGTCATGCTGTTCACAATAATTACAAGTCCTCACTTTCTCTCACACTTCCAAGGAAAAAGATCTGAATCTGAAGTGTGATATGTTCAGCTGTAGTGTGAACGGAGCGCTGCTTTCATTAATTATCACGTCTAGTCAAATAGATAAAAAGTTATCTGAGGGCACTTTTCGCATAGAGCAGGTCTAGACCCAACATTCCCCCCATGAGCAAGCACTCGGCAACAGTGGCAAGGAAAACCTTGAGCTGAACCGGGCTCTAGGTTGGTGGCCATCTGCATCGACCGTGAGGGTTAAGAGAGAAAGAGGGAGGAGGAGAGGGGAGAGAGACACAGAGAGGCACAGCAACAACAATAATAAAAGTAACAACAACAATAATAATAGAAATATGACTAATAATAGCAGGTGTGGGTGCCAAGCAGGACCACAGGGGCAGCGGTTGGTCCGCAACCATGATCCACGGAAGCCCACAATCCATAACCAGGCAGTCCGTGACCATGATCTGTAGAAACCTGTGAGATGAGAAAACACAAAAACTCTGAGGAAGAAGCCAAGTTAGTGACATGCATTAATGGTGCATGAATGCATATAGATGGAGAGGGGAAGGAGGAGCTCAGTGCATCATGGGAAGTCCAGCAGTCCAGAAGTGCTAACTAAGGGTAAGGCTTCTTTAAGCAGCCCAGTTGGGGTTTATAGAGAATTAGAGAATTTTTGCGATGTTTGCTTTAATTTGAAGGTTTGGGAGTTATATCATGGAGCTAACCTCTTCTGTTTTATTATCTTCTTCTTTAAAGGGGCAATGGAGTCGAGTGTCATTCGCAGTGACCCTATGGCACTATCAATAAGATGATCAGTTTCAGCAGGACTAAAGTTAGCATAAGAGTCCTCTGTTGTATTGACATGGCATTGAATTCAATGCTTATGGAATCACTTCCTTAAATTTAGCTACAGCACTATCAGATAGACATCTAGTGAAGACATTTTTGTCTAATGGCGTGTAGTCCAATAATAGGAATTCAAAAGTTATAAAGTAATGATCTGATAAAATAGGATTTTGTGGAAAAACTATTAAATGTTTAATTTCGACGCCATATGAACCAGAACAATGTCGAGGGTGCGAGTAAAACAGTGAGTGGGTTTATTTACACTCTGAGAGAAGCCATTTGAGTTTAATAATGAGATAAACGCAGTGCTAAGGCTATCAACGTCCATATGAATATTAAAGTCACCTACAGTAATTACTTTATCTGTCCTAAGGACTAAGTTTCATAAAAACTCAGAGAATTCAGATAAATATTCAGAGTATGGACCAGGAGGACAGTACACTATAACAAATAGAATTGGCTGTAAAGTTTTCCAGGTTGGGTGTGAAAAACTAAGAACGAGGCTTTTGAATGAGTTATAAATAAATTCAGGTCTAGGGTTGATTATAAGGCTTGAGTTGGCTCCTCAGCCAGAGTCTCGAGGAGTGTGAGTATTAATATGACTGGGGGAGTGGATTCACTTAGACTGACGTGTTCTTCAGGTTTCAGAAAGACAAAGTAATCTGATATTAGATCGTTTATTAACACGGCTTTAGATGACTCTCCTATGTTGTTAGTTGTGTGAACGCAGCTAATTTTTTATTAGATTTTTATGTAGAACTCCTGTCTACTTTAGATTTAATTGATTTAAGTGATTTAAGTGGTTGGGGGGGGGCAGACACAGTTTCTATGGGGTTTTGGGTGGGTAACTGCTCTAATGGAAGGAATCATCACCTCTTGGAGAAAAAAAAAAAAAAAACCAACAACGGAGCGAGCTTTAGAGGAGAGCTTTGTGCACTCCGACACCTTTTCCCCACTCTCTCTCTCTCTCTCTCTCTCCCTCTTTGTGAAACTGAGCTGTGGGATGTTTTTACAGCGAACGGTATCGTTCCCGAGTCACAAAGATTCTGGGCGTCTCACCACTCTTTGCCACTCTGCCGCTGAGCTCGCACTGATGTTTCCATTACACTTGTCGCCATGGAGACCAACATCTTCTCCCCCATATTCCAGTGCATCTCTAAATCTGTGTCTTTCCCTTATAAACCTCCCAAACTAGTAGCAATGAGACTGCACCCTTTTTCACTGCCGTCTGCTTCGACACGGATTTCCCCAGTTTCTGCAGAGCTGAGGGAGCGCGATGGGCTTTGAGAATACTTAATGACTTCTGTATTTCCCTCTCAGGCACTTTCATTTCAGATGTTCCCCCTGTGGGTGGATAGCACATATTTTGCATTGATGCAACGCAATTGTCATGCATCTGGAGTGACAAATAGCACACGTCTCACCTTGGGGCATTGTTGACTTCTCACAAGAGGGCTGTTTGTTATTGGAAATGTGGCTCAGACTAGCTTGACACTTCCCAGTACCCCCCTGGTGCTTTCTCGCTGATAGAAATTTATTATTGGCAAGTCCTATCATATCCTTTCGCCCTATCGCCCCACAGCAAGTGAAACGCAATAACAGGAGAATTGATTATATGTGGACCACAGAGCAGCACTCAGAAAATGTGTTTACTGTAGTCTCCCCTTCGTCTAAATGCCAAGAATCAGCTCTCCACAGACGCCCCTCTGCCCGATGAATGATTAATGAGTCAGAGTGCTTCCATAACTGGCCACACAAACAAATTTCCACCCAGGTAAATCAGCGGTGTGTCAGCCCTTTGGCAGCGAAAGGGGAGATGCAGCAGCTTATGTTTTTAGAATTGGAGACTTAAGTGAAACGTTGCTGGTTTCGATCCTTGATCCAGCTGGGGAAATATAGAAGACGCTGCGTTCACACAGTTTATACTCAAGTCAGATGAGCAAGGATCCCTATTAGCTTTCACTTATGCGGTTGCTCATCTTCCTCGGGTCTGTTAGTAGTTCACACAAATATACATCAGACAAGATGTATACTGTACATTAACAGATATTAAAGGACAGAAGGTTTCAGGAGGAATATAAATAAAACAAAATTAAAAGAATGAATAACAAAGTCAATATAAAATAAGACAGATATATAACTAAAAAGAGATAGATTTTAGATATTAACATTACATCTTATTAACTAGTATATATTGGATTTGAAGTTTGAAACTTTTTGGATTAGATGTGTTTGATGTTGGTTGGTAAAAGGTTCCAGTTTGAGGGAACTCGGTATCTTTTAAATAATTTGTTTTAGGTCTTGGAAGACTTAGTTGACCCTTCTTAACAATCCCAGTAAAACGTTTTTGGTTTCTTTAAGTTGAGCCCAAAAGGATTCAGGTTTAATAGAGAAGATGACTTTCCTGATAAACAACAGAATACTTAGATGAAGTCTGATTTTGACAGGCAGTCAGGATGATTTACCGTGCATTTTGATTCCACCAGTCATTAGACTAAAGGCACCCTGTGAATTTTCATTTCAAACAGAAACAGTTTTGTTTACTGCTGATGTTGTTTTTTTACCAAAACGCATTCAAGGTGTAACATGTTTTATACATCATAAAATGTTTGCTTTTTTTTTTTTTTTTTTACTGTTTTGAAACCTATGTTGTTTTTATTGGCTTACAGTCTTCTTCTACTCTTATACTGGCTCATGGTTGGTGCATCAATGCACCAACAGTTGGTATGTCGAACTCTATTTGCATATTTAGTTTAGACCTTGCTAGATGTTTTCATAACCTTGACCCCTGAGGTAAGAATGTCATCAACCAATGTGTTTTTTGGTAGCTCAGTGCTCATTCAATGTACATGGAAATTACCTGTATTAGCTTAACTGATTCATGTTTAGCATCAAAATGTGGAAAAAAATGTGGAAAAAAACAAAGAAAAAGGCGCCTTTAGACTGTGCGACATCAACGACTGTGTAAGTTTATAGCTGTATTAAAATCTTGGTCACAATCTGAGTCAGACTGTATAATATCAATTTGAGGCTGTCAGATTGTGCACTGAATGCTCAGTGACTCGTAGTGCTATGATGTAAATGGACAAAAATATATGAGAGCAGAGAGCAGAGGCACGTCATCAGCTCGCCTCATCCATCTGCACCACTCATATGTTTTGAAAATGGAGCAAAGTCACGCAAATGTGCCATGAACATATTAAGGAGAATAATTTTGTTTTTTCCATAAACTCAAAAAACTGCACTTATGAAATGTCATGCCGGACGGTGCGCTCTGAGTCATTTCATGTTGCATTCTCATTTGTTGTCTTGGAGACGTGGGTCGTAAGCAGCAGTCACATCGTTATAATTTGGTCTTAAATTTCTGTCAGTCAGAATTTTGCCGCAGGCTGTCTTTAGTCACCAAAGCTCTTCAGTCAGCGTCTCACTGTGTAATCTAGGATTGACAACCGAAGAGTTTACTATGATTCTGTCACGATTGTCAACTGTCGTCTCAGAGGGCCCAAAATGACGCAGTGTAAAGAGGGCCATCAGTTGCATACTCGAATGTTTGCTGTTGCTATTTAAATTCTCATCACATCCCTTCATTACAGAATACAAAGTCATCATTTTGTAAATCCTCTAATTCTGTATTCATCTATATCTCAAGGCTTTGGTCAGAGACCAAGGATGAAATATGTATTATCTCAACCCTGTGCTTGAGGCATGCATGTGCATCTTTGTGTATGTGATTGAATTCTCCTTTGAATTTGTGAGTTCACCACCGGCTACTCGAGACATTAAGCTCCGTGTTTCTCTAGGCAAATAAATGTCCTCAGTCCTCAAATGTACACAGTGATCTTTCTCATGGAGAGAAACATAAAAACCACACAGTGCTCCATCTGCTAGGTGTGAGCCAAAAGATCAGATCTGTTAGGTTTTTGTTCCTGCTTCCTCTGCACTAAAAAGACATACAATCTCTGTCATAAAGCAGGAAAAAAAATTGAATTAGCACACTAATTACTACTGAAGCTGCCTCAAAGAACACAAACCTGCCCAAGCTCAGTGGACCGTGGTGGAAGACTTGAAAGTGATGAGAAACTCGGCCACACACCTGCACAAACTCCTCTGAGACATTTACTGAAATATTGGATTTAAGGGCGGTTTTGAAATTCTTGCTCAAGTATTTAGAGAGACTTTTTACTTTTAATTTGTTATATTTCAGAGTGAAATGTACATTTTTGACTCCACTACCTTTATCTGATCGCTGTGGTTAATTGTTATATTGTTTTGATATGAGATACGTTCACAAAATATCTAAAATACTGTATTTTTAACTGGTTTCTCTTTTGTGCTTTGTAGCTTTTTATTGTCCTTTTCTGCCCTGCTTTGTTTATTCTTTATCTTCTTCCTCAACTTTTACGACAGCGTTAAAATTATAGATGCGTTTTCACCCTCTTTCCTCCAATATCAGGGATTTTATTTTCATTTCATATCTCCAGTTTTGGGTGTTTTTTTTTCAGTATTTCTTGGCGCCGTCAATAATTTAACACGCTGACAGAATTCTTCAGTACTTTATACTTGATAATGAATTTCACACACACACACACTCTCATACACACACACAAAATCACTTCAAATGCAGGACCTTTTTAAGTAAATTGATTCGAGTACTTCTTTCAACACTCGGTTCAGTCCACACTGACTAACATTCACGTGGAGTGTGTCTCTAACATATAAACATTTTATTGTCTGTCAGAGCACGTCAAGCAAACAGAATCAGTAAAATTGAATGGAGCTGAAACCTTTATGTGTAGTAGCAGAGTGAAATCTGACAAAATGAAACATAAAAACATGTAATTTGACTCACTTTCTCTCTCTTTCTGTCTCCAACTCCTACTTGAAGAGGACGTATCATGCACATTTTCAGGTCTATATTTATATTCTGGAGCTCTACTGGAATATCTTTGCATGATTTACAGTTCAAAAACACTCCTTATTTAACTTATACGTTTTAGCACCAGTCTCTTTAAGCCCCCCCTCCCGATGAGCCCACTCTGTTCTGATTGGTCAGCTGTCAGAAGCCGCCCCTCAGCAGACCTTCGGCAAATCGGGAAGCTACGTAAACAAACAGTAGTAGTCAGATTTCACTTCTTTTTCTCGTTCTTTACTCGAAATGTCAACTTGTCAAATACATCCGTACATGTTTGAGCCTGAAGTGCAAGCAAGTGGACAATGTGAACAACTACCTTAGCAACAACCTTAGCAACAATGGCTACTGAGAGGACGGCCGTTTGTGGGCATCTGTGAACAATCTGACAACATCAGGAGGGGGACGTAGAGGTAACTTTGCAAACGAAGCGTTCAGAGCAGACTGAAGCCCTTGCTTTTGACTTGCTTTCAGGGCGAATTTTTACATACATTCACCTCAAGCTTTTGACCAAGTTTAACATAGACATCCAACATTATAACAATATTTAAATGACAGAAAATCACAAAAAGCATGTTATGTCCCCTTTAAGTTACATCTTTTGTCAGCTTTGAAATGTTCTGATGTGCCTTTGAGCAAGGCTCCTGACCCTCATTGTTTTTCATCCTGGACAGCTCTCACAATGTGTCAGAAGTCTCGCTGTAAACAGAACGCCAGCCAACTTTCCCTGGATAAGTCCACACAAGAAGAAAATCAAAGTTCTCAAAGTATATTGACGTTTCCAAGGCGACCAAGTTTCTCAAAATGCCCCCCTGCCCCCTCCTCAACCACCCACCACTTGTCGACCGCTTCTCGACCAAACCAGTCATTTTCCACCATTCAGCTCGGCTTTGACGTCACACAAACCTGCAAAAACCACCACTCATCCTAAACACTACATAATAATCAGACAAGCTGCTTGGATCCTGCCTCGAATAGACGGAGTGACACATGAAGTCGAAATACTGGGGCTGTTCACCGAAATCAAAGTCCTTTCTGCATCATTCAAAAAAGAGCATTTTTAAGATTGCGAGGACCATGAATAACAAAGCACTTAAAAACCCGACTATGTTTAACTATTTTAAACCATGTCTCATATTGTAACGGACATATTTCTGCTGTTACTTCAAGGGCAGGACAGCTTTCCTTCTCTCTGCTGCTCAGCTGAAACTCCTCATCATTTACATTTAAAATGTTGTCAAGTGTGTTTTGCTGACTGACAAATGATCAAAGCAAATATATCACAAAGTGTTTTAGATGCATAGTATAAGAAGACTGACTGATTACCTATAAAATCCACTTGTATCAGTGTTTTGCTACAAGTTTGGAAGCAGATCTTTGAACGCTTTGTTAGAAAAAGTAACACACATATAATGATGTGAAAATAATGAGTGTGATATTGTGGGGAGATATGTTTAAGCCCTTGGCACTAACGGCCTCTGCTTTCAGTAACTTCACATCACTGGTGTAAACTCAAACAACAGTATGAATATTTAATCTCTACAACGATTTGATCGATAATGTTGAGCTTGTATTAGAGTTACTGACAACAGGCTGAATGAAATCATGAATCAAACTAGTTTTGGAGTCTTTCTAAAGCATCTTTTACACTTCCCCATTTTGGCCCTTATTTGGTGTTTAACAAAATGGAAAAAGCTACAGGTTGAATCAATGCTGAGTTACATAAATCACTGATGGGAGCTGCAAAACAGGCAGGAAAATGTTGAAAATTATTACTGTAAGAACTCATAAACCTGGAGACAAAATCTACTAGCTGTAAGTACATTTTATTTTCCTTCCCCTTAACACCTACATCTCACTTCAACACAGAGTTTTAGCGCATAGCTGCTTTGGTGGAGAAGCTCACTGGCCAACAGAGGAATATGGTTATAGGTCTAGCCAGTTCTTATGAGGTGTAAAAACGGCATTAATGTTGAGAGCTTCATGAAGGTAAAAAATCTGATGTGGTTTGATAGAGATATGATGTCATTTTTTACTCATGCAAATCAGGTCTGGGTTGTCAGGTCTTGTTTTGATCGCTGTTTTTCACCGATACCAAACATGAAACTTGCATCACTGCCTCCCTGCTGTGATTCCTTGTCTTCTCTCAGCTACAGAAGAAATAACTGCTGTCACAGGAAAAAGCTCATGACTTCAATTAAGTGTTTTAACCCTCTCTTTATTCAACTGGTGGTTATACTGCCTTTTATGTGTTAGCAGGAGTGTTAATGAGAGAGAAAATACTCCTTTCATCATCCCTTAAAATACCATACTAATGTGTGTGTTTGCAACTTTTAGCTCCTACACTACAAAGTATGGATTTTTTTGCTGACCATTTTTTTTGCCGTGCTAGCAGAGTGGTTCTTGACGGTAATGTTCCCAGTTGGTTGCTCCACCACTTTGGTCCAGACTGACATATCTCAGTAACTAACTGATGGATAACCATGAAATTTGGTAGAGACAGTAATGGTTCCCAGACGTCTCCTAAGTGAAAATGATCCCATTACTTTTCATCTAGTGCCACAATAAGGTGGTTTTGAGTGATATGCATTGACAGTAGCTGATGAATTGCCATGATATTTGGCACAGACATTCATGTCCGCCTCAGGGTGAACTGTAATAACTTTGGTGATCCTTCAGCTTTTCATTTAGCGCCATCATCAGGTCAAAATTTCAAATACAAACACTTTGGTTTATGACCAAATACCTGCAAAACTAATGACAGTCCCATCAGCCTCAGCTGTACTTTGTGTTTAGTTTTAATTAACAAATGTTAACATCCTAACATGCTAAACTAAGATGGTGAACATGCTTAAAATAACCTGGTAAATATCAGCATGTGAGCATTTTAACTATGAACCTTTTAGCATACTGACGTTAGCATTTAGCCCAGAGCAAAGCTGTGCCTAAGTACAGTTTAACAGAGGTGCTAGCATGGTTGTAGACTCTTTGGGCGTTTTTTCAGACCTGCGCAGTGCGTTTCGTTTGGAAAAGGTCTGAGGAAGTGGTCCAACTCTGGAGCAGTTTGCTTGCGGTGGGAACGTGAGCTCAATCTGACCCAACTGCAAGGCGAACCCTGCAAGTTTGAGCTAAACAGCTCCTATAGCCAGTTGCTAGCAGCTAGCCAGAGAACGAATCGAGAATGATCAAGCAAGGTGAGGAAAACTACACTCTAACTATTTTTAACACCACCACAATTTGAAATGTGGTTGGAGAGAAAAACAGTCGCAGGGGATCTGCTGGCTAGGCATCTTATTTTATTTAAATGAAAACACTCCACTTTTATATTATACCAGGCTTAAAGACATTTTTTACTGTATTCAATTGGAAAAGATTACATTCTCCCTCAGAGACTCACACTGCTTTTGACAAGGCATAGTTGCCTTTTTTAAACCACCTTAATCTGGTTTAGGGGGCATTGGTTCCTTTTGTGAAACTACATTATTGCTCTTTGAACTTCAATTTCTCAGAAAGACACTCTTTGCTCCTCATTACTTTTGAAAAATGTAGTACAGGTGCATTTTCTTTTGTGCCTTTGAACCTACCTTATAATGCCTGTGCAAAATTAATAAAAAAAAAGAAAAAGACAGTCTGTATCATAGACTTCAATCCCTCCTCTGCTGAGAGAAAGGCTTCAGCTCTGCATGCTGACAATCAAACATGCAGTGTAGGTGCATGAATATATGGCACAGGTGTTGCAGCTGCAGAACAGATGCTGTTCTCATGCATTTTTAATCATGTCTGCCCCTCTTGTCCAACACCAAGAAGAGGGTAACTGCTGGAGCCTGGAGTCTGAGAAACTAGCTGGCCCCTTCTACCTTGATGAATAAGTAAACACATTGAACCAGGCAGAGATGCAGTCAGTAAAACTCCCAGCTGGAAGCAAGAAGATTTGCTTTCTTCTGGAAGAAATGCTGTTTACTCGCTGATGATTCCACAGCTTGCTCCCTCTGAACTCCATTAACATTTTCCTCTGAGTCTGGATCCATGCATCAACTATAATTTTAGTCAGGAGATTGCATTTCAGTGCTTCATTCAAACCCCCAGCAACCCTTCAGTAAAGCGAGCAGAAATGTTGGCTCAGCACTGATGTATGGCTGTTAAAAGTTGTGGTTTTTAGGTTTTACTTAAGTGTCTTTATTTTCTTTCAATGAATAATTTATCGGGGCGTCCTGGTAGTCTGGCGGTTAGGACACACACCATGTAACCGCAATGTTTGATTCCAACTGGGAATTATTGTGTCATCTCCATGTGTCTCATTTCTCTTTAAACGGTTATGTCATCAAATTAAGAAAAAAAAAATCAATGAAAGATTAACTTTAAAGGATAAGGCTGGCAATTTTCCATATTTTTCTTATTGTCAACAAATCTCATGATCAGACTCAAACCAACAATGAACTCATCCTACTTACAAGTATTGTGTTTTTATCCAAAGCCTGATATATCATAATCCTCTGTGCCGTAGATTTCTGTTGTTGTCCAAAAACTATTAAAAACGTGTCAATGAGCCACACCGCTGCGCTGGCTGACGTCATTCTTCATCCCTGAAGACAGTGGCTACTGTAGTTTGTTTATAAATGGCTCCAAAGAGTAAAAATAGGGATAAGATAGTCCTTTGTATGGCAGACACCACTGCGCATGTGTGGGAACGTGGTTCAGTTTACAGAGCTTCACTAGCTTGTTGTCAGCACCAAGCGAAAAAATAGAAAAGTTTAGCGTCTAGCTGGTGAACAGAGTGGAGCATTTAGCAGCTAAAGAGCCAGATCATAGTCGGTAGAGAGTAAGATGAAGCTAAAAAAAAGAGTAACAGGACTTGTTGAAATATGACTCCAAATGAATGACAATGTTGCTCTGTGTTTGCCGGGTGTGTAAATATGCAACTGCTGACAAACTTATTTGCCACAACAACTTTAAAAGGTGTTAATATGTCAATGTAGTGTTTACAGCTTGTTGCCAAGTGGCCAAAAAATCAATTAATGCACTTTTAATGTGGAGAAAATTTCACTGAGAAAATCGCAGATGTGGACAGTGATTCTGACATCTGAGGAACTTTAATAACATCATTAGAGCCATTTTTGCAAAGATTGTGGTTTATTTTTCTTAACTATGGAACTGTGGAAGATGAACTTTTAAACTTCCTCATCATCAAAATGAAAACTCTGAGTCAGGATGACATTATTTTACTGGCTGTGAACCACTTCAGGTCGGACGGGATTGAGAGTTCCAAGAAAGTTGTTTTTGAACTTTGCCCAAGCTCCACTCATCGCTGTGTAGCACATAACGGGCTGCAAAAAGGTGTTAATTAATGTTAAGAGTTTTTTTTTAAATTACTTAACGAGGCTGGTGAAAACATCCTTCACCTTGTGTCTCATTATTTAGATGAACTTTGCCTGTGACTTTCAACCTTTCTTACTGGCTTGGGAAAATTGAACATCTAAGAACGGACATTTCTACCATGAAACAGGCTGTTTGTGTAGACGAATGTCTGTGAGGATCTCCGTACGGTAACAGCGGCTATAAACCAACGCTTGTGTGTGATTGTCCATTCCCGGGGTCAGCGGGAGGCCCCGAGCCGCGGTGTGAAGAATGTAACACAGGCGCTTGGAGCCTCGGTCCTGGATACCAGCACAGTGGAGGGAGTCTTGAGCGGGGAGCGGAGTGACGGCACGGCGATGTTGCCTGTGTGGAGCTGTGTAGTAAAGAAGGGACCGCTGTCTAAAACATGTCACTGGAAATATTACTATACAGTCAAAACCCCGTCTGAATCCTCCCAGAGAGAAGAAGACAAGCAGCATTGGTGGAACTTAACCCCAATCCTGACTTAGATGCGGAGACACTGGCTAATTAGCTGAAAGACAAACTCCACCGTGATGTAAAGTGTCAAAAGACAGACGCTGCTCAAAGTCAGTTCACCTCCTTCAACATAACCGCTGAGCACAATGAGGTGGGCGAGGTGTATGAGCCACAGCTTTGGCCAGAAGGGACTTTTGTACAGTGTTTCTATGAAGCACACAAACTCAGGGCTCCCGCAGGGCCAGCACATGTAAAAATACTTAATGCTGCAAGGAAAGTGTGTGTGCCTGAGGCTGCAGTATCTGCTGAAATGTAGATATGATCGTGATTCATGACTATTAGAGTTGTGTCATATAACTCACATGGTTTGCACCTACGACAGAGCGCTGGAGAGAAAGCACGACGCCTCGTTATTGACAATTCTGTTGTTTTTCCACAACAGATCTAAGCACAAGAATAGAGCGTGGCAGAATACCTCAGGGATTGACCATTCTTTGGCATATGAAATATGATCCACCGATCAGCGTGATTAGGTTAGAGGAGGACTGGTGCATAGCAATTAAAGTTGTACATAACAAGAATGTTTTTGTAATTTTAAATGTCTACACTCCTTATGAATGTTACTGAAACAAGGATGAATATCTTAAAATATAAAATAACTCCCTATTTGGCCAACATTTAAGCACTGTAGTCATTAGATAGCTACACATATACCAGTGAAGCACGCATTCAACATCTTGGCTGGATCACTGTATATGTACAGCCGACACTCATGATTATCTAGAGAGATTTTGTAAAGTCTGGCTACAACAGATCACACTGTCTCTATGATATTAAATGTTGAGTCTACCTGAGTCGACCAATTATGATAACCACGAATAAAGTGGGAAATTAGATTGGTCAAGGCTTACAGAAGATGGCATCTGGCATTACAATTGACTGACTGACAAGAGCCTAAATAATATTGATATACAACTTGATACTACTGCAACATTAACTGTAAGAACCAAAACCACAATAGTGATCTTTGTCTGATGTATGATAAAATTGTGAATTGTCTAAATAATGACAGTAAACCATTCTGCCAAAAAAAAGGGCTAAACAACATAATTTCAGGTCAGGATGGAATGAATATGCGTCTGAACTCTGTGTGGAGGCCAAAGAAAACTTTTAAAAACTGGGATTTATGAGGAAAAGCTAAGCATGGCCCAGAGTGTGAACACAAGAAACACACAAATGCTAGATTTAAATATGCCGTACACTTTATTAAAAGAAGTGAGCAGGCCACAAACTCCATGGCCAAAAAGCTTCAGCAGAATAATGTTTATGAATTCTGGAAAGAAGTTAAGGTTATCAATAACAGTCAGATTCCCTTGCCAACCGGTATTGATTGGGTTACAGGGTCTGAAAATATTGCTGAACTGTGGAGAAAACATTATAGGGATATTTTTAACTGTGTAAAGAGTGATGAATTTAATGTTGGCGGTGTGGTTATTAGACCCGATGAAGTGTGCTGTGACATTGAGAAATTGGCAGTGAACAAAGCATGTGACCTTGACCAAATAATGTATGGCATACTACCTGACTCTGTGTTATCTGTCTTATTAGTGCCGGTAGTCAGAAGCAAAACCGGTAAAATATCCAGCAAGAAAGAGACGAGAAAATTACAGAACAATTTCCCAGGCCAGCATACAAGTATTAGAAGAAATTCTCTTGAATAGGCTTCGAGAATACATAATAACCACTGACAATCAATTGGGTTTTAAAAATAACACGGCACAGATTTGTGTTTGTATGCACGGAAGGAAGTTGTTAGTAAGTATAGAAGACATAAACACTACAATATGTATGTGTTTCCTGGATGAGTCCAAAGCTTTTGACCAAATGAATCATGGTAAATTGTTTGTTAAACTACGAGAGCATGGGGGGGGTATATCCTCATATTTGATAAGGATTGTGCACTTTTGGTAATTTGCGTCAAACCGTGCAAGCTTGATGGGGTAAGAGTATATCTGCACCCTTCCTAGTGAAAGTGGATGAGCTTTCTAAAAGGTTAGAAGAGTGTAAGACTGGATATTTGGCTTACAGCTGCTTCTCAGAGTCTGCTCAAGTTATGGTGTGCAGTATGACATTAAATTGAACTCTAATAAAAGGAGTGTTGTCATGATTGCTGAACCCAGGAAGATCAGAAGCAAAAAATTTTTTCCCTCATTCTTTATGGCAGACCAAGCGCTAAATGTGGTGAACAAAGTAAAATATTTGGGTCACATCATCAGGAATGATCTAAGTGATGATGATGACGATGTGCAGCGCTAGTGTTAAAAAGCCAATATGCTGGCACACAAATTTCAAGTTAAAACAGCCCTTTTTAGCAAAAACGAAAAAGCTTCAGGTGGTGTTAAACGATGCATTCAGAATCTTGATTAACCTCCCAAGATGGACAAGTGCAAGTCATAAGTTTGTGACTAGTAATGTTCTCACCTTTTTCTGCTGCGTTGAGGAATTTTATGTACAAATTTATGTGTCGATTAATTGATTTAGAAAGTGTAATGATTATGGCCTTAACTGAGCCTATGCGAAGTGACGCAAGGTATAGAAACATTGAAACAAATGTCTGTATGTGTTTTGATCACTGTGGACTTGATCTGCAATGATTAGATCTCTGTGTTGTTGTCAACATATTGTATTTAATTGTTTTTATACTGATATGGACCAAAGTGTCTGAAATAAAGTAAAATTTAATTGAATTAACTCTTATCATTTTCAGTTTTTGATAAACTATATCATAAATCAGTGTCTGTTTAGTTTCATCTCCTTCTCATTTATTCAGAGATTAATCGAGTCGCGGTGACGACAGTGTAAACAGACTCCACTGATAATAGACTCAAGGTTAAAGATGGGCTGTAGAGTCTTTGGTGTGAATATTCATCACGTTCATCAGTTCAGCACAATAAATAAAAATAAATGAATTTTAAGAGCTCATCAAATTAAATCACTGAAACACTGTCTGAACGAAAAAGCACCAAAACCTTCTCATCAGTGACACCCTGTCAATAGCTTTCCTGCTGCCTGTTTTCCTGCCACACACTCAAAAACACACGCACACACACACCTGCTCTGCAGAGTCCATGTGGGTTCATACGCTGCCTGGATGTCAACAGGCAAATTAACAATAGTGTTTACCAAATGGCTTTGTTGTTCAACACACAGGCTTATTAAAATGGCATCTCATTATGGGCACTGAGTAGCCATTTTATAAGAGATTAATTGCATTTTTTGGAAGCACTTTCTCTTCATTATTATTCTGCGTTGCATATGGATTTGCTGAGACCGTAACAGCCCTACATATTCATATTACAGGAAGCTTCGGTTGGGAAATAAGCCAAAGGCGGAGCCGTGTTGATGTGCACACCAGCACTGAATTTCAAACACAAGCTTTTCTTCTCTGGATGTGAAAGTAAGCCCAGTGTATTTCCTGATAAATTAATGAAATGTACATCAATATATTTCTTCCACTGTCCGCTCACGCTCTTTGTTGAGTGTACACATGCGCTGAGGTTCAAAGTTCATTCTTGACCTTGGAAACAGCAGTTGGGAGGAAGAAAAAACAAATCTCCCCTGCTGATGGACTTTTCATTGATTGTTGGTGATTTCATTGAATTTTTTTCAGTACACTTCAAGGACTTCTTATCTGTGTTTATTAGGGCTGCAACTAACAATTATTTTCATTATTGATTAATCTGTCTCCATTAATTGATTAGTCGTTTGGCCTACAGAATGTCAAAAAATAGTGAAAAATGCAACTGTACCAATCGACAGTCTACAACTCAAAGTTTACTATCATAGAGGACTACAAAAAATAAATAAATATTAAACAGAAAATACTCAAATTTAAGATGCTGGAACCAGAGAATTTCAGTGTTTTTCTCAAAAAAATACTCAAAACAACTATTCGGTTATCAAAATAGTTGGCAATAAATTTTCTGTTAATTGGCTGATTAATTAATCGTCTAATGGTAGCGGTTCTAATGTTGGCTTGAAAGCTGAAGATTAAAGTTAATTCTTCACCTTGGAAACATCAGAATATCTCACCAAAAGGCCCTTTTAGCAGTTGTTCTTGTTTTCAATCATATCACATGAGC
Source organism: Thunnus thynnus (assembly GCF_963924715.1). Taxonomy (NCBI): domain Eukaryota; kingdom Metazoa; phylum Chordata; class Actinopteri; order Scombriformes; family Scombridae; genus Thunnus; species Thunnus thynnus. The sequence goes on along the minus strand of NC_089521.1, from coordinate 28,466,459 downwards.
TTCGTATGAATATGTAATATATATCAAATATGCATCTGCATTCAGCGTCACATCAAATCAATTTTCTTCTTCAAGAAGTCTAAAAGTCTACCGCTACACTACAGCCGCTCTGTGAGGCTGCTACTTTTAAGCTAAACGCTAAAGTCAGCATGCTAACATGCTCACGATGATCATGCTTACATGCTGATGTCTAGCAAGTATATTATTTACCATGTTCACTATCTTAGTTTAGTGTGTTTGCATGCTAATAAATCAAATAAGATATTTGACCTGATTATGGCATTAAAATATCACCAGAGGTTTTACAGTTCATCCTGAGGAAGACGTGACTGAACCAAATTTAATGGGAATCCATCTGCTAGTTGTTCTGATATTTCAGTCTGGACCAAAGTGGTGGCTAAAAAAGGTCTGTGTTGTGTCTGCATAAGATTAAATTCAATATTGCTCATGAAATAAAACAATGCTGCTCTCATAGCTTTTAAGCATGCACCAAAGCTGAGCATGTGGCAGGAACACTAAACTCCAACGGACGTGTCTGAAATGTGGCAAAAAACAAGGATTTAGCAATGTTTTCAACTGATACTTTATGGTAAAAAAACATTCTCGCCTAATAAGCCTACTACCCGCTTTAAGTAAAATTATGGAGAGAATAGTACATGAGCAAATCCAAAAGTATTTAGTTGAAAATGATTTAAATACGGTGTACCGGCATGCATAGAAGAAGGAGAACTCTACAACTACAGCATTAACTCAGATGACTGATGACTGGATGAAAGAAATTGATTAGAAAAAAGTTGTTGGTGCTGTATTGTTGGATTTGAGTGCAGCATTTTCAGTAATTCATCATAAGTTGTTATTGATTAAGTTGAGCTGTTATAGCTTTGAAGCATCTGCTGCTGCATGGATCAATAGTTGTACAGGAAATATGCTGTACATTTTAATGGTAGTTATTCTGAGGTAAGAGCAGCGAGTTGTGGAGTGCCTCAAGGAAGTTGTTTAGGGTCACTTTTGTTTTCCATTTTTACAAATGATTGACCTCTGATTCTGAATTATGTCGCCATTGCGATATATGCAGACGATTCCACGATATACATACTTCAGCACACACACCTGGAGAACTTGGAAGGGTTTTAAATGAGGAATTAAAGTTAATAGAAGAATGGGCAACGGTAAATAAATCGGTTAGAAATTGATCAATATAGAAAAGACAAAATGTATGGTGTTCGGTTCAAAATATTCATTAAATGTAGTACCAATTTTATACTTAACTATAGGAAATATAGATGTTGAAAGTTTTTAGGGATCACTGTTGATACTAAAATGTCTTGGAATAGCCAAATTGATCAAATGGCAGTAAAAATAGGCAGAGACATGGCTGCTAAAACACTGTATAAAATTAATGCCTAACTATTAAACCAAACGATTCGTGTTATCACAGTTAGATTATTGTTCAGGGATTTGGTCCAACACAACACAAAGTAATTTGAAAAGGTTACAGGTTACTTAGAATAAAGCAGCTCAAATTGCTCTTCACTGTCCATATCGAACAAGAGTCATAACCATGAATAATTATTTGGCTTTGTTGAGTGTAAAAAGTAGGTTGCATCATTCTCTAGTGTGCTTTATTAAAAACATCATCATCGCTAAAACCCCAGAAATACTTTATAGTGACCTATCATTTTTTTTATAGACAGACAACATTATTCTACTCGGCTATAGAGTGCTAAAGAGTTGTCTTCATGCTTATAAAACACGTCCCTAAATGTGTTTTGGTATTGTTGTTCTTGTGCTCATATTAGTTTCGTTTTGTTACTTCAAATACAGAATACAATGAGTCATGAAAAACATACAAATTCATCAGAACACGTCTCTGCAAAACTGCTAAAAAGGGACCAAGATACATATTGACACATGAACAAAATGTATAAAGTGTAAACGGCTAATTCTCTTTTCCAGTATAATGTCTAACTTCATTTTCATGTCAGTATTTCTCCAGTATGGAAGCAGTTTTGGGGTTTAGTGTCTTGCTCAAGAGTGTCTGAAGAGCACTTATTGATTGAGTTTGGAGCATTTCTTCTTCACTGTCACTTTTCAGAGTTTCACAGCTGTTGAGCCAATATTTTGTCCTTTAAAAAGTATTGTATTACTCCCCTGGCTATGTGTTCACCTCAATTTCACGGCAGGGAAGAAATAGACAGAATTATCATCATCACTTCCTTCTCTGGCAGCAAAAGTACTTTCAAAAAACATTTCACAGGATGGAAAATAGTGTAAAGAACAGAGATCACACTTGTTAGAGATCTGATATCTGAAAAAGACAGAAGATACCACTAGACTACTGTTTGGCTTGTATAATAATGTGCTAAACATTTATTAATCATTAATTCAAGTCTTACATGATATTCTATCATTTTTAACATACTGGTATCATGATGCAGCACCGTTCCAGGGATTTGAACTGGCAACCTTCTGGTAAAAACATCCTTTTTTAGGATGTTTGATAACATTAATATGAAATACACAGACAAAAATGCTAAAATATGATAAGAAATATGACTATATATGTAATAAAATCAAATATAAAACATATATTATGAATTAAAACGTACACAACTAATGAAATAAACCCAAACATTCAAAATCTAGCAAAACTCCAAACATCAAAGCTCAGATAAAACCTCTAGTCCTGTCATGTTGAACATCTTAATCCAATCTGGTCATAATTCCATTATAATAATGGATAATATGGATAATAATGGATCAGGTGTCAGAATTATATTTGTCGGAAAATGCAAACAAAAAAAAACCCAAATAGAATCAGAAATGGAAAAAAAAACAAAATTACCTGCAGTCAATACAGCAGAAACAATCTGCAAACACAACACTGACAAATTATCACATCACATAAGTTAATTGGCAAACTTGTTGGCATACAGTTGCTTATTTACACAACATCGGTTTTAAGTCTCTACAAACTCCTGAAATATCTGGTTCTTTAGCTGCTAAATGCTCCGCTGTGTTCATCAGCCAGTTGCTTACTGTGTCTGTCTGTTGTTTGATGCTGGCAGGCAGTGTATGGTGAGGAGAGTGAATCAGAACCATAAACAGTAACCAGTAACAATGAGCTGAAAGACACTGAAGCACTCCTTAGAGGTGAGAAGAACTGCAGACAGGTGATAATGATCTGTGAGAAAAAAAAATTCACATTACACAAAATCAGCTGACCCATTTTTCATATAACAAAGTGATTTTAGCAGCTTTCTTTAAACCTTTATGGATAGAAAGCTTCCATCCAACTGTAACAACATAGTGGTTGATTGTAACCTTTTATAGATTATCATTACCATAGTTTAAAATGATCAAATCTCTTTAATGATCACAGTCGCAATTAAAGCGGCCCTTTTGCCTTAAGCAGGCATAATGCTCTACTTCTAAAGCCTAAACAGTTCTGTGCAGCAGGACTGCAGCACATGTAAATTGCATCTGGAGTGTATTTACCTTTCAGGTCAAAGACGAACATGAAAGGCTTTTGCAGTCCCAGTGGTGGCGACTGTAATGAGGATGGGCTCTCCTCAGCAGTCAGTGCTTTGACCCACATTAGCTCTTTGCCCGAGGCCTGCTGAGGCAGGATGGAGATGGAGAATAATAGCTGGATATAGTGTCTGAGATGCACATTGTATATTAAACGATATTCACAGAGTTCCACAAGACTGTGTGAAGTTCATAAACTAGAGGGGATTTTAAAAAAAAAAAAAAAAAAGCCGTTAACAGCCCTTGGCACAGATTCCCAAGCACATCTAAGCACTACGATGCTGATCTACTCTAAAACAGAGCTGGAAGTATCATACCGCAGAGCCATTACCTTTATTATTGCTCAGGTTGCCATGGACTTTGAACTTTGAAGAAATTTGAAGTAACATCACTCCCTCAGTCTGCTTTATTTGCACAAGGTGACATTCTTCGAGAAGACCTTCGATTCAAGGATGCTTACAAAGGATATGAAGATAAAACAGGAGGGAAAAAAACAATTTTGAGGAGTGAAAATCAATAATGCTTTTAAAGCAGCATTAACAGATTTTTTTTTGGCCACTTGGGAGCAGTGGAAAGATGTGAACACAACACTGATATATCACCTTTTAAGTTGATATTTTGAACTGGTTAGCAAACATTTGCTTATTTTTACACATCCAGCAGTTACGGAGCAACATTATCATTCATTTTGAGTTGTGTTTCTGTCCTCCTTATGAATTTAAGTCCAGTATTCATTCTTCTTTAGCTCTGTTTTTGGTCTCTACCAACTCCTGAAATATCTGGCTCTTTAGCTGCTAAATGCTCCTCTATGTTCACCAGCTAGTCTACAGCTAACTGTGTCTGGTTTATTAGTTTAGTGCTGAGCAGGAAGTGTACAGTGGGGTTTTTAGAGCTTTCTTATCTGAAAACAGCTGCGGCTGAAAGTGATACTGATATGAGAGTGAAAGTGAACCAAAACAGTAAAGTTGTAGCCGCACAGCTAAACGATAAGCTGAAACTCACTATAAAGCTCTAAAGCCGAGAGGAGCTGCAGAGTCGCTGATAATTCTCTGAAGGTTCATCACCTCTCATATTACACATTGTCATTTTATACCTTGTTATGATAAGTTGTTTTGATAAAGATATAATGATTTCATTAAAACATACATAGTTTGATAAACTTCTATCATTTGTTGTCATTTATTTTCATTTCTTCTTGCACTTGTGAGCCCAATGAGTCAGTCATCTGTAATGTTATAAACGTGTTAATGCTGTCAGTAGAATATTAATGATGTGATTGTTTTGGTTTTTCAGCCCTCAACTGTCTTCTCATCTTCCATCACTTGTAGCGTTTATTTAGATTGACAGAAGTGCTACAGTTGTGTATCACACAGGAGTCGCAGGAAGGAGGTTGAGGTAGATGATTTGTGTACAAAGAGCAGGACTTTTGTGTATGGTTAAGTTTAAAAGCAAAAAAAAAACCCCCTCTGGTTGTAGTTTTGCTTAAATGCTGATAATGTGAACACGTCTTATCTCATACTTTAAATTGCTTTGGATTTTTTCTGTATTAAACCAAAACCACAATCTTTCCCTTAACCAAGTGCTGTGAGAACCTAAACGTGACCATTAAAAAGTTTTATCTTGCTGTATTTGCCAGGAGCAGATATTGCAAAAGTGATTTTTTTTTTTGCAGAAAACAAGTGAAATAGTGAATTGTCAGTTAACATTTTGCAAATACATTCATCATCAACAATTTGCTCTCCAGATATGTTAACTAAACATAAAAAACATAATCTGGGCAGAAATATATTTCCTCCAAACAGACAAGGTTGTATATGAATACTACAAAGCAGAAAAGACCACACTTTAATACAGTTAGGGATGCTCTTCACTCTGAAATACATGCTGGATGTGGATACATGTGTTCACAGTTAGTCCCAGAGGGGCGGGGTGCATCCTCAGTGGGTAATGGGGTGCGTTCCCTCCTCTATTGGTATTTAAAGACATCGTCCTATAATCAGATTACAGTTTGTACAGAACTAAAATGTATTTACAGTGTGTATGAGTGGTAGCTGAATGCTGTTTCTGATGGATTTCTTTACAGAGCTGACAGCAGAAGTAGCACATAAATAAAATACACTCACCGCATTGTCAACGTAAAGCAAACGCATTCACTGCCTCAAATTATCTGTGTTCGATAATGTGAGCGAGCTGTCGTGTAGATACATCACAGCGGAGTCTCAGCGCTTTGTCTCTGCAGCAACAAATATCCCATCTATCTTTTTTACTTCTTAATTTATTCAGGGAAGGGTTTTGCTGAGCAGGCAGACTCTGTTTCAGCATTTCATACAGTTACACACATTCCCACCAGGGACCCTCCCAGTACAACCACAATCTTCTACTGGTGGTGACTTTGCTGCTGCTACTGACGCAAATGAGGATTAAGTGCCTTGCTGAAGGGCACCTTGATAGAAGTTGTTGAATTTAAAGCATTACTCGTTCATTTTCCGCAATCAGACTTTCACAGTGGGTCTACTTATTGACTGTGCAACCCTCCAGTCACAAGCTTGTCTCCTCAAACTCGCGTTCTGGCTGCAGGCCTTCCATTTTCCAAATTACTGCCTGAATCTGGCTTTTTCAGAGGGCTGTTAATCTTCATTTTAGGATCCATTACCAATACAAACTGACAGGGACGAGAATCACACCAGCCAAAGACATTTATAATGGACCTGAGCCTGTCCTCTTTGTTTTGACCACATTTCAACTGTGGTGTCTGTCTGTGTTGCATCTTATTGTCCTCCATGCTAATACCAACCAAGCTGCCGTGAAACTAACATCATTACAACTTTTTTTCTAATACTACTACACTAGCCATTAAAGATGGACGTAGCAAGGTGTGACGTCACCTGTTGGTTTGCATGGGAGCTGGTTTGAAGCCCAGGCAGGACCAGCAGTGCCTTTCACATCCCGCTATCTCGGAGCAAAACAAATGCTAGTTTATTCAGAACATTGCCCAGTGGACATTTGGGCTAACTTTAGCTATTTTAGCTAAATTGTGTTAACAGGGCATAATCAACACACCGAAATATTGTGACAATACTCCGAGTCCCAGGTAGAGCAGCAGGTGAACCAGCTGTCAATCACAGCTGTCAACCAACACTCACACAGACATCAAAGCTGCTGTAAGTCTAAGCACACTTATTAGAGGGAATGAATTTAGTGATTGAGACCATAATGACTCCTTGAAAAAAAATGATTGACTTTTTATTTCTAGAGAGATGTTGATGCTTTTTGAATGGGAGTTAATTGGAGCATCTAGCAGCCGTCAGTCACATTGCACTTTAAGGTGTTTCTGAATTGGCTTCAGCCTCAAGCTGTGGTGGTTTGCTGCTTGATACTAGCACAGGAAAAGGTGGCTAATTTCCAGAGCAATGTGTTGTTTTTCTTATTCAATTTCCAGTGGCTTGTTAAAATTATATCATAGAAGATCTGAAGAACTGTTCATATTGTACTTTTATGTAGTCAAATGAAGCAAAAAACAACTATACAGATCAAAATGAGTTATGAAGTTGCACCTTGGTGGGCACTGCTTGCATGTTTTTTGAGGTTTGAGTCTGTATGGTGTTTAAATGTCAGTATTTCTCAGCCAAGGCTGCACTGATTTTTCATGTATTTATTTTTTTGTCTTTATTTGATTGTGGAAGATGCCGAGAGACAGGAAACAGGGACAAAGACAGTGATATGATATGAAATAAAGATCCACCGCCAGAATCAAACCACAGATGTTGCAATTATGTCGTACTGTATGTGTCTCTCCCAAATTCCACAAGTCTGCTCCTTGAAACAATAATGGGATTCTTACACTATGCATCACATTATTGTCACTTCCTGTTTTTTCTCTACTTTCAGAGACACGCAGGCATAAACCTCCTGATGTTGCCTGATGAAGAACGGAAATCACATTGCAATCCAGAATAGCTGTTGAGCCAAGCCTTTTATGTGTTCCTCATGCCATCAGTGGTACACATGCACATTTGTGCACATATTTAGTAGATTAAATTTTCTCATTTTTCTTCATTGGACAGCTCCCCTACTTTTTTATACAGTCTGTATTATCACTGAAAAAGCCCTTTCCTACTGTTTTTCAAGGGTTAAGATTAGGAAAAAATTGTGGTGGTCATAAATAACCTATGATTAATGTGTGTTTACAGTTAGGAAACAAACTAAAACACTTGGTTAATTCCACTTTGAATGTTTTTGTCCAGTGTCTCCAGATCAGAATTTAAAGAAATGTGACAGTTCAGCTTTTTGCTCTTCACACTGACCAGAAAACATCAAATTAAAGTCACATGTAAGCCGCAGTAGGAACAGAATCTTGACTGCCGGCAGCATTAATGTGCAATTTAAGAGAGTAAATTTGCAGCATCACTCCCACGTTCCCCTTAGGACAATTTAGCCTGTACCTTGTCCGCAAGCTATTGTAGATCCTGGAAACATTAATGGAAGGAGAAATGGCTTGTTTGAATCATCCATTTCAGCTTCGTTTTTACTTACTTTACTTTTCATCCAAAAGATTTACCTGTAAGCCATTAGAGCCACACTTGTACTAATATTGAGGACTGTTGTAATTCCCTTTTTCCTGTGGAGTTTACATTTATAAAACAAAAGATTAGCGGACAGGACAAATGTCCTCTCATTTCTGTTGTGGAGAGACTGTTATTAATGTGCACTAGCAAAGATAAACCCTCCTATAGAACACATAACAATTTTAATTTAATGCTAAAACTCATTAGTATTCACTTCTACCTGTTACTATTTTACTGGCTCTAATCTGAAATTACTTCAGTTGTAGAAATGAGCTTGCAGGGCATACAGGATGATAATATGTTGGGGGGAAAAAAAGGGAAAAAACAACCTGACAGAGACACATTTTCAACTAAAGCAAACAGACCCCACAAATGGCGCTTATTTATTCATAGACGTAACTTCATTTCCATATAAATGTACGTGACCTATGGGTGGCTTGTTTGTTGTTTAGATTCAGTCAGAGAAAGCAAACAAAAATCTAATTTCTTAGCAGTATTTTCTCTCACAGAGCGAGCATGTGGCCATTATTTCTCCTTGTTAGATATTCTTTCATCGTCTCAATATCTGATTTTGCAGGCTGCTTTTTCAAATAATAGTGTGTTTGTGTGTGTGTGTGTGTGTGTGTGTCTGTGTGTGTGTGTGTGTGTGGGGGGGGGGTTGTGGGTATGGGTTTTTTTTTTTTTTTTTGTGAGGACTTTCACAATATTGATTCACAGCTGTCATTGTGCTTCCACTTACTCTTGCCGCTGTGTCTCTCAGGTGCCACCGTGGAGCTTTTTCATGACAGAGACACAAAATGGCTTACTTCTCTGGCAGATGGCAGATGGTTTTTTTCCTAAAATGGAACTCGAGCAATGAATAACACAATGAATAATAAGTTGTTTATTGAGTTATTGGGCCCAGTGGCGCACAGGCCTATGCCGAAATTGTCCCTGTCACCGGGGAGCTCACGGTTTCTCACATCGAAGGCTGCGTTTTTGTGTTACGCAACATCAGAATTAGGGAGGGTGTCATGGGATCAGTAGTTTTTTTTAGATGAGGTGCCAAATAGGACAGATAGTGAGCAGGGTAATTCTTTTTAATTTAAAACACTGTCAACACCAGGAGTAAATATCACAATAAACAGGGCTGAGAGCTTTTGTTTCCAATCAGAAGATGTCACTGGTGTTTATTGAGTTTTTAAACATCATCTGGCTCGTGTTTCAAGCCTTCGACTACTGTGCACAATATGAACAGATGACTGACTTTCCCCCCCCCCGTGAGCGGTTAGATTAACAAAATAAATGATCCATTATAGGCAATCATTTTCCTTAATCCAATGATAAACCTAAAAATGAGCAGCCTGCTGTATCTGTATGTCAGTGCCGTTGGCCACATCTGTCATACTCAATACCTCATCATCATTATCCAGTGAAAGATAAATATCCATGCATCACATTGTGGCTGATACATCATGGTTTTAACTAACAATTATTTCAATTAAAGCTGCACTAATTAATGTTTTATATTAACAGTGGATGAAATGACTCTGTGTACTGTAAAAGGAGTCGCTTGTTGTGATGAACCCACAGAGAGTTACCAACTGACTGCAGTGCTTTGAGGCATTTTGGCATCTTTCAGCTCATTGTTTGTTCTTTTACGGCCCACGACTTTACTGTTGTGGTTCACTCTCACTGTTCACATCAGCATTGTTTTCAGGGGCAGCAGGCAGCTGTTCTCAGCAGCAAATGGCAGACAGTAAAATTTAGAAATTTGCTGGTGAGGATAGTGGAGAATTTTAGCAGCTAAAGGGACAGATATGTCCCTTAGGAGTTGGTGGAGACCAAAACAGAGCTAAAAGGAGTTTATGGTGGACTTACATTTGTCAGGTGGCTGGAAACACAACTCCAAATGAATGATAATGTTGCTCCATGACTACTAAATGTAGAAATAGGAAATTGTTTGCTAGTACAATAGCTATAACATCTTTATAAGGTAATAGTATGTCAATGTACAGTTTCTTTTGCTGCCCCCAAGTGGCCAAAACATTTTGCTAACTATTGCTACTTTAATGATTAATTTATGTACTCTTTGGAATGAATTATTTAGTCTATAAAAAGCTTGTTTATGCTTGTTTTGTCAGATCAACACACCAAGACCAAAACGGCTTATTTATATTGTTGTACTCAAATACAACACTATAAATAAGAGAAAAGAAGCAAATTCTCACACTTGAATCTTCAGGACTTTTGCTTAAATGATTTATAGATTATCAAATTAACCAAATACATCAATTAATTGGCAAATTGCTGCAGCATCTTTTAGGACTTTTTGTTTTAGCACAGCTGCATCGATAGGTGAGGCAGTCCTCTCACTTGAACAATTGATTCATGTCTTCTGATTAGATCAGGTGATGAGGTCTTTGTTATTCTATTCACAGACGTCTACCTCTAATCCTTATTATCAGTGTCATAACCCAAATGTCTACAAGGATTGGAATTTTAAAAAGTAAGCCATATGGGCAAGGTCTCATCATTTTTATTTGCATTTAATGACCAACTCTTTGCTTTATCTGTGATTTCCTGCAGTGAGAGACGTGATCATGAGGCTAATGTGGAAGTCCATGGACAAGATGAGGTGTTTCAGGAAACGATCCATGTTTCCATTCCTCGGCTTCCTCATCATCTTTCTGCTGTTTTTTAACCTTTACATGGATGATGGATACGTGCTGGTGAGTTTCTCACCTTAAAGAAGTCGATATTTTGGTATCAGAACATCCTGCCTCTGTCAAATACTGTGCTTCATACTTACTTTGAAATATTGCTGAATGTGTTCTTACCAGTGTTTTTGTTTACGTTATTTTAGGAGGCTGAAAAAAGACAGCTGGGAGAGACACTGATGCATCCTGCAAACTCTGAGAGATACATCCACACATTCAGAGATCTGTCCAACTTCTCCGGGGCTATTAATGTGACGTATCGCTACCTTGCAGGTCTTCCTTTACCACGCAAAAGTAGGTATTTCTACCAGGACGATACTAGTTTGATATTAGTTTTTGAGGTCTGAATATATCTTACTGCTTGCCTCAGGAAATATTTTAGGATTGTTCCACACTGAGGTGACTCAAGTGATTTGTTTTCACAGAGTATCTCACCATTGGGCTTTCATCTGTCAAGAGGAAAAAGGGGACCTACCTTCTGGAGACGATCAAATCCATCTTTGATCAGTCCAGTTACGACGAACTGAAAGAGATTGTGGTTGTGGTCCATCTGGCAGACTTTGACTTGGTCTGGTGTGAGAACTTGGTGCAAGAAATCACCAGGAAGTTTGCCCACCACATCATAGCCGGACGCCTCCTGGTGATCCAGGCTCCGGAGGAATACTATCCATCTCTGGATGGGTTGAAAAGGAACTACAATGATCCAGAGGACAGAGTCCGTTTCCGCTCTAAGCAGAACGTAGACTACGCTTTCCTCCTCAACTTCTGCACAAACCTCTCTCACTTCTACATGATGCTAGAAGACGATGTCCGCTGCTCCAGGAACTTCCTGACGGCGCTGAAGAAGGTGATCACCTCCCGAGAAGGTTCCTACTGGGTGATGCTGGAGTTCTCCAAGCTGGGCTACATCGGGAAGCTGTACCACTCCAGAGACCTGCCACGTCTGGCTCATTTCCTCCTCATGTTCTACCAGGAAATGCCCTGCGACTGGCTCCTCATCCACTTCAGGGGCCTGCTGGCCCAGAAGGATGTGATCCGATTCAAGCCCTCGCTGTTCCAGCACATGGGCTACTACTCCTCTTACAAAGGAGCAGAGAACAAGCTGAAGGACGATGACTTCGAGGAAGACTCCATAGACATTCCTGACAACCCTCCTGCCAGCCTTTACACAAACATCAACGTCTTTGAAAACTATGATGCCACCAAGGCTTACAGTAGTATTGTTGATGAATACTTCTGGGGGAAGCCGCCGTGCACTGGAGACTTCTTTGTCATAATCTTCAATAAATCAACTAAAATCAGCAGAATTAAAATTGTGACGGGTACCGATGATCGGCAGAATGACATTCTTCACCACGGAGCTCTGGAAGTCGGACAGAGGTCTGTGGAAACTAAACAGGGAAGGCAGTGTACATCCTACATCACATTGGGAGAATTCAAAGGCGGAAACATTGAGGTTACCAGTGTGGACCACAAGATCGGCTTTGATATCGAGTGTGTACGAATTGTTGTTACTGCCAGTCAGAAAGAATGGCTCATCATAAGAACTATTAGTTTATGGACCACACAGCCGGTTAGTCAGTTAAAGAAGTAACAGAGGATCTTTTTAAATGTATCATCTGTATGTACGGCATTAATTTTGGATGCGTTTGCTATGAGCTCATTTTGGACTACTGCTGGGGAGTTCAAAACAATCCATATTTTCTTGGGTTCAGAGATTAATTGTATGTTTTCAATGTGATGTATTAAAATTGATCGATCTGTACAGTATGGAGACTTTATACTTATGTTCATTTTCCTAAACTGAAAATCTGTGTATATAAAATTTCTTCCTACTTGTCTGGTATCTTGTTTTCTTTTGTCATAGCTCCAAAAGTATAATACCACAAAATCTAAGCTTCAACACAATGAGCTTGAATCTTGTAAATGTGCTGTTTTATTAGTTCAGACAGACATTTTTATAGCCTGGTTCAGGACCTCTTGAATCACTGCCCACATATTTTTGTGCAGTGATCAAAATGGAATAATGTAATTAAAAAAAAAGAGGCTATAATCTGATTATCAGGCAAACTTTTCTAGGAAGTCATGAACCCTGGTCAATTAATGGATAACTGCCTTTTGTTACAGTGTTTTAAGCCTGGAAATGAATTAGGGTGGATTCTCTACAGAACTATAAATTGAAAATTTGAACATTTCTATGTGAGGTAAAAATCAAGGATGGAACGGATTTAATAGATAATTAAACTGACTTGAACTGTTATGTTGTCAGGACTTGTAAGTGGCAGAAGTGGAGCTATCAGAAAAAACCTGATAATGAGTGCAAGGACATAAAAGTTCCATCTCCCATCAGAAAGGGTGAGAAATTGCTAAAAAAAAAAAAAAAAATCAGGTCCATTAATATCCTATAATAATGAGTCATGCATTTCTTGAATCAAGTTCTTAAAAAAATCATCTAACTGTGAAATTAGACTTATTTCCGCTGCAAAACCACAATCTAATACCAATATCTTTGCAATTATTACTTGATTCCTTCAAGAGTTACGGAGGAAAATCAACCTGCATTAGAAATAAGCTTCCTACTAAGATCTTTACTCTATTAAGGGAACTTTCTGCACATGACCAAACAGCTGACTGTTTTAATGTAATGACAAAGGTGCTGCATCTTGTTAACATTCTTAACATCCATTTTACAAACTTATAGCAGAGGGAGCTCCTTTTCTATATATTAGAATATATATGCACAACACAATGAGTTTTTGTTTTTTTTTAAATACAGTATTAATATTCTGTGGGCTCTGAGTTCAACTAACAGTTGAATTTTGTTTGATGTCCTTTGCTGCCCTCTGATGGTAATTACAAAAGCTGACACAGACGTAGTCTTGTGTTTTGCAGCGATTGAACTGAGGGAGTTGTCTGTAACAATTACATATTAAAAGTCCCAATTATTGGACTGAATATGTGACAAAACCTCACATAAATTGCTATAAGTTATAAAATCACTCGATAACAATACCTGCCAAATATTACTTCATATAAGGTTTGTAAAGCACTTGTTAATGTGACCATGAAGCCCTTTTCACAGCAGGCATTTTGACTTGTCAAAGTAGAAAAAGTACAGGTGATACTAATAACAATAACAACAGTGTGACAGTGAGCCAGCATTCACAAGGCCCCTGAAACCGAAGCAAAATGGAATTCAGCCATCGTTAATTTTATGCTTACAAATAAATTGAAAAAACAACATGATAAATAATGATCTTTGTAATAAGATCATTCAAAGAAGAGAAAACTTTGGGGTAGATTTGAAAAATTGATGTATGTGCAATTTGCCTAATATAACTAAATTAATAGTATCTTTTGGGAAGGAGGAATTACAATCAAAATAAGCGACTATGTCTTAGCTGTATACAGTAACCTACATATATATTATCCCCTACCTAATTCTCCAAATCTTTCCAAAACTTTCGCAATTGAATATAATAGTGATATAATTGTAAGTCAAGTTTTGTTATCTATAAATATAGATTATAGATAATATGAATAAATTTCTGTTGCATCATCAATTTGACATATTTGGCATCCTTTATGAATCACAAGCTGATGTAATCTGGTGTTACTACTTATTAACTTGTTTATTACATTAAGTGTTTATATTCTATTAGGAGAGACATACTGCTATATTTCTACAGCTTATTGCATCTGATTACACAAATTAAATGCTCAATTCAACTTAATTTACCTTAACTTTGATTACATTAACTTACATTTACCATTTTTTAATCCAATAAGAGACAGGTGTTATCATTTTGACTGGTTATTACATTTTATGGCAGCAGGTCATAGCTTAGTCAAAGCTGTTTAACTTTAATTAACTCTGAAATTCACTTAACTCTCTTTTAATGAAAAGTCTTCCTCTCTGTCTTTCTCTAAACTGGTAAGAGCAAACAGTGACATTTGCAGGATGAGTAGTCTTCCTGCTCTCTCGGATCACTCTCATTGTGTCTCTCTCTTCTTTTCAGGTCTGAGAGTGTTACAGGTGTCAGCTGTGTGAGCAGCCTCCTCTTTGTTTGAGCCCCCTGCAGGTGCTGTGGTTGCCAGTATATAACAGATGGCTTGGCTACAGAAAGAGCCAAACCCAAAATGAGTTTTTTTCCTCTGTGACAAATACACTTTTCCTCCATCATTCAACTTCTCTAACTCGGTTACAGTGACACTTCATTATGAACTGATGATTGGAGCTGTTGATCTGGTGCTTTTCTGAATTTTCTAAATCTTATTTTCTGCAGCCACTTCCTGCACATTTCAGTTCACACACATTTCCTCTCCTTTTACACTCTGATATTGTCCTCCTGAATCTTATATCACTCTCCTTATAGCTGTCCCCAGGTGGCCTGTTCTGCTCTCCTACCTTGCAGTCCAAAGCAATTTCTCTCTTCCTATTTCTCTACTCATTATATTCTCTACCTCCTTTTGTCTCTACCTCCCACTGTCTCCCCAGCCTCCTGCAGCCAAGCGTAATCTGAATCAATCTCCCATCATTCTTTCCCTGCAGTTTAAGAAAAGGATAGTAAACTATATGTTCTGCAGTCAGCAAGGGGGCATGGCATTGAGGGAAAAAAAACACACAGCAAAACCATTATTTTTGCATTGATTTGTGTTTCTATCCTCATATAATGTGAATCTATTTGATACAACATAGTGCGATATCATTTTTTTGATAAGATAACCTTTATTGCCCCTGAAAGGAAATTTGTCTTGGACCATGAGAGCACACAGAGCTGCTTATGTCAGTCACAAACACCATCTGCACAACAACCATCAGACAAACATCTAGAGAACAAACCGATAGCAAGAGAAAAGATGTACAAAATAAATAAACAAAATACATAGACGTACACAAAGACTAGCAACAGAGCAATATTGCATGTGCCCGGTAAAAAGTGCTGACATCATGGTGACAGTGAGACTAAAAATTGGTAAGAAATTAAATAAAACACAAAACAAGATTTAAAAACAGCAATGATTTAAAGAGTCTGTAGGGTACATTTATATCTATGATATATTTTATCTTAGAGATGTTATGTAAGACTGCTTTAGGATTGATAAGTATCATTCAGACAGTATTTTTTAGTCTTAGTAATAAAAATATATTGAATTTATCTAATTGTGTGTATGTACTGTAGATTAAGTGATGTTATCACACAGTATGTCATACAGTATGTTGATAAGACTTTGATAAAATATTGTTCAGTTTGTATTTTAAGGTATTAAGTGATTGTTAAATGACTGAGTACCAAATTAGAATAATCATTAACTGTAATACTGTAAAAGTCTTGACTGGTTGCTTTTCTTAACAACAGAGGAAACTCTACAATCATTTCAATGATCTTAAGTCACATCCATCCTATCATGTTTAACGTATAAACAAATCTATTTCTGCAGTCCTGTGATTCACTGTCTACTTTGAATCTTTCCAACATCTCTTACAGAAAGCCTCACTTACAACATGTGTGACAATAATACAATAACAGAAAACAATTAGGCATCATAATGAAATAACAACAACATAAAGCAGATGACTTCACTTTCAGGATGTTGATACAGTCAACATGGTAACAGAACAAAGGGTAAATGTAATAATAATGTATAGATAGACAAATAACTTCAAAGAAAAGGTAGGCAATAAAATCAGATTTCTTTAAAAAAAATTCTTCATACTAACTGTATGAGCTCATTTCCTATTGTTTATAAGTTGGATAGACTCAAAATACTTTCTAAATTCAACCATTCAAACAAGACTGCGAGAACATTTCCCAGTAAAATAAACAAACTGACAGTCTGTTGAACTCCCTGGCTTTTGTTTTCATGATGTAGTATTACATACTTAGCCTCCAGCTTAGTCAAATGGTTGGTTTGAGTCTCAGAATTATCCTCAATTTTTCCCAGAATCCTGAAATGTACTGACATTCATAAAATAGATGCTTAGTTTTGTCTTCTTAATTTATTTACTTATTTTTATTCATTTATTTATTTATTTTTTACAAAATTTTCCATTTAGTACTCTCAGTCATTAAGAGTTGGAGTGACGTTTGTGTGATACTGGACAGACGGCTCTCTCTTACGTCATCAGCCGGCGACCGTGTTGTGTCAACACAAACAGAAGCTAACGGCGAAACAGCGGTGAAGTTTGGACTCCAGTTTCTGCCTTGTACAGTATGCTGACAGCTGGGTAAAGACACTTCTTTCTCTCAATATCACCACAGACGATCGTCTTCATTATTCTTATCTTCACAGAGCTTGTCTTATCTTTATAGAGTTTTTTTGAATGGTTAGCTCAGTTAGCTACGTGCAAAGTGAAACTACTCGTTAGCAAACTGCTGTTGAGAAGTGAACACTGCTGCTAATATGAGCAAGTTAATATTGAGGTTAATTTCTGAATTATGCCTAAAATCATGATGTTTTAAATGAGTCACTGTGTGTTTCTAAAGTAAGAATGATGGTTGAATTCACTGCAGTGACAGTGCAATGTCCGCACTGTTAGTTAACTGGAGGATATTAACGTCACTTCATGCTAAGCTAACTAGTAATTTACAGCTGAGGTCCAGTTTCTGCTTTTATCAAATCTGCATATTAGTCAGATTTTAATAGAAATACTGGTTCAGATGTTAAGTTAGCAGCTACAGGAAGTGACACTGTAGTTAGTTGATGTGGCAGGATGTGTGTGCACACCAGTATTGGAAGGTAACCAAAGTGCAATTTTGAGGTACTTGTACTTTACTTGAGTTTTTCCATGTGATGCTACTTTATACTTCCCCTCCACTAGATTTCAGAGGGAAATATTGTACTTCCTCCTCCACTACATTTATTTGACAGCATTAGTTACTTTTCAGATGAAGATTTGATACAATGGATAATATAACAAGCTTTTAAAATACAACACTTTGTTAAAGATGAAACCAGTGGTTTCCATCCATTATGGCTTTTGACGTCTTACAAAAAGCAGTGTGTAGTCGGGGTCACGTTTCAGATGTCTATGAGTTGTTAACAGCTCCACCAAATAGTGATTTTTCCCTCTAAACTTCTCACATGGTTTCATTTCAGTAAATGTTCAAATGATCCAATATTTCACCAAAAATCAAAGAATAGAGAAAAAAATCCCAAAACTGAAAAGAGGTTTTTGTATCAGAACTGTGTTTCTTTCTTCTTTCCTCTCCCATTAATCATCTCACGACCCCTCAGATTTATCTGACCCTTTGGAGGGGCCCGACCCCTAGGTTGGGAACTACTGGACTAAACTAGTTAACTGTATATAAAGTAGTTGAAACTAGCTCCACCTCCAGCAGCTACAACAGTAACATGCTGCTCTAACACTGATGCTTCACTATTAATAATCTAATGATGTCATTTATAATAATATATCAGTCAGAGGGACCAAACTACTACTTTTACTGCAATACTTTAACTACATCAAGCTCATAATACTTATCTACTTTTACTGTAGTAGGGTTTTTCATGCAGGACTTTTACTTGTAATGGAGTATGTTTACATTACTGTATTGGTACTTTTACTTAAGTAAAGCATCTGAATACTTCTTCCACTTCTGGTGCAGACTAAGTTAACAGTAGTTCACATGGAGTAACAGTCTTTCTTTAACTTTAATTAGGACTCGACTTGCTCAGTTTAGCACAGGTTCAATTAAACTAATGCTTATGCTAAATTCAGTGTGATTGCTCTTTCAAAACAAGCAGGTTCAGATGAACTGATGCCTTCATAATGCACTTACAATGTAAGTGATGGAAGCCAAAATCCACAGTTCTCCTTCAGTGCAAAAATGTATTTAAAAGTTTATCTGAAGCTAATATGAAGCTTGAAGTTGTCCAAATGAGTCAAATCAAGTAGATATCTTTCAGCGTCACAGTCTTTTTAGTGCCAAAGTTCCTCTTTTTGTTACTATACTTCCACTGCAGCTCGACAGGGAAACGCAAAGAGGGAATTTGATGCTAAAAAGACTGTAAATGCGACAGATATCCACTTGATATGACTAACTCAGACTGCTGAACTGCAGACTTATACAAGCTTGTAAACTTGTAAATGTGTTTTTGCGCAAAATGCATTTTGTCCCCCATCACTAACATTGAAAGCACATTTGAATTTAATAACCAGTATGAACAGGAGGAATGATTACAGTGAGGAAAACCTCTGTGTTGATATGGACACCTGACTATTGTTTTAAGTCACACTTGAAAAGTTATGAATGAACCTATACTTTAATACGATACAATGACATATTTTAGACAATTGTTTGCTTGTGATGTCCATTAAAGAAACAGTTTTCCCAGTTTGGTGTTTTGGCCAGTTTGGTTTTCCTAGTTTCTGTGTGTTGGCCTGGACGGTGCCCTGACCTCAAATCTCTTCAGTCAGGTTCTAAAAAAATCTGGTGAAAAGCATTCTCAGAAGAGTGGAGGCTATTACAGCAGCACATTCATTTGAAATTACATGTTCAACAGTCCACATAGTTTAGTAGTGTATAATTAAGTTTCTAAGCAACATAATTAGTCTGTATAATGGAAGGCAAGTTTTTGCGTGCTGCAGAAAATGTAATAATAAATGACTGGTCGTAGTTTATCAGATTGACTTTACAGTTTGCTATTTTATCAGCTGCAAAATAAAGTCAGAAAATGGTTTAACTTTGCATTTTAAGTGTTGATGTTACAAATCATCAATCAGTGTGGACACCTTATATACTTTTAAAACAACATGCTTGCCTCTGTTTAATCAACAACCTTCTCTTATAGGCTTTAAATATAAATTAAGGCTGATGCGTTACAAGTGTGTAAGTCAAAAAATAAGCAATCCGATCTAAATTATGAAAACTGACTTGTGCCTGTTTATTTGCCACCAGGCTCGGTAGAACTGAATGAGGTGCGGTCTTCTGCCTGTGCTGTTTTGTAAGTGCTGCTGCCGGGATGGGCCAGCAGATCTCAGGTCAGGCGGTGATGACCCGTCTGCCTGAGAAGTTGGTGAAACACGCTGGACTGGTACGAGACAGCGGCTACCTAACCTATGAGGAGTTTCTGGCAAGAGTGGCCGAACTTAATGATGTGTAAGTCGCACGCTGTGCAGTGGGACAAATAACCGTCTATCAGGGATAACAGATGTTCAGTCATGCACACCTACAGCTGTTTTACAATTGCTTTAACATAGGGGAAAGACAATGGAATGAATAAGTTTGATTTGGAAGAAAACAGTTTTAAGTAAATAACTGTGAGGTGGACGTCACTGAATTATCCGACTGAGAGCTAAACTCTGCAGAGCTGCATTATTCACTGCCTAGGATTTGGCCCATCTTACTCCCCAGGCATTAGGCCCCTGCTTCTGCTCATTTAATTTTAACTTGCATATCAGCTCTTAGACAAAGTAACTAGGAGGCAGGATAATGTGGTGGCAATGAGTTAGTCTCAATATTAAACTCTAATAGTGATTAGATTAGTTATTTATCTAAAAATAGGAGAAATTGCTAAGAAATGAGAAAAACAGATGATAGAGCATAATGTACGTAGATATCATCAATCTGGACCCAAAAATTGATGTATCTGTGATGACTCTATAAAGCTCAGTTCATAACACAACATTCAGAGTGAGTGTACAGCACTTACATGACAGTGCAACTGTCCAAAATCATTGGTATAGTACACATACGTACTGTATTATTATTCAACATACCTAGAAATATCCTTAAAAAATTAGGAATAACTTTAAGCTGAATGTATACATCTGTGTATCTGCATTGGTTGCTGTGTGCATAAGCTGTACTGTTCACCACTTTAACAAACAGTAAAAACGATGCAGAATGATTTGGAGAGTTGAACATACTGTTTCTCTCAGGACGGCCAGGCTAGCTGCTGGACAGCAGAAGCACCTGCTGTTTGAGGTGCAGCCAGGATCCGATGCCACGGCCTTGTGGAAGGTGGCTGTCAGGATCGTCTGTACCAAGGTGAGACTGGAGACACTTTTACACACACACACACACACACACACACACACTAACACATACACATGCCAACAAGAGCATCTGCCCACACCTTTGATTTTCTGTCAGGGAGAGAGAGAGGCAGAGAGATAGATAGAGACAGATGTGGGCTTAAAGCATGTTTCTGCACGTAGTTTTTGTGTTTATGTGAAGGAGAAAGCATGCAAAGGACATCCTCAAGTAAATGTGCATGCTTTTATTATGGTTTTAGTGAATCAGTTTGGAGATAAGCTTATACGATGCAGATGTTGGATTGTTTGTTTTGTTTAACGGCACACATAAACCTCTCTGCAAGAATTCAGGACCGATGATTTCGTGGTTCAGGCATTTGGGAAACATTGTAAGCACAGGTTATTTGAAGGACTCATCCCTGATTTGAATTATGTATGTGTGTATATATATATATATATATATATATATATATATATATATATATATATTTATATCCGTTGATCCCACCAGGACACGTACTGCAGCCATACCTGACTAACAAGTTTGTGTAAATTCTTACACACATTAAAGATTGGTCTAAATCTTAGTTTTAATGAGTTTAAAACTTGTTTTTTAAATTTCTGTTTCCAATGTCTGCAGCGACAGCTTGTTCCTGTTTTCTTGTTTCTCTTCTTTCTGTCTTTACTCTGTCTTTAACCCCATCATTGACAGAAAAGTTTATCAGCTGGTTGAAGCAAACTGACTGAGAAAAAGTCATTTTGCTTTCAATTTTGTTTATTCTATCATAAGTTTCAGTGAAGACATTTTATTTTTTCTGTAATTTCTTCTCTATTTGCATGGAATGCTCCATTTCTTGTTGGACAACCACTACGCTTGTACAATCTGTAAAATACATTTTGTATACAAAAAAACTAAGAAACTTGTTAGATTTTGCTTTTAGGAATGTGGGTGTACATGGCTGCCAAAATTCGTGTTCTCATCTGCATGTGGGAATTGTGAGTCAGTATTTTTCTTCAGGAGTTATTGGTAGAAATATTGCATGCTATTCTCAATATTCCACCCATAGTCCATTGTGGTTGAGTCATTCTGTATTTTAATTTTAACTGGAACATATTGTTGAGATTGTTTGGCATTTCATTTCATGTTGACAACGTGTATTTATGACATTTTTTATTAGAAAATAACAAAACAGGACTTTAACTTTGGACACATAATGTACATTCCAGCTGTAAATGAAAAAAACAGAACCAAAACTGAGAGATGAACTGCACTGTGGGTTTTGTTAAATGTTCCATCCCTATTTAAAATGCATGAATTGTTCATGGAGAGACCTTTGTTGTTTATTATTTATTCTTTATTTGAATCCTCATTAGCTTCCACAAAATGGCTGCAAGGCTTCCTGGGGACCCCAACCATGTTTTACTGTCCCACAATGGTCATGTTTTTATTACAGACAAGTAAAACATGATGCAATTTTGAAAGGCTTGAATATATTTAGCCGCTATCAGCAGCTTGAATTAGCTGCCAAATTGGCTGCCAAAAGCCTACACTGGTTGAACCCAACTACTCTACCACAGTGTAGGATTGCGACTGCATATATACATAGTCAGGTCAGTTTTATTCGTATAGCCCAATATCACACATCATAAATTTGTCTCGGGAGGCTTTACGATCTGTACAGCAATACAACACCCTCTATCCTTAGATATCCTTGATTCGGATAAGGGCAAAAGTTCCCAAAAAACCCTTTAACAGGGAAAAAAAAGGAAGAAACCTCAGGAAGAGCAACAGGGGAGGGATTCCTCTTCCAGGACGGACAGACGTGCAACAGATGCTGTGTGTACAGAATAGACCAGATTGCAAAATTACAGAAATACAGCATGGAAAAGCAGGATGACGAAATTGCAGATGGATTGATCGCATATATGAAGAATCTGTTTTCCAAGTGCTGCCAAACAGAAAGGACCTGAGCCACATGACCTCTATCACCACTACATACGTTTAGTAAACTATATCAGTGTGTCATATGAGTTATGTATCTGCCCTTCCTTCCTGACAGATCAACAAGGAGAATGGTATGGTGGAAGCGTCGCGTATCATGAACCTGTACCAGTTCATCCAGCTGTATCGTGACATCACCAGCCAGGCTGCTGAGGTGTTCTCTGCAGAGGGCGCCACCGAGGGCCCGTCTGCCCAGCTCCCCACCACCGACTCCTGTCAGGCCAGCATGTGGATGGGCAGGTCAGTGCATACGAAATAGCCCCTTATGCAAAGACTCCATTACTAGTAGAGTATTTACCTCAGTTGATCTTTTTCACATGAAAGGACAGTTTTCGTGTGCACATAACATGTAGAATGCATTTTGTACTACATTTTAAAAAAAAAAAGCCATTTTGGGGGTCTGAAACCTGTATTTCTAACATTGGCTTGTGGGTTTAACTATCTTGGTGTTGGTTTTTATCATTGTATCATGACCAGTCTGTTCAACCATGACATAAATGACAAGAAAAGAGCTTTTTTAGTCTCTCTTAGCTCATTAATTTGGTATTCTACCAGCTGCGGCTGTTTTCAGTAAAAAAATAACGTCTGATAAACCTGCTGTTAGCTGAACATGGAGCATTTATCAGCTAAGGAGTCAGATATTTCCAGCACAAATTGGCAGAGACCAGAATTGAGATGAAAGGAGAGTGAATATTGGATTTAAATTGATCAGGTGGACACAAACATAACTCCAAATGAATGCTAATGTTGCTCAGTGTCTGCTTGAATAGTAAATAAGCAACTAATAAGCAATAAGTTGGTTTTTTTTTGCTCCTCACCCCAGGTGGCTGTACTGCTGGGAGACAGAAAAAGGGGTTGTGAAATGTCTCACAGGCTGCTTAAATGATGGATTTTGCAACTTATTTTGCGGTAGAATGACTGTTCTTTATCCCCAAAATGGATTGCCATCCAGGAGGAAGAGTTCATGCATTTTTATAACTTTTCAAATATATTTTTCTCAGGCAAATCCTCAGCCAGCAAACCTGCAACATCAAGCATCTCATTCCACTGTTTTGAAAAACATGGTTATTTCCTCCTTCATAGAGGAAGTTAATCTTTAACCCAGTCCTGTTTGTGTTTCCATTCAGAGTGAAGCAGCTGACTGATGAGGAGGAGTGTTGTATCTGCATGGACGGAAAGGCTGACCTGATACTGCCCTGCGCACACAGTTTCTGTCAGAAGTGCATCGATAAATGGTGAGATGATGGAGCGAGCTTGAGTTTGTTTCATAAACTCATATAATGTTTTGTAAAATTTAATGTCCCCCTCCACTTAAAAATAGTTTTTTACTTATTGTTACTTTACTTAGATGTTTGAGCTTCACTGTGCAGAGTGATGTATGTGCTGAGTTTGACACTAGAAGGCTGTTTTCACATTCATCTGCTCACGAGGGAAAGTCCAGCGGGCCTGTGAGCAGGATTTTTGACATCTCAAATAGTTTGGAGGCTAATCATGGTCCAGTATGCACATTTACACGAGTGTGATATGAATACCTGAAGCCTACAGTGCACAAACACTGAGAATAGACTTTACAGCGAAGTAGGCGACACAAGGATTTTAATGATGTAATTGGATTTTCTTGTGGAAAAAAAAAATGGACACATGTTATTATTCCAAGCAGGGTATTTCTTTTATATATCTTACAGCTTGTCTGGAGGGGATCTTAAAGTTTTAGCCATCCATGATATGAACAACCATAAACACACTGTCATCTGTTTCTGCAGGAGCGGGCAGAGCCGTAACTGTCCAATATGTCGTCTGCAAGTGACTGCTGCCAATGAATCGTGGGTAATGTCTGATTTCCCCACAGAGGACGACATAGCTGGCTACATCCTCAACCTGGCTGATGAAGCGGGCCACCCACACAGGCCTTAACACACAACAGCAAGAGAAATCAAGTAGACTTTACGTGTCGCAACACAAAATGTCACTTTCACAGAGGAGAATATTTTTAAAGCTAACAAAGGGGAAGAAACCAGCGTGGTTTCCTGCTTCTTATGTTCGTGTAGGATACAAATGTGCAGAATCAGAAAATGACCCCCTCCCGTCTCTTTCTGGTCTTAAAAATCCACGGATGCTCTTTGCCCACCCTCTCTCTGAAACCCATGTATTGTAGATGTGGTGCTTTATGGGAACTGTGTGTTATAATATCTCGTCTAAGTGGAAATTCAGTATTTGTAATATGTTATGCTACACAAACTATTAATTTTACACACAAAATAACCAAAAGTACAATTCTTACTGTAATCTTTGGGTTGATTTAACCAACATAAGAGAAGAAGACCTGGGCTGAGATTAAGCAGGTATAGGATTTGTAATAGGAATCCTGATCCAAGCTGAAGTTGCCTTTCATGTTGATATGAATGGGGCAGATGCTGCAACAAAGAGAGGGTTGATATGTATGACTCATACTGTTCTTAAAATAGAAGTGCAAACCAAACAGACCCCCCTTTGTCGGAGATTCTGCTGAAACTGTGAAGCCAAAATATTTTCCACCTGTATAGCTGTTATGTAGTCAGTCTAATGTAACCCTGCATGTTTATATCCCACATGACATGCCGTATGAGCTGTGTTATGTGAGCCTGTTATAAACTGATGTACTGATCCAGTTCATAAACTGACATAGTGACTAATAGTCTTTTGGGTGTACTGGACTAACTAGTTTTACATAATTTAAATGACTTGGCTTGCTGTGATGTCTTCTTCACTGTCTGAAGTAACCACTATTTTACATCTATGCTGTTCTCATCTTTTTACTCATGTATTTTTTTACTCTGTAAGTTCATTAAGATTATTAAGATCTGCTGTAGTAGTACTGTAGTTTACACTCCCAAAACAGCCCGTCTTGTCTTTGCTCTGCTCTGTCATGCTTATAATTAGCGTTTTCTTTAAGATAGGCAGCTTTTCAGTTACAACAGAATCCTTGAAGGATTAAACTGTGTATAATTTAATCCCACAAAAAAAGAAGTAATTCTTTATTTCTGGCCTGGTTTCCAGATACTACAAATCACAGGCTGCACTTTTAGTT
This sequence comes from Thunnus thynnus, assembly GCF_963924715.1. Lineage (NCBI taxonomy): Eukaryota > Metazoa > Chordata > Actinopteri > Scombriformes > Scombridae > Thunnus > Thunnus thynnus. Next base: position 28,440,613 of record NC_089521.1, on the reverse strand, counting down.
AAAGTGGATTTGTTTGTGATTTATGGGGACTGGATCCACATGAAATGTGAAAATGTATTACCCTTAATTTTCAATAGAGTGATACATTTCTATTTTACTGAAATCTGATTCATTATTTAAAGTTGTGGTTGGTGGTGACATGGGATGCAGATTCAGCTTTTTTTGTGACATTCAGTGAGTGTATCAGTTTTGCAGTTGATTAAATTTAGATTTAACCTATTTTTCTAAGTTTAAGACAGTAACTCATCGTATTTCATTGTATACAGGAGTCATTTACTAAATAGTTGTGTGATTTCTGTTAATTTAATACAACAGAAAAATATAATTTTACTTGACCAAAAGAGATTTTTGGTTGCCAATGCTGACAAATTGCACTTTGAAACATCACTGTAGCTTTCTTGGTGTTTGTGCACTGCAACTACAGATGATTTTATCTCTGTTTATCATCTGACACCGTAATCCTTCTCGTGCAGTTGAGCTCACGCACACCAAAATATGTGTAGCAGCGAGAGACTTTCTTCACTAAATTAAACAGGAATTTAATCGGACACAGTTTGGTCTCTTAGCAGCATGAATCCAATCAAAAATGATTAAAATGTTGTAAAATATGGTAGCTAAAAAAATGAGAAAAAACTTTTTTTCATAATAGATTAATATTAAGCTTCTGATCCTACATAGACACATTGTATGTACATATTAAACATGCCCTGATAAAACACACAAACAAAACTGATGTGTAACGAGATGTTGCTGCCTTAAGGTGGTAGCATTACCCAAAAAATCTTCTGACACGGATCTTGCAGCATTTTTGAAGGTATTTCATTTGTAATATTGAATGAAAGGAGGTGAATTAAAATTGAAGCATTCTTACTGTATTATCCTTAATAAAGAGATACTCACTTTTTGCACTTTATGACTTTGTGTTTTGTTGTATTGAAAGAAATGTTGGTTACTACATCTGTCTTCATCTCTTGAATTTATTTAAAAGAAGAAAAACACAATTGATGATACAAAAAGCATTTATCCATCTTATTTGAACGTGCAAGTAAAGTCTTAAGCATGAAAATTTGAATGCTGTCATGCATCAGTGATGGAGCATTAAAGCTATGTATCTGTGTGTGTCTTTTTATTGTTATTTTTTACATCTTTATTTCATACATCATTTCAGCTAAGTACTGTGTAGTTGCATTTTACAGCACATCAACAGCAGGGCAATAACTCTCACATGAAATAATATGTGAGCCATAATATTTTATAATCATTATTTCTCATCCTTAGCTCAAGGGTGCACAGCTCTGTTGAATTCACTTTAGACACAAAATCAAGCAAGATTCACACATGAAGCTCTTCATGAATGAATGAGTCAAATGAAGTAGATGTCTTTCAGTGTTACAGTCTTTTTAGTGCTAGAGTCCCTGGTTTATAAAACACTGAATGGTTTAGGGCCAAAATACATTTCCAATCCGCTGCTACGTTATGAACCATCAAGACCTCTCAGGTCTGCTTTCTGTTCCCAGAGTTAAAACTAAACATGGAGAAGCAGCGTTCAGTTTCTATGCTCCACATATCTGGAATAAACTTCCAGAGAACTGCAGGTCTGCTGCAACTCTTGGTTCAATTTTAAGTCAAGGCTGAAGACTTTCCTGTTTGCCGTCGCCTTTTATTGAATCAAATTTGAGGCTTCTGATTAATATCTTATGCTGCACTGTAAGTTTTACTCTCCTGTTTTATTTCTTGTTCCATTTTAGCTTATTTTTATTTCTAATTTAATACTTTTTAATTGTATTCAAATGTCTTCTTATATTCTGTCTTGATGCCTTTTATGTTTTATGTAAAGCATTTTGAATTTCCTTGTTGAAATGTGCTATACAAATAAACCTCCCTTGTCTGTACTTCTACAGGGAAAAACAAAGAAGGAATTTGATGCTAAAAAGACTAAATATGGCAGATATCCACTTGAAAGGAATAACTCAGACTGCTGAAGCCTTATATAAGCTTCAGATAAACCTTCAAATACATTTTTGCACAAAATGACTATGTGGACACACTGTGGATTTTGGCCCCCATCACTTACATTGAGAGCACATTTGAAGGGGATCTTTTAATAGCCAGTATGAACAGGAGGAATGATTACAGCGAGGAAAACCTCTTTCATTGTTCATACGGACACCTGACTGTTGTTTTAAGACACACTTGAAAACTTATGAACCTATCCTTTAATAATAGTAATATACTAAGGACTTTCAGTGGCAGGCAGCTCTAACTCTGCTTGGTGGACGAAGAAGAAATGATGCGCCATCTTTGATTTTACAACCGTTGAATTTTCTGTAATGTAAACTTACCGCGCATCACCCCAAGTCATGAATCTGTTAATTAAAACCTACCTGACAGACTTTTTTTATCCTGATGGGTCGCTGGAAAGGTTACCGTTATTCCGGTGAGTTCGTATTGAAACCTTTTTCTTTTAAGTAAGTTTATAATCAGTAAATATATGAGACGGGTGAGTTCGCTTACGCAGCGCTGCGTGACCGTTAAGTTATGTGGCTAAATGAAGCTAAGCTAACGGTTTTCAGACCGTTAGCATTGCAACTAACTGCGAGTACCTGTGGCGCGGTTGGGGGTCTTCCTGGCGATGCAGCTGACCAGGTTTCAGGGCTCCTAATTACTAACTAGTTAATGGCAGCTAATTATTTGGCCGACGAACGTGTAAGCAACTTAACTCGTGAATAACAGAAACAAGAGTTTACATGTTAAACCGGTGGCTGACAAGAATGTTGGACTATCAACGGTTAAAACGTTTTTTTAGCCACTTAGAAGTTAACGAGGTCATTTCATATTCGTTTATCAAAACATTACCGAAGAGTCACATGGTTGGAAAGTTGGCCACCTAATATCTGGATATATCTGGTAAGTCAATTATTTTTTACTAAAACCAAATATACACTTAAATATACATTAACATAAGAGTTTTTAAACTAGCAAGCTATCAGTTCACTATGCTAATGTTAGCTGTTAGCTTAAAAACCTTATTAAACTGTCGATTTTATTCATATGACACAATAGCACAAATAGAAAATTTGCCGAAACTGGCTTTACAGTCTGTAATACAGGAAGAAAACGCTTTGCAAAAACTTGTTTGTCTGGTCTGTAATCTTTATTTACATATGAAAAACTATGAAGAAATAACAAACATAAAAAAGACAGTCATTGTAATCAGTTAGTCACAGTTGGGAGTTACCACTAGAGGTTTTAAAACTGGTTTCAGATCTCACAAAACTAGTTTGAAGGCTGAGTCACACTTGCTTGCACCTGTCTCTGTGAATGTTTGCCTGGCCTCTCTTTCAGTTGACTAATTCAGTACAAAGTAATTTGAAACATGCAAGTGACATTAAAAAATACCAAGCAGTGCTAATTTTATAATGATAAACACATTTTCAGTGCACATATTTTTCCATTCTGCTCCTGAATGTGTCCATTCTAAATCAGGATTTATGGCTAATGTCCTCTCATAATTGTGTCTGAATCCCCAAGTACATGTCACATCCTTCAATGGAAAACCTCTTACCTCTGTCCCAATAAAATGAGGCACACAGTGATTAGCAAAGGTAATCTATACAGCATAAAAAGTTTAAAAATCAAGTAAAGGATCCTATGCTAATGTGCACCAAGGTTTAAATAAAATGGTAACAACCCACTTTTTCAGATGTGGGCCAAGAACATGTAAAAAACAAAACAAAAAACAAAATAACATGTGCCATTTAACCTATGCCACTTTTCTCCTAAGGACATGCACAGTTCCTCCTAGTGTGGTGAATCACTCAGCTAGGGAAGATTCAACTTCAGTTTTAACTGCATCCACTAGAAAACTGAGCTCATTGCACAACGTCTCGTGGCGGTAGGCCATGCGGATTTGTGCCACGTTTGTCCGCCGAATGTCGTTGCCCTCAGGTCCATCCTGCAGGTAGTTGGAGCCAATGAAGTGTTTCTTCTCCTGTGGATGGGAGAGGAAAACACATGTAGACCAGATATTGCACAATTATTGGCATAAACATCAGAATGTGGCAGGCTGTTTTTGTCCAGAGCAGGTAGTGTTTCAGTGACCTCAATGTGGGACATGGCTGATACTATAATGGGTTTGAATCGTTGACCTTTCACTTAGTGGTATCAGTTAATCAGCTTAATGCCAGACTGAGTAGTTGTTCTCCATAGTAAGACACTTGCAAAAATAATATGAGCTTAAGGTTTCATTTGCCACAGTGTAGGGTTGATATACACCATGAGATGATGTCATTGGAAACTGGAAATATTGGATTATTTTAGGATTTTGGCATCAATGTGATAAATACCTTGTTAATCAGGTCAGCTTAATTAACCAAAAATTCCAATCTGGTTATTTTATCTAACAGGTTTCCAATATTTTTTTTTACAGAAAATCTACTATATCACAGCATATATTGATGTCACAATATAAATTGACATACATTATGCCACATTGGAAGATTTCATCCATATTGTCCTCTCCTACCACAGTGTGAGAACGGCTGCCAGTAGCTGGACAATTGCCAATGTTAATCACTCACTGGATCACTCAGTGACACAGTTTAGGGTGTGTGAGGTCTAGGGCCAGTCCCTAAATGTTGCCAATTCATATCATCAATCATATGTTATCAGATGAAGCAGCAGACTTTTTTTATTTGCAAGCTTCAAATGTTTCCAAACCTAGCCTCGTGTTAAAATTGCACACCTGTCAACCCAACTGCGATGGAAATAGCAAGAAGGGTGATAGGAAAATATGTGGGACAGATTGTAACAATGCAGGTCTCTCCACATTTTCCCTCTTTCTTCACCCTGGTGAAGTCTTCCAGACAGTCTTAAAATCTTAATAATAGAGCAAAAAAGTTTTTACCTGATGTGAGAGGCCGCTCTGCAGCACACTGTTCCTGGCTATCTCACACACATCACAGGTGCTCAGCTTCCACAGCTGGGCTGCGATGGCGTACTCCTCCATCAAAGCTTCCTGAAAGGAAACAGAACACCAGTGATTAATTGTTATATTAGGGATAATGTAGATTTTAGGATCAAGTGCCAAATGTGTTTCATTTAAAGAATGGGAAGTTGATTGTACTGTATGTGAGATCCTGTTATTCTTGTACCACTGTGCATCACACTGATATTAATTACTTGAAAAGTTGTTCAAATTTCTCTGGACTAGTGTCCCCAAAACGTCTGTCTCCAAATTCTGGTCTGCTTAATCAGTTAGTCTATTAAATGTTAAAAAATAGTCAAAAAAATAGCATTCACAATTACTAAGCAGCCACAGTGATGTCTTCAATTTGCTTGTTTTGTCAGACTAACAGTCCAGAACCTTCAGATATTCAATTCACTGCCAAAAGAAAACAACAAATTGCCACATATGAGAAGCTAGAACTAGAAAATGTTTGGCATGTTTGCTTGAAAATTTATAAATTATTTAATTATCAAAATAATCGCTGATTAATCTTCTGTTGATCGATTAATCGTTGCAGCTCTAAACTGGGGATTGAAGTGATTCTGATTGTGAAGAAAAATAAATGATTAGATCCATTCCCGTTCCTGTTGTCCTGACCTTAGTGTAGTGGAACTGCATGGGGTCGTCAGTGGACAGTGACACACACAGGCCTTTCTGAAGAAACTCTCGTAGGGGGTTCTTGGAGTACTGCAGGAACAGACTGTTGTTGCTCAGTGGGGACATGGCGATAGGGACCTGGGCCAGGTAGTACAGGTACTGCAACACTGGACTCTGGGGAGGAGAAGAAGGTGAAACACCACAGTAATATTAGTAATGCCATAAATCACTTTAAGGGCAATCTAGAGGAGATTTATTACCCGAGTTTAAAGGAATAATATGAACATTTTTCATTAAAGGCACACAGAAAGTGATACATTAAATTGTTTCTATCACCAGCAACAAAAACTCTGACACAAGAATGGCATCTGCAGAAATGCAGATTAAGACATAAAGGGAAGTCACTTCAACATATTTAAGTCATTGTGACTATTTTCAAGCTCTGAATGGAATAAAAAATGCAAAAATACAGATTAAGACATAAAGGGAAGTCACTTCAACACATTTAAGTCATTGTGACTATTTTCAAGCTCTGAATGGAATAAAAAATGCAAAAATGCAGATTAAGACATAAAGGGATGTCACTTGGACACATTTAAGTCATTGTGACTATTTTCAAGCTCTGAATGGAATAAATGTGGCCTTTGCTGTATGAAGATGAAAAGGACTTAAAGATGAAGTTCTTGTCTTGTGAAGTGGTAGGTTTTACTCTTGTTTCTGTGTTTTACTGTGAGAGGCTCTTGTGATTATTTTCAGACAGAGAGATGGCATTCAATGTTAAAATACCAAAGCAATGCTTGTTTCACAGCTGAAGTGCAATGTCGTGCTATCTCTGTTGTTGGTTTGTAAACGTGGTGATGACATGATGATGGCTCTGATGTTGGAACAAAATATCAACTATTGGCACCTTGTGAAAAACGTGCTTATCAAACCCTAATATCACTTCACCTTCTTGAGGTTGAGGCCATGGGAGATGTTGTCTGCTGTTAGGAAGGCAGAGACCAGGTGGGTGATGGAGCCGGCTTCGCCACAGTGGGGACGAAACTGGAAAGTGTTCAGTCCTCGCTCCCTGGGGAGGGACAAAGAATAATACTGTTACAAGTAGTGAAATATGTAGCATTTAATGAGGCACATTTCTGTTTTCCATTTCTGGGAAACTCTGAAATCTCCCTGAGGAATCTGTGTGAACATGTTTACATTTTTGAAAGGCCAGCATTAAGCTCCCTCTTTATCCCCCACTCTTGTTTGCTTGCACAAGAATAAACTGAAGACGGATAAAACTTTAGTCACTACAGTCATGTCCATTATAACCTTTTGCAAGGTTGTCGCATGCACAGACTTACTTGCGTAGGTTGTTGAGCACCATGATGTTGGCGTACATGTAGAACAGGTAGTAGGTGTAGGGAGGATTATCATCTGTGGTCCACGCCTCCGGCTTGGGGCTTTTGTAAGAGAACATGTGGTTGCTGTGTTTGGATTCGTCATCCACGCTGTCAAATCCTGTCACCTACAGAACAGCAAAGATAAGCTCAGTCCATTTGCAAAACAAATATTAAATAACCATGCATGTCTGGTCATTAGTGTACAAGATGTAGCTTAATTTTGCCTGCTCAGTCTGTTCCCAAAGAGCTGAAAAGTGTCTCTAAATATCACTGGATATGGGAGATATGGCTGTTATTTTACTTGAGAAGTTTTCTCATTTGTTACAGGTTCCGCCCTGTCACAGAAGTACTTACGTATTTTAAGAATACATGTATCGCTTTGTGCTTTTGTGGATTGACTGTAGCCTCAAAGAGAGGGAGGAAAACGTTCTCCAGCATCTTGGCAAAGTTTGGTACTAGTTTCTTTGACCTGAAAATGTCACTGCAAGACAAAGGGACTCAAATCAATTATCTTCTCATGCAAACAACACAAAAACACATTTTTAGCATTCATTTGCTTATTCAGAACAGCCTGACTTGATTATGAGTTTTATGGATATCCATAAACAAGACTAGGTCAAAACCTAGTATATGACTGGACTATGTATGAATCACAAGAGGGATTTTAACTTGAAACGACAGATACAGGAAGTGGTGACATTCGGCTGACTAAAGTTATACCATTGGTCGGCCTCAGTGGTGTAACTTCATCACTCATTCAGTCAGTCAGTCAGTCAGTCAGTCAGGGACAGACTTTCGTGTTTATAGGACTGGCCCGCTGTTGTCCAGCCAAAAAACATAAACTGTTTTTTTTAGAGACAGAATAAATCTGCTCAGGATTTCTTAAACTATGAGTTAAGAAAATTGCAAAATTGGTCACAGATATGGTTGTAATTACTGTTTTAATTAAACAGTGTTGTGTCTTAAAGAAATTAAAACGTACAAAAGAAATACTTGAATTTCATCTCTCAGTATTTAAAATAGGAAACAATAAAACAGCCTATCCATTCCTCTTGTCTTAATAAAACCATGCTTCTCTTATAGTGATGAATGTTCCTGCTGTCTCATATTCAGCTTCTGCTTTCAGTTAGCACGTACTAGATTCTGGGAACTTGGATCATCCATCTCATGTTGGGTGAGTGGACCTTATGCAGGATGAACCAGGTTGCTAGATTCTCCCACTCGCTGGTACAGCGGCCGTAAATCGACAGACGGGGCTCAGCATGTTGGTACTTACTCTCCTCCAGATCCTTAGCCACTTCCTGAAACAGACGCCAAACCACAGGAAGTCGGTGATGTTTATTGATAAAGCAAAAGTGCACGTTCACAATAGCTCGCTGAACAGATAACATTTAATTCTTTCATGTCTGTTTAGACGCTAACAAAGCAAGTGCAAGAAACATTAGTCGTATAAAAGAAGCTTGATGCACTCTAGTAATATTATTATTATTATTATTATTATTATTATTATATAATATAGCAGCTAAACCGTACAACAATTATTACTGTTATTATTATTATTATTACTATTATGATTCAAGTCTATGATGCATCTTCACAACATTATTACATGTTTCATATAGAAAGATAGATTTTACTTTAAATACATGATGTGCAAAAAGTCTAATAAAGACTCTTTCATTGCAGTCAGGTTTTTAGGTGCACCCATGCACGTTTGATGTCATGTTATGTGTTTTATTTTTTATCCTAAAGAATTGATATTTCATTTTCTAAATGTTTGAAATGCCAATTCAAATTGAGTGATTTTTCACTTATTTCGCCTAAATAGATCTCTTCTGAAGACTTAATGGTTGTATACAGACTGTCCTTCATTGACGTCACCCAGACCTTCCCATTAGTTTTTTATTGGGGTAAAGTTTTGGGCCAAGAAGTTAACGTCATCATCGTTTGGTTGATTTGGTTCATGGAGTTTGGTGCCCCTATGTAATTTCAGCACAGCTTCAGCCAGAGCAGAGGTCTAATTAGACCAGATAAATGAAAACACCTGTGTCTTTAAGTGATATTAGTATTTTATCACCTTGATGATACGTGCGAAGTACTCTCCTTGGATGTGGTTGTCTGATTTCAAGTAAATCTCCCGCAGCTCGCTGGCTCCCACAGGGTTGTATTTGGAGTTGAACTTGTCAAACCGATGAAATGTTTGTCTTCCCTAAAAGAATCATTCGTGAGAGAGGGTGAATCTTATGTACTGATGATCACATTCTCATTCCAACAAAGTGACTGTATTGATTATTTTCAGATCACGCATTAACAGGACTTTGCATGGAAATTATTGCGCAACACCATATGAAATGCATGAACACCCATAATTGCATCCTTATGTCAACAAATACAGGTTGGTGAAATGTGCTTTAGATATTTGAAAATGACAAATTAAACCTTTGCAGGCACACAGTCATTATGTGATTACCTGATATTTTTGCCTCAAGGACATTGTCGTGTTAGATAAATTATAGTAGGTAAACCTGATGTAAGACTCAAAAGTGTGACAAAAATGTGGATTTAATTGTGACAAAGACTTTTCAAATTTGTTCTTACAGCATGCACGTCCAGCGAGTCCACTGTGAGGTCGTAAGGGTCCATGCTGAGGTTGTTGAAGACTTGCTTGAGTGTAATCTTCTGGCAGCCCTTCTCCAGCACCACACGTTCTTCCTCTGTCTGGTATGTGGTCTTGATAAATTTCAGCAGATGCTTCTGGTTCATGCAAGCAGCAGCATGTATATGTGTGTCCACCTATATTTGACACAAAGCAAAACAGTGACAATGTGCATGACTTTATTGGACGAGTTGCAGTACATCCATAAACTTAAGTTCATTTACACTGAGGTCAATAAAACATAACCTCTGATGTAGAGCTCAGGTTGAAGAAGTGTCGGCGAAATGACAAAATACCATCTAACCTTTCTGACATTGTAGAAGTCTCTGTGTGGAACACTCTTCAGCTCCTTTAGCTCTGCCATCTCATTCAGCATTTCATGAAGGTAGAATTTAGAGGCCAAGAAGTTCAACCGCCTGTGACAGTAGGTTTTCCTGTGAAGCATAACAACACAAGATTATCAAATCATATAGGAAAATATAGGAATATTTCATTTTCAGACCCCCTGGCTGACTAATCTTTTCCTCAAGGCATACTGTCCATGCCAGTTTTTTTGCAGATGGCCCATTGCTACTTACGTTGGGCCATCAGCTATCATGGCGAGGACATGGCTCAGGTCTATGGCAAAGGTCTCTAGGTCTGGGTAAGGGAGGCTGTGGGGCTTCTCTTGTTTCAGGGCCTCTGCATCGTCGTAAACATGGACTATGCCATCTTTCATCTGCAACTCGTAGTTCAAGTTCTCAGGAATACCCTCCATGGAGTACGGGTCCTCCCCTTCATGAGGGAAAGGCCAGATGTCTACAGATGTTGGGAATAGAGTAACAAAACAGTCATTTAGATTCTATAGATGGTGAAAAAGTTATATGGACTAAAACAACATCATGACAATCATAAGAAATAATTTAAAGAGCAACTTGACACCAGGCTTAATAGCCTCTGTTTCTCTTCTGACCACCACCAGCATCACTGACATGTTGCCAGTGGTTGTGTGTAGTCAGAATGTTCGTTGTTGCATCTGTAATCCTTTCGTGATATAATGTTATATATTATGTTAATGTGAATTTTCTGTTGCTAACGTTTGTGTTCATGAAGGTGTTGATCATGTGGTCATTGAATGACTATCCTGTTGTATATGCTAACTATCCAGTTATCTGTATTTGTCTAAACAAACGATGTTTGCTGTAGTTTAGTATTTACGAGTCATGGTTAATCAGAAAGAGGAATAAAGCTGTTATCCTTTATCTCCATCTATAGCAGTGCTGGCAGTCCAGAGTATCTAGTAGCACCTTTTCTGCGAACCACAACTCTAAATATTGTGTTCTTTGTACAGTATACTATCAGTATTCCTTTAAACCCTACAAGCTCATAAATTATATTTATTCATTGTATTTAATTCCATCAATTTAAGACATCGCAGTGTATACTGTAATCCAACCAAAATTTAATTCCTATGCTTGGTCCACCAATCTTTTTTCCAGGCTTTAGCTCACCTATTTCCTCCAGCTCAAATACAAACTCAGATATGGTACCTTAACTTCCTAGAACACACTTCGTAGAACACACACAGATAAGATTACTTTCATATATGTATGTATTTTAAAAAAAAAAGAATCAATTACACATTTTCTCTCTCTGTCTGCTGCTTTTAGCTTGGTTGTACTCAGCAGAAGCCTCTGGAAGCATGTTATGAATTGTCTGACTGACCTTGGCTTGCACAGACTATTCACACTAGTTCTGGTACATATATGGACATGTCTTTCAAGTAGCTGTATTGAAATTCACTGGTGACCCACATTACACTTTTCATTCAGTTTGCCTCTGCACATTACAGTTAATTTACTGTTAAATCACTGTTATATTACTTTTGCATACTGTGATTCTACCTTGCACGTCACTTTTTGCACTTTTGCATTTTTACATTTTTTACATTTACTTACTGTGTATTTTATTGTATAGTAGTTTTTACCATTTTACTTATTTCCTTCCTCTTTCCTAACTGCGTGTTGAGCAATTGTAACAAAGCAGTTTCCCTGCAGGGATCAATACATTTTTCTGATTCTGATAAAATATATCATATAATACACTTTAAATTACAGTACAATTACAGTACTTGTTTTAGTTGTTTTAGTCAAAGTTGCCTCTTCTTGTTTCTGTTCTATCTGAATTGACCACAGCCGTGTGTCTCTTTGACACAGGAAGGAAATAGTTTCATTGTCACTCGACCCAGATTCTACCAGTCACTCATGTTTTTATTCCTTACTTTAAGTTACTACAAGGAACTTTTAACTGGTTTTGCGGGTCAGATTTCCCGCAAAATCAGATGAAACGATTATATTGCATGCAGATCGGAGGATTTGCCTTTGTTGACATTACATGTAGCATTGTAGCATGAGGGAGTACGCAGGCATTACTAGGACGAGGGGAGGACATTTCTCTCAGTTTGATAACGTTAAAAGTAAAATTTGACTTGGGGTTGGCTTCCTGACTCGCTTTTAAAAAAAAAAAAAGACAGAGAGAAGTGGTGGTCAAGTGAGCTAGAGAATGAATAAAGAGAGAGAGATAAAGAGATGCTTGTGCTAGCCAGATCAAGTTCTTTACGACACGAGGCGGTGGCGCTCATGGGAAATGCGGTCTTCCTTCAGGGAAACACTACCACTTTTGTCCACAGGGGCCATCAAAATCAACACAAAATGAAAGTTTCAAGTAGTAACTTTAAGTAAAGGTTTCTTCATACGTTAATACGGACATGAATGGCTGCGTGCTTGCATGGGGACAAAGGACGCACACACACTTGTATGCATACTACAATCAGGGGTGCACTATAAAACAAGAAGAGCCCCTTCTTCTGTTTTGTTTAGTTGAGTTTAACGAGGGAGTTTCACACCATTTTGTTTCTTTGTTACGTTGTTACTGTAAAGATGAATTATAAATATGTAGGTAGTGACGTACAGTATCTCCTTGCACAGTCTCTCTTTGAAACAAGCGTCAATTTTTCTTTGCTCGTGCATGTGCAGTTAGCATGCTTGTAGTCCGGACATCCACACTGGGCTTTATGTGGACTTTTGTGGACTTGGCCAAATAATTAAATTTATATCATGTGACCCTCACAGACATGCAGATGTGGAAAGTACGAATTGAGCTTAAGAGTGCAGTACTGGTCAGTTGAGCTGGAGAAATAGCTATATGTGCCCCTAATTAAGTGTGCAAGTGTAAAGGCTAGACAAAGAAATTGCAGTATGATACATACTTCAGGACTTAGCAGGAGTATGAATCGGCAGAGTTTTTCCAATGAGGAAAAGTTGTTATCTGAATGCCCCTACCTGGCAAGACCTCATCCTCCTCTTGCCACTTCTCATCTTCAGCATTGCGGAGGAACCGGGCAATGGTCCTGGGGAAACGATGGTAGGCCAGTTTGGAGTACTTCTCTCTGATGAATAGAGCTTTCAGGAGACTCTGAGCTGCCAGCTCATAATCCTCAACTGTAATCTGGAAATATCATGGAAAGATTTTTACACTTAACAAGACTTTTAATTAAAGAATTTAAGATATTGTCTTAAAATGGCCAGGATAAACTACTTAGATTTATGCAACAACAAGGCCTCTCCTAACGTGACGCCAAAATGTTTTTATCCCACAATTGTTAAAAAAAAGGAAAAAAAGTGTTTTGTCTACTAAAGCCTCACTGAGACACGAGCAGATTCTAAGTTTTGTTGCCTCGTGTCTGGTTGTAGCATGCTATTTTTATATAGTCAGTTTCAATGATGGCACCATTTTTTGTTGTTAATGCTAGAGTGTTAATCCTGTTTACCCCTGCACAGTAGTCTCCACTGATGGTAACTCTCTGGAAGTCTGGAAAACACTTGGGAAGTTGAGGCTCAGGTGTGCTTGGGGAGAACAGTGGGGACAGCGGGGACTGGCCCCAGTCACCACTGGGGGGCATCTGCAAAGACACCGACTGCGAACGCTTCAACATGAAATTCTTCTTCCTAGGTGACACACAGCGGGGGGACAAGCATTGCTCTGCTTAAAAACTAAAAGCACAAAGGTACACTGCCACCAACTGTGTATTATTGTAGCCTGGGGATTTATGATGCAAATACTTTGAGGAAAAACAAACACATTTGATCAAAAAAATCTTAACATGATACCGTTTAGCAGTCTCCTGAGACTGCTGCTCAGCCAGCTCCTTTTTCAGCGCTCGCTCCCTGTCCTCATGCAGACCGATAGGACAGTCCTCTGGCACGGTGAACAGTGCCAGAGCATCCTTGTTGTCTTCCTCCTTTAGGGCGCAGGCGTAAACCTTTTCTGCTAGCAGCCGTACCTTCTCATCCACCTCAGTCATTGACACTCTTGGGAAAAGCCGTGGCTCTAAGGGAGTTTAAAAAAAAAAAGTGAGTACAAGTGCATACTTCCTTTTTGTTTTGCCAAGGAAGGCTACATTTAAAAGTATGTCTCAGAAGAAGGTTTCTGTTACATTTATTCATAAGTTGCAAAGATCCATCTTAAGTTGGTTTAGGGGATTAGTTGTAGGGCTAAGGTAAATGCTTGATTATGCTTTTTTGTTTCCTGTCTTTTTTTCGGTTAAAAGGTATATTTTCCTGCTTGTTCCGTTTACATAGTTTGATGTTTAATGGGTAATTGTTCATTGACAACCAGAAAAACAAAAAAGTTACATTACAATTTATCAAATACAACATGCTTGCAGCATTGTGATATTATGGCAGTATATTGCAGATTACTGAGAAGTTAATTTCTCACAGCTGTCAGCAGTAGTTACTGAAGAACGTTCCCTAGAAGGTTTACTAGAAAGTCAGATGATAGCTCCGATGTAATAATGCCGATTTATCATCTTGAGCAACTTGCTAAAATGTCATATTTCATCTTAGAAATGTGATGAAGTGTGGCAGAACTTAAAGTAGAAATAACATTATTATTGTAGCAGTAAATACAAATACCAGTGAGATAAACATGAGACCTGTGACCTCAAGTTTGAGGAGGGGGAGGTTGGGGCAAGGGATGAGCTTGGCTCAATTTGCAGCTCCTCATCTTAACTCAAATCAGTAAACATGTCTTGAGTGGCTGTCTTATGTTTCACTGCTGGCTACATGTTTTGCCAACGTGTCAGGCAAGACACAGTAAACACAGTTTATCACTGTGTTGGGTGTACTAGACTGGCGATGTGACCTCTCAACCCTTGTGGGGGTCGAGGATTACCCTTTCTTGGACCTCATACCTCTGGGAAAAGTATAGAAAAGACTGAAAACATGAAAGGAAGTGTGTTATTTGTCTGTTGGTGCATTTCAGTGTTCAGTCTGTTTGGCATGAAACATAGTGCAGCAGTAGTTAAATCAGTCTAGTTGCTTTATATCCAATGGCATGACATCAACATGTAACTTTGCTACTATATAATTTGAGTTTGTAATTTATCTGCATTATCCTACTATATGACAACTTATTGAGGGAAATCATTTTTCGAGGCTCGATTGACAACTGATTGCCCACGTGATAATGAATTTGCTTTTTCATTTTTGCTGCATTTTTACAAAATTATATCTCTCTACAATACAATTTAGAACTTAACATTTTAGTGGAAACTGTAAATAGAACAGCCAAGGATATGTTCAACAGTAAAGTAAGTAAACATTCTCTAATAAGTATCCAGATAAGTCACAGGATTACAATTCCCAGCTATTACTGCAATTGGAAAGGGACTGTCTGAGCCTTTGTTGTTAAAACTAGTTATTAGCATACCATAATTTTGGTTCTCAAGACCTTTTAGAGGGAAAAAGGCCATGTCACATACCCATGGCATGAACGGTGGTGCTATTTTTAAACTTGAGACTCTGAATTGATATTTTGATCTGTTC
Organism: Thunnus thynnus; assembly: GCF_963924715.1. Classification (NCBI taxonomy): domain Eukaryota; kingdom Metazoa; phylum Chordata; class Actinopteri; order Scombriformes; family Scombridae; genus Thunnus; species Thunnus thynnus. The sequence goes on along the minus strand of NC_089521.1, from coordinate 28,425,103 downwards.
AGATGAAAGACAGCCGAGTTGTTTTTAACCCCTTTGGTGTGAAAACTACTGTTGCTATCTGACATCCCAGCAGAAATGGGGACGTGTGACTATTCTGATCATCATTTCATCGCTGTTACTAATAATAATATTGCAGCCAGTGTAGGTCACTCGGCCATTGCTAGAATCAGTCCCCCAGTAGGTCTTTGAATCAACAAGCATAAAACTGGATATGCAGGACCGTTGTATCAAATAGCAAACTGCTCTGCTGCTGACTCGCCATCCTAACAAATGGTTACATGCAACTCTATCCATCTGACAACTTCTTGCTGCCTTCACAGATGACACCAGTAACATTTGCCCTCGCATTGGCACAGCTTTCAGCCTGCCACTTGGCTAGCACATTCCGGAAGCTGTCATTCCTGAAGAGCCTCTCCACACGTGTATGCTCTCTCGACTGCAACAGCTGAACAGTGCCTTGATGACCTTGACCTACATCCCCCGAACTATAGAAAGCTGAGCTACACAAAGTAGTCCTGGTATGTCAGGAAGGTATTTTAACATATGCAGTAAAATTTCAATTAATATGTAGTCTAACATATCACACAAAGGCCAACATCATCAAAATGTCACAGTAATTCACAATAATCAATTTTAGTAGTATATTTCACTCTTCTTTTTCATTCATTTTTGCCTACAAACTGCTGTATGTATGTAAGATTTAATCTTAGTATCAGAATGTGAATTTCAGTCAAATCTCACCACTTTAGTTCCTCAGACTGTAGACAATTAAAGAACTTCATAATAAGCGGTAATTGCCATCACATTGCATGTCAGATTCATGCTTAGTAAACGTAACTCTGTCTGTCTCTTACCTTCTGTAGTGATTTGTGCCATGTTTGGCTGTCTCAGTCTCTGCCTGTTGAATCAAGTATTTCAGCTTTCATGTGTCTGCTTCTGTCTCTTCTAGACTCCCTAGCTCTTAGCTTTGGCGCCACTATTTTCATATGTCGGCCACTCGATGTCGGGTCTCACAGAACACCTTTATGTGTTGCTGAAACCTCTTGACAGTGTCAAGACTGTCCTCAGGTCTGATGTGTGTGTCTTTGTCGTATCTGTGATGCGTCTCTGGGTTTTCACTCCGACTGCGCCTGTCAGGCTTTGCTCCTCTGTTTATGTCTTCTGGTGCTTGTATGTATAATGCAGCTGCTAGTTGTTGCTGTCTAGAGTGTCCCTCTCTACCTCCTATTTTAGGGTGTTGAGAGCGTCATGGCAACAGGGGCTGCTAATCCAAGCTGGTATGTCACAACTGGCTGTTAACATGTGAGCGGCTTTCTGTGAGATGGGGCAATAAGGAGGGAGTGAAATACCATGATTCTCTAGATAATATTAAAGCCCTGGGAAAGTACATTAGAAAAACTTTTTTCCCCCCAGATGACAGAGGTAAGTTTAGCTCCAATCACTGGCCATGCATTCAAAGCCATTTACTCAGTGTAAACAGTTTTTACTGAGGTCTTAATTTGGGTTTGTAATTTTTTCCATTATACCAAAAGCAAACAATCATTCTCTTTTAAGATTACACTAAAAATACTTTAACTGCCCTCATGGTTAAGCTAACATGTAGGAGTTCATACAGCCACAGTTGGTGTGTTTACATGACTTACTGTCAGCTTTCTGCAGTAAACTAATTACTTCAGAAATTCAGAGGAAAAGTACATGCTCTCATTAGTAGAGGCTGTCCTCTTACTGAGAAAAGGGAAGGAAATTGGTTGGTTCATCACTTGATGCTGAAAATACATTGCTGAAGAAAACTAGTAGAACCTGTTTGTGTGGATGGTGCACTCTGTCATCTGTTCACAAAGCTCATAGGTACAGGCTTTTAAAGGCCTTTTGTTACAGTTCTGTTGCACTTGGATCACTGATTTTGAGCACACCATTATGAGGACTTGGATCGGTGTAGAAGTTTTTCACTTGTGCTGTGTCCTCATTCCATACTGCATACTAATTGCATAATGTATATGCTATGCACTTTATAGTATATTGTTTTGTGCAATTAGTGCACAAGAAATCAACATACTCAACCATTTTATGCCAGCAGCATGTGATGCCAAATGTGTGCTGCACAAAGGCATGTCACTGCCAGTTAAACTTAAAAGCAAAGTATTTTTCCAAATATTGAATACTTAGTTTTCTTTTAGTATGCATACTGACTGTTTTGATTATCATTTTGTTGTCACTTTTCCAGTGTCAATATACTACATATTCAAAACCTGCTAGCTCTTCGTAACATGTTAGCAACAGAAGTTTTTTGTTGTTGTTTTTTTTTACTGTAGTATGTTGTAGTGTACTAAAGCAGTGGAACAAGAATGTTAAGTGGAGATAATGGTTGATTTACTCACACTCTCAACAGGTGCCCAATGAGCTTTGGCATAATTCATTAAATTTAGCATATCAGGATGAACACCATAAATAGATCTTTACTGAGTAGAAGTTGGAGATGTTGCACGTGTATACGCCTGTGTATGTTATGTTCATACCACATTCGAGTATTTACTCACCTTTCCCAAGGCAAGGTGTAGACTGCTGCTTATAAAGAGGTGTGTCCCTTCTCTTCATTTTGATCTCTATTTACCTAGAAGAAACAAAGATTAGATTAAAACTGGATTAATTATAGTTGAGTCCACACAACTAAAGTTAAGTGGGTGAATAAGTGACCCCTCCCAAAATTGTAAAGTACTATGATGAATTGACATTTCAAAAGTGTGTATAGAGAGCAAAAGTCCTGCACCATTTCAGGATTAACTTCTGTTATCTGCTGTTGTTTGCCTATATAGTTTGCCATAGAAGGTTCCTGACATAACTCTGAAAAGCTAAAACATGCTAAAATTATGAGCCAAGTGTTGAATTCAGAACATTGACAGAAAACCCCGAACCTCATATTTTAGTTTGTCAGGAACACTGAAAGAAACCACCTATAGGAAAAGACATTGTATGGCCAAGAGGGGGTCCTTATTTAGATCATGTTTGGTTTTTAATGAGGTTGTGAGAGGATTCAGATAAAGAAAGAATGGCAATGTAAACCAGGAGCAGGATGCAGCCAAGCATTCTTAAAATAACATATTTATGCCTTGCAGGAGGGAAATGAGAAATATTTGGTGTTGCAGCAGTGTTAAATTGCCAAAATGCTAACTGGTATGATTCTGAGCCTTTTTCAGAGTACTTCCCCACGCAACATGTGTTTATAATGATCGACATGCACTACAGGTCTCCTCACAATACACACACACACACACTGTTCTCAGTAAATCAAAATCAACAACAGGAGTGCATTTATTCAGAAAGTGTCCGTGTTACCAAGTTATTTATCCCTTTATCCAAAAATTCCTTGAAACTTGGCCAAATCTTTTCATGTCCTTCAAAAAAAAGTTTTGTAATACTGAAGATTAGGGCTGTAGCTAACCATTTTCATGACTGATTAATCTGCCGACCATTGTCTCAATTCAACGATTAAACGTTTGTTCTGTAAAACGTCTGAAAATAGTGAAAAATACCCACAACATTTTCCCAGAGTCCTTGTTGATGTCATCTCCAACCAACACTCCAAAATCCGAGAATATGAGTTTACAATGACAAAACCAGTAAATCCTCATGTTAGAGAAGCTGTAACTAGAGAATTTTTGACACCTTTGCTTACAAAATGGTTTGAATGATTATCAAAATAGTTGCTGACAAATTTTCTTTCATTTAACTTAGCAATTAATCAACAAATTGTTGCAGCTCTACTCAGGATGGATTTAAAAAAAAAAAATATATATATATTAAACCATCTTTCAGGGGACAGAGAGCTGAAGAGTCCAAAATGTAGGAGGCTATCATAGCTTATTAGCTGTGCTGCACCATTCACTTTTATTTAATCTCCTTTATCAGAGTAAAAACCATTCGACAAAAGAGCAATTGTTTGCAGGCAGTTATTATGAGACAGGAGTCGATGGGCTGGCTAATGAGTAATCATTACATCACCAAGCTTCCAGATGTGTAGACGGGTGAATATCACTTTGTAGTGTGACCTCTGCTTAAGTTCTCCATCTACAGAGGAGATGGAGAAGTCATGGAGATAGTCTGGAAATAGACGTCAAAAGTGTCAATGGAATTATTTATTGTCCTTTTCAAAACTAAGTTGCTTTATCAATATCAATGGTAGTCAATCACCTATTGCTTTGTGTTTGAGTAGCCAAACAATTACGTAATTTATGAAATGTTGCACAAGAGGGTAGCACTGAGCTGAGGAGTTCACAAAAAAACCTAAAACTGCAATTATGTGTGCGTCAATGTGCAGATGAAGTTTCACCATTGGCCGCTGCTCTTTCAAAAATGATTCAGCGCGAGCATAGACTGTAAAAAAAATATGGACATAGTCACCATGACGTTACCCATTGGTTTGTGAACTGCCGTTTTGAAGCCTTGAGTTTAGTGATTTGACCACCACCATCTTGGATTTCACCGTCGCCATGTTTGATTTTTGGAGCCAGAAGTGACCATATGTGGACAAGAGGGTTGAGCTGACTATAGCGCTAGCTGCTAGCTTGGTTAGTACGGTGCATTTACAATCTATGGTTAACAGTGATAATGCTGATGCTAATTTCCGCTTGCGAAAACAAGCCTAAAACCATGAAAACAAAATGTACTCGCCGGGAAAACTGAATATTTGACTCCTTGGAGAGTCTTTTATCACAACCAAACGCTGAACAAGACTTTTTTTAGGTGACGAAAATGTCACAATGAACTTCATGAACTGAAAACACACTGTGCAGCAGCTACGCCTATACTCTGGGGTTACATCATGGTTACGTGAGTAATCAACGTTGTCGCTGTGGTAGCGACTTGTCAATCACAATGTAGCCACACCTTAAAGCATACGCTGCTTTATCATCTATTTTACTCTAAATGGGACCATAATTTACAAAATGAACATCATGCTGTATCGAAGAAGACTTTAAACTAGCGATTGAGACCATAAACTCACTAGGAAACAGTTTACTGAGGTAATAAATCAAGTGAGAAGTAGGACTTCTTTTTGCAGCCAGTGGTGTTGCCCCCTGCTGGCCATTAGAAGGAATGCAGGTTTAAGGCACTTCAGCATTGGCTTTACTTCTCAGACCGGGAGCTACCCGCTTGGGCGCGAGATAATGGAAGCGGAGAACAGCAGCGCGACGCAGAGCAACTGTGTTTCCTGCTCTAAGCTGACAGCGCTGTCAGCAGCCAGCAGGAGAGACGCTCTGTGGTGCGTTTGGATTTTATAACTGAACTAATACCAGGACGCAAGCTTTTTATTTCTCTGATATTTTCACATCACAAATGATGAACAACAGCATTAAAACACGAGTCTTGCGGGTACAACAGGCGACTCATTTAGGCTATTATATTGGTTTATTGTGGGGTGGCTGCTCTGCTGGTGTGCTTGATTTGACTAACTGCTGTAACTGGGTGGAGATAAGCCTCCTGAATTTGCACCCAAATTGCTGTCAAAACGTTCATTTACAATTTCCACTGCAGCCTCCATGATAATCGACTCGGAGAGAGGCAGAAAAAAGGCTCATATAGGCATGAGGGAGAGTGCACAGTTAAAGCACCCCAAATAACATTGACCACACACGGTCCAGCCATATACTGGGTTTTGACCCAGTCTTGTTTGTTTTCCTCTGTTGATTTGTAAACCACCTGCAATAGAAACACTAATTATGGAATGTTTAAGAATTATAACGGAACCTCTGAAAAAAAAACCCCCCTGCAACACAGGCAAGATGCCAAACAAAACCAAGAAGGAGAAGGTTATTAATCTGACAAACTCCTTAAAACTCCAGCTACATGAACTGTCTTTGTATGTAAAACCAACTGCTGTGGATAAATACAAAGAAAGAAGATTTGTCAAATAACTCAACAACAACTGTAGTCTGGAACAGGTATATAGCAGGAAGCACTCATTCTTTATTCTATGAAGGTACAGTTATATTTGTTTGTTATTATACTGTTATTATATTCAGGAAGTAATCAACATATTCAGTTTTGTGGAAGTACATATGAAATATAATCAGAAATGTATCTGCCCACATAACGTTTGATTTCACAAAGTAGTGTCCCATTCCTCACACATTATTTAGAGCCCTTGTACCTTTACTCAGGAGGGGGGGTGACAGCCAGAATCTGTTAAGGTACACTTCTCAGGGCTTGTGGTGGGTAGCTAGCAGGTGGTTGAGAGAGTTTCACATTAGTTGACATTTTGGTTTTGGAATTTCCTGTTTGTGCTTTCCGGTAGACTAATACACACACAACCAAACATTGCAACATTGAGTCTCATAACTCTTTAGAGTATTAGGAAGCTCTGCACTGAATGCTATGTCATTGTACTAAGATCACTGCATCAGGTTTGTGTATATTTAGATATTCAAATCTTCCCAACATCCAGCATGCAACAAATATGTAAATATGAATATACTTTGACACAGGAAACATGAACAGTTAAAATGCTGTAGACTAATTTCTGTGAGTATTTCTCCAGCCAGTATGACAGTAATCATTCTTCTTCAAAATTATACAGCCAATCTCAGGCCACTGTTTTGGTGGTCTTTTCTTTTAAAGGCATGTCTGGGCGGGTTGCAGCTCTGAGGAATGCCTGCACAGAAAGTCCGGGTCAGATAGTGGAATGTAATGACATAACACTACTTATGGCAATCTACATAATGGCTGAGTGTACAAATTGTACTGTATAGTATAATCTGATATGAACTGCTGAGTGTATATGGCCGTTTGTTTTCATCATGTTTCACTGAAGGAAGTGGCATGGCTGTTGCAAGATATTTCCTTTGGTTTTTTTTCAACTAATGATGACTGTGTGCATTTGCAGAGCGTGTGGAAGTGTAGAAAAAATGTGATCACAAAGATAACAAAGATACTATACTATATTATACTGTACTATACATAAAGCAAGACTTATGGTTTTATTATTACCGTACAAAAAAAGTGTTTTCCCCAAAAAAATCTTTATAAAATGCATTTATATTTGTTATATGATTTTCATTATTCAACATCTTCCATTGCTTGTGGCACAGGATAACTTAAAAGTGCTCATGGACGTGCAAATTTTAGCCATTGAGACCATAAAAATACTGAATTTATTCCCAAACCAAATGTTTTTGGGAACAACATGAAAATGGTTTGTAAACAGAACTGGATGGAAACTTAAAATCTCAGTGTCTCTGGTTGGACTGTGCTTCTTACCTTATCAGTTAGATGGTTATTATTATCTGCAGAATGGGCATAAACAAACACAACTGCAATAGACTCAAGTTCAGTCTTCCTCTTTCAGTGTTTTATTGTCACCATGTTACAGTAGATGTTTAATGGAGAAATAACTGATTATACTGTAAGGAAATTGTCACACTTTGGCAGTTCAGGGAATTTTCCCAGGACATTTGTAGACTTTGTGGGTGTCAGTGGCTCATTTACTTTATTGAACTGCACAAACTGTTCAGACATGCAGAAGTGCCAGGGCGTGTCAAGCCCGCCATTTCTGAGAAGATGAAGATTATGTCCTTGCGAAACAACAACAAAATAGAACAAAGCCCTGGGCAGAAAGGCAAACAAGTACTTTCCCTGCAACAAAAGGTCACGACACGTGACATCACTTAAGGCAGTTTATCATATTTCGCGCAGCTCCCTCTGGAGCCACGGAAGGCTTTATACAACTTTTCACTGAGCAGTAGTGTTCCCGAAGACCTGTAAATAGACATCGATGTGTAAAAATGTTGAGTTCCCCTTTCATGTCATGAACATGAACAAGTAAATGTGACTTGTCAAATTTTTGCTGTTGTCCCATAATCCTATTTACATTACCTGTAATATACGAGAGGTAATACTGAGAGAGACACTGACTCACATTCATACCTGTGGAATATTTATAGTCTCTAGGGTACGTGACCTGGCTTGTTTTTGAAGATGTAAGAATACACCTACAGAGGTGGTAGAATGCACAGGACACACAGAGAAAGATCTGCGGCTGAATAATAAAAACTTTTTGGTACGAGTCACAACTTAATATGTTAGTCTCCAATATGTCAATTTACTTGCTAGTGTGGAAGACATAAATATAGAGCTGAAAATCATCTTCCACTCTCCAGAAATGTTCATCTTAACCTCAGAAAATTTTAACTGTAATGACAACTAAGGCCAAATACAGCAATGGTATTTCTGTCAACAGATACTACCATACAAAGTAGGGCAGCTACTAGAAAGAATGCAAAGTGATATAAATTATAAGAAGCAATTTACATATATAGAAAAGCCAAAGAATAGAAAAGAGTTTAAAAGCAGAAGTCTACTTACTGTTTGCAGTACCAAGAAGTGTTAACACTGTCCTCGACCCTACACACACCCCTGCTAGGTGTCACACGACAAAAGAAAGGTCTTGTCAGAGCAGCCTCTTCAGCATGCAGACACACAGCCAGTTTACTCTTTCACTGCCAGTTTGAAACAAGCCAAAAGGCTGCACAGTTTAAATACATGGAGTTGCAGCGCCCAAAAGGAGTTTCAGGAAGTGATCTCTACCACTGTTGCTCAGTGTGTTAGAGGAAGTACGAGAGGAAGCTTGTGTTGGCACAAGTACTTATGTGAATTTTGAAGAGCAAGAGAACTATTATAGACCACACCCACTTTGTTTATTTAGGATGTATGTGCAGTTCATTGTGTTGGCAGCATCTCACTGTCACTTTACAGGGGATATAAACTGAAAATGTACATAAAGACCTGTGTCGAATAGTATTTATAGATAAATAGTACGTTTTATCTAAAGTTAGGGTAGGCTAGCCTTTTTAAAAAAAATATTGGTAGTTTTCCACACAGGAAAGTATGAATAGAGGGAAGTTCTCACAATAACAGGAAAGAGAATTAAATTCATTTAAGTTTGTCTTGACCTGTGCTCCTGTGACACAGGTCTGACTGACCCTGGCTGGGTGTTGAGGTTGTCTGGTATTGAAAGACCCGATGACACCTCGTTACATCTCTGACAGTGCACCATAGGGTGTATTTCTTTGAATCATTTCCTTTGTGATGAACAACTTGTGAATAACTTTTCCAGAGCTACTTTGTTTTATAGTTACCTTATCAAAACTATACGGTGGAGCTACAATGATCAGAAGATTATTCAATTAGTCAATTGACCTAATAGTTGCTGAAAATTAATCGGCAAATATTTTGATAATTCATGAATTTTTTGATTCATTTTGAAGCAAAAATGACAAACATTTGATCTTCTTAAATGGTTGTAAACTGAACATCTTTGGGATTTTGAGTTGGTTAGACAAAACAAGACATTTGAAGATGTCATTTTGGATTCTAGTAAATTGTGATGGGTGTTTTTCACTGTTATCTGATATTTTATTGGCCAAATGATTCATTGAGAAAATAATGAATCAGATTAATATAATGAAAATAATCATTAATTCCAGCCATTTTACCTTTTGAATTTTTATTTACTTGCAGTACAAATTCTACTGGTACAGTTCTTAATTAGAGAGGAAATAATCATTTTTAAAAGAAAAAGAATACCTTTCCTGAAATACATGTTTTGGCAAAATTATTGTTTATGTGATCTATTCTAATGAACATCAGTGGTACGGATATGTCTGTGGACTACCTTTATTCTGTGTGGTTTCAGAGTTGTGGAATAAGGCTTATGACACCACCATCTGGACAGTGAAGGAAGATCTGCCAACAGTAGTTTAGACCCTCTCATGGCCCCTGATGAGAGTTTGAATTCTCTGATACTTAGCCCTCAACCTTTCCATAGTTATGGTAGTTCTTGATAAAGAATATACAATATAGTGTTTATATCATAGACTATTTTAATAACACCAGTAAATTTAAATTAATTCAAGAGACTTGATTTAAAAGACCAGTGTGTAGGATTTAGTGGAATGTAGCGGTTAGGTTTCATATTGCAACCAACTGTATGCCCCTCCCCCCACCCTCCCCTTCTAAGTGTGGGAGAACCTACGGTGACCGCGAAACTCGCAAAAAATGCGAAAGTCCCCCTCTAGAGCCAGTGTTTGGTTTGTCCATTCTGGGCTACTGTAGAAACATTTCGGTGCAACATGGCGGGCTCCGTGGAAGAGGACCCGCTCCCTACGTAGATATAAAGGGCTCATTCTAAGGTAACGAAAACACAACAATTCTCAGTTTCGGGTGATTATACACTAATGAAAACATACTTGTGAATATTATATTCCATTTCTGCCAATAGATTCCCCCTAAATCCTACACAGTGGTCCTTTTAAAGTTATTGCATTTGCAAAAAGTATTGGTGCCATTGTTGTCAAGTGTAAGTAAATATTATGTAAACAAAAATATTTGCTGCTGCTTTCCACTAGCTGTCCAATAAAGGCATAAGCAGTTATTACATTACACGTGATCCTCCGCCCTTGAAGGGTCGATTTCAGAGAAGTAGTTTACAAAGTAATGGAGCACCACAGCAGGGATTCCTCTGGGAGCTCTTTACATGTCATGCAGACCTTACATATGACCAGACAAGTGAGAAAAACATGTATATCACTGTTGTAGGTGTAATTTTGAGTAGGTGATATCAGGAATTTCTAAGGACTACAATATTTCCCATTGGCCAGAAAGAACTAAGCAAGTAATGCCTTGTAGGTTATATGTGTACAGTACATGTATGATGAATTGTTTAAGTTGACCCAGATGCTTCTGATGGCTCTGGTCTTGGAACCATGAATGTCTGCACCAAATTTCATGGCAAGTGATTAAGTAGCTATTGAGATATTTCAGTCTGGGCCAAAGCGGTCAACAGACCGTGAATGCCGTCCCTGCAGTAATGGGCTTTAGGGTTGTCAGTGGGTAATAAAGGGACATTTAAGTAGCAGAGAAAACTATATTTTATTTGCATTGTGTCATATTTTCTCCTGCAGCACAGTGCATAGCGTGGAAAACAGCAGCGGTCAACACATATTATTGATGGAGGAAATTAAAATAAGATTTTCCCGATTGAAGTAACAGCTTTTTAAAAATTTCTTTGCAAACAAACATGTACAAAGTCCCAGAGATGTAAACCATTAATTTGATTAGCTTATTCCAGTGGAGGTTTTGATGTTTTAATGAAAATAACCAGATTTATGATGAAATTGTGTGTAATTTCCGGAGAGAGTGGCCACTCTGCACTATCAGTGGAGGTCAAATTCCATAGTGATTTAATATTTCTATCTGGTCCTCCTCAGTGTTCCTGATTTGCTGAGGAATAAACTGCTGTCCATTCATCAAAACTTAGATTTTGTCTTTGCCAAAGGGTAATTAATATTGCTGAAATGTCGTGATTACACAATTGTATGTCGGCCCAAGTCAAATTAATTTAATTTCATGTGTTGCTTTTAGACGTTTCTTCTGATGAAGTTCTTATTTTTAGAATGGCATGCACAGCTTTTTTGACTTTAAAAACTCAGGGTTTAATCCTGTTTTCTACACGTACATCATAAAATTACACAGGACACTGTGTTGCCTGTGAATCCTCTAACACTGGCACACACACACACACACACGCACAAGCAGAATATTACTAGTATTAGGTCACCAAATGACATCAAAGTTGCTTTAAGTTCATTCATTTATTTCTGAAACAAGGACTTCACTGCCAGCTGAAAACTATTACAATTCCTGCTGTGTTTACCACAAGAGGACACAAATCATGTTACCTAATACCATTTCAAGTAATTTCAACTGAATTATGGCTAAATTAGGATTTATTACATTCAAATAAAGAAGCAGATAAATGTCAAAACTAAGTCTTTTAAGATGAAACATTTAACATACTAAGTGCTTTGTTGAGGCCACATTGATTTCAAAATAGCTTGGCCTTGATTTGTTAACATGTAGCCTACTTTAAAGCTAGATGGCAGCACAACACTTTGATCAGATCATCGGTTCTTCTAGTTTATAGTAAAAAGAGACTCTCAGTCACTTTCCATGACATCCAAAGTCCAGCCAAAAACTAACTAACCCCTTTTGCTTGAGTTGGGTTTTTTTTTGTTTGTTTTTGTTTTTAACAATTTCATGTTTGACTTTCACCATCCAAACAAATGACCTTAAAATGTCTCTAATATGATTAATTTCCAGTAAGGTATAATCAACACAATAACACAGTTTATATAACACCTAACTCAGTGATAAGATACTTAATGCACATGAAGAATATAGGACAAAATAACTATTTACACAGTTACGATACACCAGATACTTCATTGAAGTTAAAAATAACATGTTTAATATGTGTATTGGCTGTATAAAAATATAGTTGTATTATATGATTAAATATAAGGAAACTTTATATTTCCTTATATACAAGCTGTTAATTACATTTTTAACTATGAATATGCTTAGTACGTATTTTATAAATTGCACTTTACAAGCAGTTCATCCTATTCAGTTCCTTTTTGGGAGAATCCTGCGTGTGACAGTTTGGGGTCCAGTAATGTCAGTTTCATAAGGAAAAAAAAAAAAAAAGACTCCCCTGTCTCAGCCTCGGTTCCTCCTCAGTTCATGAGTGTTTCGGAGAAGATCTTCAGGAATTGTCTTCAGTCTCAGCAGCCAAGTTCACTTTGGAAGCTAAAGAAGAGACAGACATTCCTGTGAAGTCCCACAGGTCTGACTTGAATTCAACCATAAATCACACACTTGTTCAGACATACTGAAACCTGCACCTAAGCATGCACACACAGTATCTATTAGTGGAATCTCCCAGAGTGACCTGAGCAAAGTTTCCTCTGATGGGCTGTACAGATAGAGCAGCTGTTCTTTCTGCATATCTAGTAGTAAGTCTCTGGAAAAAAACCTCTGAGGGGACTTATCTTCATCTGCTGTGAGCAAATAACCCCAACAAGGATTCTCCTCTGCCTTTCCGTGCCGGTCTTAGGCCACTGTGCCTGTGCGTTTGTGAATGTAGACTCGTTGACCAGCTTCAGTGCTCCATCTCTGTCTTCCTGTCAGGAGGGCAAGCTGAGTGACATCCGGGAGTGAGCGGCGTCGGCGCCCGTAGCCTTTCGAGCTGATCTTGTTCTCAGGGGCATTGGCATCTTTCTGCTGGCTAATCTGGTGCAGTCGGTGGAGCAGGTCGTGGTATGAGCATGTGAATAGGACACAGCCGGATGATTTGGTTGATGTTGACCTCCTGGGTCTGATATTTAACCCAAAGCTGGAAGAAGAAGATGCTGTATTTTTAGATTGTTGATGCTTCCCATGGTTATTAAATGTGATCTGTTCACTCATTATGTTAACCGCGTTTAAATCCAATTTATCATCAAGATGAATCTAGATTCATGTAAAAGTTTCATCCAAAATCTTGACTGTCCTCCCTTTTAAAATGTGGATTTTGAATATTCAAACTCCTTTTTAATATAAAACCTTTTCGCAGCAGCATCTGTGACACATTCAAATGCATAACGAATGCAGCATCTCTTTTTACCTTGATGAGAGTGAGACAGTTTTCGCATTTCCGTCCTGCTGTGGTCCCATGTGGATGTCAGAGTACTGCTCACTGGCTGTCTCGACACTGTTGCGCAGGTCTCTCCTCATACGGCTCTGCATCCATACTCTGAACCTGCCACAGAGCACAGAAATTGTGATGGAAGGAACTGACTAATTCAGACAAATTGTCTTGTACTTTCATTATGTGACAACATTAGAGAAAAACACAGCATTGCACATTCAAAAATGGCATGGTTTCATATGATGCCAGCTTAGCTTAGTTGGCATTATCATGGAAGGCTGCAGATCTTCAGTTGTCTCAAGAAAATAGCATTTGATTCTTGACAAGCAAGCAATTACCCAACTGATAAAATCTGCCAGGCAGATATTTTGGGTGATAAAAGCTTATCACAAATATATATGTCCGCCAGTAAGTAACAAGAAATTACTTATTGCAGTATAGAAAAGCCAAAGACAAACAGTGTCTCTGTAACAGTTTGTGCACCAGAGAACACTAAAAATTTCATTTTTCAACTGTAAAATGTTCCACTCAGTGCATATCTTGGCCACAATTCTGTAGTAACCAAATTTATGGGATTCTTATCAACAACAACAAAAACCAATATTGGTCGATATATAGTTGCTAGATTTCAAATATCGATATCAGTATCAGCCTCAAAAATCCAGTATCTGTCAACCTCTAGTAAAACTCAAATTCTCTGGGACATTTTCTTCACTTAAGTCAATTATTCACTTAATTTATTAATTTACTCATTTGATAATAGACATGACTTGATATAAATATCTCTTACAGAGGAGATAAAAATAGGCTTTTATTAAGAATGAACACAATGTTCTCATGTGCTTGTTTATCAGGCAGCTCACCTTTTTTTCAGGCTGCTGTTGAAGTCCCCTGTGGCACCTTTAACCAGTGGCAGCACCATGGTGAAAACACAGCAGCAGATGACAGTGTGCAGGGCTAATCTCATTTTGGCTGGGAGCTGTTAGTGTTAAAGAAACAGTAATTGCATTGAGGAAGTTAGCTCTGGACGTCTGCCAAAGACATGACTGATGATTGATTAGTTTGCATTGAATTGGTATTAAATGTATTTATAGCCTTTTTAGCTTCATAACGAGTGGCATCTGTTGATTAATCAAATACAAATCAGTATTGATGGATTTGTAAGGAAAAGTTTTGAACATCCATCCAACATAAACATCCATACATCAGAATGCACAGATTATTAAACCACCCCCCCCCCCCACAAATTTAACCCCTTGTCCTTCAAACTCCTTACCCCAAATTTAACAGGACATCAATTTGCATTTTTTTTACCCTTGGAAAAATGTTAAAAAACCTTTCAAAAAATGTCTGAACTTAAATTAAAATGATGGAAATAGTCACTTACCTCAGGCTCTAACTTACAACGTGATGAGGAGAATTTATGGTGCACATCCAAGTGTGTTGTTTACAGTTTAGCAGATTTTGGTGTTTTGTTTTGTTTTTTTCCAAGGTTGTAAAGAGTTTACCATGAGTTGAAGTCTGAAGTTTACACTGCAAACATGAGAGGCTTTATAGAAAGAGGGAGGGAGCTGTACCTGAATACCAGACCCAGTGGGAGGGACTGTGGGACAGTTCATGTCAACCCCGTCCACCCCACATGTAGACAGTCAAACCAAAAACATGCAGATAGAGATTTTAAAAACACGCAGCAACCCCAAAATAGTGTGACTAATGTTGTTTTTGTAAATGTTAATTCTGATGATAATGCAACATTTTTCTTTGAGAAAGTTGCAAATGGTTTTGTGCATTTCAGAGTTTTGTCAATTGACCTAAATTGTGTTTTTGTTCTTGTTTTTTTACTCTAAGGTTTATTTCTAGTTATGCAAATGGGACTCCTATGTGCACTAAGTCCCTTTATGTACTTTTTTTGTCATTTTGAGCATTTGTCTAGTCTGTTTTTTGGGGGGGAGTTGGGGGTGGGGGTTATGAGGCTAAGTTCATTGGCCATGCAAGCTTTAAGGCAGTTAAGTTAGGTGTAAATGTCGTTAATAGCTGAATTAATTCTCGAGGAGATGTGTTTTTTGAATGGCTCTGTTTCAGTTTAAATTGGCCATCTTTGATTCTAAATTGCTATAAAATGCTAAGTATATTTAAATCAGTGCTGTGTTGTTATAGCAACTGCATGCACAGTGGAAATTTAAGGAAGGAACATGTGCTTAATACTGAACTGGTGCACCTCCAGATGACCAGTTTAATCACTGAGAAGCACTTACACACTCCAGTAGTTACTTCCAAGAATTCTGAATAAGGGCAGTGTGTTCTGCATGTGTGAAGGTGAACAAGCATTAAAGCTTTCCACATTAGCTACAGATGAAGATGGTTCAAAAGGCAAAGTTGTTTTTGGAAATATATTGATAATCAAAGTTAGCCACTTCAAGGTGTGAATGCATAAAATTGACTGTAGGAATGTGAAGCAGGACCTTGCAGAAAGCGAGCGTGCATGGTCAGGGAAGTAAAGTGAAAACGTCTGTAGTGAGGCGTGGTGTCAGTTGACCTTTTACGTCTTTTTAAAAATGCTTTATGATGTGTTATGGGATGATACCTAATTGAATTATGTGTTTTTGACAGTTCATAAAATTCTGACTGTATTATGCTTCCTGACGTTAAATTAGAAGTCTTGCATCACATAAAAAAAAACAACTCATTTTCCTCAAGCCAGAAACTAATTTCTGGGTTGTAGTTAGGCTGTAGTTATGCTACGCTTTCCATTTCAATTATATTTTTCTGAAGATTAGACTTTAAAGATCACATCTCTATTACGCCACCTTTCACTCCATCTGTTTCAGTGAGGACTTTTTGAACTTTTGGATTCAGAACACATAAATTATGCTGCATGAGCTCTATGGAGTTACTTCTTTTTTTTTTTTTTTCTTTTTTTTTTTTAAGCCTTTTTTGGAACTTGAACTTGAAATTTGAGTGAACTATTCCTTTAAAAACACCATGCCTGTATCCAAAATCACTCCATCATTCACTACTCCCTTCAGACATTCAATGCTAGACTTGGGTGATATCTATATTTTCATACCTTCCTGACATTTCATTGGGGTCTGCAGTATATGACGGTATTTGTGTTTTAAAGGGAAAAAAACGTAAAAGCTGAGCTTGTAGCATGTTTGACATTGTCTAGCCTACAATGCTGTGTGTCTAATATACAATTAGCCTACTTAGACAAGTTTTGCTGGGTTTAAATACTTATGGCTTATAGAATAATGAACAGATAGGAAATAAGCACTTCTTCCATAGATTCTTGCTGGAGGACCCGATGAGACATCAGTGGGCTGAACGGAGATGATGTGCGGGTGGTGTGACAGACTGGCAGTTGAATAAAATCATGTTGCTAATAAACTACTTTTGTAGTTGAGAGAAGTCATCTCAAGATAAAGTTATATGGGGAGTTCGGGACTGAACCCAAAAGACCACCAAACAGGGGCAGAGGCATTTTTCTTTTTTACTGGTTCTGTAACGTTATCCCCACTACTTGCAGTCGCCATCTTTCTCAGCCCAGCTGCCTGTTCCACCAGAAGAGACTGCCCTCTGGTGGTGTGTGCTGTGCACTACAATACATCGCTTCAATACAGCATCTCTGTATCAGTTTAATAGAAATAAGAGAGTCTGTATTTTTGACAGTATTGAAAATCATACCTTCAGGATTTATAAATACCCTGGTATACTGCAATACCTTGATACCGCCCAAGTCTAGTTTGTGACATCACTAACAGCTGTGGAGTCGTACAACAGCAATCTATCTTGCATCTATAAAAATACAGTGCATAGTTTTATGGGATTGTTAGCAGAATGAAGTGTATGAGCCATGGACACTATTTTTTTGTTTCATTGTGTAAGTTTTGAGGGCACTATATAGTGGATAAATTTACATACTTAGAATTCAGAGCATCAAATAAAATGGCAGACAATAAATATAGTGCACTATATAGTATGTAGCAAGTGATTTCAGACACAGCCCATGAGCTCCTGTGTCAGGTAGCCACCACAAGTGTATATGTAACATACAGCAGAGAGTCATTGTGTTTGTTGGCTTAACCAGGAAATTTAATTTCCATGACAACATATTTTAATATGAGGAAGTTCAATTCTGGTTTGTTTACTTTTCACCAACTGCTGAACTAAACCTAAAAAGCAACTTTGTTTTGCTTAAAAAAATAATGTCCACTGTAGCTGTTCTCGTCTGTTTGTGTTGGACTGGAGCCTAATTTGAGAAAGTCAAACAGACAACTTCACACGACTTTCTTCATTGTCCGGTGGTGGTTTTACTACAGGGTATACTGTACAGACAAGGGTGCACTCGGATTGTCAGTCCTAAAACTCACCCAGCAATCATGCTCACACCTTTCAGTAGAATCTTTTGTTACCTCTGGCAAAAGTGAGCGTGACTTAACAGGACAAGTCCTGACCTGTGTTTGGCTCATGCAGTGTTTCATAGAGATGCTGCGATACATAGGTTACTGTTTTTTATGCTTTCATACATGTTACTAACAAACATGTTAACGTCAGCACTGCGAGACTCAAACTCAAAATGATGGCAGGAGCTCTACTGTTGCTTTGAATGAATGAATTTCAACTCAGCACTCAGCCTTGACTGCTCTCTTCAATGCCATTTTTACATTTTTTTTTAAATGTAGAAAATTCACATCTAATAGAGTTTCGATAAGTTTTTATAAAGCTGCTCTTTGATGTTAGCTCTTACTGTCTGGTTGCAGATAAGAGTAGATTTTAAGCAGCTATCAAGTTTTTGTAAAAATGATTTACTTATGCATTCCTGATTTGCATCTTATGTTCAGAATAACTTACAATTTATGATACCAATGAACCATGTTGTCCTTGTTAGACCTTTCACTTTTGTTCAGAATCTTTTTCCTCCAAATTCATGCAAGGATGTCACAACCACAACTGCCACCAGTATCATCATCATCATTTCTGTAGCAATTGCTCCAATGTCAGGTTTGTTTTGATGTGTTTTCACAAAACCAAGTGGTACATAAACATCTGATGAGCACATTACACATGGGATGTCACGGATGGGTAGCTATGAATAGATGCACACAGTGTTGTCGTGGCAACAACACAGCACTTTTCACAGGCCAAAAGATGATTCAGTCATCTGTGTTCAAACATGATCCTTTCCAGATCTTAAAGTAGTTGTTCTGTAACGTGATGGCGCCTCTCGTGCTGCAGAATTTCATTAATCCAAAACACGGTGCACTCCTGATCAAAATCCATCCGAGCACCTATGGGTTTGATAAACGTTTTTGTATCCATATCAGTTAGCCAAGATCTTTTTTTGTCTCAAATCGTTGCTGCAAGAATAGCTTTTATATTACACATACAAGAAATCAAAACAATATGGTGTTGGTTAGGGTACGGATGAAGCTGTGATTGATTTCCACAGTCAGGGGTCAGTAGAGCACAATGTGAGCTCAACATTGGCCGGCACCCATTATAGGATATTATTAGATACTCGTGTCTATTTATAGTACCGCATTTCATTCTGTGTTTTTATTACTACTGAGATAGAAGAGGCAGGAATTACAGCGATTTTATTAACTCTGATCCTCTGGTATGTAATACCATGGCGCTCCTCATGGGTCTGAGAGAAAATACTCTCTGGAAATGCAGTGATTTGCTCTCATCTAAACGTGAGGTGCAAACATTCGTCCTAGTTCCTTTCCAAACAACGGAAAATCCCAGAGTACGTTTTTTTTTTTTTTTTTTTTTTTTGAGTGGAAAAATACAGGATCAGATATTTACCATTTACAGGGGGAAATGTGCCCGAGGGAAGGATGAGGATCCATGTATTCCTGACAGTTAATGGTTTTAGAGAAATAACAGAACAACCTGTACTGTTTACTAGGCTCGACTTTGTCTGTGTTATGTACTATGTCTGTACGATAGGACGGCAGCCTATATACAAGCACATGTATGGACAAGACATGGTAAGAGCAATGGAGACTGACCACAACCGAGTTTGTAGATTACAGTGTAGTCTCAGTTGGATCAAACTGAAGACTGCAATTTAACACAAAAAACAGACATCAACTTCTCAATGGGAGAGAAACAAGCAGTGTAATAAACATGCATGGCAGCCCTGCATAAGCTCAGCTCAAAGCCAGCAGCACAACATGATGAACAGCTCAGGGTTAGTTTATACACTGTAGATGTTTAATATTTTTGTTATAAGAAATTAAACATTTCCACACCGTTACTTCACAGCCACATCAAGCTTCAGTTTCTGTTAGTATCAGATTGCATATAGCACATATAGCACATGTGCTGGCATTAATTGAGGAGAGAGAAAAAAAAAGAAGTGTTGTGCTGATTGACGTCATGTTGATCTTTTTTCAGCTTAGTAAGCCACCCTCTTTCCAAAAATGTGACTTCACATTAAGAGCTAATTGACAGCTGGTGCTGGAAGAATCCTCTGCCAGATGTTCAAAGGTACAGACATAAAGAAAATACATTGGAGGTAGCAGAGCTTAGGTTGTTTTTATATTATATTCTAGTTCAAAATGTAACACATCTTTATGAAGTTTGGACTTTTATACAATTCATAAAAACATTTTGTCCCACGACTGTATTGGGACAAAATATATTATGATTTTTAAAATATTTTATAAAACTAAAACACTAAGTCTGAAGTCTGGAGCTTCTTCATAAAGTACAGTACCAGTCAAAAGTTTGGACACAGTTTCTCATTCAAGGGAATGGGAAGGAACTTTTTACTGGTACGGTATATATCGGGAAATATGGAAGAACAAAATGCCAAAGATGTTTCCATTAGCCTTACTGGCACAGGCTATTTTATGGCTGTATGTAGATTTACTCAGTGATATATTGAGGGGGTCTTTTTCACTCTTGAGGTTAAGAGATGACATTTAATCCTCAGATTTTCTCAAGATCTCATCTAAATATTGCTGTTCCTGCCCAGAGAGAGACGGGCTCATGACTGTGAGTTTCAGATTTACACCTGTGAGTCCTGAGAACTTTGCCATGGGAATTCTAGCACATAAACTTAGAATGCAATGTCTCAACAGCTGCCCTGAGAGACTAGTCCATCAGAGCTGGATGAGGCAGGGCAGAACCTTTAGTCAGAATATAAACTACATGTTGTGTCAAGTGATGGATGTGTGGAGATTCCAGGTTTTCTGCCAGCGGTGTTGTGAGTGAGAGGTCAGAGAAAGATTTCACTTTGGCACGGATAACAAGGTCTTGATGATTCCATCCATGATCCAGTAGAACATGTGTATTTTTGTTTTTATGCCTCCGTGCCGGCGACAGCTGCGGCATTATGTTTCCGGGTTGTCCATCTGTCCATCCGTAAGTCTGTCCTTCCGTCTGTCCATCTGTCCCATTCTCATGAACATGATATCTCAGGAATGCCTTGAATGAGGAAATTTCTTCAGATTTGGCACAAACGTCCACTTGGACTCAAGGATGAACTGATTAGATTTTGGTGGTCAAAGGTCAAGGCCACTGTGAACTCACGTCCCTCCCAATCTCATGAAAGCAATATATCAGGAACACCGGGGGGGAAGTTGATTACATCTGACACAAATGTCCACTCGGATTCAAGGACGAACTGATAAGAATTTGGTGGTCAAAGGTTAAGGTCACTGTGACCTCACATAACAAGTTTTTTGGCCACAAGTCTCCTCTAAATCCAAAAGGTCAAAGGTCAACTTCACTGGGACAACATAATGTTCTGCAAAAACACTTTTCTGGCCATAATTATTCAACGCCATAACTCAGGAACAGAAGGGGAGATTGTGACCATATTTCACATTTATCTGAGATACTGAATTGGTGACACTAATCTTGGGTCCCCACCTTGAAACTGTGGTGATTATATAGATCCTCTGTGCTGCCGGGTTGAAGGTGTGTGTGTGTGTGTGTGTGTGTGTGTGTGTGTGTGTGTGTGTGTGTGTGTGTGTGTGTTGTTAGAATTTGTAGCTTTTTTGCAGCCACATCCATATCTGAAGCTTTGTCGACTGTCATGGCTACAACTTTGTGTTCTGTCAGAATCGGTTTTATTAGCCAAGCATGTGAACACATACAAGGAAATTACACTTAATACCTTTTATTAAATTCCTTCAAAGTCTGGACAGACATGGATGTAAACTGCAACTTGACAACCACAAGGCAGTATATCTAGTTTTCTAATGGGATGATAAAACTTTTGTTGAATCTTGTTGATTATATTATTCAGTGTTTCCAGTGTACAAAGTAGCGAGGTAACCAACTGGAAAGAAATATGCTCTTGAGTCCTGCTATAGTGTCCTCGAGGACTACAACTTGGCTTGTTTACCTCACCTTGGGTGAGAATAAAACCATCAGACATGGAAACATTGCTGGCTTCCTCTACCTTTGGGCTTTCAAACTTCCCCCAGGTGATGTTGTTACCTTGTATCCTGGGAGCTTGTTCATAAGTAAGGGTAACGCTGAGATCAGACTACACAGTATCAGCCTGATAATGGCTTGACAGACGGGGTTATTGAGAAGAAAAATTAGTGGTTTTTTTAATCCTTTTTAAAATCCTTTTTAGCATGTCGTGGTGGAAGACAACAGATGCAGCTTGTCGGACTCCTCACAACGTCTTAGCAAAAAGAGTAGCATAAAGGTGTAGGAGTCTCGGCGCATCAGCCAACTGAAGCTCAAGCCGGTGCTTTAACAGACAGGACAACTGAGGCAAGATCTGGAAAGATGAGGTCTGGAGCACACGGTAATAATAAATGCTTTTAATGAGGTTAATTTTAACATTGAAACGTTAGTTGCTGCAAATTATTAAAAGCTCTTATTATTACCATGTGTTCCAGATCTCATCTTTCTAGAAAAAGAGTAGCATGTCAGAATTTTTTCCCCTTCTCACGCCTATTTTGGCAACTTCTATGATGCAGAAGTACACAGAGTGCTCTTTCACGCACAACTGTAAACATGCTGAAGCGAAAAGGGAAAGTTGAGGAAATATTTGAGGAGTCTTTGGCAATAAGACCCCATCATGCTGTAATCCTTTAAAGGGGGAGGTCATGCTATGAGTTGTACAGGAATAGACTGTGGTGGTGAAGGGGTGAGGGCAATGGCTGGAGATCTGGATGGGTATAATATGGAGCAGGCATCTGATGAGCTCAGTGGAAGGGCACTGGAACTGATGAAAACTGGAGGTGAATGGGGTGGAGGAGGGTTATCAATCTAATACTGAAATGACAGCTGACAGCAACAGAGAGAGGAACAGTCAGTTTGACAGCAACAAGATGATTGGCTCACAGAGGTCATGGCAAAATCTGTTTGGTTTAACTGAAAGAGTGTATGCCTCAGACAGCTGATTCAGAGAGAGAGAGTGAGAAAGCATGAAGATATTCTTCCTGATTTAACTTTCGCTAAGCTTCATTAAAGGTGATCAGGTCTCCTTTCTTGATCACCTATATAAGTCATGCAAGTCATGAAAGACAGCAAGTTATGACTGGTTGAGGTCAACGAGTTGACAAGAATTTATGACTGTATGATTGCCTAATCTGACTCAAAATATTGTGTTGACTGATCCCAGTTTAAGTTGCAGCTTGAGATTGGATGACACAGGCATGGTGTCAGGTACGATGAGTCAGGTGGTATTCATGTAACGGTATGTGTATCTGTCCTGAACCGTTCGGTATTGGATGTTCAGTTCGGTAAATGATCTCCTTGGTTCAGTATGACCCAGCACACCTCTTAGCTGTAGCATGCTCATAGGTGTATGCTAGCCGGCTTAGCCAAGGTAGCCTGGTCACCCTGGTTACCCTGTAGTGTTGCTGCCTTCAGAAGGACAAATGAGAGACCCATAACACTGACCGAGTGCAAGTATTATTAAATATACTCCTTTATCTCTGTAGTGAAACAATACCGCATCTTCCTGTCCCCCTCTCCTCTCTGTGACAGTCATCTTTGACTGAGGCTGTTCAGAACAATGATAACATATTTGATTTCTGATGTGGTCAGACAGCATGTCACAAGAACCAATTCTGAGATAGAAAAATGTAGTTAAACAGTGTGTAAGCAAAAGTTGTAGCTTGGTCCCTCTTCCAACTGGATGATGTAAAGTTGTAGGGTCTCCAGTAAGGGCTCCTCCGAGGCAGACACAGAACACACTGGAGAGATTTTGTATCACACTTTGAGGATGTTAATGGGAAATTGATGTTTGGGCTGCAGCAACAAGGTCCCAAACCTGGAGAAGTGGCAGAAAACGGATGGCTGGATTGATTAGTCCCCCTAGTTTGCAGGTCATTTAGGAATTCTTTGCAAAAAGAGTAAGGTGTGATCATTTTGCAACAGAAATTCATCTTGCCCATTTATTCACTGTGAAATAAATGGGAAGCTAAATCTTAAACTTTTCCTTTGGGGCCAGTAAATTTCCTTCTTCCTATCAGGCGCCGAGCGGCCCAACAGATTTTAGCCAACTGGTTGAGATGTTGAGCTGTATCCTTTTTCCCCATCACTGCATCACTGTGGTGGCTGATGAAGAATAAAAGGACATGGGGATATGAGACATGTGTTTGCGATGTTTGTGTGCTCTGAAAGACGTCATGGCGCAGATATAAAGTCACACAGCTGACAGGCTGTTAGCCTAGTATGCTAATCCTACATAAACATATGGATGAGACTATTTGTTTACAGACATCTGCAGATAGAAACAGATGAAAGAACAGGGGGAGTTAATTAGAATAGTTATGATTAAGATAAGTTCTCTTTCAAATCAAACATCCCAAGATATGAGTGGAAAGTATTGTTTTTGCAACTGCATTTATAACCTTTTTTTGACTCAAACGGAGCTTAACCATGTCATGTGATGTGCTACTTCACTACACTTTACTAGCAAATAGTACTGGGACAACTACAGAAAATTGCAGATGAACATTTAATATGCAGGAATTCACATTATAGACACTACAGCTGACTATCCCTGTAACACATCGGCCACAATTTAGCACATTGACCATACACAGTCCAGCCATATACTTGGTTTTGACCTAGTTTTGATATTCAGCGATATGATCCACATCTGCCTGCAGGTGAACAAGTTTACTAAATACCACCCGAATAAAAGTGAACAGGATACTACGACCTCAGTCTCATTTGCTCCGTTTCATGAAAACAATTTCTGAATTGAATTAGTATTCGACTGTGTTAGTTTAGAGCTGTTCTGAATTTTTATCCAAAATAAACTTGCCTCATTATCCTTCATCACAAACTAGTTTACAATAGAGATCATGATTCAGGTGCCAGACTTTAAACTTGAAATCCAAATGTTCATGTAAAAAGCAGAGTAAGCACTTTCAGATAAGAATGCTGGACTTTTGCCAATGTCTTTTACCCCACTCGACTCTTTTGTGTATCCATGATCTCATGTGTTAAGTCATTCTGGGGTGTTGAAGTTCAGACTTTTTGCTTTGTTATCTTTGTATCTACCTTTTGGTGTCTTACTGCTAAAAATATACATCCTGCGGTACCCAGTCTGTTTGTTTTGGCACTCATAACCATATAGAGCCTGTAGTCACTAAACAATCTGAGGTGAATCTCCACCAAGTATGAAATATAATATTCACATTTTAAACTTAATGCTGCATGAGAGCTGATGTTGTATAATTTTCCTAACATTAAGATCATTTAAGGTAAAAATGTTTGCCAGTAAGTGCTTTTGAGTACCCTTCTCTATTATTAGACATTAAAAATAAATGTGGCTGAGTAGCGTGTCAGAATATCGGTGGGTGGAGGAAGGATTTTGTTCCAAAACAGACACTGCAGGCCAGAAAGTTTTTTTTTGTTGTTTTTTTTTAGGGATACAAAAAAGGGGACAGAAGTGTAAAATTACAAGTATTTCCCATTTTTGTTATGACAAGAATATCCCCAGGGGCCTCTAAGAGGGCCTCAATAACAAGAACACCAAGTCATTGTCTCTGTATAGAAAATAACAGTACTACTAGTAATTATAGTGTGTATGAATATTTCAAATATATAAAACTTACAAATAATAAAAAGTTAAATTAAATAAATAACATTAAAAATACTAAAAGATAGAGAAAAGAAGAGAAAAAAAATTATGAAGGCCAGAAATCTCAACACATTGTTAAGCCACAGCTGTTAGCTAATCAGATTTATTCTGGCCGTTTTGTAGTTTTGGATCATAACAGGCTTTTATGTTCCACTTTAAAGCATTGTCAGTACTTCCCAAAATAGTGGCCTTTCTGTGTAATTTCATGAAACGGGGGGAATAGCAACATTGCAACATAGATATCAACACAGATGGCAAATTGTGTTTTCATGATTTCAGCAGATTGTACCTTCAGCTTCATACCTTTTGACTTCATCATGCACCAGATGTCCAGATAGCTGAGGAAATTTCACAATTTGGTAAAATACTTAAGCATTAAGCATCTTAGAATCAACTGTTGTTTATGTCTATTTTTAAGATGTTAACTAGGAGTTAACTAAATGACCCAGTGTTATAAATCTGAGTTATCATTTGCATTTGCATGAATGTTTCAATCTATCCCCTGTTGTATCTAGGGCTAAAGCTAAAGACTATTTTCATTGTTGATTCATCTGCCAATTATTTTCTCAATTAATAGATTAATCATCTATAATTTCAGAAAATAGAGGAAAATGCTCATCACAATTTCCCAGAGCCCCAGTTGACCTATTTAAACAGTCTTAAACCCCAAAATATTCTGTTTACTATCATAGAAGACTAAGGAAATCAAGGAAAAGCTGCAAATATTCTCATTCTAGTAGCTGGAATTAGTGATTTTTTTTTTTCACTTTTACTTAAAAACCCATTTAATCGATTATTAAAATTGTTTGGGATTGATTCTCTGTTTATGGACTTATCAAAAAATTGCGTGTTCATTGAAATTAAGTGTACCATTTGAGGTAGGCAGGTAGTGTAGTGTGCAGGAATGAATGTGTTTCTGCCACTGTTATTTGTGTCAAAATCATCTTTATTGATCAAGTGTGTTTACGCGTACAAGGAATTTGACTCTGGTTCAGTGGCTCTCAATGTACTTACACAGAATAACAACAAATGTAGAGAATAATGTCCCCTAATGCAGATGACATGAGCCAGGTATTACGCCCTGTGATCGCTGATGTAGTCGGTGTTGTGTTATTTAGTGAGAGGTCATTAGACTTAGCTTTCCTAACCCTATGACGCATAAGTTCCAATTTTCACAATGGAGAGAAATTAACCTCATAAATTAGCGCAGAAATTTAATGAAAGGATGACGAGGGTAATAAATCACCTTGCGATATTTATTTTTTGACCTCAGACTGACACATATTTGTTTTTTAGAGCTGGCGTGCCTGGTAATATAGGTTTCTCACTTGCACTGTCTTTCATTATTTCATTTAAGATGTGAAAATACGTCAGGGATCGATTTGGAGAGTCTTGGAATTCCAGTGGGTGGGGTGTGGGATGGAAAGTGGATTTTGAAAGCCAGAAGTCTAAGCACCTGGCAGAGCAGTCAATT
The DNA here is from genome assembly GCF_963924715.1 of Thunnus thynnus. Taxonomy (NCBI): domain Eukaryota; kingdom Metazoa; phylum Chordata; class Actinopteri; order Scombriformes; family Scombridae; genus Thunnus; species Thunnus thynnus. Next base: position 28,398,031 of record NC_089521.1, on the reverse strand, counting down.
GATATTGATCAGCTAGACTGTCAACTACCCACGGATAGATTGTTCGTCTTGTGTTATTTGCCAGTAAGTATCTTACTACTTAGTCCTTTAAATATTTATAGAAATCTCCCACCATTCTGTTCTCAGCGTGGGTGTTAGTGTTTTCACTCGGTTTAAAAACACCTCTTTGTTAGTCACGCTGACATGCAAAAGATGCTTACGTAACAAATTGGCTTTAAAAGTCTTAATTATGTGAAAATAGTCTGACATTTTATTCGGGACAAGTTAAGTGCATTTGCTGTTTTCCAACAACACCCTGCTTCACATACAAAGTTTCATAAACTCACACCTGTTCTTAAATGATGGTCACGGAGCAACTTCACATTTGAGGGTTGAGGGCTCCAGGGAAAGACATCGCTGTCCGAGACATTGAGTGGGCGGAGGGTTTTTGAGGTGAAACAGACTGAGCACCAAGTTATTTTCTTCTTATTTTCTATCCTCTTTCTCACCTCAGAGTTGGTTTAAGTTGTTAAATGCTGCAATGTGTGTTGGTCAACTGGTCTCGTTCGTTACTGCTGATCGCTGCTCCACTCTGCTCTGCTCTGCTCTGCTAACGTTAGTCTCGGAGTGACGGCGTAGAAAGTTCGTAGTATACTTCACGTTCATCTCGCAAATGTTATTATTTAGTCATTAAATCAAAAAATGCTTGTAACCGCTGCCTTTTTTGAAGATGAATTACAAGATAGAAATAGTGAAATTACTCTAGCGTGTGTATGTTACAGACAGTCCGGAGGCTGCTCTTCCCTTGCAGTTGAGTTCTGCATTTTTCGCTCCATCAACATCACATCTGGGCATCGATTAGAGGAACTGATAAGCTCGGAGGCATACGATTCTGACAGATTGGACAATTTGGAACCGGTTCTCAACTGGAACCAGTTCTCGATTCCCACCCCTAGTTATACTCAGCGTTTTATATCTAGTCATACCACGCTTTATGGCTACTCTTAATTCCAATGTTTTCTAGTTGTATATATATTGCATGTGCATATATGCATCTACAAGTAGCTTAATAATTTCCTCGTCCTTTGCCAATAAAGCCAGTACCACTCACACACACATATACACATACATACACATACACGCACACACAAGTATGCTCAGTATAATTTCAGTGATATATTGGTCACTGTCAACAATTGATTATCCTTTTTATTTTTGTACTAAGGCAACAAGCAGAGCAAACATAGATCACATTTCCAAGATGTTTGGGGCTTTATTCCACATTGTCTTCTCCAATTCCTGCAGATGGATGTCCCTCAAGTGGCCCATAAACGTGTTTCGAAAATAGCATGTTTACTATAGTTATCCCTGTGAAGTTAACAGTGTAATTGCCAATGATGTTTCCTGCTCCATCACATTCTGCTGTCATGAGTCATCCGCTGTCACGGAGGTATTGCATGCTGAAAGGCCACAGTCTGTCTGCACCCGATGCTCTGTTGATAGTGTACCAAAAAAATAAAAATATGGCTAGCATCACTGGCCATCACTCACCCCGGTCTCCCCACTGAGTGATTCAGAACCTTTTGAAATGTGACCCTGGCACTCTTGTGAGCTAAATGATTGTATAACACTTCATTAGAGTTTATCTCCAGTGTTGGAGCCAAAGGATTACTGTCACATTGTCTTCATTAGGATTTTATAGTTTAAGACATGCTTCATCACTTTCGAATTAAGTGAAGGATGGATTGGGTAACAAGAATTTATGTTACTTTTTTTAGACATGTTCTTTCAAATAATATCTCACCCCTCTTGTTTTGGTGGTTCTGAGCTCTTTTCAGATGATAAAAAAATACGTAACATCAGTGGCTTCATCTCTTTGTTAAAGTGATGCCTTTTTTTGTCATTCAGGCACGGTTTGTCTATTATGTAAATTTTCCTCACAGTTTTATTCAGACATAATGGGACATTTATGGAAAGACTTTAAGTTTAAACTTCAATTCAATTAATTCCTATTTACTCACATGCTGTATGTAAAGCATTGCTGGTGTTCATTCCATCCATGCAGCTGGCAATGAATGAAAACATGTTAGCAGCATTACTGGATGGATGGCAATGTCGGCCAGTCCACTACTTCCAGACTGAAATAACTCAACTACAGATGGATTGCCATGACATTTTGTCCAGACTTAAAAGGATATTACATGTTCCTTCTCCCTGAAGGCAATTGTTACAGTAGTTTATGCTGTGTTGGAAGTACAGTAATATGGAAACGTTACCAGGTCCGACATAAGATTGCTCTCGTTTATGTGAAAGCGGCCGAGCACGTAGTCAGATACGAAACCGACATGTAAAGAGCTTTATATTGTCAGCGGATGGGTCTTATTACCAAAATATACACGCTCATGTAGTCCACAAAACTGACACCATCATTACCTGGAGAGTCGCATTGACTCAGAAGGATGTTCAAGATAAATTGTGATAATTTGACATGGCCAACAAGGGAGGTAGTGTGGAGGCGGAGGGATGGCAAAGCTCCAGGCTTGTGTCTTGACAGCTAAGATTAGGTGCCATTCCCTCCTTTGAGTCATATCTCTTCTTTTGACAGGAGAATAAAGCAGATCGTGTTGCTCTGTGGTGATAAATAGCAGCTGCAGTTTTACCTTGATGATACACTGATCCCAGATAAAGATAATGAGTGTGTGTGTGTGTGTGTGTGTGTGTGTGGTTAGAGAAAGGATGATGATACAGGAGCGTGCAGGTAATTCTACGCTCAGCATCGCCTCATCAAGCGCTTGGCCTTTCACCCGGTAAAGAAGAACTTTGCTGACTCGGGGACTTATTCGTCTCTTCCGTACAGCCTGCTGCACTCGGGTATTTTTAGCATGATTTCATATACTCCCTGCAATTAAGTAGGATGCTGGTAAACAATGCTCTGGTAGGAGGCCAGCTCTAAACTTGGCTCAGTCAAAAGTCAGACGGTTTCAACTGAAGAGGAATAACTTCATGCGCTGACAGGAGTGCAGCACAGTCCATGGGGGTTGAAGTTTTTTTTTTTTTTTTTTTTCTTTTCCACAGAAACACTTGTGTTTTATATTTGCGCCTTGCCACACATTCTTTGGTGTTCATGGGGGAGGAAGAGGATGAGACACTGACTTTGAAGTCTTTCTGTCTTGTCACGTAAAGCATTCCACGCAGACAGAGTAGACGACCAGTCACCTCTCACTACTGCCTTATTCAGGTCATATCGGGATGAATTTTTAAAAAAAACTGGTCACATTTAGGTTAACGCGTGTGTATGTGTGTTGCTTGTGTGTCTATGGGTATCTTTAGTTGTGTGCGTTCGGTGTTTTTTTCAGTGTATGTGCACACTCCATTCATCCATGAATATGTGTAGTGAATGCATGCATGTATGAATTTGTATATGTGTGTGTGCATCCAGGTGTGGACACAGTACACGCATGCAGGTAAGTGTGTGTATTCATGCTTGTGAGTATTGCATATGATCTATAGAAGTTGTGTGTGTGTGTGTGTGTACTTTTACATGTATCCACAGTAACCTCTGACCTATGAGGGCAAAAATACAAATGGGAGGTCACAGTGGCACACGGCTCACCTTTAACTTGGCTCTTTGCGTTGTCAAAAGATATTTATATCTGGAGTGAACAATTGAGAAAGATGGGTTTGATTTCCCCGCTGTTGCCTCGGGCTCTGCCTTCCTGTTGGTGCGGAGTCAACCTCAGTCAGATGCGCTGATTGGAGCCAGATCCTTTGTCCCAAATTCCGTCTCCTTGCACCCTTGAACCTCACGAAATCTCTAAACTAAAACCTTCAGTCATTGGTGTAAGTCCCACATTACACAAATCCAACTCTAATGTGATGTTGTGAAATGTCAGGAGGGCAATGCGGAGAAACATGTGCTGGTGGACAAGCGGGATGACACGCAGGTGAAATAAGGTTGAAGGTGAAATTCCACCAGCAACGCAGAGCCGCTGTTTACAGTAATAGTCACTGTAGTTAGTGTGAAGTGGAATGCTGCTGTTAATTCTTTACTTTCTGGACCCACTTTTGGTGTTTTTCATTTTTATGAGCCGGAGGAGGACATCTGTTTGCGTCGTTGACCCATACAGGAATTCTCCGGGGACCTTTTAATCTTCTGTGGAGATCTATAATGTGAAGATGCAGTGATATGCTATTTTTGTCGACTCTCTCGCCAGATGCTTCCCTGAACTCTTAATACGCCCATATCACACCCCTGGGGTCCATGAATTGTCAAATGTGATACTGCGAAGGAAGGTAAATGTACTGCAGGCGTTTTATTTTACTGTCCCAAGAGTACCCCTCTGCTTCGTAAACCTCCGCAGGCCCTGGGGCTCCCGAGAACCCCATTCGCTGTAAATACCCAGAATTCCTAAAACTTTCGAACCCTATATATTTTGAATTCCTCCGACGCCTTCAGACACTTTGTATCTCAGATGCTCTGGTACTCAAGGGGGCAGTGAGACCCCATAACCCCGCCTTATCCTTATTTTCCAACCTAAACCCCCCCCCAACTGCCCCTCAAACACACACATGCATACTTACACACATACACATACACCCCCTGCGATGGATTCCAGATCGGGAATTTAATGCATTTCTGTTTCGCATCATCTCCCAGGAATGCGGCACGCGTGCCACAAGCCTCATAACCTCAGGCTGATGAGTGTGAGGATGTTTAAAAGAGAGAGGGATGATGGGATACAGACGTTGCTGGGGGTTATGGGGGGTGGTGGGGGGAGGCGGGGGGTTTGACAGAGAGCATCCGGTGCGGCACTTGGCGTTAATGACAGGCCATCTTGTTGCATAAAGCAATGTTAGTGCAGCTGTGGTATGTGCCGAGCGCATCTGGACTACAGATTTTTGGGAACGTATTTTGTGTGTGTTTGTTTGGTCTGTCCCGTCTCACTCAAATTAACGACTGTTGCACGATACGGAGGGAGAATGGAGTGAATTAACTTAGTTGGGGATCTATCGAGGGGGGCTGATCTGGAAGTGGAGATTTTACGAGGTGGTCTGTTTTGCATGAAGTTGGGATACAGTTGTTCTATTCTCGTGGTGTCATTTATGCACATTGAAGCTTGTCAGAATTAGATGCTCATAGTAAGGTTGCTTAAAGGGGGGGGGGGGGGGGTAGTTGTTGGACTCCAGAGACAGTAAAGCACTGCCTGCCCGGTCCTGGTCAACACGACCTCTTGCTTCTGCTTGAAGCACCATCGTATAGTAGTCCAATATGTACCAGCTCAGTTCATCACAATAATGTTTTTGAGTGGCAGCTTTGTTCCCCGTGATTTACAGTCTTAAGATGCCCTGAAGCAATCAACCCCCCCGCCCCCCCAGTTGTTGCTCCGAATGAGCAGTGGACAAACCAATCAAGTTATATTTAACTGAATCCAGACTATGGTCAGTATGTTTGAAATAATTATCTAATGATGATGATACACATGATACGGCAAATGTATGCTAAATTTAGACTGTTATCAGGGGTCAAAGGCACCATGCTTGATTTCAGGCGTAGAGCAGTTCTAAATTCATATAGTACAATAAAAAAAATATAATACATTCAGTACATTGTAAAGATTTCTTCCTGGACAACTTTTCAGGCTCACAAATCTTTCCTTGCTTTGATCCATGTGTTATGCTTACTTGCGTGAAGTATCAAAAACAGTACCAAGTACCAAAAGCCAACATCGAACGTCTGGTCAGATTAATCATCTTGTTCAGGGCTGCAACTATTTTTTTCACTATTGCTTAATCTGATACTTATTTTTGGATTAATCATCAAGTTTGTAAAATGTCATAAACCAGGAGAAAAATGGCCATATCAGTTTCCTAGAGCCAAAGTTGACGTAACTTAACATTACTTGTTTTGTCCGACCAACAGTCTAAAACTCAAGTTAAAGGGATATAAAACAGAGAAAGGCATCAAAGCAAAGATGTTTAATTAATTGACTGAATGTTTTGGCCCTCATCTTGTTTTTTAATCAAATAGTTCTTGATTGAAATTTATTTTTTTCCCAATTAAAGAGTTGTAGCTTAGCTGTACGGCAGCTTGTGTTTTTGACATCATTAACATTTGACAACTTTGGCTTCTTTTGTAAAACGAAAGAAGAAAAACATGTTTATATTTCTTAAGGTAAGGTGTGTAAAAAAAAAAAAAAGTGTTTTCTGTCAGCACCAGTATAAAGTAATTTCAAGTGATTCCTAGTCGACATACAATAAATCCAAATTACTGCACAGCCCACTGAAAGCAACAATCACATAAGATACATTACATATAATAGAAATCATCCAAAATATTCATAGTTTAATTATTAATTGTTTGGCAGGTAGATTTCATTCACTCTGTCCCCTTCACACTTCCCTGTGTGCCTAAAAACTCAAATTACTGTTAAGCCTCTTATCGACCAAACAAATAAAGAGTCTGACAATTTAATTACACATTGTTAGAGTTACACAATTATAGAACAGCACAAAATACTGACGATATTGTCTGTATTGTGCATAGCCAGACAGGAGATAAAGTGCTGCTGACAGTGATCAGCTTTATTTTGGAAAACAGAGGGTCTAGACAGTGAAGTAATGGAAATGAAGTCACCATTTCTCTACAACGATTCTGTCCCCAGATGATCTTCAGTTTACACATTTACTACAGTTTGACAGTAAGTGTGGCTCTGTTGGAAGTATTCTGCTGTCAGGATTACTGTAGTTCTGATCTCTGTGGTGAGATGTGGCGTTTATGGCACTGTAGCGCCCTCTGGTGTACATACTGTATATGGTTCAGGCAGGTTTTTTTTTTTTTTTAGATAATGCTGATTATAAAAGTGCAGCTGGGATTTGTGCAGTATCCATGTATGGCTGTGTGTTGTATTGTACTTTAAGTATGTATTTTGTCGAGTTTTAAAATTCTTCTGTGTTTTATGTCCGTGATTTGTATTCAGGACTAGCAAAGACAAAAATGCAGAGAGTATAAGTAAGCCAGTTATTCAAGACATGTTTTATTACATAGTTCAGTCTTCAGCTTTTTACATATATATATAAAAACAAAATAGAAATCACAACGTTCACTCATGACAGTATAAAGGCACTGATGGTTACAGTACAACAACACGGTACAAATGTTCGGCAGTTAGCATTCATGTTTGGAGTGACACTTTGACAAAATGCCCTATTTCTGGCACAGTGTTTACAAGCAGGAAATGTTTAAAAATTCGATATTTAGACAGATGAACCAAGGTCAGACAAACTGCAGGAAAAAAGGCACTTGATGATGATGATAAGAGACTGAGTGAGTCACACATCGTATCTTAATTAGAGGATGTGTTTTTGAAGACAGCTTTGTTAAACATTGATTTTTACATTAGACAGGTCATCCTCAGGTGCTATTGATGCTGCCTTCATTCGGCCTATTTAGTAAGAAGGAGAACATAAACGGCTCCAATAATGGTAACCACTCTTAAAATATTTACAAAAATCCCTTATTTTCATTTAAAATGATCCCAAAGAGTTAAGAAGACGATAATCACAGAAAAGATAGTAGTTTGTAACAGTTTCAGTAGTTCATGCTTTCTCACAGATCTTAGAGGAGGACTACAGCTTTACCTGTCCTTTACTTAACAACCTGAAACATGCTGAAGCCATTTGTTATCCGTCAACTGCAACAGGTCTGACTATGGTAAAAAGTAGTGCATTTCACAGATACGAACAGACAGTCAGGACTTAATGGAACAAATGATAAAAGGTAGTGGTGGCTTTTCCACTCGTGACTTAAAGATAAGCTGCACATTTTAAAATCACCAGATTAAAATATTTTCTATATTGTTAGCCTGGTTGGATTTTAGTCTTCGCAGTTAATAGACTATAAAATACTATCAACTTTGTGTAAAATCTATAGTAGATGAACTCCATGTCTCTCTAACTTTGTCCGTTTGTTCTATGTATTTTCACACTGTTTGCTAGGACTGGTGTTTCAGCAGGTCAGGTAACATAACATAAATATTGGATCAGTGTTAAAACCATTGAAAAATCAAGAGGGTCAAGGCATTATTTAAAGTTATTTTTCTGCTCTGAAGCCCAAAATGACTAATGTACTGCATCTGTGGTGGTTCTTAGGATTAAATATATATATTATTGACTCAACTGAGCCTTTACAATTCATTTTACTTCCCACACACCATTTTGGAACAAAAACAACCAACCAGCAAGTGACGTTTAAGAAACAACTTAGAAATGGAAACAAAAAAGCTATTATTATTCCAGCATTTTCATGGTGTTCTCACATTTTTATTTAGTATTTTTGTTGGATCTCTGTAGTAATTAGTGAGCTTAATCCTCATAATGTAGAAATGTGGATTAAGTCTCTGTCATTCCAGGCTAACTCAAATTAAAGGGGGTGCCAGAGGAGTTTCCTCCAGTACATGGTAGCCCTAAAGATTGCTAAAAGGGATAAAAGTAATAGATTACTTAATGCCCCTTAACATGTTTCTGCAACACGTCTGATATTATCATAGTAAATTTGGATTCAACTGTAAATCCAGTTACCAGAGAACAGCTTCCAGCCAAGACTTCGATATGTTTTATCAGACACCATATATCCCAGCAGCCCTCCCTTGTCTTTTCTTCCAAGTTGTAGACATGTCTAAGGCTCAGAGGTTACAGCGGCTCTACTGAGCCTGAGTTGCCTGGTTCTTACTTTCCTGCCATTTCTTCTGCCTTAGACTGAGCTCAGCGTCAGAAAAGGCTGCTGGGCCCCAGTTTGTGATCATCTGCTGCCCCTTGGAGCCTGGAGAAGACAAATTCAAGAGACTGTTCACCATAGTGGTAGGAATATTTTATTTAACTTGACTACAACCTTCACTAATTCACCTTATCTGCTGCTGAAACATAATACTGATCGTAAGTCAAAGCGGCAGCCATCACAGAGTCCAATTTGAAATTTAAAGAGTAACTTAATACCAGGGAGAAAAGCGCTGTTTCAATAGCCTCACTGAAACGTCTTCTGAAATGTGCTCTGTTGCACCTCTAAACAGCCTAACATTGATGCTACTTTGTAGGGATGTAGGGACAACTCATAACCTGGAGCTTGTACTTGTACTTGTAGGGCAAAAGTGGTCGATACTGCCTCGCCTTTCTATTGTATTCTACAAACCACGAAGGAGCGTTAATACGTCATTGAAAAGGCAACATTCTTAGGACATATAACATTAACAAGGTGTTAGTCTTCATAAAGAAGAAGTTTAAAACGTCCTCGGCGATGTAGAAACAGAAGTAGAATTGTGGTTACTGTTATGTTGTGTTTGCTGTAGCACGACCACAGCTATGTCAGACAACAGTTCAGTCACGGTAATGGAAAAACACCAAATATGTATTGTGATGACAAGTCTTTAGTAGTTTAATGACTTTACATTTAAGATAACCCATACCTTCAAATACATAACTGCATTTTAACCTCCCAGGTGAGCATGATTTCATTCATATTAGATGAATTCTTCAAACAGATATTGTGTCTATTAAAAATACTCTTTAGTAGATTGAAGCCTTCAGCCTCAAGTATGTACAGGATTTGTTATCTGGTTTTCTCTTTCCAGCCATTTACATTTGTGTTTTGCTGTAACCTCCTTTGAGGGAGTACACTGTAAATACTTGGCTGAGAAAGTACAAGACTTTATTGGCCAATATGCAGGAAGAAGGTGCTACGAAATTTATGGTAGGAGTCAACTTATTTTGAAGTTTATTTGGAGGGATAGGATCAACTAGAGTACATTTACAGTTGATGGTAGGGTTATATTTGTTGTTTTGATATGGTGTTAATGAAAATCAGTCATAAAACTGTGACTAATGCTAAACTAAAAAGTGGAGGCTGGCCGTGCACAACGTTTTAAAGGTTAGAAGAGGTTGTACAACTGCATTGACATTGTTAAAGTAGTTGAGCTTTGCGGTGAAGCTACTGTTGAACTCCTGTGGTGTATGTAACACATCTGTCCTATTGGAAAGAAGTACCAGGTTCAAATCCTGGTAGGAGTGTCTGACTTTACAATGCTTCTTTTGGCCAGTGTTACCATTTTAGGTCCCATTAAAAAATAATGGTAGGTGGCCAGTCGCAATCACAGCTATGACTATAGCTACAGTCAGTTTCCATCCCACAGCCAGGTACGGCAAAGGGTGTGTCCGCTCTACTGTGGTCTACTGTCAGAGCTCGGCCCGCTTAAGAATTTTAACTTCCAACCCTGAACCTAATTCTAAACTTAACTCCCAAACAACCATTTGAGGAACAAAGCACCAGACAAACTGTACTCACTCTGAAGGTCTAAAACTAAAGCTGACACAGATAAAAGTAAAAAGAACACACAGTGAAAAAACACTCAGATTCTGGTAGAGCTGCAACGATTAGTCAATCATCAGAAAATTAATCAGCAACTATTTTGATAATCAATTAATCGTTTAGGTCTAGGCCTATTCTATAGCATTTGTAATTATTTCAGGCTCTCAAATTTGCTGTTTTTCCTCATCTTACATTACAGAAAAATTGAATATCTTTGGGTGTTGGGTCAGTTTTGATGTTTTATAGACCTAAACGATTAATCGTTAATGAAAATAGTTGTTAGTTGCAGCCCTAGACTCCAGACAGTGTTTAGTATGCTGTTGTTACCTGGTTGAATGAGCCGTAACAAGCCTTCGTGTTCAGCCACCTTGTGCTTCCAGGACTTTGTGTTGTTGGTTGCATCTTCCAGCTTCCTCACCACCGTCTGGTTTACATACACACACACACACACACAAAGACAAAACACACAGTAGTTATAAGGCCAATATATGTCTTCAATACAATACTTTACAATGAAAACTTTCCTAAATAACGGCAATGACAGAAAGCTTCTGTTGATATTTGTGACTGTTACATACAGGTATGCAGTGTAAGACCACATTGTTGTTCATTAGAGGTATTTTATCCATAGGAAAACATAGAACAGCGAACAGCAAAACCTAAAGAAAAGCAACAGTTTAATTTCAAAACTAAAACTTGATGTTTAAAAAATGTGACTTACAGCTCTCAAATTGTGTCTTTTATATTTAGTCAAATGCCTTGCAACCAAATTTAGGATTGTCCAAAGTAGTGTGGAAGGAAAAAGCTTTTTTATAAATATCTCACATTGCTTTCCTTCACTCTGTGTGGTATTTGTACCATGTGTTCTGATTACTATCACATTTTGTTACAACACAAATTCCTCCGAACACGCTGTTGAAGTTTGAAACTGTTGTGAAACAACACAGTTCACTGTTCGAGTTTTCAAAAACATCAACAGTGAGCTGGGAGGAAATTTTTTAGATTTGGTGGTGATAATCTGGGAGTGTTCCTTCAATTTACAATGGGCCTTTCCTCATCATTTATACACTAAATAAATAAATGGTAGATTAATGGATAGATAAAATAAATATGTGCTGCTTTTATTCTCATCCATTGCTCAAAAGTCCTGCACTACTGAGTCTGCAGTTTCTACATGAGCCGTATTGTGATATTATATACTGTATAGTGTTTTAGAAATCATTCATATTACCATTTGCTACTGCTAATCCCTAAACCACCACCACCACTGTGACTGCTCTCAGCTGACCTGGTATTGCTCCAGCGCCCCCTGCCTGTCTTGCTCCAGCTGCTCCAGTTGTTTCATTGCAGCCTGCAGGGCATTCTCCTTGGCCAGACGCTCCTTCTCCAGCTCCTGCTTCTCAGCTTCCGTCTCTGAGATGGCTCGCTGCTGCCGCAGGTGGATCTGTTCCAGCTCTGCTCTCTTCATGGCCTCTTCCTCCAGTAACCTGCTCGACACAGATATTAACATGTGTGAGTATAGAGTGTAATGCTGTATGTACTATTAACTATAAGCTGACTAGTCCTATCCATCTTTGAATGAGAGCTGGTCTCTGCTTCTTCACTGGAGTGCCAGTAACATGTTAATGTCCATCCTGAGGGATATAGAGAGGGTAATGGAGCACCGAACATTCATACATACAATGTTTGTGCTTTTTCAATTGCAGCAAACCAACATTTCTGATTTGTGATTGATTTTAGGGACACTACTAGCCTCTGGTACAATTCATGCATTTTTGCAATTTCCATTGTCAAATACCTGAGTTCTTCTTGCTTCTTGAGTATAAAAGTGTTACCTCAGTCCAAGAAATAACATGAAGCAATAAAAAAATTGGGTGTGGAATGGCAGTGTGTCAGCAGGTGGTGCTATAGTTGTACTTTCAACAATATGGTTCAAGGAAATGTAGCTACAGATTGGGGATAAATGTAGTTTACAATGTTTACAAAAAAAATCACATTATGCATGTTTGAACAATACAATAATGCACATTAACATTTGTTTCCAAGCTCAATTTACAGTACTTTGGTCTACCTGCTTAAATTTACATCAGTTACACACTGAAAGAAGTAGAACAAGTACACAGTGTCTTAAACCTTGTGCACATACTACAAAAAAAGAGTTACTGCATACTACATTCACTGCCTGCTTGGCTACTGCAAACTCCCCCTCATCATATCTGTAAGAAACAATTATACTTCAACAGTGAGACAATTGTTAACACTTCAGTTCGGTATGATCATTGAATTATCAGAGGGAAAAGCTAAGCGTTGGCTACATCTCTGCAGACTGGTAACTCGAACCTTGTTCTTAACCTAACCTCACTGTGAACTGCTTATCATGCTATTTTGAGCTTGTGAAACTCAGTGTGGTAGAAGATTGAACTATTCTTGTACAATGGGCTGGAAGAAGAAGGCATCCACCAGATGGCATACATTATTTAATGTTAAAACTCTGATTGTTGTGTTTTTAACATATTGGTATAATTTAAGCACCATGGTGAGTACAATGGTGCCGACATGCTCACTACTGGTTAGTCAAACGTGAGGTGGAAAGTAAATGTCAGCATAGAGGAAGGAAGGACAAGGGAGGAAATGTGGTGGAGAGAAGGAACTAGAAGTTCAGTGTCAGGCTGTGTGTGAGACTCCAAAAATATAGAAAATAAAAAAAGCTCCAGCAGATGGCTTGTTTGGATGTGATTTCATGTTAAAGGATTCCCTGGCAGTTAAATATGAAGTTATTTTACCTAAGGTGGACAACATTAACTAGCTGATAACAGAAAGCGACAAACAGATAACACAACACAAGCAGCAGGTTGATACATCCGCAAAAGTTTATCTATTTATCTAACCCAGTTTGGAAATGATGTCATGTTTGTGAAAGCACAAACTTTTAAGACGGCTGTTGGATGATATTTAATGCATCTTCTTGTGGCCATACTGGAATATTTCAGCTGTCTATGAGCAACTAGGTTGTGTTTCTTAAGTGTACAACTTAGGTCTCTCAACATAACAGATTCGATTCATTTTTGATTGAAATGATCTTACAAAAAATTCAATAAATCAATAATACTGTATGTATGGGCTAGTATCTGGTCACTGCCTAGTTAAATGGTTGAATCCACACTGCAACAGATAGAACAGAAAACTGATGCTGCACTGCTCTCTGTGGGTTCATCAAGCCTCATGATAGTTTTTCAGTCTCTTTCTGCTTCATAGAGCACATTATGTGTCGTCCAATCACATCTAAAGGCAAAAAGTGTTTGTTGCCTCCCAGATCTCTCTCCCAGAACTGTCTTTTTGCACGTCTTTGTTGTCTCAACATGATGAATCGAACAAATGGGGATTACACATTTTTGTGCACTCTCTCCTAAAAGACGTTCATGATGTTGTGCTCAGTTGAACACAAGGAAAGTGACAGAAGTTAATTGTGCGAAGAATTAAATATACAGAGCTTGATTGAGACGTTCATCTCTTTCCTTCTTTCCTTCTTTCACACCTCTTTACACCCGACCAATCACTGTGTACAGTGGATGTGATTGTTTGCTTCAAAAAGTTACAGAAATTGTCAGAAGCAGCCTAACAAAAGTTTTATGTTATATGTTGCTTTGTTATATTAGCCTGCTGGATGAATTTTAAAATTGGTGTCATGTCACTGAACCATAGTTTACTTATAATATGTATTTTTAAAATATCGGTACAGCCACAATCCAGTAGTATAAAGAAGTATAAACATATAAAACATTAGAAATATGAGGCATTTCTTCCTCCTCCACTCGTTTACTGACCGTGCCTGCAGCCTGCGGACCGCCTCCTCGTCCTGTCTGGCGTGCCTCTCATCCTCCAGAGCGTCCTCCAGTCGTCGGTACATGTCCTCCAGCTCCCGGACTCGCTGCAGGTACTGCTCCAGCTCTGTGGACTTCTGGGCCACCTGCTCTTCCATCTGCTGTCGTACCTGTTGAACCAGGAAACACACAGCAGTGCTTAATCTGGAAATCAAGATGAACATTCCTATTGAACTGTTTCCTTTTGCTCTTAAAGTTATCTTAAGATATGAGGCTGGCGATTTTATATATTTTTCTTATTGTCAACAAATCTTGTGCAGAGCCAAACTAACAATGAATTGATCCTGCTTACAAGTATTGCGTATGTATCCAAAGCCTGATATATCTTATTCCTCTGTGGTTCAAACACTATTAAAAACACGTCAATGAGCCACACTGTTGCAGTGGGTGACCCTTTTCCCCTGAAGGCAACGGATACCATAGTTTGTTTAGAAACAGCTCTGAAGATTAATAACAAAAGAGACAGCCTCATCCTTTAAATGAATACTTCAGATTTTCCAAAGATTGTCCTTTTAGTCAGCTAATCCTTACAGCTAACAGCCTATGTTTGGTTCATTATTTGTCGTGGTGTGCCATGCTAACTCTTTAGCATACACTGTGACAGTGGTAGTAAAGCTCACACATTGTACACACTATTGTGAAAGATTTTTTTAAGACTAGGAGTAGATGAGGTGAGATTAGATACATTCTGTACACAGGATGTAGAAAACAGTCAGTAATGGATGATAAAAATCATCTCCTGGTGCACCACAAACATGCTGTGCACTCTGCATGTCAAGATGTTATCAATAGAGGCAGTGAAGCAGTAGTATAGATGCCTTTTGGTGGTTAGATTCACCAAATTCACCCCGTTAGTACTAATTGAGCTACATAGAGACTTTTTTACCACATAGCTATTATTAAATGTGTATGGAGGACATGAATGACACAAAATGACTCATCTGCTGTCAAGTGGTTTCATTTTCAGCTTCACTGGGAACCGCAGTGGTTCTTCAGTTTAACTCTATTTCAGGTTAATCTCCTGACTATTATTTTTTATGTTTCATTTAACCTGACACCTGTAGATAGATGTTACGTTGAAGTGTGTATTGTAAATGCCTCACATGGTCTGTTGACCTCCCAGAACACTTCACACCAAAAAGAGGAAGTTGTATTAAAGTTGTTCTTGCTACACCACTGCTTCCAATGTAATCATTCATTAGTAAACGACAAAGGGCAACGTACCATTTTTTCTCTCTCCAGATCCATCCTGTAACGGTCTTGGAGTTCAGTTTGGGTCTGGAGACGCCTTCGTTCTTCTTCTGCTGCGTTTGCTGCTGCCTCCTCCAGAGCCTGGCCAAAAGAAAAACAGACAGCAGTCAAAAAAAAGGTCAAATATTCCCAGTAAATAAAAGAATCTTCTCTAGATTAGAAGGTATTTACACCTAAATTCAGGTGTAACAGAAATTAAAAAGGAAGAAACACCTAAACTGATGTTACAGGACGTTTAAGACCTCTCTCTATCAGGGGGAATTACTGTGTAATTATTTAGTTTAAAGGCCTGGCAGCAAGCAGCAGCCTATACATACAGAAGACTTAAAAAAAATTGTAAACCTATTGTTTAAAATACGGTTGGAAACTCACTCACTGGCTTAATTGGCTAACACTCCACTTTTAGAAAAATTAACAGCAATTATGTGAGACACTCTAAATATACTTAGACTCTTAGTCACTTTTTTTTTTTTTTTTTAAATATCTTTAGTGCTGGTTCCTTTTTTTTTGTTGTATCTTCCAGTATACTGTCAGCCCTGTCACACACTTTAAACTGTAAATCTTTGTGAAACACACAGTGTTGTAACCTCCACCTTATTTCTACTCTCTACATTAGCAAAGAATGAACTCAGGTCTTCCTGTGAACCATATCTTTATCAGGTCTCTGTGGGTTTTGTTTTGTTTCTGTTTTTTTCTTCCGTCTTCTTCTGTTGTTCATTCGTTTCTGTGTGTTGGTGTCTGTTTTCTCATGTGACTTTAGCGCTTAAGATGTAAGAGTGATTGAGGAAAGTTGTAGTTGGCAGAGGTTTGCGGTCTCCATGAGTGACTATGAGTTAAGCATGTATATGGGTCACATTTTCTATTTTTAAAACTAGTTTTATAAAGATGACAAAGCCAGTGTAGTGTGTAGGCTCCTGTTTTGTTGCATGTCAAACCCTCTTTATACATTAAATTAGAGATAAGAGGAGAAATGTTGAAGTATATTGAGTGACTAAGCAGTAACCCTTTTTTGACTTCTGTCACCCAGCTGTGAGCTGTCTGTAGAGTGCGACAGTCCACTGCATGTAGCAAGACAGTGTGAGAGCTGGAATGCCCATTGTGTGTGTATAATGAGTGTGTGTGTGTGTGTCTGTCTGTCTGTCTGTCTGTCTGTCTGTCTGTCTGTCATGCGCTACTTTTGGGGACAAATTTCAGACTAAAGACCAGTTAATTGGTGACGATTGGGGACAAAAGCCATGTCTCCAATTGGTAAAATACTGATTTTTGGGTCAGTGGTTAAAAGTTAGTCTAAGGTTTAGCGTTGGGCAAGTAGTGGTTACAGTAAGTCTCCAGGAAATAAGTTGAGCCTATGTAATGTCCCCAAAGGTGACCTAGGTCAACGTGTGTGTGTGTGTGTGTATGCGTGTGCCCATATATACTGTATGTGTGTTCATTGTGCATTCATGCAACCAACTATGTGAGACGGAGACTTGCACCTCAATGGCAGATTGTTGTGCATTCAGAGGAGAACACAGCGTCCCAGACAAAGACAAACTGTTGCCCTCTGCTTCACTGAATGTGTTACACAACTATGATGAGAACTAGCTCAGCTGAATGTTGCTGCATCTCACCGTTTATCACATCACTAGTAGTGGCTGCAACATACCCAGTATTGCACTGGGCTGGAAATCTTTTCAACTGAATTGTAGTAATTGTATTTTCACTTAAGTCAAAGGACGATATCTTCCTAGAAGTTTTCTCTGACCCCCTGAGCTTTTGAAATGCTGCAAAAATCAATATTTTAAAAATTATAAAATTCAATTTTTTATAGCTGTTTTAAAGCTTTTGTTCTTGAGACAAGCATTTGCAAAACAGTGATTGTGTGTTTTTGCTGTAACAAAATCCTCAAACTAGTTAATCAAATGAGGTTTTATTTACTTTAATTGTTGCAGCTCTAAAGTTGATCAACAGACAATTAATCTGCAACTTTTTTTATAGTCAAATAATCATTTTAGCCATTTTTTTAAGGAAAAATGCAAAACATTTGCTAGTTGCAGCTTCTCAGATGTGAGGATTTGAAACATTTATGTGTCATACCTGACAGTAAACTGAATATCTTTGAGTTTTGGACTATTGACCAGACAAAACGAGGCATTTGAAGACGTCAACCTGCACTGTAAGACATTATAAAGGGCATTTTTCACTGTGTTGACATTTTATAGACAAAACAATTAATAGGTCAATTTAGATTATAATAGTCAGCTGCAGCCCTAATTTATTTTGAAGTTTTCAGTATTTCTTCGCTCTAAATGGGATGTAAATCTCCATCTTGATAAAGGTTGTTGGACTGTGAAAACACTGAGGACAAACCTGGAAATTAATCCAGGACTCAATTATTCTATCCTTGACAAAGTCTGATGTGTTGTAAATATATTAGGATGGTGTCAATAAACCAAACCAAACGGCTGAAAATGTCAAGCTACAGTATGTCTCAATTTACTGTATGACATCAGCTCTCTGTTCTTTGTAAAGCTGAAACTTCCTGATAACATCAGAGTCAGTTATCTGCAGGAAGCAGCCATTCGTCATCGGCCTTTGGGGGAATCCACATTATCATTGAATTTTGACACAACTGGTCAGTCAGCAGTTTCAACAGGTTGGAGTGTTGGTCAGGTTTAGGAAGATTGACTGGAAAAACATGATTAATGGAGACTAATGGCGACCTCTCCTCCCTTTCTGATCCAATCCACATTCCTCTGTTTGCAGTGAGTGACAGACTATTCATTAGATGGAGGGGTGGAGCTGATCTATTATTGGTATTCATGAGCTGGCAGCAGCATGTGAGTTTCAGACCCACCTGTGTGTTTGTGTCAAATGCAGCAATGAATGTAAATGTGTGACTGAAACCACTGGTGTGTTATAAAAGTATAACAATGGTGTCCGTTATAATGACAATGAACGCTGCTCTCAGTCAGTCAGTTACTTTGAGGTGTGACGTTATCTGTAAGGAATGTTGTTGAATCAGCTTTGAGCTGCGGTTCTGATGTCATTAGCTGAAGTAATTGTAGTTACAGTGATGATACATCTGATTGGGAAATGAGTATTTCCTTGAGTATTTTTCCTTCTGATGTCCAGAATTAGCTCAGTAGAAGCAAAGCAAAGCAAAATTTCAAACACAACATGATATCATGATGCTCCTCAGGACTCATGACTCATCTTCAGCTGTTCAACAGTGACTGAGCATGTTGCACTCGTCAAGAGATGTCAGACTTTAAAAGTGACGTGCATGAACACACGGCTGCATTGGTGGGAGGATGTTACCTCAGGTACTTCTGAGACAATGAATTATGATACAGGAAGTACAGTTTCAGTTACAAACACCTAAACACCAAACAGCAGTTTCTAGTATTTTGAGGTACAATTTCAGTTCTCAGGGAAGTTATCACAGCGGAAATTATTATATCTTTTCTAAGGACAGTCGTAACATCGACCTCTTTGCTGGACGACCATGCATATTCTTCACCAAATCCCTGTTTTTTCACGGAGCTATTTAAGCACTGCGTAAAAAAAACAAGCCCTCCTTCATTCATTTCTCTGAATAAAAAAAGATAGAACTTTATTAATCCCGAAGGAAATTATTGTACAAGAGATTGCTCAAAAATTACAATATACGAATAAAAACAATAGAGTAATAAATGTAAAGTGTATAAAGGAGTAAATGCAAACACCAGTGTCTAATAAACAATAGAAGTAAGATAAATTTAGTAAAATAAGTAAACTAAAATAGAAAGGTAATATTGCGCAAGATGTTGAAAAAGTAATATATAGAAAAGAGTGAAAAAGACAAGATGACGAAGAGCAACTCGGGACGGCACCAGAAGTGAGAGAAAAGAGTGAGGGATGAGGGCAGTATGCCGACACTGCGGGTGCCAACGCCAACCTAGTTGTAACACAAACAGTATTTCTACTGTTTACCTCACAATTATTTTTATTGAATCACTGTGCAGTGGTTGACATCTGATAAGGCTTCAAACTCTGATACTGAAACTTGACTTTTTGGATCATATTTCATGTCTCACCTGAGGCAACATGCTCTACCAACACAGTCACTTGCATTGTTTCAGCACAGGGCTGTCTTTGGCCTGAATACTTGCGTAGTCATTATGATAGTGTCTGATAGTCAAATCAAAGTTGAGACTTGAGTCCAAGTTGTGACTGCTGATGCGTTATGATTCAAGTTGAGAACAAAGAGTACACTCTATGAGTACAGATCCCTGAGGTTTACTTTCCAGCTAAACGGACACTTCATGTCCAAACAGTGAAGCTGAGTCTGCTATGAAGATGAAAACGCGTGTCTTAAATACCAACACAGCATAAGACATAAAATACTTATCAAACTGCAAAGATGCACCGTCTGTGCTGCTGCAAAAAACAATTTGGAACAACATGTCCTCTTCCTCCAGTTCATATCATGATTGATTTCTGGAGATGGAATGTTTTGCACTCCTTCTCATTCTTTTGTGTTTTCTAGGTCGGTGCTTTGAGGTATTGCCTTTAGAAATTCCCTCTGGGCAAATCCCTCAGGTTTCAGTCATTGACTTACAAATTCTAGCGAATTACTTCCTGATAGCTCGTTTCTATTTGTTTGGTCACATGTTTAAAACAAAAGCGTGCAGTCATTTCAGGTTTACAGTTGTTACAGCTGGGTTGCAGCAGTAAATGTGTCTCAACATGGTGATGATGTACTTAGGCTCTGTAGCTACACTGTAAGCTCCTAACACAGCTATAAATCTAGCTTTTGTCAGCTAGCAGACTTTATGGGCATGACATCACTGTCAGAGTCAGTAGAGACAGAAGTGACTTTTACTACATATGGAAAAACTCTGAAAAACAGACTGGACTGAGGATAATATGTTTAAATATGCACACAAAGTCATCCTTTCACAGCGTCATCATGGCTCACTCCTGCCCTCCTCCGTCACTGAGCTGTTTTGAATAATAAAGTCTCAGTAGGAAATGACGTACTAGACATTTCCTGACCATACTGGGTTCACAGGGAAACTTTTTAAGTGTGCGTGTTCTCACCTTCCTCATGTTTTCCAGCTCGAGCTGCTTGACCTCGTTTGCCGTCTGCAGCTCCCTCATCCTCAGCTCCAGCTCCTCTTGGTCGGCCTGCTGCTTCAGACGAAGATCGCGGCGCTTCTGACGGGACTCGCGGTGCGGCGCCGGTCGGTCCTGACGCAGCAGGTTCACACAGGTCTGGATGGCTGCGAGGAAACGTTGGCGAGACAGGAAACTCATTTGGGTGTTTTACACCTTGAATGTGAGCTGTGAGGTTTGTTCTTTGATTTTCGTGTTTTGGATTAATTTGGATAATCTGGATTAATTGAAGAGCTATGAAGCCACGGATTAAGTACGATTAATAACCTCAAAACAATTTAGAGCTGCAACAATCGACAGAAAATTAATTGCCAACTATTCTGATAATCAATTAATTTTGAGTCATTTTTTTAAGAAAACTAATTCTAAAATTCTCTGATTCCAGCTTTTTAAATGTGAATATTTTCTGGTTTCTTTGGTCATGTATCACATTAAACTAAATATCTTTGGGTCATTGACTGTCGGTCAGGACAAAAGTTGCATCTTGGATCTTGGAAACTGATCAACATTTTAAAGACCAAATGACTAATCGATTTATCTGGAAAATAATCAACATATTAATCATCAAAAATAAACTTTAGTTTCATCCCTAAAACAATTACATAACAGCATGAACAGAGGTAAAATTGTAGGAAAACACTAAAGTTGATGTTAAACATTAAAAAAAAAGGGGGCAAAAATGACAAAAATCCTGAAATGGCCGTGAAAAACCCCCCACTTAATCTTAAATTCATTTAATTATTTCCTCTTGTTCTAAATTGTTATCATAAATATCACAGTATCGTCTAAGTTTTTGTGGAAGCAGAGTTTTAGAAACTAACAGCTCTGTACGACAAATATATTTGCACCGAGTCACACTGATCAAATGATAAGATCACTCAAGCTAAATTTAGAGAAAATTAAAACATTATCTATTAAAAAAATGGGTAGGAAGTGATTGAGTGAATCATTATATAAATGGGATACAGCACACTGAGTCACCTCATTGAGGTTTACAACAGCAGAATTAAACAATGATGGTCTGATGAGTAACAGGAGAAATGATATCTGTGGTGTTAAGATTTGAATGAAGTCATCTCACTACTTACCCTGGATCCACTCCTGCTTCTTCTTCTTGTCCGACACGCTGATTTCAAAGCTTTTTTGTGACGACTTGATGAAGAAGAGGCACTTCTTTCCCTCTTTATCTGGTAAAGGCTGCAGCCAAAAACAATTGATGAGAAAAAGAATGTATGAAAACAAAAGATAAGTCACAATATTGAGTTGTACAACAAATATCTTGATTACCTCAAGACTAAATAAGATAACACGGGTGTTGATTTTCTGATTACATCCAAATTGTGATAATATAATGTTATTATAAGCCAGCTGATCATCACTGTGTTGTTGTAGACGCATATGATTTGATTTGCCTCTGAGGTTAGATTTATGTATTTGGTGGAAGTGATATTTCTAATATTTGTTTGTTAATCAGCCTCAGATAGCAAACTGATCACTATCAAGACCAGGGAGCTGAGAGACAGGCGGAAGAGTTTTTGTAAAAACAGCACGTTCTTGCCTCCACAGTGCAGTTTCCATCCAAAATGATGTCTCCTTTCTTTTCTGCCAGGTCCTCTCCGACGTAGTAGGAGATGGAGTTGGGCTTCAGCATGAACCAGCGCTCCATCCAGTTCTTCCTCTTGTGACCTTTCTTCATCATGTAGCCCTGCAGAGAGAAACAGGGACATGAATCATGGTAAATTAAGCCAACAACTACTCGAATATGATTGAATTTTATGGTGAAATTATAGTTTACAGACTGGATTCTCTGTATGATAGTAAAAGATGAACCTCTGGGAGTCATTTTGAACTGAAATGGAAATATGTTTTAAAATAATTACTACAGTAAGTGACAAGATAGGCGTTTGTGTTCTCTCTTTAGTTTGCTTTCATTATTGTTTTCTACATTTTTTTTGGTTTTGTCTCTTTAAATGACTCTAGTAACACACTCACATTCTCTGTCACGCCAAGATATACAACCCTGCCTCACATGACCACGAACTCTCACTTCCCATTTTTATAATTGCAAGGGGCTGTTTTGACTCTGATTTTTCCCCCCATTAACGGTCCACCCATGTCTGTGTTGCAGTTATTCTTTGGAAGTACCACATTTTACGACCCGCTTATGCATTTGTGATATTTCTGTTTGTGCAGAAATATGATTTGCATCTTTTTCTGACTCTGGTTCAATACTGATTATGATTTTTATATTTCTATAGTTTGAAAGTCTACAATTGCAAAATAACAGACCCTCTTTACTTATGCACATTTTGCCAGACACTTTGGAAACAAGACTCACAATGCAGAACAAAGTTTTCTACTTCTACATTTAGAAATTTAAAAGGAATAGTTTGACATTTTTGGCAAAATCACTGATTCTAATATGTAGCATAAAGTCCTGAAACAGCTAGCCTGGCTTTGTCCAAAAGTAACAAACCCAGCCTATCAGCACCTCTTCAGCTCACTAATTAACATGTTATATCTTGTTTGTTTACTCCTTGCAAAATCTGAAATGTAAAAACAATTCAGTTTTATGCAGGTTATGTGCTGGACTGTTTCTTGACGAGGTTTCTCTCCCTGTGATCATATTGCAGCAAAAAATCCATAAATCCAGGTATATGACAACAACTCTGCTGTATATTCAGCTATATTTAAAATGAACAATCACAGAGAAGGTAAAAGGCAACTCAAGGTCTTCTTTGTAGCTTTCCTGGCACACAGGCCCGACCTTCACTGAGCAGCTTACGTCAGTGTTTTGTAAAAGCTCAGTTTACCCGGAACACTGAAACACCAAGCCAGCATTTTAAGATTTACAAACTCCGGAGGTTGTTTTGGGATGCCCTCTGTTCATGCTGTTTCAGTCTTAACGGATGGCTGAAACTAAGAGAAAAAGAGGCATTTACAAATTTAACCGGCTCAGTTTGGACATACTCTTAGTGACTTCCTGGAGTCTTCACTGGTTGCCTGGCAACTGCTCCCAATCAAGAAATAGTCTGGCATATAACTCCCTCATAATATTGTGTTTTGTGCTGCAGACCTGTTTGAGGACGTCCAGGATGAGCTCCTGGTAGACCTCGCTGATGCCCATGGACAGCGTCTGGATGTCCATGCCTTTACTGAAGTGACCCGACCCCACCAGGATGATGAGCTCCCAGGCGTTCAGGCACTGCTGCTTGCAGTTCAGCTGAAGCTTGTAGTCCTCGAAGCGCTCCTCCACCCAGCTGCCCCCCATCGCCTCCGTCAGCTTTCGCAGGAAGTACTCAATCTGTGTATGAAGACACACAAACGCATGAGCATATGGCAAAGCACACACAGCAAACATACAGGCAAAAAAGGTGTGATTTTTATTAAAACATACCGCTGATAATTTACAGTCAAAAGATAATAGTCCCTGTCCTGTATTTTCCCTACTATTCATCTTTGATAGGGCTGCTTGCGGCATATAAATTTACATTTCTTTTGCAAACAATCTTCCTGTGATTCAGCTCTGATGTTTGTCATACCCAACAATAAATCTCCCAGTGTTTGTTAAAGAACAGGAAGTTGGAAACTTCCTTTTCTGCTCTTGAGCAACAGACATTTTCAATTGGTCAGTTACTGTACCAGCCAAGCCCCACATGCAACAACACAACACTGCAGCGGCAGTCAAGGTCTGAATGCATGTCTGTCATTTGAAAAAAAAAAAAAAAAAAACTTCCCTACTGTGTATGATCTATGTCATCGTTAAAATTAGCAGTAGCCACTTTGAATGACTAATGAGTGGGAAGTTAATACTATTCACTAGTCAATGTCTTCCTCCATTCTGGCAAGTTTTGAGAAAGTGCTTCTCCAGTCTAGATCTACAATAGCTGACTGTTTATGGAAAATGGGTGGTAAATTAAATTTATGGATTTATTAGCCAGTAGATGTTAATTGTACAGGTTAGTGCCTGGTGACAATGAAGCTGCTAAAACCCTAAACTGTGGACCTAAAATCAACTCTCAGCATTTCTGAAAAACTGATTCAAGATCAGAATTGTGAAAATTATACAATTCTGTAGTTTTGAAGAAAATTTATTAAAGAGTTTAGAGAAGAGAACAAACTGTGGCCTTCACTGACAGTGGCATTAAAGAGGGAGTTTAACGGAAAACAAAACCAGATGTTTGGTCAGATTCTTAAGTTTGTGTACTTACTCTTTGATCAGACAGTTCCTGATCTAAATCAGGAAACTTTCTCAACTACATTTTATTTCAGCAAAGTTCTTTATTTAACACTGATGCATTGAGCAGTTATGCATATTGTGGCTAATCAGTGTAGTGGTTCATGAATAATAATATATATATATTATATATTATATATTATTATGTTTTGTGGAAGGTTTATTAGACTGACAGTTGCCATACCAATAGTAATAAGTACTTTGATTTTCAGGAGTGATGTTGTGGTTCACACTCACTTCCTCGGTGACGATGATCAGCGGATATCTGTCCTCTGACAGGAAGTTGAAGATGCACCAGATCTTGAAGGCGTCCTCGTTGGAGATGAACAGCTGGCTTTGATCCAGGTTCTTCCTGGAGCACAAAGTCCAGCACATTCTGTTGAAGTCCTGACGGTCGAAGTTATCCGTCACCTGTGGCAGAGCAGAGCAGAAGCTGTGGTGGTGAGTCATGCTTTGATACAAACAGTTTGTAGGGAGACAGTCTATCTAGCAAAGGACACAGATAAAACTCCCTGAGCTGGCAAACATTCACCCTGCTGATAATCTCATGAAACAGGAAAACATGAGCAGACTCAAGGCCGCTGCTCTGTTGCTGGTCCTCTCCTCTTGTCAGTGCTGAAGTGAATTAGTTTCATATTTCAACAAGTTGTGAGCAGACTGAAAGAGTGATGTCCCCCTGTCACATAGTTTTATTTTAATACTTATTAGAGACCTGAAGAGGCAACAATGAGTTTTTCTCAAATAGTTAAGACACAAATGAGAATGTTGATCATTGCTAATCATCTCACATGCTGTCAGATCTGTTCGAGGTAAAGGGTCATAAGTTAAAATAAAGAAGTTATTAAAAAGTTAAATCACCTTTTGGAAAGGTTTTTTTAGTGGTTTAAGTTGTAACTAATGCTTTATAGATCAGTTATAAGCCATTATTAAGAACTTAGATTGCAAGACTGTGAAAAATCCCTGACTCCATCAACACATCTTATCAAAAAGATTTCTTAACATTTATTAATAGATTAGCAACATTTATAACTGTATTGTTACCAAATATAGAGAATATAAACAGCCAAAATTATTTTTCACATCCTGGCAATCCAAATATTAAATATATAATATAAAAACAACATGAGGTGAAAAACACTTCAAGATTAAAAAGGACCCTCATCACAGGTATATTTATGTGCATTGAAAGTATATTTTTCTGCTTTGCAGAGATATTTCATGAATCCTGTTGATGCCAAACAGAAAGGTGGTCTGCTTAAAAGAAAAAGAAACGTCTCTAGTGTTAAAATTCCAGTGCAAAATAGGAGGAAAGCTCTTGAAAAGGTTGAATCGGAGCTGTGGAGGGGAAATGTTTTCATGAGCCGGTGAACAGTAGCATCTCCATGGAAACACCTGGCAGACTGACTATTAGAAGCACATCTCGTCCTGCTGGCGGTTGTCCCATCGAACAAACCACCAGTAAACCCCCCAAAACAACCCCCAAAACTCACTCTAACTAAAAACAGATCTGAAAATGAAGTGAACCCTGAAACTGTTCTCACCACCCATCACGTCTACAGTTTAAGTTTGGCTATTTAAAACGAGTAAACGATGAGAAACGTGATGTGGTCTTTACAGTTGTGGTTTGATCTGGCAGCGATGCAGAACCTGGTTTCACAACCTGAGATGGTCTCCGCCACACATGCATGAACACATAAGTTGATAACAGCTGAAACTGTCAGAGGCCAAATTTCCATCCAGAGGTAGCGAAAGTTTAGTGAAAATTTCCAGAAAATCATCAAAAGAAATGCTAATTAATACACATTTCCATACTCTGTTGTATCAACAGTTGGTGGTCCAGTGCCAATAAAATATGAAGAAGATCACGTAATGAAAAGAGCGCCTGTCTAACCTCAGACGATTGAAAAATGTGGAAAATGTGATGGAGATATTTATGTTACAGTTGGAGTGATACAGTCTCCTCATTGGTCAATTAGTTAATTTTCTGTGCTCTGTGTGTGTGTGTGTGTGTGTGTGTGAGAGAGAAACATTCAACCAAAGTGAATGAGTGCAGTGAAGTACTCTGGACTTTTCTAAGGCTTTTGACCACACACACAGGATCTGACGCAACTCTCTATTGTGCTAATTTAGGGTGAGAGCCTGTGTGGAAACCTGTGCGGGATGTTAAAGTGATACTCCACCCAAAATCTCTGAAACACTCATCCCCTGAAGGTTTGGAATGTAGCTGTAAAACTTTTTTTTTTTTGTTTACTACAAGATCATTGCCTGTTGAATCCAGTCAGATAAAATGGATTCCACTGATGACAAATATTCACAACAAAAAAACAGAAATAGAAACTTCTCAAATAATTGCTGAATAATACACTTCTCCTATGTCTGGTCATATGCTCAGTATGTTATGAACAATCATTGTTTTCTCAAAATATGAGTGAATACACTACTTCTGTGTCAAGCTATTCGCTTCCTCAAAGTTCTGAAGCTTCACTGGAAGATTTTGTGTATTTTGTCATATTTTTGTGAAAATTTGAGCATTTGAGGACTTGAACTCAAGCTTTTAAGCCAACATGGATGAGAAAAACATGGAAATTTGAACATTTATAGTACATTTCCATGACAACTAGGCAAACTCCATCTGCTGAGGAGGATAATATGATACAGTTGAAAGCTCCAGAAGAACTAGTGAGCGAACCTGTGAGATTAGTCTGTCAACTACTGTTCAAACAGCTTTAAAAAGGAAAATGTCCCAATGATGAATCATTCAGAAATCTGGAAGACTTGACTTCTTGTAATTTAGAAGACGCGTAACTTGCTTTTTATGTTGTTTTTATGTTTTTCTACCCTGGTCACATTTATTTAAACTGTATTAGTTTTACAGTTGTAATGACATAAAGCTTGAACTTAAACTGACATCACACTCTTTACAGCCACCTGTCAACTCTTCAGGTGGTGTTTGAAACTCTAAAAATAGATTCTGGGTGCAGTGTTGTTTTTAAAAGTAGCATGCAGCCGTAAGAAAAAAAGTCTCCTCCCATCATAAATGTTATCATATTTCAAACTGTGGACACCTCAGACACAGGATACAGAACTGATTCAAATAAAACATCTCCTCCCTCTTATCGGCACTCAGCAGCATGAATGCGTCTCATCATGTGAGGATGAGAAATGATGGCTGGACCCGACTGTATCATCCTGCCGGTTTTAGACGGGTGTCTTTGAATGAGTCAGCGGAGAGACTGACTGCAGAGCGAGGCGCTGGCAGGATGACAGACAGGGAGGGGACAGTAGTGAAGTTGTGAAAGTGGGGTTTGTTATGAAAGAGCAGCTCTTTGTCTAACATTGTTGTGTCATGCTCGTCCTGTTTGTCTTTGTCTTCTCAGCTCGCTGGCCTTCTCTGTTCCTTTCTTTTCCTCCTCGCACTCTATCCATCAATCTCACTCTCTCTCTCTAACAGTCTCTACTCATCAACAATGAGAGCCTTGTCAGCGCTGCCTCCTCTCCAGTGCCACATGTTCATTAGGATTCAGGATCCAAACGGCCTTATCTCCTGAATCCCAAACCTGCAGTAGCATTTACAATCCGCCCAGGAGCTCCGCAGACAGAAGAGAAGTGAAACAAGTGGTGTCAGATTAGAGTAACACAGTGAAAAGGCTTGTTACAAGTGCAACAAGATGTCTGCTGTGTATCATAGGGTTTGTTAGAGATGAAATACTCATTACCACTGACAGAGAACAGTCCAGTTTTCAGCAAAGATGAAATAATGACATGTATTGAAAGTCATTTTAAAAAGGGGAAATGAGATGAGTTTTTGAATGCTTCAAAGCACAAAATTACCATAATAATCTGCAGGTGCTGCTGGGTTGGTTGTTCAACGAATGCAGCTGCTGCTTCTGGCTTTGAAGATGATAAAACGTATCATCACTGTCCAGTGAAATTTGGTGATTTTTAATTTTTTGGAGAAACAGAATGATTAAATGTTGAAAGTTCCCCTTCTTATTCTGTCACGTAAACATTTATCCCCAAAAAATGCATCTTTACAAAGCTGAAAACGGGTCTTTGTTGCTTAAATCATGAAAAGTTCTGGAGACAGAAACGATATTGTCCTCACTTAACTCTAGTGGTATCTAGCAGTTAGTTTTGGTTTTATTTGTCCATGTTTTAAGGTTTCTGTCTTTGAGATTTCTGTCTTCTGCTTCTCTTTATTTAACTGGTTGAACTTTAAGTCAGAACCAAACTGGGTGAATCAGCTTTCTAGCTACAACACTGCACACAGATGGAATAAACTTCCTGATTATCTTAAATGTGACTCTGGTCACTTTCAAATCTAAATTTTAAAGATTGATTCATTTCTCTACTGCACTTTCCTTTGTTGCAGTAGAAGAAACTTTCAGCATATTACTGCACTGTAAACTGTGTTAGCTTTTAAGGCATTATGTAAAGCACTTTGAATTGCTTGTGTTTGAAATGTGCTATACAAATAAATGTGCCTTGCCTTACTCTAGATAATCCATACAACACACTCAACAGGTTTCACTGCAGCTGCTTTCTGCTGAAGAAACAGTCTTTGTGTTCAACAGTTCACAGTGTGTTTTGTGGATTATCCAACGTTTCTGTAAAGACGTGTTGCTGTTTAAATCATTTTTCAATGCTGATTTAGAGACAGGAATCAAAGATATAGAGATCTCAAAATGTGGCCAAATAAAACCAAAACTATCTGCATGGCTACAAACACTCAGCTGCCAGTTTATTAGGTACCCCAAGCCAACACTAAGACCACATTCAGACCAACATTAGCCCTCTCAGTCCTCTCAGTCATTTGAACGGGGGCAGTCCGTCGACACTGAGGGTGTCAACACAGAGGTTCCAACAAAAAAGTTGAACTTTGTTCAACATCATCCCAAGTAAGTCTATCTGCAGACTCACAGTACTCTACACAACACACTCACTTTACTGAATGACACTCCCACTCGGTTAGGTTTAGGCATGAGCAGTGTGAATATCGGGTAGGTGGGTGTTGGGATGTTGTGTAGTGAAGTGGTTGTGTCGTTACTGCAACACCCCAGATAGACCCTTCTCCATCATCCAGCAAGGTGTTGCATTAGTCAATCACATACATGCTGCTGTTCACCTCCAGATGGTCGCACAGTTGCTACTGTGATTAATTTGTTAAGTTGTAAAATCCTGTTTCTGAGTATTACAAACTTCTGTTTGGTATTTTAGTGTCTGATAAACCTTTAAAATCACAAATATGTAACTCAAATGGGATTTCTTGGATCGTAGCCTATTTCATGTCCACCAACGCAGCCCCCTTTCATTGTTTTAACGCAGGGTTGTGTTCGGTCTAAATCCTCACAATTGCAATAATACAATACAATAACAATAATATTGTACAATAATACAATAACCCTTCAAAACACCCAACCTTAATGAAGGTTATAATGTTTTTTAAACTGTTGTAGAGAAGTGTTAATTTAACTTAACTGTCATTTTGGAAGCTGTTGTTGGTTTGTACTGTGTTACAACTGAGAGGTGTGTTAATACTTTATCCAACTCATTTATATTTATATTAATGAAGGTAAACATTAGAAACACTTCTCACCTTGCAACACAATTATAAAATTACCATGAAGTTTGAATCAACATCTCTCTAAAACAGTTCCAAAAGAAACTGCACATTATAATACAGGCACATAGGTCGTACTACTTTAGGCTGCATTAGTTTAAGCTAGATGTACCTTATAAACTGAGTTTGGTGAGTTGTTTTATAATTCGTGTGAATTTGCCCTTTAAAACAATGAACATTTGACATCAGAAAACATGTATAGAAATTTAAATATGAAGCCACAGTGACAAAAATATCAGAACTACTGCCAAACAGATGCACCAAAAACCATGAAAGGAAATTATATGACAACAAGAGTCTGACATTTAACTAAAGCAGGTCAGGTCATTGTGATGCTCTCTCTCTTTCTCTGAAACACACACACACACACACACACATGCTGACACGGGGTATTTCAGGGTCACAAAGGATCTTCTTGTTTCTGTGGAATGCTACGCTCCATCTAACCACAAAGTGCTGAGCCCACGTCTGCCAAATCAACAGTCTTCAGAGTTTTGGTTTCAGATTACGGAGCTCAACAATCAGACCACACTGGCACATCTGTGACTGTCTGTGTGCTTCAGAATGAGGCGAACTGTCGGCGTTGTGCATTTTATTTTCTGCTGCATTGTTCCCAACAAGTGGAGTGAGTCAGTGAGGATGAGGATGACAAACACTATGTATCATGCAGCTTTGCTTCCTATCTATAGCATACACACACACACACACACACACATAGTGCAATTTAAAAGAGTAATTTAGTGTGTGTGTGGGGAAGGGGTGGTGGTGGGGGGTCCACCCGGTCACACAGTTTCCCTGTGCGACCGGGTGGAGTTTCCTCAGGAGTGAGGGCAGTTGAATGCACTGACCGACGCCCTCGCTCTCTGTCGCCTGGTCACCTCCACTTCAATGGGTGAGTGAGGTGGGGTGGTCATAGATGTGTGCGTGTGTGTGTGTGTGTGTGTATGGAAAAGTACAAAAAAGTGTATGTGTGTAGAGAGGTTATTCGAGTCTGCCAAATGTCTCTTCCTGAACTTAAATCCAGAATTTTTGTTTCCTGCAGGAAAGTGGGTCATTTCATAGTCAAGCTGTGAAGCCAAATTTAGCTCAAACACACAGAAACTCATTTTAAAATTTTAGTGGAGATACAGAAGTTTCCAAAAATACCAAGTATTTCAGGATCAATTTGGGGGATGATGCACAGGAACATCGAGAGTATTTCCACTTGATTGAATTGGAATCTTTGAATATTTAACTCAATAAAAACATAGTTTCGTTATAGAGTTGGCACAAGATGATACAGAATACATATGATACTATGAGACACTGTGGATAAGACACTTGAAAGGGAAAAAAGAGGGAAACTTAAAAGTTTTAAGTGAGCGTCATACTCACAAGGTCTGATGCAATGTTGGTTAAAGACGTCGTACAATTTTCCTGGTATCTATCCACTTGCTTAAAGAGCTGGAACAAGGAACTAATGAAGCAACTTTTAAACAAAAATAAAACCCAAAGTTGCTCAGAAATTGCTGAGTCTAGCGGTATTCATGAAGAAAGAAACATAAAAATTACCCACAAATCACTTTTGGTTAGAAAAAGTTTCACCATTGACCATGAAAACTGTCGTCTTTGTCCACAAGGGAAATTTACAAAATACACTTTAAAAGATCCATCAGAGGTTAAGTTGAGACGCCAACATAGGCCTAAAATTCAACGTCATGTGACAAGTGTCACAATCCCTTCAGACATCACAAAAGACTCTAATAGAAATGTTACAGCAACACAAAGAACAACACAGCTGGTAAACAGATAAACATTTTTTATCCAATGATCCAATCAATGAGATAAATAGAAAATTAATCAATTGTCATTTTGTAAGATAAAATGCCCCCTCCCCCCCAAAAAAAATCACAGCTTCTGTTACAATATTTTGTGGTTTTCTTGGCCTGCTATGATAGAATCGATTAATTGAGAAATTAATTAATCAATAAGCCCAAAAAGATACATTAACTATTTGGAGCAATCACAGACTTTTTACATTGTTTAACTGTAATCAATAATTAAAGTGGTATAATTTTTAGAAGTCTTATAAACTATAAATTTGCATTTAAATATAAAACTCTAAACTCTTTACTACTATTCTAAAGTAAAATAAAAAGGTTTTTAATTATTATTATTATACTTTTTAATGTGTCTGCAGATATTCTATCACATTATCACATTTTCTGAATACTTAATAAAAATAAAATCTCCTTAGTTTAAAGCCATGTAAGCAGCGCGCCTCTTAAGAGTTTTAATCCAACCCAGAGCACAGAAACAGAAGCTCTGATAGGCCAGGTGGTGTCACATGTTGGCAGGAGTTTGGCCAGTCAGATTTCATTCATTTTTGCTCATTAAACTATCAATTCATCATTTAAAGACAAAGTAATCAATAATAACCAAAAATCCTCTTATGATGATTTTTTTTAACTTTAAGATGTGTAATGCATCAGTTAAAATTCTAATTTAGTTTGTCAGTATACATTAGCCATCTTAATTTGATACATTTATTAACAGATTATAACAAAACACTGAAAATAATCTATAATTATTCTGGTTGCACTCTTAAGACTCTAATCAACCAATAATATAATGAAGATATCAAACGAGTAAAATAGCAAAATAAGCTTCAAATACTCCTGAGAACATGAAAAGACCATTAAAAACATCACGGACCAAACTGCTGGACAGACATTAATATGATTATATTGTTGGGCAACTTTGTCTTACATATATAAAAATCTTCAAAATCTAGTCCAAAGTTCAAGTTTTGGTTGAATTATCTCATTACAAAGATAGTCGAGATGAAATGAAAAATGCTTTTTTAACCCTTTTCATTCATTACGACATGCCCACTTGTGTTTGGGAAAAGTGTTGCCAAACATCTCATCAAGTCTCAGTTTTATTGATTAATTTATTGTATTTTTATATTTATATTTTTACTTTTATAATGTGCAATTCCCCCTTTTTGTGTTTATTTACTCTGATGTCTCAGTTTTTGTCTTTCCGTTTGTTTATTTTTTTGTTTCTTCTTATGACACAACAGAATTCCGAAGCTTTCGCCATGGCAACAACCATCACTGTGACATCACACAGCAAGAATTCCAAACAGCCAAACAGAATTCCATGGGAGCTTGTGGCTTTTTGTGACATCACAAAAGGGAAAAAGGGCTAAATCACCAGCGCTCCATTCATGCTGTGACCCCTGTTATGACATCATCACACAGAGACAGCTGAATGAATCGCCTCAGTGTTCAGTGACTGGGTTTGTGTTGCAGTGTGAGTGCAAACCAGTACAATGACTGACAGACACAATAGAGTGTGACACCAGCTCAATATAATAATACCATGTGTCAATCAGTGGAGCTCTACGGACACCAGCGTCTTGAGAAAAGATTTGCTGGATCATGAGACATAACTTTTAAACTTAAACAGGTTTAAATTAAAGGACAACCAAACACATGAGTCTGGTATCTACACGTGGTCATAAATGAGTTTAGTTTGGTGGTCGAGTGGTTTTAGACGAATTCAATTCCTAAACTGACAGTCAGGTGACATGTTGGTTTCCTGATACAGTTGTTCTCAATCTGAATCACTAACACTGCCTCCCCTCTTTGTGCACCATGCAAGTAGAAGTGACCAAAAAAGAAGTCCGATGATGGATTTATCTCCCTAAATTATACATTTATATCAATCTAGCAAACATCATATTATTTAAAAGTAGTTATTACGCTTTCCATAATAGTTGTTATCTGAAATTCTGCTGAATTAACCCAACAAAATGTTATATTTAGCATCCAGCATATGAGATTATATGACTTTATTTCTGAATACAGGCTGCATACATCCACCCATGCACTCAACAAGCTCCAACAATCAGAAGGAAGGGAAACAAGGCAGAAAAAGTCTGTAAAACACTTGTAGCCACTCATCAGGGTCGGTTTGTGTTCCATCAAGACCGGTTCATGCGACATGTTGTCTGACCTCAGCAGAAATCGAAAGTGTTTATGGTTTATTTTAACAGCAACACTTCAAGGCAAAGTTAAAAGTCAGCTGTCATTTAGTTTAAATATGGGCGTAAAGGTGCAAATGTTTCTGGAAGGCGTCTTAAGATGCGTTCAGACAGAGCGTGAAACGCATTAACACCCTGCATAATTTGCACGAGTTTGACAGCTGGACCATTTGTTTTTATTCGCCCCAAACAGCCAAAATACCAGCTGCACCTTTGCTGCAATCTGGCTAACAACGGATGCACTGAATGTGTTTCTGTGTGATTGTGTTCAGTTCAGCCTCTGACTGAACTCCCCGGAGACTCAGAGGTTCTCTGTTAATTCTCTCCAGTCTCTCTTCTTTTCTCTCTCGTCTTTGTACTCTTTATGAAGCAGATTCATATGTGAAAATTTTTCGCTCGAGTTTAAACATTTTCAACTTGCACTGCCCCAGGTGACTTTTGACAAAAATACCTCTGATGGAGGATACTGGACCCTTGAAGCTTCTTGCTGTGAGCACACAGTAACTGAAGGTGACCCAGATGAATTCATTTTTGTCAAATAAAGCTTCTCTTATCTGGATTTTGACATCTGGACAATAAGAGGACACTGTATAGACAGTGGACAGATAGAGAAGAATTTTTTAGTGTTTCCCCCTATGTACAGTGGAAATTATGTGGATATATTCTGGACAGTGTTACATCTATTTTAAGTCCTGTCAACTTTGGTTTTTGTGGGGTTTTTGTACTCATCGTTTTCCATAAAGAGATGAGTCACTTTCAGCACAAAGAAACCTCAGATGTCGAACCCAATGACCTTCATTGTTTCCGCTGTAAAACGGAGAAATCACTGTTTGTCAATTGTTGTCACGGTTCGGTAGCTCTATTTATAGTGACAGCACCCATACAACACCAAACGGATATATTGTACTATAATTACAGCCCACAGTAACCGTTTCACTTCACTTCACTTGTAGAACTTGTAGTTACATCCAGGAAACTTGTATCTGGCCTTGTCTGATCACTGATAGCAGATGACCACTGTGCAATACGTTCTGTGATAGAGAGCGGTGGTCATGAAGATGAAAAGGTTTGCAGCAGTGATGCATGTTACTGAAAATCCGTAAACTTCCTAAATGTTGTCTTCACCATCAACTATCCCTATCGGCATTTGAAATGACCCCATGTGTTATCTCTGTAGCCGCCGTAGCCCCAGCAGGTAGTTAAATAACCCCTCAACTTAAAACTATAAATCAAAGTTTACGCTAAAAGACATCAGACTTGAACTTGAGCTTTACTTTTAAACTTTTTGACCCATCACAACTCTTTCAGATGGCAGGAGGCCACAGTGCAGCATCCAGGGACCAACTCATAGACAGGATTGTCACCTGTGCATGTTTTTGGGGTTCAATCAAGCAAACAGCCAACAGGAAGACTGAGCTCTTGTCTAAACTTCAACTGAAGGAGGATAAACCTTTTCAGAATCTACTAAGTGAACGTAAATACAAAGCTGTTGACCAACAACACTTGAATGTTCAGCTGAGGGCTCAGCTGTTCTCTAAACTGCTGCTTTATTCTCACGTTGGACACAAACAGCAGCTGAATGTCTTAAACTCAACATGAAGTATCATGCGACTGCGTCCAGAGTTGCTACACTGTTACTTGATCGAGACTCGCTGCTGTTGACTGACCTTGTCCAGAATGAACTTGTTCAGGTATGGCATGTATCCCTGGTTGGAGACGGGACCCTCGTCGTCATCTTTAAAGTGTTCCTCCAGTGCAACGGGGTCATGTGGGATCTTCATCACTGTGCATAAGTTGTGTGACAACACCTGGACAGATGGGGAAAATAATATGTTATTTTAGTGCTGCAACTTACAATTATTGCCATTATCAGCTCATCTGTCAACAGGTTTTTGGATTAAAAGAGCACTTCTATAACTGTCAGATTCATGGTGGACAGTTATTAAAAAGGATCTAAAAAGGATCAGCAGAACCAGAGATATCATGTTTTTATTCCATGCAATCTTCTTCCTTGTCAAAACAAGTAAGCTTTATTTGTTTATTTATATAGCTCTTTTTAAAACACAGTTACAAAGTGCTTTACAGACACATACACATGCAAAATTGAAAGGGATAGATGAATAAAATAGACAAACACGACAGAAAGAAATCAACCAAAATGAAATAAAACAGGACATGGGAAGAAAAAGGGAGGTCTATAGAAAGGCTTGTCGATATAAATGGGTTTTGAGACATCATTTAAAACAGTCCAAGGATTCAGCAGATCTAACAGATTGTGGAGAGTTACTGTAGTCTAACCGGGAGAAAATGAATGTGTGGATTAATTGTTCAGTAGAGGACAATATAGGTCTTATTTTTGCAATATTTCGTAACTGAAGAAAACAGGACTGGACAAGCTTATCAACATGATGGTCCAATGTCGTATACTGGTCGAAGATGATACAAAGATTCTTAACAGTGGATTTAGTGTTTGAGTTAAGTGGGCCAATAAACTGAGTAGCAGCAGTGACAGAGATTTCAGGACCAATTAAAAGAACTTCAGTTTTGTCAGGGTTTAGATGGAGGAAAGTTCGAGTCATCCACTCTTTGGTAGCAGCTAAACAATCATGGAGGGAGGACAGTTGGTTCAGGTTATTGGTTTTGTCAGAGAAATAGATCTGAGTATCATCGGCATAACAGTGATATGACATTTCATGAAAATGGCTGAACAACTGACCCAGAGGGAGCATGTACAATGAAAACAGGATTGGCCCAAAGACAGAACCCTGAGGGACTCCGCACTGGAGGGGAGCTAAGTGCCTACATTACAACTGCCAACAGTACAGTTAGAGATTCAGGTGTGTTATGCTAGTCATGGCTAATGTAGCCTAAAGCAGAGATGTGGAGCGGGCTACAGAGATCCGGTAACGTCCCTTCTTTCTAACTCCACATCAATAGATTTTTTTACATTTTCAAATTCGTAGTCTCGACTCAAATGACATCACTTGAGCCAATGTATCTGATTTTGCACCGCTCCCTCTGGAGTCAGAAAAGGCTTTATACTACTTTTCCCATATGCAGCAGTACTGCCTGACACCTGGAGATACTCTGATGTGTAAAATTGGAAGATTTTAATTGTCAAGTCCATAAAATTACAGGAAAAAAAGTGAAAAACACAACAATTTTCCAGTGCCGAAGAAGATGTTTTCAAATTGCTTGTTCTCTCCAACCAACAGTCCAAAACCCAAAAAGATTCAATTTACAAGAAAAAAGCAGCACATCTTTAAAACATTTACATTGCTGGGACCAGTGAATGTTTAGGATTTTTGCCTGATTAACTGAGTTATTGTTTTAGCATTGATTGATGATACGATCTAATCTGTAAAGTTTGACTGATCACCACGAGGACTTGAATATATTACAATCTACTGAAGGACTCCGTTAAAGGAGCACATTCTTCACATTTGAGGATCTATTCAATTTGTAGTGTAAGTTAATATTTAATGTTTAATGCACAGGTCCACTCAATGAGGTGAAACACTGGTAAGTAGTATAAACGTTCCTGAACATTAATAGATTTTCAGGCAGTTTTATGAAGTTCCAAGTTGGAAATCAGAGCTTTCAGAAAAGCTTCTCAATTGCAATTACAACTGCAATATGACATGAACATGAAATACTACATGTAAACAGAGATGGAAATAATGAAGATAACAAAGAGGAAGCATGAGCAAGAGGTTTTCCAATCAGAAAAGAGGATTTTTTTTTACTGCTTTCAAAAGATGTAACGTGTCTTAAAAGCTCAAAGCTGAATTACTTTCTGGGCCGTTGGGGCTGCCAGTCTGTCGTCTCCTCATCTGATAATTAAATGCTTTTAAGTGCAAAATAAAGCAACAGCTGACCTCAAAACATGACCTTAATTGATGTTGGGGTTTTTTTCCACATTGCTAAACAATGATTGGCTCCATTGTAGCTTTGCTTGAAATATGTGGGTGTGTCAAAACGTTGTATATACACTGAGTGATATCAACGGAAATTTAAAAAAGTTTACTTTTGTTCTACATTTGGATTTTTCCATAAGGGTCAATCCAGTTGACCCCTAACAGGACAATATTTCACTATTTTCCTCTCTTAAGGTTACTAAAGTTCACATATCTGACATGAAAGGTTACGAGCTGAGTATAGTTGTTGACATGGAGACTCAGCATAATAATAAATACAGAATGCTCTTCCTTCATGAAAATACAGTATTCTGTTTAAGTTTGAGCACTAAATTAACTTTGTACTCACCTTCTGTCTCTTAAAACAACAGTCAAAAGAGATTTTCTTTGCTGTAATCATTCCTCCTGTTCATACTGGCTATTAAAAAAGCTTATAAGAGGTTTCAGCAATCTGAGTTAGTCACATCAAGTGGATATCTGCCATATTTACAGCATCAAATTCCTTTGTTGTGTTTCCTCGGACAGTGTTTCCCTGTTGAGCTGCGGTGGAAGTAGGCTATAGTAACAAAAAGAGGGACTTTGGCACTAAAAAGACAGTAACGTTGAAAGATATCTACTTGATTTGACTCATTTGGACGATTGAGCTTCAGATAAACTTTTAGATACCTTTTTGCACAGAAGGAGGACTGTGGGTTTTGTCCCCCATCACTTACATTCTAAGTGCATTATGAAGGGATCTTCTAATGGCCGGTATGAACAGGACGATCGATTACAGCAAGAAAAAACTGCTTCAATGTTCATTTTGGCACCTGACAGACTTGAAAAATTGTAAATTTGTCCTTTAAGACCTTAATTGTCTACATATGTTAAAAATCAATTCATCATTTTTGCAGTTTTTCAGTAGATTCTGGTGCCTCATGTAGTGATGCTGGTTCTTTTAAGTCAGAAGAATGTTCCCATGACTTTAAATTTAGTATAATTCATCCTTTAATCTCCTGTACTCGCAGTGAGTTGTAGTTTTGTAGTTTCTCTGTGGAAACCTACTGAAATTGACCGTCGGTAATCAGTCGTTGAGCCTTCAGACAGGTGCGTCTCTGCTGCTGCTGGCGGCTCACAAACAGAAGCGCACTTTGTGTTTTAGTATTAATTTCAGAGGAGGAAGAAAAGCCTTCAAAGGTTTTGAACATTTGCCAAAAGATACCAAAAGTTGTGGCAGGTTTGAGAGTTTCCTGCTTGTCAAAAAAAATGCCGCTCACACTGCCAGAAAAGAAGAGTAAAGTTTACCTTCAGCTGAGATTTGGAGACTTTCCCGCTTTTGTCCACATCCAGAGCTGTGAAGGCGTGCCATATGGACTTTAAAAGTTCGTCCCGGAGGGTCATGGTGCTCAGATTAAACTCGTCCTCGTCTTTTCTGTCCTGCTGTGTGTGTGTCTCTCTCTTCCTCTCTGGCTCTCCGTGTGTGTCTGAACCGTTTCTGTTGTTGGACACAATGAGGCGAAGTCACATGACGCGCTGTCAGACACTGGCCGTGCGTGTTCGGCGTAATGATGATGATGATGATGATGATTTAAGAGCTGCAGCACCGCTCAGCGAGAGAAAATTATACATCAAATCCGTGTGTGAAGCATGATCAGTGTGTTTTATGTTCCTTGCGAGGTCAATGTCAAGTAATGGCTCAGACTTTGGCCGTTTATTGATTTATTAGTTTAATAAAACTGCCCGGAGAGTTCCGGCTGTATGGAGTCCCAATGTGTACAAAATTAAAACACTTAAAAACATAATGAAGTAAATTATCGGATGAATGAATATAGATACAAAAATACAAAATACATTAAAAAATGCATAATGTGACCATCAAATTGTAAAACAATGAAATACATTGTAAAATTCTATCTCATCCTGCTAATTTTCACAATCTCAGTTTAATTGGCAGGTCATGTGTTTTTGTTTGTTTGTTTGTTTGTTTGTTTGTTTTAATAATACAGCAGTTTTTTTACTTCACAGTTGGCTTTGTTCAAAATGCTGAACTGAATTTTAAATGTTGGGAAAAGTGCTTTTCAAGGCAAAAGTGCAAATTTTACTATGAAAATGATTAGGATTAAATAACATTTAATAATAGAGTTAAAAAAAATATTGGATTATTCACAATTCACAATTAATGGTTACTTTACATACTTTGTGTGTATTTATTCATATGATTATTTATTCCATAATGTGTTATCTTAACACTTGGTCCCCATATGGCTGAGCTCTAACTGAAGGCCAAATATTCTCCTATTTGTAAAAACATTTAAAATACAATTCTAATATTTTTTCCCCTCCATTTATATCAGTTCAGTAAATATCAGAAACCTCTCAGTTTAACACAGTACAATTAAATACCTCCACAAACTACAACCTTAATCCAAATGATCCACTGAGCGCCTTGCTAAAGCGGTCTTCCACTTGATGTCTCCATCATAGCTTTCGTGAAAGTAGAATTAACTGTAGAGATGTTGTGCTGGACTGCATCACATTTAGCTTGGTGTACTTTATAAACTGGCAACTGAGTGTATCTACATGCAACTTTTATCTTATACAAGATACATTTTAACATCAGTTTTCTTAATATTATGATCATTACTTGAGAGGAAAAAGCACACAGAGGTGAGATTTCCAGGTTGATGCCGTGATGATTCGGGTTTGTTTTCACTTCAGGTATTTGTAGCTGAATGTGTACAAGGTTCCCACAGCTCCAAAAATACTTTTTTCTTCCATGGTTACACTGGAAAGAAAACTACAGAATAAATATATCTTCACGGGTCAAGGAGTCTTGAACGCAATTTTAAAGAGCTGTCTGATTTATTCTTGCATAGTCGCATTGTTTCTAAGAAAGAAACAACACAAAACTGCCAATTCGTAGCAATATTTCTAAAAAGAACCATGGATGGTTTTAATTATATGGAAATGTTCAGTTGGCACACTGCTAAACTAGTAATTCAATTAAGTCTTTTAGTGAGAGCAAAGTGAGTCAGCTGAACAACAAAAACATAACATTTGTCAACAAGTCAGCACACATATACTGTATAATATGGTTTCAGTCAATGAATATCTGAGTATTTACTTACTTAAGAAACAGCTGCAACTCAACATAACTCACTAAACTCATGTCTCAGGACTTTGTCTTTAATTTCACTATAATTAGTGCCAAATTACATACATATTAAGTTCTTTCTGGACAGATGGAACTGTAATATAAAGCGTTAACCCAACCTTTCATTATATATTAGAAATCAAACGAACTTAAAGGACAGGTTCACAATTTTTCAACAGTCAGGTGTCTCATATGAACAATTAAAGAGGTTTTCCTCACTGTAATCTTCCTCCTGTTCATACTGGCTGTTTAAAAGATCTCCTTCAAATGTGCTTTCAGTGTGAACAATGGGGGGCAAAATCCACACTTTGTCCACACAGTCATTGAAGATCGACTTGGAAAAACTGTGAAACCATTATTTAATTTAGTGTCACGTTGCTATTTTCATATGCCACTCAATCCCCCCCCCCCCCTCTCAGCAAAACCCTCACCTGTAGCACTATCAAACAAGTGCTAGAAATACTAACATTCATTGTTTTTAGATGTGTAAAATGTAGTTAATTCATGAAATAAGTCTTACGTTTATTTCAAAACCTAGAAAAACAAGATCTTCCATATCAGATCCAAATGTATCGTGCTGGATTTAGCTACTAGCTAATTACCATCTGCAGTCCCTGGGCAGGTAGACACAACTCCAAATTTTACTTATTTCCTGTTCAAGTTTATAAATTTTATGACATCCACCAAGTTTAAGCTGTTTTT
This sequence comes from Thunnus thynnus, assembly GCF_963924715.1. NCBI lineage: Eukaryota > Metazoa > Chordata > Actinopteri > Scombriformes > Scombridae > Thunnus > Thunnus thynnus. The sequence continues at coordinate 28,355,785 of NC_089521.1, read as the reverse complement.
CAAGCTTCTACAACGCCTCCTACACTATGTTTTAAATTGATAAATAACACTGAAGGTGGACATTGTCTTTACTAAATCACTTCACTCAAAAACAAGGAGAAACTGTTTGAGGGATTTTCTTACTACACCATAAAACGTGACACTGAACAGAGCAGAAAGTGTAGAGATGGTGAAAATTTATTTAAAAGAACGTATGTACAGGTTACAACAACAGAAAAAGAGTTTTTGTGTGTTAGAAGTTTACAAGAACAAGATGAGGAATACGTTCCTAAACGATAATTGAAGACAAGCCTCATGGAAATGACAGCAGGAGAAAAAAAAAACAACAACAACAACAACAAAAAAAAAAACAGAACATGAGAATCCAAAGAACAGGACAATGATTGTTCTAATGCTACAGACAGGGCTGGCAGCACCAATAACAGGGAAAGTCAAAACACTATGGATCAAGTCTAACATCACAGATAATGAGTAGCTCACTGGTTTTGGTACTTTAAACAAACTGGATTATTTTCCACAAATGGCATGATCCATTTTCCATCTGACCAGAACAAAACGGACATTAAACGAAGGGGAAATGGACTCCTGCTACTTGAAAATAAGAGCCAATGGCATCTATCTGGAACGATCCAACCTGAAATTGGCCAAACCCTGATACACACAAAACATCAATAGCAGCAGGTTTTTTCTTTTTTTCTTCTTTTAAAATGTGGAAAGTTCCACTTGATGCCTCCAAAGTGCTCCATCACAAAACACAGAAATCGTCAGTCCTCAGATCTTCTGGTACCCAGCATCAGGCATTTGACAGGCAGTAAGGTGCGCACGGCTACGGCAAGTACATTCACACTGAAGAGTCACTGCGGCTTTGATCCGTTGCCAACAGGCTTCGGCTTTGTCGAAGGAAGTGCAAGGACAGAAACGAAGAGAGAGTCTGCCGTCTATGCAAACGTAAGGAATGAGAGAGTGTGAAAGGTATCGTAACTACCTTCGATGAATGAGTTCTTTTGTTTCCCCCCCTTTAAAGAAAAAGTCCATTGGCAACAGGGCTGAACTATGTTGGCAATGAGAATCTATCGAGATGAGTCCATGTTCAGTGTGGCAACAGTCTACAGCTTTAACTGGGCAGAAAAAAGCCCACACCACGACCGACAGGGTTCTCCTCGAAAAGAAAAACAAAAAGACCGTTTCAACTCAACAGGTCCAATTAAAAAAGGTCCATGAGCCCACGTGTTTTTAACTTCCTGTCAGGGTGGATTAGAGTCTCAGTAGATGGTGAGGCTGACCGACCGGTTCATCTTCTTGCCGATGAGTCTGGAGGTTCTGGGGTTCGACTGGACCGTGGAGCGGGTCAGGATCCTGTCGGTGGACAAAACCTTCTCCTCTGCTGCAGCTCTGGCCATCTGGGCCTTCTTCAGCTCCCTGCAGGAAACAAAACAAGAGAGTTAAACAATGATGAGACTGAAGGCTCAGGGTCGGTCTCACAGATTTATACTGTTTATAATGACGCAGTGCGAGAACAGAAGAATTATACTGAATATATCTGACGTTTCATCACAGGACAAACTGTGTGCGGCGTATTTTTGGCGTTACAAGTTGTCCAACTGCTTTGGATGTGTGATCAAAGTTTGCCAAGAGTCTTACTTCTGGAGCAGAGCGTTCTTGAACTTCTCAGCGTTGAGCTCGACTCTCAGCTGGTCGGCGCTCATTCTGGCTGCCGTCAGGAGTACCGGGTGTTTGATGAGGTCAGAGGTTGATGGCCGTCTAGTTGGGTCAGGATGAATCATCAGCTGAAAATAATGTGGGGAAAAGTTAAGTTTTATGTTGGGAAGAAACTGAAAACACATCACTAAAAAGGACTTCATAAGAAAGAAAAATCTTTAAAATGTCAGAAAACGTTTTTTTTTTAAAAAGCCCATCGCCATCTCCCAAAGCCTCAACTGACTCAAAGTGTTTTGTCTGACCAACAGTTCAAAACCAAAATATATTCAGTTAACTATCATACAGAACTAATAAAACCAGCAAATATTCACATTTGCAAAGTTGGTACCAGTGAATTAATTTTTTTCCTTAAAATTACTTTAGTGATTAATAACTATTACAACTGAAATTGCTGCCAATTAATTTTCTGTCTAATTGTTTCAGCTCTAATGATGTTTATTAATTCAATCTAGTTAAAATGAGCAATAATAAAACACCAAACAGGAAGATTTCACCTTTGGAAAAGGAGTGAAATGAAAAACATTAAAAAATATTTCCTTTAAGGCCTTAATCTTAAAAAAAAAAATCTAACATATCAATAAAACAATTCTGGACACCCTCTGACAGGGGACATAAAAATAACTCCAAGCTTAACACAGCTGCAATTATTCAAAAAGAAAGACAAAGATAGTGTTGACTGTTACCTTGAGAAGACTGAGAAACTCTGGAGAAAGCACTTGGGGAATAGCAGGGAGTTTTCCCTGTCGGATCTCGTGCCACTTGTCTCCGTTGGTGGGCAGAGGCTCCGCCCCCGAGGCGCTGACCACAGTCAGAGCCAGAGCAAAGATGTCCGCCTTCATCAAGTTACTGTAGTTCTAAAAAAGTAAATCAGAACAAAAAGGGAGGAAAGTTAATGAGATTTGTTGACCCTTGACTCATTCAAAAGGTGGATGACATTTTTCTAACAAGATGACAAACCTCTTGCAAAACTTCATTGGCGAGATATCTGCTGTCACCCTCCTCCACCTGTGGATTGTTCACTCTTGTCACATGACCGAGATCACCTGGAAGAGGGAGCACATAAATACTTAACATCTGAGGAAGACTGTCTTTCAGTGAGCACAATAAAAAAATGCCTTTGAATAAAAGAGGAAAACAACTAAAACAGAAAGGAAAGGACTGTAGAAGCAGCTTACCTATTTTATAGACGACACTGGTGGTCAAGCCGTCGTCATCATCACATTCGTCACAGCTGGCTACAGATTTCCGTGAAATAAAGATGTTGCCTAGAAAAAAGACATTAACCTTTCCATTAGTTTCTGACCAGAAAACATTCACGTTAAAGGTGCAGTGTGTAGAATTTAGTCGCATCTATCGGAATATAATATTCATAAGTATGTTTAAATTAGTTTATAACCACCTGAAAATAAGAATTGTTGTGTTTTTGTTAACTTAAATGAGCCCTTTACATCTACATTACTATGGATAATAAAAATAATTGTTAGTTGCCCTACTACTGACGATTATTACTGCCATAATTAGTTTAGTTTCTTACATTTATTTGACAGGGACAAAAAACATTCATCTCATACAAAGAAAACAGATGTATCATGCTGGATTTAGCTTCAAGCTAATTACCATCTGCAGTCCCTGAGCAGGTAGACACAAACACTAGTGTTATTTATCATTTTACACCATGAAGTACTCACTTGGCTTGATGTCCATGTGCACCAGGGAGGTAGAGTGGATGTACTTGAGGCCTCGTGTGACTTGCAGCAGCAGATCTTTCAGCTCCAGCTCTGACAGGTAACTGAGGCGTCTGTAGTTCTCGGCGATGACGTCGGATAGCGTGCCACCGTTGCAGTACTCGTTCTGGATGAGCATGTGGTCGTCCTCGGCCCAGGCTGAGTAGTAACGCACCACGTGCGGATGTTGGCCCAGCACAGCGTGGGCATACACCTCCCGTAAGGCGTTCTGCCTGTGGAGGAAAGGAACAGACCATTTTAATTAAGACGTGTCTGAGGCAAGTTTTGTAGTTAAAATGCAGGATAAAGCATCGCCTCAAGACTTTCCAGTAAACAATTTTTTATCAACTCTTTATGCAGGAGAGCACATGAATCCTTTTGGGTGCATATTATTATAATAAGCTCTGGTCAAAAGCTGTATGTACAAGACTTGAAAAGTGTGATCTTTTATTACAAAATCATGTGTTTGCAAAGTTTAAATGATAGTTTAAAGAATCACATGTCATCTACGTAGTTGATGAACAAAAGTATGTCATCTTTACACCATTTATACATATCTGAAGCTGAACATCTGGTTGCAATCTCCTCAAAAGAAGAAAGAAAGAATCTGGAGAGGTAATCATTTACACAAGTGTACTTTAGAGTATTAGGAAGTCAACTTACTCATCTACTGATCCCGCCAGAGGTTTCTTTGATCTCTTGATGGCGTAGATGCAGCCATCAAGTCTCTTCACACACTTGAACACAGCACCAAACTCCCCGCAGCCGATCTTCTCCAGCTCTAGGAACTCTGAGGTGTACCGGGACATCATGTTGCTTTCCATCATGGTGATCCTCTGGAGGAAAAACAGGAAGAGAGAAGAGTTTTACAACAAGTTCATAATACAACTTTGCATGTTGTGTTTAATCTGATTTCCTCCGAAAACCAGGGCAAAAAATTAGCACCAACAACATGCTGGTAAAATATGCAAATGAGTGCAAGTGCAGTGCAAGTGGGTAGATTTGCTTCACTCACCAGCCAAAAAAAACCAATGTTAATCTATTGAGTGGCTGGTAAAACTTGAACATTCACTAGTCATTTGGCTGGTGGACAAAAAAAACCTTAATTTTGAACCCTGCTGAAAACCCCGTCACATCATAATAGTTGTTTTCCAGATTCTCTATGGTGGACAGTTAACACAATCACTGAAACCAAGCAAAACCAGTTTGTCAGTTGGTTTCAGTGAAAAATGCTAATGAACCATCACAGAGAAACTGGAAAATAAAAGCAGAAAGCTGTAGGTGAATTACAATGTTGTTAATTTGTTCGTTCACACTCCAGAGTGACGAGTTAACAAATTAAATGACGTCATGTGGTCATTTAGAGTCACCTTTGGATTTTGTGCTTATGACTCAACTATTATTGTGTCTGGTATTTTGATCAATATCTGCATATATGGCTGAACTATCTGTTGTGAGTTTTACTGCTTGTGCTTTTATGACATGTTTACTGTATAAACTATCTTCAGGAAAAGTATTTGTAAAAGAAAATGAATAATTTGAGATGATACATCCTCTTAAACAAAGAAGTCTGTAATTAATGCAAATGTCACAGAAACATTTTAGTACCTTGGATGGTGGCAGGATTTCCTCCTCTCCCTCACCGTCACTTGCCTCCATATCTTCTCCACATGAGCTGAAAGATCAGAGACAATAGAGGGTGTTGGTTAACATTCTGTACAGCAGGGGGCAGCACTGGGAGGTTCACAAGCACACGGCAGAGTTCACCAGTAACCATGAGGTCTTGGTCCTCAGCCAAACCCTCTGGCCTTAGTCAACGGCTTTAACGAATCTGGTTATTTTAACAATGGGTTTGATCTGTGTTCAAGATAGCAGGTGTGGGTGTCCAACACTGCTCTGCTATGTTATTAACTGCTTTCACATTATTATTTTGTCAAAAGATGAAAAGTACACCAACTGACCAGGGTCCTAATCAAAATACTGACTGCAGCTTGTCTTTTGAAAAGTAATACAATCTGTTTCGGTACAACTAGCAGCACAGAAGTTTTGGGAACGGTCACTCTCTAAAGACAAGATTATATTCAACAAAACTGTGTCAGACTGGGGGAAAAAAAACAAAAAAACATCTGAGCAACTTACTCATTCCAGTGTGCCCTCTTCCTGTTGTTTCTCTGCTGTGTGGCCGACTGGATGAGGAGGGAGTCGGGGGTAAATGGGTTAAAGTTGACCAGAGGAGTCTGCTGTCTCCTGCTGCTGTCTGTGATTGACTTTCCTGAAGGCTCCACATTCTTGAACAGGGCAACTCTCCTGCTGGAGGATCCCGGGCCGGAGCCTCTGGCTTTGGACAACAAACTCTGCAAAAAAAGAAAAGAGAGACAGATTTAGTACCTTGTTATTCTTTGTGAGCAGCAGCAGCAGCAAATGAAAAACACAAAGATTTACAATGCAAGGAGTAGCCTAACAACTAAAAAGTTAAAAAGCAATGATTGGTAGTTCTGAGATAAGAAAAAGGCTAGTGAAGATTCTAGATATTTTGCTGAGTAATACAGTAATCGGTGATAAAGACATGCCCAGACATAAAATTCCACATCACCAAATGAGCTGGCTGGCTTACTCTACAGTGAGAGCATTATGCAACAGTACAGTTGTACATTAAGTGGGTCACCGGGTCGTTATCCTCTGAAATTCAAAAAATGTAACCGATTTGTTTGCATAAGGTGGTATGTTGGAGCTTTTCTTTCCAGACAACCCAAAACACCTGGCCACATTAAAAAAAAGCACTAAAAGTCAAAGTTTCAGGAATGTAAACATGCTCAAGACACTTTTAGTGAAGAAATTTCACTATAATCTGTTATGTGAATGTGTTTCTGAAGATCATATCAGGACTGCTTTTAGTGTTAGAATATATTATTATACCTCTTGGACACTAAATACTGTCCACTACCTGCCTGTAACTGTTTGAACTGACTTTGTTGATTTTATAAATAATGATAAATGATGATAGATGATAAATAAAAGGTTGAATGAATGATACCCAAAGTTTAAAATATGTGGTTATTACAAATTACACATTTTAAATACATCCACTATTTCATTTAATTTGTTTTTTGCAAAGCTTTAACATTCATTTAGGTTATTTACAGACAAATACCAACCTTTGGTGTGTGCGGTGTGTCAAAAAGTCTGAGTTTTCTGAAGGTTTTGTGCGGAGGTGTGTCGGGGCAGTCTGGGATCGGTGAGCTGGATCCTTCCCCGTCGTCCTGGACGTAGGATCTCTCCGGTGACCCTCCGTACAACCGTGAAGCTTTTCTCGGTGACGGCGAGCAGTTGGCGAAGAAGCTGCTGCTCGGTGACCGCAGATGAGACGGGGATCCGAAGCCCTCCTCGTCCCACAGCTCGTCGTGGTTCAGGGGGCTGCTGCTCCCCTCCAGGCGTTTATCGGCGGTGTCCCGTCGCCCTGGCACCGGGGAGTCCAGCTCCGTGAAGCCAGACTCGCCTCCGGTGCTGTTGTTAACGTCCTCAATCGGCTCGTCCTCTCCGTCGCTGGATGTAAACTGTAATTTTTGTCGAATTGGTCGAGATTTCGGAGAGGGCGATCCATGTCGGTGGCGGCTGTAGCTCGACATTTTCAGGATTTAAACCCCGGCGTCGTCGACGGGAGAAATCACGCGGTTGGAGCCCGACTACGGCTGCGGTGGCGTTTCTCACAAAGCTAGTCAGCTTCTAAATACCTTGAAATAAAAGGTATTGTTTTTCCAAAATGTCCAAAAATCCGCTGCGAAGCGTTTAAAGCTCCGCTAGCATGCCAGAAAAAGTTAACGTGTTGTTGCTAACTGCTACACGCCCATCCAACGCAGAAGAAACGGCCCCGGAGTGGCTTGATTTCACCGTAAAAACAACGTCTGAAGTCGGTGTAAAAGTACAAACAAATACTGAAACTATCCGGTAGTGACTAGGTGATTGCTCACCGACACAGAAACACGTCTAACCGCAATAAACGCACACCAATGTTTACAAGAAAAGTTTGAATGAGTCAAGAACTAGCGTCTTCCTATCACGCGCGTGGCAAAGGACTTCCCGCGACCGTTGGTCACATGTCCCCGAGCAGCCAATCAGAGCGCGAGTCAAGATTTTGAAAGATGGGCGTGCCAGAGGGGTTTCGGGAGGCGTTACGTCACCGGTGGCAGAGCAACAATCTGGCGCGAACGCGTCTCTTTCATGTCGCCGGAGTCGCTCAATTACATCAACTCCGAGACAATACACACATTATTTAGACGGCTCGATCAAAGAGGCCGCGGTACAGAAGAAGATCAAGCTAAAACACCGACTATAACCAATTTATTTCGGTTTATACTTTACAGAGATATACTTAAACCAATTACTTAATTTACCAACTCTACAGTAATAAAACTGCTTCCAGTGGTCAAAAAGACTGTAAAAACTGTATTTATTTTTCTTTTTTATCCTTGAAAACCCCCATCTTTATCAAAATCATCTTATCATGTTACTTTAAATAGGATTAATCCTCTTAATCTAATCATTAAAGGTGATATGTGAGTTTTTTAAAAAGGTAATTGTGTGTCTAATATACATGTTGAGTGTTGTCACTGTTTGTGGAAATCAGAAAATGTTATTAAAATAACATTTTAAGATGAAAGAAATATTCTGCTTTTTTAAAAGTAGCAATATAACCACACAAATATATTAATTTCTTATTTAAGAGTAATTATTGTCAGAAAAATGTAGTCAAGTAATTAACAGTATATTTTACTCATTAGGAAGAAATGCCCCTTTCGTCTTACTTACTGTATTATTCAATTTTTTTACTTATCCATCAAAATAATTGTAATTTTGTAGCTAGTTGATATTGAGCATATTTAACCACTTTACATATTGTTGACTTTAATCCATAGCTGCCATTATATTTTATGAAATTACATGTAAAATATTTGTTTGTAGTAACTATAAGTGCAAAATAAATGTGGAATACAATATTCGCCTCAGAAATGTAGTGGACTGGAAGCATAAAGTAGCAAAAAAGGAGAAATTACTCAAGTAAAGCACCTCAAAATTGTACTGAAGTACAGTAGTTCAGTGGATATTCTTAACCAGTTTCAACCACTGCCTAAAAATGGTGGTAAAAACATACACACACTTTCCCATTAATTCGTAGTAGAAAATTGTCGAACTAAATCAATAAATTGCTTCACATGCACTCATCAATGTGCATGTGCCTTGTAGTCTAGTCTCTTATCAATTATTGATAAGGCAGACAGCTGATAACACATCAAAAGCACACCTATACCGATGACATCAACATCTGTAAAGGTGTTGTTCATATTCATTTGTTAGTGCTTAACTTGTATAGTATACTTATTTTTTGTCTTGAGTTATACACATTTTGCAAAATACTTATAGTAGTATTCATCAATTAATACTATTAATTAATATTTACACATTATATATCACTTATATTTTACATTTTCCTATTGTACTCTTTACTATGGGCTGCTGCAGCTGAACAACAGTAAAGGTGAATAAAGATTAACAGGGACTCAGGTGTTCAAAATCAAATACAGCAAGATAATCACACAATCATTGTTTTTTTTATTAGAAATAGCATTAGCTGTACATTGCACTGTGCATCATAAACATTAGAAAGCATTTTTTCCCTCCTCCCATCTGTTTGGTCGAGGGACAAAATAGCATGGCGGAACTCCAGTTATCAAAATCCTATGTACAGATAAAAGCTAAGTTCTTTTGTGGAAAAAGAAAGCCTTGGAGGAAGACTCGTGATTTCTCTTGTAGATATAGTCCAATTTAGATGGTTTTGAACCTAAATCATAGTCCATAATGTGTCCATCAATCATCCAGGCCGGGTGACTCCCCTTGCTGTATTCTTGATGCTATTCTGATGGCTTCCTCCAGCGAAGGCTGATCACTGAGCTGCAGAGGAAAGATAGAATAATACAAACATTGACTGACATACTGTTAACCGCTGTTAATCGATCACTACTACTGATTAAATCTATGTACTCTGCCCCCCCTTTAAAAAAGACAATACCACCTCTGACTGCTTTACAGGCTGCTGAATTTCATTGCTGACTGTCACACGGTGGGAATAGGTGGTAAAAGAGTGTTTGTGTTGTAATTACCACGATAGAGAGAGCAGAGGGGGGTAAATAGAAACAGTGTTTTTCAGGATAAATAAAGGTTGGTCATCAGACCTCCCTTTGATGCGACTGTGGCACCCCTCAGGGGTTTTAGGCCTGAATAGTTAATATAATACTTACATTTTATATAACAGTATAATATATAGTTACAACACATGAATTTGTGAAAATAAAACTAATTATCATCTTTCTACAGTGTTTTGAATTTATTTGAATAAGAGACAACCAAAGTTTGGCAATATATAATCTCTATTAATTGATGGAAAATTCCACAAATTTCCTTCTGGTTTTAGTGATAAGCTTTTGTTCTGGTGTCAAGGCAAAAAAAAAAAAAAAAAAAAACACACACACACACTTAAAACCACAACTGTAAATTATTATTACAGTGTCAGTTTCCTTTTTTGCAGAAAAAAACGGTGGTGATCATTGTAAATTTGGATTACATGTAAACTCACACATCCTGTGGTTTTAAGTTTCGGTTTAGTTGGATCCCTAATGAAATGCACCAGCAGGAGGGCAGCAACACATCGACATCCCCTTAGCTGAACCCCACCTTCACATGACTTACAGCAAAGCATTTAAACAAATAGCTAAACAGGGTGGGATCTGGGGAGGGGTTATGTGTGTTGGGGGGGGGGGGGACTAACTTAAGTGCCCTTACAGTCCTGACTGAAACTCCTGCCAGTATCATGAAAACAAAGCAAAAACAAAAAGGGATCAAACAGATTCTGTCCAGTCTATAAGTGATATTTCTGAATTTAAGAGGCCTCTTCTGTTTGACTTGCATTCCCATTTTCACAAATGTCACATTTTCTGCATTTAAAAAAAACAACACGGAGTCTTCTGCTTCATGATGTGAACAGAACAAATTCACAGATTGTAACTCACCCACCAGTCTATTCACTCCCATGGTGTCGGTCTACCAACCTGCACAGCAATGTGAGTGCCATTGGAGGTGGCCAATAACGTGACAGGATGAATGTCATCCTGTTCTTGGTTGTAGCCTGCCTCCTCCACAGTTTGGAACGAGGCCATGTCGGGTGCCATGATGGCCACCTGAGGGAGACAGAAACATCGTAGTCAAGTCACAGGTTTGGTGTTTGGTCACAAATCGATTAGTTAACAACATCTGGTGCAAAATCAAGAAGGTCCAGCAGAGAATTGGAACACCTGAATACAATACACACTGTGTTGTAGCTGTTTGATTGGTTTGTAACACTTTGTCTCAGTCATCTTAGTTAATTAAGGTAATTATTAAAGGGGACATAAAAAGCTTCATATACTGTCATAATGTTGGATGTCTGTGTTAAATATAGTCACAGTTCCAAAATTTGAGGTGAATCTACGTGAAAGTCAGCCTGCTCTGAACCCTCCGTTTGCAAAGTTACCTCTACTTCCCCATCGAACTGATGTCAGATTGTTCGCTGCATGCCCACAAACGGCTCCGTAGCCTCTGTTGCTAAGGTTGTTCGCACTGTCCACTCGCACATTCGCATAACGTATTAGGAAGTTTCCATTTTGAGTAAAGAGTGGAAAAAATTAGCAAAATCTGTCTACTGCTGCTTTTTCACTTTTCCTCACCCAGATCTATCCTGCTGGTCCAGGGATTGAACCAATGACCTTACGGTCACAAGCTCGAGCTAAAACTGCCTGTTTCAGACTGAGGCTGAACTGAGGGGCTGCATAAAGAGCCAGTATAACATAAATAAGGAGTTTAATGAACTGTAAATCATCCAAAGATTTTCCAGTAGAGCCCCAGAATGAAAATATAGACCTGGAAATGTGCATGATATGTCCTCTTACACTGTCAACCTTCATCATAGCCAACAGATGGTGAGTTACATCACTTACAGAGTCCTTTATACAAAAAAAAAATCACGACGACAGTCTAACAATATTTCTCTAGTCTATAGAGAACTTGGACAATTATTTACCTGTTCATCTGAGCCGTCTGTTGTTACCATGGTAACTGAGTGAGCACCTTGTGTTGCTAGTTCGTGGGCTGGGATGGTTATGGTTGTGCCTTCTTGGGTTACCATGGTGATTGTGCCACCCATAGCTTGTAAGTCTGCTTCAGAGATACTGACCTGATGTGAGACACAACGCAGAGTGAAGAAGATTTAATTTTAACTAACACGACGCTTGTTTATTGTTAACTATCCTGACCGCAGACAAACACAAGTAGAAATGCCTCCAGGACAGCAGTCAGCCAATCAGATGTTTGTTTGATCCAGAGCTGCTGTTTAACTGGGATGTGATTTGCTGATTGCCAAGAAAAACATGAAATGTGACCAGGAGGGAGAAACGTTTTGAGAAAAGGTAAAGATCACATTCTGCAGTGCAATAAAATAGATATTGAGAGGTTACATTTAAAAATTTCAAACCCTGTGGACTCTCTGACCTTTAGTCACGTTGTGGAGCTGTTATTTTGTGAATGAGTCACTGTTTTGTTTGTCTTGTGAACACGCTGCAGGATGCACGTGAACGCAGGTGATGTCATACATGTGTTGTGAGATTTGTAATGATGTGTGCTTCCAATTAATGTCAGGGTTGTAAATGGTCAAAGTTCAGATTTTTTGTTTTATACAATTATTTACAACTCACCGATGACGCTCAGGATTGTCCACAGAGGTATAAACATAAAATTAGCAATACCTGAAAACTGATCAACCTCAACTTCCAACAACTCTCAATTAACCCAAAACAAGGAAGCGTGTAAACATAAATAACACAAGCATATAATGTACATACAACTGTAAATGGCTCCTACACAAATGGCTTTACACTGTTCAAATGATCTCTAGGAGGCTCTAATGCCCCAAGAAACGCAGCCAAGCGCCAGCAAAGACAAGGAAGAAGACTGTGAGCTAGTAAACATGGATGTAAACAAGGCAGAATACTTTTAAACAAAATTATCTTTGCAAATGTTTAATGATGAGCAGCATTCGACATGTTTGTTAGACCTCAAGGATACATACAAACAATCCATTTTGGGTGAGTAACACTCAATGTAAACATAATTTTGATTGTTTACACCTTGTTTTTTTAGATTCTGGACACTACTCCATATTCACAGTTTATCTCATCACTGCGTTTCATTACCTGCTGTTGTGTTCCATCCTCCTGTGTTACCAAGGCAACGTGCTGCTGACCAACCATGTCTGAGCTCTCCACGGGAACCTGCTCCGAGCCAGAGTCATCGGCCTCGACCACTGCTGTTGTGTAGCTCACGTTGGGGTCATCAATGGCATCTGCATTAAGAACAGAAGACTTTAACTTGACAATTGTCCTGTATATAATTTCACATTTCATTTACTTTCCTTTAACCTTTTTTATCCAGCACTCAGTGTTATGACCTACTAATTTTCACTGCACTGCACTTAATTAAATCTTAGTTTCTTTGTGGTATCCAATTTCCTGTTGATGTGACTGTTACAGTATCTATCTTGTAAATCTTTATTAAAAACTCTTTCTATAACTTAATTTAAACTGACCTGTGGGGGGTTCAAAGTAAGCCTCCTGCTCCTCCTCGATGGGCTCTGTGTCGTTGTGTGCTGTGCGTTTGTGCATGGCGAGCGTGGAGATCTGCTTGTAGGTTTTCCCACAATGGTTGCAGTTGTAAGGTTTACACGGTGTATGAACCACATGGTGTTTGTAAAGGCTGGAGTATTCTGTGAAGCGCTTTTCACAGCCAGGCACGGTGCACACATATGGTTTTTCACCTGGAGGAAGTAGGCAAAGAATAGTCAGACAATGCAAATTAGTCACTAAACTATGGCTTCCTGACTCATGAGGAGACATAATAAAAAGCCAGGTGTAATGTAAAAGGGCTCACCAGTGTGAATCCTCATATGGTTCTTGTAGTTAGTGGCACTGGCAAAGGACCGTCCACAGCTGGGCTCAGAGCAGTAGTACGGCCTCTCTCCGGTGTGTGTTCGGATGTGAACTTTGCGGATGTTGGAGGTGGTAAACGACCTGCCGCAGCCTTCGACTGGGCATTTGAAAGGCTTCTCTCCTGGGACACAAGACAAAGAGGAGAAAAGTCAGGGTTTAAACATCCATTATATGATTTTTTTTATGCCACTTGGGGGCAGCGGAAACAAGTTGTGAACATAATACTAACATATCATCACCTTTTAATATTGATATGTTGCACCCGTTAGCAGTTTCGTATTTACACATCCAGCAGTTAGGGTGCAACATTATCATTCACTCTTCTTTAGCTGTTTTTGCTCTCTACCAACCCCTGAGGGAAATATCTGGCTCTTTAGCTGCTAAATGCTCCGCTATGTTCACCAGCTAGTCGCTAACTGTGTCTGTTTGCCATTTGGTGCTGAGCAGGTAGTGTACAGAGGATTTTTAGAGATTTTTTACTGAAATCAGCTGCCTGCTGCGTCTGAAAACAACGCTATAAAAAGTGATGAGAGTGAACCGAACCAGTAAAGTTACAGCCGGACAGCTAAACAATGAGCTGAAACTTGCTACAATGCTTCGTAAAGCTGAAGGGAGCTGCAGAGTTGAGAGAGAATTCTTTGTAGTTTCATCACGACGAGCCGCACCTTGTTACACATTGTCATTTGACTGATTGTTATTATAATACATATTGATTATCGTTGCTTTAATGTCATGGTTCAAATTACCACAATATTCCAAAACTTCTTGTATGGACCTGATGAGAACAAAAAAAATGGAATACACAAAAAAAGTTTTATGAGGAAGTAGAAAACAAGATTCTGTGAAATACTACTCTATTCTATTATGCAATAATGCTTTATGAAATACAAGTGATTAAAACTACAAAAATCATGCGTTTCAAAAATGAGCAGCAGCATCTTAGTGTCATATTTCTCATGTTGACCACATGCCTGAAAAACTCCTCCGGTGCTTTAGTGGCTCTCTGAAAATATTTAGCTCTCCAACATCCAACCAACAAAACCTTGCAATTTATTCAGCCAATCCTGGCACTGCACCACAATCTGTGTTGTTTCAAAAATCGGCGGGGCATGACGCTGGGCTTTGACCGAAATAACATAAGTTCAGCTGCACATTCTCAGTAACTCCTTTATTAAACAAAAGGCCTTGAGGCCAACTAGCAGTCACGATTTCAGCTCCCTGCAGCAGCAGCAGTAAACTGCAGTTAAACCCTGCGCCAGACCTATGACACATTATTTAAACCTTATGATGCAATATAATAATGACTGGTCAGTGAGTTTCTGGGTGTGGCTGTATACCTGTATGAGTCCGCGTGTGCTTTTGAAGATCTCCAGAGGTTTTGAAGGACTTGCAGCAGTTCAACTCCTGACATCTATATGGCTTCTCCCCAGTGTGTGTGCGTGAGTGACTCTTCAGTCCGTACCCTTAAATAGCCAGAAAAACATTCACATTCAGCTAAGCCTTTATACCTAATTAACACATCCACATCATTGCTCAAACACTTGTTTTAGCCACATGAGAACATCTCAGTCTGATTTTATGTTTATTTAAAAATGATAATTAGTCTAGAAAGCCACTATGGTAATTCAGTACAATCAGTGCATTACAGCAAACAACAAAGAATAGCAAACAAATCTGAGAAAATGTTGAGATTTTTCAAGAGTATAGAGGTGAATGTACTCTAAATAATGTAATCTGGCAAAAAAATAAATAAATCTAACATTCCATTATGTCTAAATTCTTTTTTAATCTGGTAAATGGCTTTAAAATGAATGAGCGAGCCCTGTGTGAAAAGTTAAACACTCCACAGTAGTTTATTACCTGTTGCAAACTTCTTCCCACAGCCCGGATAGTCACAGACGTACGGTTTGTCTCCGGTGTGGGAGCGCTCGTGTACCTGCGGGAACACAAACAGCTTTTTCAGGCTGAAAAAGTAAACAAGTAGCTGACAACATCATAAGAATGTGTTGTAAAGTAAATATCTGCCCACACCGGAGTAAGAACAAGCACAGACACGCGACCACGTTTCCATACACACAACCACCCACACTGACCTTGAGATGGTGGGCAGTGGTGTAGAGCTTTCCGCAGCCGTCATATTCACAGCGGAAAGACTTCTCTCCTACATTTGAGACCCTTCCTGGTCTGTTGTCTTGACCCTGCAAGACAATCTGAAAGACAAGGAACATGAGTGAGACTCTAATGTTATACCTGAGCTAAGGATTAAAAAGTCAGGGGAGGGGAAAAAGGATACGCTACCCGCATGTGGACGCCATTGTCTGCTTCCACTCTGCCGAAGGACCCCAAGGGGTTCTCGATATTCTCCACCTGACAGGAAGGAGAATGGAAACTTCCTTTAATAGACTGCTGGTGTTATGAACATTCACAACCGAGGTAAATATAGGGAAATATTCACACACAGGTATGTCATCTACATCTAAAGAAATGTTTCATGGAATAAACAAAGAGGTGAACATTTCACAAGTAAGTCTTTACAGTAGATAAATGTCATCTCAGTCTAAAAACAAGCACACTGTGGATGGAAGATGTTAAAAGGATATATATATATATATATATATATATATATATATATATATATATATATATATATATATATATATATATAAATAAAAAGTACAAAAAGCACAAAAAAGTTCCAGTATGATTTTAGGATGTGCAGTAAAGCATCAATAGGAAAAAAATAATAAAAATTGAACACAAGTATGTATATCAAGATGATATAAGGACCTTTACCTTGGTGGTGTATTGTTCCAGTACACTGATGGTCTCGGGGTCGATGGCTGTGGCCTCGGTCTGCAGGTCTGCGATGGTTCCATCAGCCTGGATGGCCAGGATGGTGTTGGACTGGGGCATATGAACCGTGTGCTGGATGTAGGCGGTGCTGCCGTCCTCCAGCTGCACCTCTTGCAGGCCGCTCTGGTCGTAAGCATCTGAACAAACATAAGAAGAAGGATGTAGAGAGAGAAATCGAATGGGGAAACTGGGCTCGGCTCCAGTGTGAAACCTTAGATGGTTGTTTACGCAGGGAAGATGGAGGATTTTCTGAATGGCCGTAGTCAAAATAACTGTTTCTTTGTATAAAATCACTCAGCAATAGGACAGAAGTTGCTAAAACATAAGAGGTTTGGAGATCATATGAGCTAAGACTGTTAGTAAATAGTTATTAGTAATATAAATTCCTCTGTTCATTTGTTGTTGCCATGAATAAACAGCCAAACATACAGTTGGTTACTTATCCTACACTGACAGAAACATATCTGAGCTGAATGCAGCCACAAGAACATTGTATGTTGAATTTAAAGTGAATAACATGATCATAAACACACCGAATGTGCACAAACTGACTCGGTAGCTGACATTTGATTAAAAGTAACATTACTGCAACACCACTTTTCTAGAGTTTGACCAATAGCATTATAGTAACTCAGCAGACAAGGAAGGTCGAGATGAAGTAGGAACACTAAACTGTTCAATTAAAATTCTTCATCACTAATAATTTCTCTGACTGATTAGAAATAAGACTGTTAGCATCTTTATTAGTTAAATCCTTTACATTAGCATGTTTTAACATAAAATTACAGAAATTAGACACTTTGCAGTTTAATGAAAGTGAAGAAAGAGGTGAAAAGAAACTTAAAAGTCTCAAGAAAATTAAGCGAGAGATGTTAAACATTTTTCTTACCTTTGGGTGTGTGGATGTAGGCTGTTGTCCCGTCTTCTAGCTGCACTGCCTGTCCATCCTCGAGCTGTAAACTGTCCCCTCCTACAACAGAGGAAACAATGTTAGCCACAACTACCTCACCAACAGGAACTGGTTATTTTCTGCTTTAGTTTTATTCTGACATCTCTGTGTATGTTTGGGGTCATGTACGACAGCATTGTGACATATAGATAGAATACAAATGAACGGTTGCTTCCCATCATGCCACAAACTCTTCATATACTGTGATGCAATGTTCAAATTCTCTCCTTCCTGAGAACCTGCAGGGATTTGTGTTTTACCTGCTTTAGGCATGGACACATGCTGAACGTAGGCCGCCGAGCCGTCCTCCAGCTGGATCACCTGACCGTCCATGATCTGTCCATCTGAAAAGGATGCTTTGGAGTCATGCTGGATGTATGCGGTGGATCCATCCGCAAGAGTAACAGCCTGCAGGCTCACTGTGTCCATGCTCTCCATCTGATCACCATCTGGGGAACGAATTATATATATATATATATATATATATATATATAAGATATGATTTATTGTCAGCTAGTGAGAAGATCGTGTCATGGCTGCACAAGTCAAACTTCAGACTGTAACAGCCCTAAATGCAACACTTAACTTCGATATCTATTATATTATATACGCTCATATTTACCAACTGTAACGGCATCATTGCTAGAAACAAGAGGACAAAAATCTTTCTCTCTGTGTATGGAGCTATGGCTGCATTCATTATTATTTTCTTGATAAATCAATTATTTCTTTTGAGTATAAAGTAAAAAAAAAACCCTGTTATAATTTCCTACGGCGACATCTTCAAATGTTTTGTATCACAAACAGTCTAAAACTTAGATATTCAGTTTACTATCAAGTATGACAAAGAAAAACATCACATCCCCACATTTGAGAGGTTGCAAATGTCTGACTTTTTTTTGCTTAAAAAATGAATTGAATGAATTGATTTATCGACTAATCGTTGCAGCTCTAGATGGAGCTTTCACTCGCTGTTTAAGAGACAGTTTGAATTCACTTGTATGTTTAAAATTTTCATTTTCTGCATCAGAATCTAAGACCATAACAGACCTCTGAAATTTGTATTGGTTTCTTTTACTGCCAGACCAGTTTGGGTGTATTTTTACATCATGTAATGAATATACTTCCTCTTTAAAATCACTGCCCTGCTATAATCATGTTATTGTTGTTCATGTAAGGTCAAGAGGAACAATTCCTCTACAAAGCCAGTCAGGCTGCCTAACTATTAACTTCATGAAGAGACTTTTACACACACTTGTTTTTGCTGCTACAAGTACAATAACTGTGTTTCATGCTGACACATGTCAGCCACCACCCTATTCCTTACCTTCAGGTGCAATTTATTGTATTTAATTATTATTATTATTACTGCAATTACCTTATATTCTTGCTTTATTTGTAGTTGTGTTACATACACTTTTGTAGTTACTATTTATGTACTAACTATTTGTTTATTTTTATTGCCTCATGGTGTATGTTGTATAATGCAGATGTTTTTTGTGTTGCAATACTTCAACATCCCTGGAAAAAGTTAAGTTTGAATTGATTTAACTGAATAATTTAGCAGGCTGTACTTCTCAAAGAGTGTCACAGTCTAATATTGACACTAAATCTTATTGTAACGATGACGAGTTCAAGTACGGGAACTTACCTGCCACTGTCACGGCCTCTGTTAGACAAAGAGTGACCGGCTGCCCGTCAGCATCATGAAACTCTGCCATTCCCTGGGAGTCCCGGTTTATCTGGGCCAAGAGCATGCTTTAGCTGCTGGAATGAAAAATGCAGGAAACACACGTGAACTTTTCAGCCTTTTTGACACACAGGATACTTTGCTAAACATGACAGCTAGTGGTGTGTTGATGACATACATATCTTACACTTATGAGCATACAAATGACTTCAAAAGCAAAAAATAAACTCCTGGGTCCCTGTTAACTCTGTTCCTCCCACATATACACTTATACACTGTGTATAGCTGTTCTATGCTGAAATACATGAACCCAGAACTTCTGACTGTCATAATTTAATCAAACACATAAATGAAGGATTTGGTAACAAACCATCACTTCGAGGTCCTCATCCTATCATTGTGCTTTAGTGGTTTTCTATTAAATTAGCACAAACCAGTTGACGCACAGTAAGCTTAGAGTTTGGAGTCCCTGGCCCTAAATAGGAACATGCTGCTTTCACTGATACTGATTGATGTAAACAACACTTGTAATAACATGTCCCTACCATTCAGATAAGACTATATTGATCCCCAGAGGGTAAATTCATGTTACAGCAGTGCAGGAAAGAAACAGATAATATCTAGTACTAATAAATGCAAACAAAATAAGAAGTCAAGTGGATGGAAGTCAATCGATATACATTATGAACATTACAATACTTAGGCTATATACATGACCTGACTTGTGGATGTAAAAATAAAAAGTTGTGCTATATATGTGCAGAAGGTTCTGGTAGGTGTAGTTGTGGTTATATATGTATATGTATATGATACATGAAGTAATGAATATAAATAAAATATGCAGTAGTGTCATCTACACATGCCAGCTATATTTATATGTAACTACAACCTTTACCGATTTATCCAAGCTGTCGTAAGATGACTTAACTTATCTTAACCAAGTCTACTGTCTGTTTTTTGGCGTTTATTAGTTTGAATAAAGCATTTGGGGCTAGCTAGCAAGGATGTAGCACAACTATGACTTGCCATAATTGTCACTGTAAAGAGCCATTATCTAACAATTGAAGTGACCGGCTCTGTTGTAGCTGGTCAGCTCGCACACCGACAGCGTGTTTGAATGGTCAGACAGTCTCAGCTGCAGCCGCCGAAACGATATGTCATAAAGGAGACGACGCTGAAGTTAGCTTCAGATTCGGGTTTAAGGGAAAAGTTAAGGGAAACATAAATAATCATATTTAGCGGCTGATTCTCCGTTTTTTTTTTTTTACCACTTACCCTACTGAAAAAGTGTTAGATATCGTCGCAAAAGCCTCAACGATGTTTAAACACACTTTCAGATTTGTGAAACCTTTATTGTGCTTAAAAATGAAACAGAAAAAAGGGCGATTTCACTGTTTTTCCACATCCAGCTCAGATCCGGATTATACTTAGACTTGTCAAATCTTATTGATGATGATTATTATTGTAATAACAACAATAATAATGATGATGATGATGATTATCTAGTCCAGATTTGACAAGTCCAAGTGATGTAATGTGGCCTGGATGGGTAAAAAGGTGACATCGCCCTTTTTTTCTGTTTTCATAAGCAAAACAAAGGTTTCACAAATCTGAAACTGTGTTTTAACGAGTCTCTGGAGTCTCCTTGTTGATCTAGTCCAGATGTGACAAATCTATGTATAACTGTTTCTTATCTGGGTGGAGAGAAGAGCAGTGAAATCGTCCGTTTTTCTTATTTCATAAGCAAAATAAATGTGTCACAAATCTGAAAGTGGGTTTAAACAGCGTTAAGGCTTTTGCTACGATGTC
Organism: Thunnus thynnus; assembly: GCF_963924715.1. NCBI lineage: Eukaryota > Metazoa > Chordata > Actinopteri > Scombriformes > Scombridae > Thunnus > Thunnus thynnus. The sequence goes on along the minus strand of NC_089521.1, from coordinate 28,334,974 downwards.
TAAACACTGTTTCACAAGTGTAAGTCGTTAAAAAAAACGGAGAATCAGCCGCTAAATATGATTATTTATGTTTCCCTTAACTTCGAATCAGAAGCTAACTTCAGCGCCGTGCTGGTTAGCCACCATGCTAGCTGCAATGCTAACTGTCACGACTGTTTTTTAGCGGTTATGAACAAACTATTTGGTAAAGATTATAAGGTTAACAGGAGAATAACTGGTCAGATTTAGTATCTAGAGCCTCGGTTAGCTCACTGTAACAGCTGGAAGGATAGCTAGCTATCTCCATTAAGCTTTTCCAGCCGCCTTTCGTAAAACCAGCGACGCAGCTCGGAAACAAGATGAGCTAATTAATGATAACATGAGCGTTTTGACTCCCGGAGTGTCAAGTTTATTTTTTACATGCTAAAATGATATGTTAAGCTCTCCTTGTGAATCCCTGCCGCACAGCCCGACACTCCCTCTCGCAGAGATGGCTGTGGGAATAATGCACACTGGGTAAAAACCAATTTATATACTAACCTCCGAAAAATTTCCAACAATTCCTCCTGTTCGACCACCATGCACCAGTGCAGGAAATGCTCGGCGCCGTCCACACACCGGGAACATGTATGGCAGCAACTCATGTCCCGCCCATCTGGCAATCCAGACACGGCGATTGGCTGGAACAATCACAAGCCTCACTCTGATTGGTCGAGTCATCCATCCATCATTTCTATTCAGCTTCACGGGCCCCTAGCAGCCGCCATTCCGCGTCGGGTTGCGTATTGTGTCGGGCTTTTTGTGACTGTAAACGCGCCGCGTCGTCGTGGAAAATAAATATTTGAAGCTTCAACACAAGTCGACAGTCAGCTGAGACTGTAAACTCCGAGTCGCGGTGCTGTGTGCCGCAGGATGTGGTTAGATTTGTTCCTCTGCGACATAAACAGCCGCGTGAGTGTGGAGGTTTTTCGGCATCCATGTTGAAAACAAGGTCGTGTGGGTAAAAAGAAGAAAAGGGGGAATGTGGGCAATGCAGTGAAGAGAAGAGAGGCTATGGGGGACGAAATGTTCTGTTGACATCAATCTGACCGCACAAGAGAGACACAGAGCATCACATTTGAAAATAAATAAGCCCACAACATCTTTAAAAGACAATTTCAACTCATGAATAGACACCAAACGTTGTGGTTCAGTAGTCAAGTCACATCAATCACAAACAAAAACAACATAAATACACTCAAGAGGGTGGATAAGCAAAGAAATAAACAGTGGTGGGAAGTAACTAAATACATTTACTCAAGAACAGTTTTGAGGTACTTGTACTTTACTTGAGATGCTACTTTATACTTCCACTCCACTACATTTCAGAGGGAAATATTGTACTTTCTACCCCGCTACATTTATTTAACAGCTTTAGTTACTTTTCAGATGAAGATTTGACACAATGGATAATATAACAAGCTTTTAAAATACAACACATTGTTAAAGATGAAACCAGTGGTTTCCAACCTTTTTGGCTTTTGACGTCTTACAAAAAGCAGTGTGTAGTCGGGGTCACATTTCACATGTCTATGAGTTGTTAACAGCTCCAACAAATAGTGATTTTTCCCTCCAAACTTGTCACATGGTTTCATTTCAATAAATGTTCAAATGATCCAATATTTCACCAAAAATCAAAGATTAGAGACAAAGTCCGAAAACTGAAAACAGATTTGTGTATCAGAACTTGTTTTTTTCTTCTTTCCTCTTTCTTTAATGTGATGTCCGTATGATGTGTATAATAATGGGGAACAACAATAGAATAGTATAAGAGTGTATTATTCCCAAATATAACTATATTTTTATTCAGCCCTTATTAGCAGTTTTGACTGTGTACACATTTTACACAAACCTTTTATCTGTTTTCATATCTATGTTGTAAAAAATCCCTCTAAAACTTGTTGAATTTCTAGAAATGTACATAAGTTACAGCTCTATTTAACATTCAAAAAACAGGAAACTTCATGTCTATCATATTTGTTTTTCCTGAGGGAGTCACGATTCAATAAAATGACGTATTTTGGTCTCAATGAGCATCATTTTCAGGCAGGTGTCTGGTCAAGAGACACAAAAACAGACAGGAAGAGACAGGATGATACAGGAAGTGTGTGTCTGTAAATTTAAAGCCCTTATTCAACACTTAAACTGACACCCTACCTTACAGTCCAGCAAAGACTGGGGGTGAATTATAACATGTTTTTACTGTATTGCCTTGTGAAGCTTCATTGCTTAGTGCATTTAAAGTCCCCCTCCACCCCAAAAAATGTGTGTTGTTTTCTGTCACCTCACTTGGATGTTTGAGCTTCTCTGTGCAGAACAATGTTTGTTCAGAGTTTGTTTTCACATTCATCTCACCATAAATCTGAGTTTGAGACGTGTACATACAAGCCTCACAGGATGAATGTGAAAACACCCCTCTAGTGTCAAACACATACATCATCCGAATGAGAGACAAAAAGCAACACAGCCTATATTTTTTAGGTGGAGGGGGTCTTTACATGTCCTAAACAATTACTTCTAGAGGCAGTACAACAAAAACATGTTATTATTGTCTTTTCTGTACCATATGGTACAGTGTTATATGTTGTCAACACATCTATAATTTTGTCATCCTGTATTTCAGATCCCTTCTCTGATGCTCTTCCTTTCATTCCCTGTTAAAGGTTTTTGGGGGATTAGTTCTTATTTGAATCAATGATCTAAGGATAGAAGATGTTGTATTGCTGTATAGATTTTAAAGCTCCCTGAGGCAAATGTATAATATGTGATATTGGGCTATACAAATACATTTGAGTTTGTCTTTTTGTTTTAATGACATCTTGTATAGGCTGACTGTGTAGCCCATATTCTGCGGTGAGTTTAATTAGAAAGAAAGACAGATAAATTGTGTTTTTAGTTGCAAAAAATGTCATTATATTCTTTCTTCTGTTAGATCAGTTTATTAAAGTTCTCATATCTGTAAACAGGCACATGTAATATGATCTGATTTTTGACTTTAAAGCAGTTTAACAACCCTTGTGTTGCTTTCCACTCCTGTTATTTAAAAGGAGGATGATGTCAGAGAGGCTTAACTGAAATATGCATGTGTTTGAATAGACTATTGGGTTTTATTGTGAAATACGTAACCAGAAGTCGTACCTGTAACCTGTCTGACTTTACCTTCATGCTTCAGTGATGATGATGATGATGATGATGATGGGGGTGTCTCCTCCTCCCCGCTGAGCTGAACGCATCACAGGGGGACTCCTCATTAAACGCAGTTGAGTAAAGGTACAGAACCGGAGAAACAGGACAGGATATTTACACTCACATACCCGCCGACATGTTCACCGGGATGCGGACGGAGGACCGCGGGGACTCCGGGATCCTGGATGCTGCGGCTCTGAGGCAGCAGAGGAGGCTGAAACAGGCGATCCAGTTCCTCCATAAGGACTCTGCTGATCTGCTGCCTCTGGATGGACTGAAGAAGCTTGGGACATCCAAACAGGGGGTGAGCCCCGTATGAGAGGCCTTATAATGCTCACAGTTTAGCCACCTTAGCCAAATTAATATTAAACTAATACAAGTGATGACGATGGGAGAGTAATGTGTTTTGCTGAATTTGGCTATATTGCGGCTTAATGTGGCTATAAGGACAAAATAAATGGTCTAAAATGGATGTTTCAGTTCAAAGTAAAGCATGTTTGCACACGTGACAGATACATGAGAGAAAAGGCTACCTGATGACTAAAAATAGAAAAAATAAGCTCCCACACTAATGAATTGGCCACAGTGTTGACAGTATGTGGGAGATATTTTAAAATGCATTGAATTCATATTTAATCACTTTAACAAAATAAACCTTAACACAATGAAAATTAATAAATAAATGAATGTTTTTCAGAGATGGTCCCTGACTTTTTATCCCGAGCAGTGACATTACTGACAAATTACAGTCTATTGACATCAAAATTTGGTACTTTTTATACTGTTAATAGGTAGATACACAATATTGTTTATGCAACATTCACCATCAATATGTTTTTTTTTTCATCTACATGTTCACTGAGAATCTCTGAAGATGTCATCATTATAGATTATAGTTTTGTTTTGCATTATAAGCTTGTTTACATGTTCTAATATTTATTTCTATTGCAGCAGCCGCATCACATCCTACAGAAGCGCCTGCTTGAAGCCAAGTTGACCCGAGGAAGGATAAGCATGTGTGGGGTAACGACACCAAACAACAACGCTGTGCTTTTGACCTGCAGTCATTTAAATTCACATGAGAATGAGGAAGAAGAGGAGGAAGACTTCATCTATGTCCCCTGCCAGGTGACCAACAAGTTATTATTCCAACCAGCTGGTAAAGAAAGCATATAAATAAGACTGGGTAGATTATTTTAAAAATGTACTCCATAACAGCTGCTAAAGCAAAAATGACTGAAACAGCAAACATTTCCTTTTTTTTAAAAACATTTTATTTCTTTCATTCAGCAATGAAAATAATGACATTTTATACATTTTTTAAAAACTTTGTGATTGTGTTACACAGTTTTATTTCAGTTTCCAGGTTGTACCATATATTAACTCCTGTTATATACGTGCTTCTATTATATCTGTTCTGATTTTTGGTTTCTTAAACAAGCAGCTTCCCTTGAGGTTGTAATGATTTACTCTGATAGAAAACATGTTTTGTATATTTAGAATAATTCTTCAAATATAGAAAATATTCCTTAACATGTTTTTGTCTCTGTTTCTGTCGTGTTTCTTTCCACCTTGTTGTCTCCACCACACATCCACTTAAACCTCGACCTTATCTGTGTGTTTACAGTGTTTAGGACACGAAGTGAATGTGCTGATTGACACTGGCTGCAAACTGAACCTGATGTCCTCTCAGACTGTGGACAGATTGGGGTGAGATGATTCAGAGCACACATGCTCATTATGTGTCCATTCGACTGACACCGGGTCAATTTCAATGTTCAGTATGCAATGAATGCAGACGTGTCAGAAGAGAAGAGAAGATTGTTTCTTCTTCCTTCACTTGACTGTTTTTTTAATGTTTTTCTCAAAGTTTGAAAGATTTGATCGAGGAGAACAAACAGGAGATGGACGGCTTTCCATTTCAGCGGAAACTCCACATCGACGGTTATATCGAGGAACTCAGTCTAAACATCGGACAGCTCAGGATAATGTGTTCCTTTGCTGTAGTGGGTAAGGACGAAGAGTAACATTAAAGCCGGGATTAAAGATTACAACTAATTTTGTGACTGTAGTCAGGGATTTCAAGAAGATTTGACGTATTTTGAAATAAAATGAATGTCCAACAATATTGCATTGATTTATTTGCAGATTGTAACAAGCCACTGATGTCTCTGGGAAACAAGACATTAAAGTCACTCAAGGTAATTTTACTTCCTCTCCATTATTGCTGGCTAATGCTCAAACACAAAGATCATCAACAGCATAGATACATAAAAAATGGAAGATATACGGCTAAAAATCCAAATCCATCAGGTCTCCACCAGGTAATAATGCTCATTACACATCAGAAAATACAAGTGATGGATAGACTGTGACTAGTAAGAGAAAAACCGTGAGTTTGGACTCAGAAAAGGGACTCACGTAGCCTAAATCAAAATTGTTTATTCTGCATTTTAGGAGGTCAGACTAAGGTCAGAGGTCAGACCAAGCTTGTAAGGCAAGGCAAGTTTATTTGTATAGTGCATTTAACACATAAGGGCAATTCAAGGTGCTTTATATATTGCATTTCAACATAAAAAAGCAAAACAGAATAAAACAGTGAAATGCAAATTTAAAGGAATAGAAACCCTTTTAAAAGAAGTTACGGAGAGGCAGAAGTCTCACTTCTACTTTCTCAGGCTTAGCTTAACTTTCCTAAGAGCCTAATGTCGATATTAACAGACTAAAATGTTGGACGAGTCAAATAAGGATTCATCCTCTTGGAACCATGAATGTCTGTAACAAATTTCATGGCATCAGTCCAGTAGTTGTTGAGACATTTCAGTTTGTGTTGGACCAAAGGACCAATGATTACCTGAAAAAAAAGATACAAATACACTGGACAGATGTTAAAATACTGACATTTTTCTTTCAATTTAAACTTGTGGCAGGTTTGTCTGATGTGTCTTATGTTGTTCTGTTTCAGTGTGTAATTGACACTGAAAAGCAGATGTTGGTGTTTGGGAGAGCCATGAGAGAGCAAGTTCAGTTTGCCAAAAAGCCATTCAGTGAAAGGTAAGAGAATGTTTGCTGACCATGTAAATGTTTTTTAGTGATACCCTCCTTTATGTTCACACAGTTCCTCACAGTCAAGTTTGATTTAGAATAATTCTTAACCAGTGGAACAAAATGCACTTTATAGAAACTCAGGGAGCATATTGTTGCGCAAACAGTTACATGGTGCAAATTTTAATTGTGTGGTCAAATTCACTTTGTGCTTAGAATGCATGTTTTGGGGAAGTTGCGTGTTTTAGACAGTTGGAGAGTGTTGTGCATCACTGGGCGTGAACATATTGTTGTGAACAGTTTGAATGCAGACTGGTTTCTTGGGGGTTGTTGAAAGACATTCTGGAAAATTGAAGCAAAGGTAGAATTTCTACACAAAATATTCCTTTAAAAATTGTATCTTAGATTTGTTAACGTTCCTACAAGACGACTTTATTTTAATCAATATGTGCAACATTATTGGACAGTTGATATCTATGAAGTTGATGCTCTACAAATCAATCTAATCAAATCCCTCCTGTTTCTTCTTCTCTCCTTTTTGCACAGCAGTTTCTCTAACTACAGAAACCTGTAATACTGACTTCCCTGCTGCCAACACACACAGTGACCAGAAGCAATAGAATTATTTCCTCATACAACTAGATGCCTCATTAGAGAAGTTCATATTTCTCATTTCATAAACTCTCTCACACTCTGTTTGTTTGTTTGCTGCAGGCATCGGCAGCGGCGGACACAAACAGTTCCTCATGTCATGTAGCACTGGCAATGATTTCTCGTAGCTTAGCGTATGATCATATATGATCTGTCACTACAGTAGTATGTGTTGTGCAGCTAGTAAACACATTATTGACAGAACATGTAGTTGCTGTAGGTTTTAAGATTCTTGTAGAATTGTGATTTATAGCTCTCGTATTCTACTAATTAGTATTGTTCTGCCAGACAAAGTATTACTACATTTATAACTGGGGATCAGTCTTGCAGATAAAAAGGTTGCATGATTTTTATTTCATGTGAAATGTAGTTTATAAGCCTAGCACATACAGTAGCTATCATATATATATATATATATATACATATATATACTGTTGAGCTATTGTATTTTATAATGTTGTAATGTATTTTCTAGTCCGAAACATGTGTTTGCATTGAGGTCACTGCCTTTTAATGTTTACAAAGAGAAAGTGACACTTGTGATATGTTTTATCACTTGACTGTAGCAAAGTGCAGCACTGAATATTAAATAAAATCTCAAATGATGTGAGTCTTTCTGTGTTTTTTTGGGGGGGTTTTTTGTCAGAGGAAATCTTACATAATGAGACAAGTGCCTGTGCTATTTCGAGCATCATTTATGAAACTGGGCCAGCAAAAGGTTGACATAATTAAAGCTGCTAATAAGAGTTAACACAGAAGAGAGAAAGCAAGAAGAGGTTTGACATGGACAAAAAAAAAAAAAAACACCAGCAGGGATGTGTGTCATTTCTCATCATAGCAACCACAAAGTGACAACAGTGTTTGGTAACGGTTAGCTGATTGGCAGGTGAGCAGCCCCTCCAGTGGCCATGAAGAAGACTGCCACAGTCCTTCAGAGTTCTCCATGGAAACCAACATCAACAGTGAGGTGAAGTTGTCGTCTGCAGCTGACTGTGAGAAACATTTAAACTTGTAGGTAATGTACTGACCTCGTCTTTACTGCTTATCACTGTGTTTCAGATCAGAGAACAAGAATTAAAAAAAGGAGTCATGTATTTAGCTGCTTCCTTTATTGTTTGTGTTGTTTCCAGTGACAGAAACAGAAACATAATAGTTGTTATTGTCTGTTTAAGGAGGACGAAATGTTTTATTTAGAGGATACATATTTTAAGTCGTCCTGGGGGCTGAACTCTAAGAGAGAGAAAAGTGTTTGAATAATTTGAAAACTTCACAAAGGCAGTTAAATGTTTTATTAAACATTAAAATATTATTAAACCACTTTATGAAAAACAATTTTAAGGAAGCAACAGAATAAAACAAAAACATGAACTTTAGATTACATATGACCATTTTTATTAAAATTACTTAAATGGTTAACTTACAGTATTTCTTATGAACTTTTGAGCATCTTCTACATTGTTTTTGGTCTTGTCCCATAGTAACTCAGTGGAAATTAGTTCAGTTTCAAAATATGAATGTTCATAAATCTATTCTCCTTTGTGTTTATAACATTAAACCTAAATAAATTGGAAAAACTTTTGTTGCTTGCAAGGAAATGTTACTGAAATGGGTTTGAGTCTGAGCCCCCTACAGTTCATACGTGGCATAATGAAATATTTAGGATTCTTCTTCTAAAGAGTCATGAGTGGGAGTGAATGGAAATTTAGTCAAATATGGAGATATTTTGTAAACCATGTACCACAAGGGAACAGTGTGCAAGAACATGTGTCAGATTCTTAGTTATATAAGAAAAGAAGATCACTTGATTAATCTTTTTGTGCATTTGTTTTTGTTGCAGAGTGTTGACTGAGCATGTTCTTTGTAACTGTTTGTGGTGTTGTTGTCTGGGTTGGGGAGTCGTGGGAGTTGTTATAGTCCATATTTCTGTTTCTCTTGTGTGTATACTGTTCATATGTTTGCTCTGGAGGTGTGGGGCAACAACAAACCCATGTATTGTAAAATTACAGACTATCTGATAGTAGCAGACACAGCCTGCGTATAATGGGCTAAAAAGAAAAAGAAAAAAGTATTATTTAAAAGTATAGTACATCCTTAATACGTTTTCATCTTTATTTTTACAAAACAATTACATATTTAAAGTGTTGCTGGTTATTTGTAGCAGTATCCTTCGTCGTCTTGCTCTTCTATTTTGCTTTTTTTCCTGTCACTTAACTACCAAATTATCCAAAGCTATTGAAAACCAAATAAAATAGTGCTGTCTGCCCACATAATTACAGTGTAAGGATGACATCCAGGCAGACAGCGGCCTCTGAGGCTGCACTAATTCCACTGTTTCTGGGCAAGCGGCGCTGCAACATCACTTTTGTCCTGGACAGCTCAGAGAACATGAGAGCTGCTCTGGAGTCAGTGAAACGCCTGCTGATCCAGACTCTGCTGACTAAAGCTTCTCTAAGGGACTCTCTCTTCAACATCATGACATTCTCAGGCAAGGTGAGGTGAGACTAAAAGCTCATTACAACACCAACTACCAGATACTGCTACATTAAGAGGGTCTTTCATCTCGGAGGATGAGGAAAATCTCCCTCTAGAGGTTTAAGTGTTCATTACAATCCATGATAAAAAAGTAAACAATTAATATATTCTGAGATCAAGTAGCTAAAATGTTTTTCAGCTACAGTAGCGGCGTGACTTGATGGACAGCAACATTTGTCACTTTGGTAAAGACTGAAATATGTCAACAACTATTGGATGGACTGCCATGAAATTTGTACAGATGTTCATGATCCCCAGAGGTTGAATCTTACTGACGTTGGTGATCCCCTGACTTTACATATAGCGCCACCAGCAGGTCAAAGTTTTCATCTATCCTGTGAAAAATCTCTCAACATCTACTTAATGGAGTGGAGATAGATTTTGTACCAACATTCATGGTTCCCACATAATGTATGCTAATGACATTGGTGATTCTTTGACTTTGGTAAAGTACCTTGATTTAATACCTGCAAAACAAAGTCTTAGTTTTCTGAGGATAAAAGGTGGCTGTTAAATCAAAAGGCTTCATTTCTTTGGGTAATGGAATGTGTTTAGTGAATTTCATGGTAATTTGCCAAATACATTATGAGATATCTTGTGTGTGAAGTTGACATTTAAGGTTGGTACAAAGGGAAAACTCATGGGGCGTCCATAGTTCATCAACTGTCGAGCGTGACTGCACTCAGTCCATTTCATGGCAGTTTGTCCAGTACACATTTATATATTTGTTGTACGAATATGAAAATGTTGTCCAAAGTGAAAATCTTGTTACCAAACTCCTCAGGAATTATTCTCTGTGGACCATGAAGATCCACAATGAATCTCATGGAAATCTAGCCTGTAAATTTTGAGACGGACTTTGCCAAGGACTGCAGTTTTAATCCAGGGGAAATTTTGAGCTGTCACTACAGCTAGATGAAAGGTCAGGAGGTCATCTGAATACATAGAGGACCATGAATATCTGTATCAAAGTTCAAGGCAGGTAGATTTCAGGAAATTATGTTCTAAACTTTAGATTTGAAGGAATCAAACTGAGCAAATATCCACATTTTCAAGCTTTGATTGAAAAACATAAAAAAACACAACACTTCAGCCCAAATAAAATTTCATTTTAGGTATAACCTTTACTTTAATTAATTGATTCTCTCTTCCTATGTGGTAGGTGAACTGCTGGTCCCGCCACATGCTTCCCTGTACTCCTGACACAGTGTACACGACTCTGTCCTGGATTCACTCTGTCAGCTGCAGCCCCGGCAAGGATCTCCTAGCCGCCCTGAGTCTGGCCCTTACTGACCCTACCTGCCAGGCCGTCCACCTGCTCACCACAGATGTCCCCGACCAGCCGGAGGCCATGCTGAGAGCCCTGCCGGCCCTGGCAGCCTGGAGGCCCGTGAACATCTTCTACCTGCAGGACTCGGGCAGCCAGCTGGATAGCAACAGCCGAGACTACCTGCTGTGTCTGACCCACGCCACAAGAGGGAGCTGTTATATGATTTCAGTCAATTCGAGTGGAGCGCTGGAGAAGGTATAATATGAGTGAATTTGGTTGGTATCAGACAGGACTAGTTAAGAATTTGTGATTATTCTGTGATATTAATATCAAAACACTCTATTGGACACAAGCAGAAGGTCAAATACAACATTTTGACCCTGAAACTAAGAGGAGAAACAGCACTGCTTTTTGGAGTCATGAAGACTGATGCCATGATAACTGACATGCATTAAACATAACATTAAACATTAAACATGACATTTAGGAGAATCTACACTTTCATTTTATGAAATAAAGTCAACAGGTTACGCCATTTTTAGATAAATCTCCTAATTAACTGTAAGACAACTGTCTTTAAGTTTCAGCTCATCCAGTTTGCCTTCCAGCCACTCAGAAGGTTTTGCACAGACACTGACTTCACTTCACTTCACTTCACTTCACTTCACAGAGTTCGGTATATCTGGAGTCAGACTTTAAGAAAAATGTATCTAGAAAATACACAATAAGATATTTGGTCCCACTTTACATCAGTTTTTGGGTGAATAAACTTATGTAAACTCACCAAAGGGGTATTTATTCTGTTCCATAAAGGTCAAATTAAAAGCTTTGTACTCCCCAGTGGATTCAGTTAATCCAAAATCTTTGTTATTGTTGTCTTTAAGAGTTACAGTGCCTTTCTTATCTTTGAATATTTGTTTCTCAGAAGAGAATCTGACATTTTTGAAAACTTAAAAAGAGTTTGACAAAACATATTGAATACTTACCTGAATAATAAACTTAAAAATAAACCAATACATATAATAATAAACGTAACCCCAACACATCAAAAGGGCTTCATTGTGATGTTAAATGTTTAAATTCAGAGAAATGTGTGACTGTGTGTTTCCATGCATGTTGTCAGCTGATTCCGCTGTATGTGGCTAAAAGTCAATCATCAGTGCCAAACGTCTCTCCGGTCAAGTGTTGCTGTCCGTCTGCCTCTGTCATGATCCCGCAGCAGCACAACACATCCTCACCTCTGCTCAGGTTGGTTTCCATGGCTACACCATCTTTAACAATGCAGTATAAACAATATTACAGCTTCTTAGCAGATAATCTAAAATAATCTGATGTGTCTTGAACGTGTGATATTTCTAACAACACAAACATAAACACAACGTGCTGTAGAGTGATGTGGATAGACTCATCAGCTCATTGAGATACCTGTATTGCATATTGTATATGAGTAATACTTCAACTGTCTTTTGACTTCCTGTGGTCCCTCAGGTGCAGTCTGTGTAATCTTCACCGCCCGGTTACTTCCTGCGTGCTGTCTGGTCGAACTCTGAGCAGCTCAGAGTTCTTACCAGGAGGCAGAGTGCTGGCCAGGAGGGAGATGGACGGCTTTTATTATCTGGGCACTGTGATACAGCAAGTGCAGGTGAAAAGATATAACGCCTGTGTATTATAACATACGTACAGTGATAGACCACTGAAACACATTATTAGTGTTTTAGGCATACTCCACTACAGTGAATTTAATTTTAAAAAAGGACAATGATGTTTAATGTATTGGGTCAATACTTTTTATACAAAGTCTACCAATTTTAGGACAGTGCAAAGCAGCCAACAAGCATTTTGGGGAACAAAAAATGTTATTGATTGGCCAAGTCAAACACCTCAATCCAACTGTTCATGTGTTTCACTGCTGAGGACCAGACTGAAGGCAGAAAAAGCCCTGAAATGAGCAAGAAGTAAAAAATGGCTTAATTACGGGCCTGACAGAGCATCAGATACTGTACCTCGTGATATTTGATTTGTAACCAAATATTAAAATACAATACAAATTTAACTTGTCCAATTACTTACTCTGCCCATTAAAATGGAGGGACTGCATTTTAAAGGATAGGTTCATAATTTTAAAGTCTTAAAACAACAGTCAGGTGCCCATATGAATGCTGAAATAGATTTTCTCACTGTAATCATTCCTCCTGGTCATACTGACTGTACACTTTCAATATAACTGATGGGGGACAATATCCACAGTCCTCAGTTTGTGCAAAAATGTATTTAAATGTTGATCTGAAGACAATATGAGGCTTCAGCCGTCTGAGTTAGTCAGATTAAGTGGATAAATTCCACAGTTACAGTATTTTTTGTTTCAAAATGAGTCTTTGTGTCTTGATGGACAGTGTTTTCCTGTTCAGCTGCAGTGGAAGGATCATAACCAAAAGAGGGAATTTGGGATTAAAAGTACTTTTTTAGTGAAATTTGACTAATTTGCATGACTGAAGCCTCATATTAGCTTCAGATAAACTTTAAATATTTTTTTGCATGGAAGCAGGGATGTGAGTTTGTCCCCCATCATTTACATCGAAAGTGCATTATGAAGATTTCTCTTAATGGTCAATATGAACAAAAGGAATGATTACAGCAAGAAAAACCTGTTTCAATGTTCACTTGGGCAACTGTGAATCCATCAGGAACTACATTTCTACACAGTCCTTTTGATGTGGACATAAACATCCTCAGATTAAAGGCGAAAGTCAACAATTCCAGCCTCCTGATCAATATCCAATTTCAAATCCAGTGTGCTTGAGTACAGAGTCAGTTCATCAAACATTTTGTCCAGATGCTCACAGATTACTGTACACTGTACATACTGACCTGCAGAGGACAACTATCGCTGTGTATGTCAACATCTTCTTCCCATGTGTCCAAACTCAGGGCCGCAGAGGAGTTTGGGTCGTCGAGTTTGACCAACCAGGAAGTGCTAGTTTGGGTTTCGTCTCCTCTAAGCAGCAACTTGTTTGCTCCCTCGACATGCTGAACCACACCAGGGATCACACACACTGTGAGTCTGGTCTGGTACCTGGAGATACTGTCCTGTCGCCATGGGAACCAGACCTGAGGAGATATGGGCCGGGGAGAGTGATGGCCGCCACAGAACACAGAGATAGTTTTAGAGGTACGGTTTTTATGATATTAGTGGTGTCAATTGAGGTAAAAAATCCAAGATGACTGTAGAGATTGTATTTTTTGATGAATTCTAGTAGATACATTTTAATTTAATAAATCTTGGATAATCCTTGTCAGTTCCTCTGTAAATAATAAGTAATTTAAGTTTACATGAATGTATTAACTTTAATGAAATGTACTGATTAATAGTTGTTTGACAAACTCAAAGTCTGCTTTTTTCTGGGGTTTTCTACCATATCACATTGTCTTCACCCACAGATGGATTTTATTCAGTTGTCATGGAGATGGATCTGTTGACATATTAGCTGTGTTGTGAGCTTCATCAATGTTGATGAAACCACCAGAGAAAGACAATAAATGGACCATTTATACATTTTTCTCGCCTTACTTTCAACACTTTTTCTGTTGGTTTCATGTTTTTCTGTCTTGAACTTATATTTCTAAAAGTTCTCCATGACAGGATACAGTTACTATTGTTCATGTTAAAAATCACTGATATCTATTTATGATCATCAGTAATTCACTCTCATGTCTCCTTCTTCTCTCCTACAGCTGATGATGTAATGAGCCTCCGGGTGCTGATGTGGAACAGCTGTGTGTCTCTGGTTCCTGACAGCCTGGTTTTGCCCATTTCAGTTTCTCACCATGACAGAATAGTCAGGGAGCTCCAGATCCCAACATCAGCCCCCAGTCGTTCTTGGCTTTGCAGTCGCAGCTCCTCATGCACTCCCCAGCTGTTCTGCACCGACTACTGTCAGTCAGCATCTTCATCTTGCTGCTGTTCAATCACAAACCCCTGGTCCTGCATAGTTCCACCCACTTGCAGGTCTAGCCTTGGAAGGATGGATGGATTAGACAGGGCAGAGCGAGATAAACAGGTGGAACTCAAAGATACAGATGTACTGAGAAGTGACCCTGAGGCGCCGTCTTCCTCCTCCTCATATCTTTCTGAGGATGAGACCAGAGCAACATTTCCTCCTGCAGTTAAACTGGGGAGTAAACAACAGCGTCCTCCCTGGAGGTACTGGAGGAGAACAGGCCCAGAGCCTCAGCACAGACAGCCAGGTGGGACACACACACACACACACTCACACACACTGACTAAAGTTCCTCTTAAAGTCTCAAAGCCAAAACCACCAAACTTGATTTCAATGACACAATTGTCATATTAGCTGTAGTTTAAATAAACAGACTGATTTTATTCTCAATTCTGAGGAAAACACACTGATACAACCTGCATGAGACAACCAGACTACCAATCATCCTCCTCCGGGAGACTCAGACCAAGAATAGATGGAAAGCAACTGAAAGAATAGGCTAATTTTCACTGGGATTGTTCCATTTTTCTACAACATTCAATTTACTATCATATACGACACAAAAAAAGTTTAAATCCTCACATTTGAGAAGCTGCAACCTAAAAATGTTTGGCAATTTCCCTTAAAGAATGACTAAAGCAATTATTGGATTATTTTATTTGCCAATTAATTTTCTGGTGATTAACTAATTGATTAATCAACTAATCTGTAGCTCTATACTCAAAGCTGTTACAGTGCACAGTGTGAAATGCACAGTGGTGTCTTACTCCCATTCAATCTGCATGAAGTCTGATCATATTTATATATTTCTATATTTATCTCCAGGGGGTTCAGTGCCAAGAAGGGCATCACCTCCTGCAAGATTCAGCTTCCCTGCCCCACAGATGAGCGCCTCGCCCAATCACAGCTCTCTGTTTCAGACTCTTCCTGCTGCTAAAGGAAGAAGAGCGAACGTCAGAGATGTTTTTGGAATGACTAAGTTTAAACCTCGACCACCGGTGGGACTGCGGCCTTTCTCAGCCAACAAAGCCAGTGCTGTTTACACATAATGTCAGACTACAGATGGTTGACCATGTATCCATATAAAGCTGGTGAAAAACAAACCAAACACCAGAAATATTAATTAAAAAACACTTTATTTTAATACAGTGATGTGGTATTAGTGCAGGTACAAATATTAAGTGCAGTACATGATGTTCTATGGCAGAATTTCGACACACAATCTACATAATAAAACACTCAGGTAAAATGCAGCAAAATATGGCGTCTCAATGTGCAGCAAATAAAACATTTTGATATAAAAATAAATTGTAAACTCTTACTGCAGATACTGGTATAAAAGAAGCAATAAAACACACACAGCTTAAGCAATGCTCGGTTTTGTAATTGAAGGTTAAGGGTGAGGAGTTTGGTCAGGTGAGAGGTCAGAGGTTAAAGGTGAGGTCGACACTCTCCCCAGCATTGATGCTCACCAGCTGCGTCTGCTGATGTGACTCAGGCATGCTGGCAGTGATGGCGTACGTTCCAGGTGAAACCTCGATGTAGAAGTCTTCACCTGCGTCCGACACACGACCCTAAAGACACGACGAGATTTGAATGTTGAAGTTTTCTCTTTTTGGTTCCAGAGAGGAAGTGCAGCTGATGAGTGAAGCTGATGTGGAAGTGATGTGAGGTAGTGATGAGGGAAACTTTCTGAGATTTGATTCAGTAAAATAGCGACATCTGCTGAGAAACTACTGGTGTTGCATTTGTACGGATGGATTTAATATGAGATCATGATGAAACAGTTTTGGTCTTGCTGCTTTCATTATTGTTATTTTGTTCAATAAAGTCTATACTATTAGAATAGATCACTTTTAAACAGAGTCTACAGCTCTGTTTTTAAATACTGTTGCAGATTGAGAAGCACAACTCGTATCCAGTCACACCTCTCTGATACAAGAGTAACACAACAAGGCCTCATTTGGGGTGAAGTGAGGCATCAAAACATCTCGCCGTGATATTTCTGCTAACAAAGCAGCTACTGTAAAGTTTTTCTACTGACTACTAGTTGCTGGCTCTAAGAAATCTGCAATAGAATTCCTTTCAATAAGTCCCAACTTCTCTGTCTCTCTCTCTCTTCTTGAAATACAGAATTATTTTTTTTAACCCCACAGGATGTTGAGCACTCAGTAGTTAATTGCACATGTGCTCGTGTGTGTTTTGATTTCAAGAGTCACTATTCTCAGGAGATGTTGATACCTAAAAAGAAATACTAGAAATTTTTGCATATGTTTGTATGTTTTGATGTGATTTGTCTCAGTCTATCACAGCCAACTGTGGTGTTTTCAATGTGTCATTCTAGATTAACCAAATCTACAGTTTTGGCCACTGTTCTTTCAAGAACCAATTTCTTTAGAGCTGCATTAAGCAATATTTTTTCCATGATGTGAAAGATCTGTCAGTACTGGCTTCCTACAACATTTGATGTTTCGGTTTGCTGGCTTGTTTGGTCATATGGTTGAGCTTTCCACGACCCTCCAGCACAGCCACTCCAGGCACAAAAGCTCACAAAAACTGAGCATTTGCCATCTGTCCTGAGCAAAGCTGTGCCTGTACTGAAGGAAACAAGTACCTGGTGTATTGAATGGAGTTAAATATTGTATAGTTCAGGGGCTAGGGGACCAAACTAAGGCTAAAAATGTCAGTGAGTATTGATCTGGCATTCATAAGATGGTGACAGACACACCTCCAGCAGTATGTCCATGTTACTGTTTCAGTGTTTGCTAACAGGTCGGCCATGATTACTTTAAAAAGCTGACACGGCTCATTTAAGAGCATTTCTGCCCTGTAGTGCAGCTTTAACAGAGCTATTAACACACCTGAACATTTACAGATCATCAGGGTATTTTTGTTGTACAAAGTGCTTACATGTTTCCTCGGTGGCAGCGCAGATGTTGTTGTCGTCCCAGCAGCTGGTCGTGTATGGAACCTGGACACGTGTTTCCTCTCATTGTCGCTGGGCTCAGTGCAAGACTCATAAAACTTCTGCAGCACAAACAACAGTCACATTTTAGTCTTTCAAGTCTGTAGCTAAAAGCTTTGGGATGCAGGAAAACACTTACTGACTTTGCACTGATAGGTCGTCTGCGCCATGAACTCTGCGATGGTTGCAAAGGCATCATCGAGCTCTATGTGTCTTCCCTGAAAAAGCGACATAAGAAAATATCATGACGGCCGAGATGAGCAGATATAAAACCCAGCAAAGGATTCAAAATCCATTCATGGAAGTGGGGATCATATATATATAAAAGACATGCAGGAACCTCGACAGGTGTTTGTGTGTCTTCATCTGTGGTTGTGGGGGTCTGGGATGCACTGGTGCTCGTCCAGTCTACACTCCGCCTAGAGGCCCGCTGCAGCACCTCCAGGCCCAGGCTGGCAGAGCGCCGCAGGGAAGACTCCAGCCAGGTTTGGCTTGCCATGAAGTTGAGTTAAACACAGGTGACCTTCACCTGAGCGAAGGAAGAAACAAAATGCACTCAATCAGCCTGTTTCCTGGTATCACAAACCTCACTGTGAAGCTCAACAGACTTTGCTCTAAATATACCTGTCTTTTCTAACAACTTGATGAAACGGTTATTCAATCAACAGAAATTTAATCAGCAACTATTTTGATGATTGTTTCAGCCGTTTTTAGGTAAGAATGCCAAAAATTAAGTTGTTCCAGCTTCTCAAATGTGAATATTTGCTGGTTTTCTTTGTCTTCTATGATGTTAAACTGAATATCTTTAGGTTTAATCTGATCAACAAAAGAAACATAAACAACTTTCTTCCTTCATTATAAATATTTTTCTTTTCATGATCTGTTATTTCCCACATTAACTTTTATAACGGATAAAATTAAAGTCAGGGAGAGTCTGTCAGTCAGCAAGAAACACTTTTTAAACACATTAATATTTTACATCATTTCCATTTAGTCACATGTGAGGCTGAAAATTCCTGGGCGTCAGGTTTGATATGAGTTACATCATTTCAATTTTCCCTGAAACATTTAGCCGAATAAATAATTTCCAGTGTTCAAAAGACACCCTGCTCATATTGTGGGTTATTGAATAATGAATTCACAGTAAGAATATCATTAAATACAGATGCAAATAATTAATAAATAATATAAACACATTCTGCCAGTAGAAATGGCTCCTGTGTCTCTGAGCAGGACACAGTAAACAGCTGCTGGCAGTGATAACTGTGCATCTTTTATTAGTGCGAGCACAGTGAACATGTGTGCAGATACAAACTCCATCAAAAGTCTCTACAGCTGTTAAAGGCGACTGACAGCTGATCCAGCTGTGATCAGATGTCATCACAAACGGACGTCGCTTCACGTGACGCTTCGGAGGAAATAAGGACGTCTCATTTCTCTAAAAACTTATTTCTTCGTTTCGTCTCTCCTCGTATCCACAGTCGCGAGGAAAAGACGCAAGTGAGGGAAACGTGGATGCAGTTAAGAGACTTGAGATGTACCTCATGTACTCCTACAAATGAACGTGTGAAATGCAGTGAAACAGCGCATGCGTGAAGATTAACGCGCACACAAGGAGGTACTTATCACTTTCCTGGATCTACTCACTTTCTCTGTTGAGACAGACATTCGTTTACTGCAGCTGATCAACACAAACACAGAGACGCCAAAACATTCAAACTGCTCACGTCACGTTCTGTGGTCGTTTCGTCATAATGAGATCACCGCCGCGCCAACAAGTCAACAAGGTTTAAGAGCTTATTTACCTGTTGTTTACCTCGGCGCGCGCACCGCGAGCTGAGCAGTTAAACACGAGCTTTAACAGACGTCAACACCTCTTCATAGTTACCTTTTAAATGTGGTTCTTCTCATAATCTCCATGTTTAGTTTGAGGAGTTTCACACAGCCGCGGCCGTGCTGCTGTTTTCAAATGACAGGGCAGGAAATCCTGCACGTAAGACCCCGCCCCCCTCCTCCTCCTCCTCCTCCTCCCCTCCTTCCCTCCTCCTCCTCCTTCTCCTCCTTCTCCTCTCCCTCTCCTCTTCTCCTTCCTCCTCCTTGAATGTGAAGCTCATCAAACTAAATCACGTGTGCTGGAAATGTTATCTTAATTTCTAGTGTAATTTGCAGATACTGGTTCTTCTGTTATTTAATACTCTACAGATACACATATATAATTTTTAGTCTTATTTATTGTATTCATTATTTATTATTCCCATTTCTGTTCCTTTAGAGAAATGAATATCACAAATCTATCTATCTATCTGTCTATCTATCTATCTGTCTATCAGTGACTACCGCTGCAAATAGCTGAACTGCTTTGTTATCAAACTGGATTTTACATTTGACATCCCTCATTTAATCTCTGCACTTGTCACTTTATTTCATCAAACTGATCTTTATATTGTTCATTGCATCCAACCTTCACTGTTACATCATTTATTTATGCACGTCACTTTAAATTTTTTACCCTTTACCTTCTTTTATTTCATTTCTTTGTCCATATTTCCTTTGTACGGTTTTTAAATCCCATTTCAAAACTGTTTCGTTCTGTAAATAATTTTGATATTTGTTCATTTCATCATCACTATACCTTCTTGTGTTCTATTTTTGTTCTTCTATGTTGTCTTTTGTGCAACCAAATGCAAAGACACATTCTTTGTATTCTTACATTGGCTTATAAAACGATTCTGAATCTCTTGTGGTAGCTGCTCATTAGATTAGAGTGGAATAGCTACTCTTTGCACTATTATGATCACTGCTTAACAGAGGTAACGGTGTGCATAAAATATAAATTTTACATAATTTATCATGTTTCAGAGCTTAACCAGGATGAAGTGCCATTAATTTCTACTTTCAAGACTTCCCAAAGTCTTTTGATTATTGAGGCCAAATCCTTTAACCTGCTTCAGTTGACCATCAGGATCAAGTGTTTGAGAGAAGTTCAAGTCAGTTTTCAAATTCAAGACCTGCAGTGACCTTGAGATGACTCATTGACGACCAAACTTGGCCAATACAAATACTTTTAACATCTTTAACAGTGTGACCATTCATCTCAGCATAAGACTATCTGACGAGACATGCCAATTTTATATTTGCATTATATTTTAAAATATGCAAACAAACTGCTGGCATTTTTACTCAAAGAAAAACTCAAAGATCTAGTTAAAATCAGACATGACAAACTCTTATCTCCCATTTATACAGTTTATTTTTGAAAAAACACACTGACAGGAGCATTATGCCATCAGCACACAGGCTCCTCCCACTGCCTTGATCTTCTCCTCGGCCCTTCGGCTGAAGAACTTGGCCTTGACGATCACGGGCTGCTTGGGCAGTTTGCCTTTGCCAAGAACTTTGTAGTAGCCCTGTGAAGTAAAAAACAAACATTAATGCAACCGGCAAAGACCACTGTATTACATGACAAACTCCAGTAAACAATAATACACCGTTCAAACATACAAGAACAAAAGGGCAACAACTGAACAGTGAAAACCTCAAATGTAAAAAGACAAATCAAAACAAATTCCAGGATATTTCATATACAGCGACACATTGGAGGTGTTACTAAAATTCAAAGCCACGCAATGATGCAGTATGTGACACACTAGACGATCCTCAAAAAAAAGGACATATTAGGAGCGATCCTCCTTTTAACACTGGTCATCCAACACACCACTAACTGTATTATTAATGGAAAAGTTCAAGACTTTCTTTAGAAAAAAATAAATCTATGTATTTCAGAAATTTCCACTAAACATTTGCATGTTAGCGATTCTACAGCAAAACAAAGCGTGTATGAAACAATGTCTCAGTGTCAGCTGATGCAGTTCAGTCGTGTTTGTTTGCAACACCTGTCAGTGTGAAGCGTGACAATAAACTATACTGATGTTAACATAACAAAATTAAAGCTTCTGTGACAATGTGGAGAAAATTAGTTTGGTGAAAAGTAAAAATGAAAAAAGGTCAAGATTTATGCATGCTAAATATTTCGGAATAAAAATACTTGGCAGAACTAAATGAAACCTCGATTCTTAAATAAATATATTTGAAAACTACACAAGCCAGATGTTAGAGACCAGTTACAGTTGCATCTCTGCATCCAGGATCTTAGACATATTTAACCTTGTTTAGGTCAAGACTGGGAACAGGCAGGGAAACTAATCTCCATTAAAGTAAAAATACAACTCAAACAAACTCAAAAATGTCTTAACATATCTAACTTTTTAATGAGTTTGTCACAAATACACACAAGAATCATCTCTGCTTTGTTCAGTTATAGCGATCAAATAAGGCTTTGTTAATTGAGAAATGGCTCAAACTATCCACTCCTAAAACCTAGAGTTTTGTTTTCCATATCTGCAACTATAAAAGATAAAATACAGAAAGGCTTTAAAGTTGTTTGAAGGCATATTTTTAAACCTTTGGCAGATTAAGGTAAATCACCTGTTTCCAGTCTGAGCTATGCTACGACATGCACACTGCAGCCAGACCAGTGCAGCCAAATGTTCAGCAGTCGTCATGAACATCAACATTAGAGTGTTGTTTATTTAGTTTCCTGTTGCTTGGCCTGATACATGCACAGTGTGGTTTTACAGGC
Source organism: Thunnus thynnus (assembly GCF_963924715.1). Classification (NCBI taxonomy): domain Eukaryota; kingdom Metazoa; phylum Chordata; class Actinopteri; order Scombriformes; family Scombridae; genus Thunnus; species Thunnus thynnus. The sequence continues at coordinate 28,312,670 of NC_089521.1, read as the reverse complement.
CCCATCTATCCCTTTATTTCATAGTGATGAAGACTAAAGACAAGTCAGTAATGATGATATCGACTAAAACTTACAGCGCGCACGGCATCGATGATGGGGGCGGGTCCTTCGGGCTTCTTGCCATAGTTGAGCCTGGTCTGCTCGCTCACCAGAGTCCACAGCTTGTCCAGGTTGATGGTGGGGCAGTGGGCTGTGTTCCTCTTCAGGTGGTAATGTCTCATACCCACCTTACCAAAGTACCCAGGATGGCTGAAGAAGACACACAGGGAGGACAGACATTAAACTCAATGCAAGATTAGCACATTGACAGGTAATCAATCATTATGTTTAGGTGTTCCTGTTGTAATAGATTCATTTTATACTAAGAATATGAAAACCAAACTTTGCTTCTTCTAAATGCAAACACATAGACTAACAATCTGAATGCACATTTTAAATTTTGCACCAACCATAAGTTCATTTCCATTTAGGGCTGCAGCTGACAATTATTTATGATCGATTAGTCTGACAATTATTTTCCTGATTACTCATTTCAATAAAATGTTAGATAATCCATTATCATTTCCCCACAGTCAAAAGTGATTTATTCAAACCACTTGTACAGACTAAAACCCAAAGATATTCAGTTTATCAGATATAAAAAAAGGAGTCAATCTTCATCTGGGAAGCTGCAACCAGCAAATATTTGGCATTTTTACTTGAAAACAGCTGCTGAATAATTTTCTGTCAATCAACTAACTCATTAATCGCTGCAGCTTCATCTCCATTATTCTGTCTTATAAATCACATTATTCCAGACATCTGTTTAAAGAGCACATGTCACTTATCAAAGTGGGCTCTATATTTCTACAAGCACATTCTTGACTACTGTGTATCTCTGATTTTGGTGTGATGTGAGTGCAGAATGAGTCCGATGACAGCAGTGATAGATCGAGCTATAATAAATATATTGTAACTGCCCATGTGGCTGACTGACCTACAGGAGATGCAGTCGGTGAATAGGACCAGTCTTTACTCTAAGAGGACTCAAGCACACCAAGACAATGATATGTGTCAAGATGAGACTCTAGTCTCTAAACCATGATCCTAACAGCAGAGATACACCAACACACTACCAAGGCCACAGGTGTTGGACCTCACTTTCCCCAGAAAGAGTAAACTGAAACTTTGCACAGCACTGACCAAAGTATGAACAAGAACATAAATACATTCAAGATACATTTCCCTCCTGAGCATCTTAACACTTCTAGAGATGTGCCGATATACCTTTTTTACTGTAAAGACTGTGGTGAAACATTGACGGTATCAATACTACCAACCATTACCATCATTTCTGTGATTGTTGTTGTTTTCAGAGGACACTGAATGCAGCAGTGTTCCTGCCTCTATTAGCAGTTTGATTCTGTTTAGCCACAAGTGGTCTGTAAGATCTCAGTATAACTTCTGTATGTGTTTACAAATGCCTTTTAAAAATTAATTTGACTGTTAACACCGGGGAGATTAACACTTACTAAAAAGTTACCGCCCTCCATAAAATCAGTTTCATCAGGAAAATTTCATGGATTTCCAAAATATAAAGCAATTTGCAGTCAACTGTCTTAAACTTTGAACAACCAACTTTTATTTACAGTGTTGAACAATAGCTCAGTGAATAAATCCCAGGCGATCATGGTGTGAAGTAATTTAACTATATTTTAACACTAATTGGACTTCAGAGAACAATGACTGTCGTGATACCATTTTTCACCTACGATAATCGTAATGTGACCATTTGATACCAGCACATCCCTCACACATACAGGTAGGTTTGTGCTTCTCATGTATCAACATACATCTGGATTACAGCGGTAACCATCGGTTTCTCCAGCAGATAATTAACCAGTAATTTGAGACAGTTGTATTTTCTTACTTTGAATAGATACTTGTATTCTCTCTTACCTTCTATTTTTTGATTGTTATGCACCACAACACCAGGGCAAATTCAGTGTAAAATTGCTTGGCAATAAACCTGATTCTGTTCTGATCAATGTTTAAAAAGCTCAGAGGATCATTTAAAAACTCATACTGCTTTTCTGACAGTATTTCCAGTATCCCTAAAGACTCTTATAATCACCTGGATAAAAAAAAAAACCCAACTGTCTGCTGCACAATAGAAGATTTTTAACTTATTTTGCAAATTGTGATGTTTCCTATCCAGGTATCTTTGTTTTAATACACTCTTATGAATCAGCAGGTTAAATATTTTTTCATCCAGATGGTTTGAAGTGTCTTTAGGGATTCTTGAAATACCTTCAGAACAACACTAAGTGTTTTTAAACAACCACCTGTGCAGATTAATTATCTCTAAGAGACACTGATGATTACCTCTGTGACAATGAATGTCTACTGATACATGAGGCACAGACTGCTGCTGCTGCTAGTAGTTCATGTGTACATCTGAAATCAGGTTATTCAGCACTTACTATTTGTCGAAGTTGATTCTGTGGTGATGCATACCACCAGCATTACCACGGCCTCCAGGATGCTTTCTGTGCTTGCCTGTAGGGAGAATAAGCTCTCATTAACCCTGACAAAACTCCACATCAGCTACAATCAACATGGAAGTGATATGCAGGCAAGTTTATACTCACCAATGCGACCATGTCCGTGGCTGACATGTCCTCGGAGCTTCCTGGTCTTGGTCTTCTTGGTAGGCTGTCAAAGAAACGTTTAATAAAAAGATTATCTTATCTATAGCAAGCTTCAACTGCCATGGTCTGAATCGTAACTCATGGAGCTAGCTAGCTAGCTTACTACACTAACCAAGAAACCTCTGCTTAGAAGTTTGGATAAATATCTACTATAAACTTCTATAAAACGGACACTAAAAGCGAGTTTTCCACCTTAAACGAGCTTAAACATACCATTCAGTATATCCATCTAACTTACATGCTGCCTAGCATCCCGGGAAGCTAATGCTAACTCAACCGTTTCAACCGGCAGACTTTAACGACTGAACAGGTTACTTCCAGACACTTTAGCATTTTAACAGCTACTACCACTCTCATATTTGTGACAAACATGAAGAGGAGTTGTATACGCGGTTAAAAACATGCTAAACTAGACAGAAATCGCCGGTCTGTCTGCTGCTGCCGGAGGCCCCGGGAGAGCCTCACAAAATATCCATCTATGTTTAAAAATCACGGTAATAACAGCCGCTCATTGACCGTGAGAGATAATTGTACTATAAAACGCCATCGGATGGTGGTTTTTTGTACAAACGAACAAGGATGGGCATAGATATCACTGAATTTCACAGAGGAGGGATACGTGATAGCACCTACCATCTTGGAGGCTAGTTGAAAGAGGAACGGGATTTGGAAACCACGCGGTTTTGTGCGAGATTTGCCAGTTATCAGTTATCTTCCTGACTCCAAAAGTCCAAAGAAACCAACAGCGACGCCCAGTGGTGGGTGTTAGTTTAGGCTGTATCTCAGTATTTATTATTTTAAAGGAGAGAAAAAGTGGTTAATCTGGCTATTCATATTCTAACAACACCATACGCAGCGATGCAAATGCGTTATGTAAGAGGAAACGTAACTACACAGTCACCAAAACAGAATTTATTTGTGTCAAATATGAAAATACAGTAGAAACCAGGTCAGCTGTGATAAAAACCAGTTGGATGTGTTGCTTTTTTCTGCATCATCAGGTTATCTAGGCATGTTCACCTCACTGTTAAGCTGTTTATAGGAGTGAAGGCCAACTCAGACAGTCAGTGATGATTTACACAGAATTAGAAATTGTAAATCAGCAGTACAGCCTGGAGTTTTATCTTTGGTCAGATTAACAGGAATGAACTTGTTTGATGAGATCTTATCTTTACCGAAGGCTTTCTGGACCTTATTAGTATCTGACTACAATACATGAAGCCTGTAACTGAAGAATTTAGAAATGCAAAAATGACGACAATGATGATGATGATATCCAGTCCAGTATTAAAAAGGTATTTCTGTAGAAAAACGTCTGAAAATTTGCACAGCAGAATTTGTTTAAAGGATTGTGTATAACTTAACCATTTCATTCAACAAATACAAAGTCCCTTTTACATATATTTTTCTGCAGAGCTCAGAGGTGTTGCTTTACTTTCGATGCAGTAATGAAAATTTGAATAATTTTCATACAATAAATCAGTTGAATGAGTTAATTTGTGCTCAATTAACTAAAGATCTTATCAATCTAAACACTTTTATTGCTCTCAAAAGATGGAAAGAAAACATATTGAAAATTAAAATATAAAAACATGAGAGTTCATTCAGCTATATCTGAAAATTACTCAGCAGCTTCTATACGCATGTTGGAAATTATCTGTTTTTGCACAACTTCTGAAAGTGTTTTACATTATTTTTGTAGAATTTCTTCACCTGCCTTCCCCTGACCGTCAATAAATCTTCATGTACAATCCTTCTTATGGTCGTATTTTAGCACTCCTTTGGTCTACTACAGGATGGAAGCATCAAGTGTAGTCATCACTGGAGGATTTCCACAGCTGACGCAACACATTCAACAACCACCTCAAACAAAAGAGTACAGCCATTTACTGAGCAATACGTTTCACGGGAGGATTTCTACATTGTATTAATTCATGTCTTTGGCAGCAGTTATTTCCAAAAAAACATGGTTGAGTTGACAGCAGAAATTCAAGGGGGGGAAAGGAAATTTCAGGGACATGTTTTGTAGAGATGATAAGCTAAGAGTGAGCAGAGAGGTTGGCATGTGTACATGATAACATGAATAAAATACACTTTTAGGGTCTATTTTATGGAGTATAGTAAGCCTAGAAGTAAATTAATATGATAACTAGAAGGCTGCGTGACTGACAATAAAAAACACATTATGAACTGTGACACGTCGAAGTGGAATGTGCTGCATTTTTGCATAGGTTATCGGGTTGCGGTGATACTACATCAGACAAAGTTGATTTACATAGGTCTGTTATTCAAAACATGAACCAACATTACAGCCTGGCACTTGTCATTGGTCAGGATTTCCGGGAGATGAACTCTGTACTTCAAACTCCAGCTGAAGAAAAGACAAACGTCCTCGAAGGGATCCATCAAACCTGTAAGGGAATTTGTCTTAAATGATTCACTAATGGATGTTGTACTACATTCGTTGAGCTTTAGATATGTTCATGTAGTTTTTTTTTCCCTACATGCTTTGTTTTTTAAGTTAAAATCCTCAGGTGAGGGTGAAAGAAGGTGATACATTTGCTTGCAGGTACAGTGGTGAAATGTCAAGGGGCTGAGGTTGGATCAGCAGCTCTCCACCAATCAAATCTGTCGTGTCCCCCTTGATACTGGACTCATGGAACGGTGCCGTCCCCGTCATCCTCGGCTCTCACCCACCTGGAGACACATTCACCTGCCTTTCTGAAGCAGACATCTTGTGTTTTTTTTTTATTGCTTTCATTCACGCTCAGGTAAGATTTAAACTTAGACTTTATTCTTGCAAGATGATAATGTTTAAATGTTAAGTACATCAATGCTTTTTTTCTTTGTGCGTATTATCATTACACATTTGAGGCGTTACTGTTTTGTCTTGAGGGAATGCAGCAATCTGAGCACTCATCTTAAGACAAATATAATTAATTCAACCACTTCTTTGGCGGTATTCTGTTTGTTTTGATTTGTTTATTTTAACATCAACACTCAGCACACATGAGATTTCAAACCAGCAGCTTCTTCTGTATTTTCTCTTCTGTTTTCTGTTTTTTTTTTTACCCCAAGAGGCCTGATCTCCTGGATATGGAGGACTTGCCTCACAGGCGCCATGGCAACTTTCCCCAAAGGCGGGCCACCCTGTTGCCACAGGAAGCCAAGTGTAGACCACAGCTGGCACTGGAGGCCATGTCATCTGAGACTGGTCCAATTCCAGCATCCAGAGCAGAGGAGCCAAGCCTCCCCACAGAACACGTAATACAAAGACATAGGCAGTGTTTTTGAAAAATGGCTTGAGAGAAAAAAGGGATGAAAAAGAGAGAGAAGTGTTATTAAAATGTAATTCAATTATTGGTATGATTCTATTTTTCAATAGCTCAGCAGTACTGAGTTCTGTGAGACGGAGAAGGAGCCAAACTGGTGTTGCAACAGAAAAACCACAGCAGCTTCTCCATCATCTGAAAAACAACAACATCCTGACAAAAGTGTTGCAGCTTTACTGAAGAGAATAAGGTAATAAAACAAATTACAACATGGGAAACATGTTCTCATGACAACACAACAAGAAAACATGTTTTTAATCATGAAAAATGATGCATGTCGGATGATAAAATGTGTAAAACATTTCTCTATTGACCATAAAATATCATTAAGAAAGACATACTGCAGTCAGAAGTGTGGACTCACGCCACATGACTTGGACTCCAGTCAGACCTGAGTCATGAATCTGATGAATTTAGACTTTACAAAATCCAAAAATATTTGCAACTCAACTTTGACTTTAACACCAATGACCTGGATTAACGAGGTCTTCAGTCTTTTGACTAAGCTATTAGGTCTCACTCTTAATTTTTCTGATAAAATTACACCTCAGATAATCACATTTGGGTTGTTTGATCAACTGTTTAAATGAATGAGCTGATTAATGAATTAGTTGATAGATAATAATCGTAAAAAAGTTATATTTAAGCAAGAAGTGCCAAATATTCTATGGTTCCAGCCTCTCAAATGTGAGGATTTTCTGCTTGTCTCAGTTTTATGTTATTGTAATTTGAACATCTTTGAGTTTTGAACTGTTGCGTTGCTAAAACAAGTGATTTGAGGAAGCATGATTGGCCTTTTATTAGACCAAATGATTCATCCAATACCTTAAAAAATAATCCTATACATTGTAAATGTGTCACAAGGCACACCTGATCAGTTTACTTTTAAATGTTATAAAGTTTATAAAAGCAATATTTAAAAAATATTTATGTAAGTGACAGATTAATAATTATTTGTCTACTTGAAACACATAGTTTAGGATTTGGACTATTTGGGACGTCATAAACAAAACTGAGGCACCTCTGCCTGCCATATAGTCAAATATTCTCCTGCTCACAGGAAGTCCGTCTTTACCTGTTTCCACAGGATTCACCCAGAGGCCCAGAGGATTCTGGGTAATTCCTCCATAGCTGTAGTGAGCCTGGAGCGTCTGAACTTCCAGTCTGTGTCCTTATCATCTCTGCAGCCGGTGGTGTCTCTGGTACGACTGCCATCAGCATGTGTCGAGCTCCACAATGATGTCTGCTGTTGGGATCCTCCTCAGCAGGTACAGAAACAGAAAGACAGATAGATAGATAGATAGATAGACAGATAGATAGATAGATAGATAGATAGATAGATAGACAGATAGATAGATAGATAGACAGACAGATACTTTAATTATATAAAGGGAAATTAAAATGCCACAGTAGCGACATAAATCAAATCAAATACAAAAACAAAGAGGTATATACAGTATTAGTTGTTAGACCAGCTGGCCATGGAGGGGATGGGAGATATTCTCCATGATTTTTAACAGTTTTTGCAGCATCCTCCTCTCAACAACCAGCTCCAGTATATCCAGAGGAGTCCTCCGCACAGAGACAGGCTTCCTGATGAGTTTGTTAGTGTCCCTGGCTCTGATGCTGCTGCTCCAGCAGACAGCAGCGAAGAATACTGCACCTGCCACAACGGACTAGTAGAAGATTTGCAACATCTTACTGAACACATTGAAGGACCTAAGCTTCCTCAAGATGTGGAGTCTGCTCTGTCCCTTCCTGTAGACAGCCTCTGTGTTGCATTTCCAGTCCAGTCTGTTGTCGACGTGGACTCCAAGGTATTTAGAGTTCATTCATGGAGGGTAAAGATCAGTTTGAATCATTTTTTGGTTATTTTACTCTTTTCTTTACCACTGTGTCTCCTTGTGTTTGCTCACAGAATGGATTCAGTCACAATGAGGCAGACATGTTGGATATCGAGGAGGAGACACCTCAGTCTAACCCAGCAGAGCCCTTTGATCTCCCAGAAACAACAATGTCATCCTGGACTGAGCCGTACTGTCCTGACAGCTCCTCGTCTCCAGAACCAGAGCAGGACTCAGGCTTCGACTGTGACTCTAATCCAGATCAGCCTTATATCCTGTTTGATTCTGGATCTGAAGAATGGGACCCGGACGGGAAAACAGATTCAGAAACACTTTATTTGGATCCAGACCCGGAACCGACCATGGTGATCGCACTGGATCCAGAGCCAGAATCAGATCAGGATCAGTCACTGCAGCTAGAAGATGAGTCTGAATCCAAATGTGAAGCGAATGTAGTTCAAATGAACAACAGTGAAGATCAAAGAGAGCGGAGCTGCTCACCGACCCAGGAAGTGATCGACTCATCCACCCAGAAGCCTGAAACTGGAGCTGCGAGTGAGGAGATTGAGAGTGAAGATTTCTGCGCCGTGTGTCTGAACGGAGGAGATCTGCTCTGCTGCGACTGCTGCCCTAAAGTTTATCACCTGGCCTGTCATATACCTCCACTTATCAGCTTCCCACTGTAAGTATGAACACACACATATGCAGCCTGTGTCACAGAGTTTCAGTAGAGTCCAGTGGTGGAAGAAGTGTTCAGATCCTTTACTTAAGTAAAAGTACCAATACAGCAATGTAAAAATACTCCATTACAAGTAAAAGTCCTCCATGAAAACTCCCACTTGAGTAAAAATACATAAGTATTAGCAGCAAAATGTACTTAAAGTATTGCAGTAAAAGTAGTGGTTTGGTCCCTCTGACTGATATATTATTATATATGACATCATTAGATTATTAATAGTGAAGCATCAGTGTTAGAGCAGCATGTTACTGTTGTAGCTGCTGGAGGTGGAGCTAGTTTCAACTACTTTATATACAGTTAGCTAGTTTAGTCCAGTGGTTCCCAACCTAGGGGTTGGGCCCCTCCAAAGGGTCACCAGATAAATCTGAGGGGTTGTGAGATGATTAATGGGAGAGGAAAGAAGAAAAAAACACAGTTCTGATACAAAAATCTGTTTTCAGTTTTTGGACTTTTTCTCTAATTTTTGATTTTTGGTGAAATATTGGATCATTTTCTCGTAGAAAGTACAATATTTCCCTCTGAAATGGAAATACTCAAGTAAAGTACACGTACCTGAGTGACACTGCTTATTTTTCAAGACTAACTTCTCAGATTGTTTGATTTGAATGATTTTAGAGTCATAAATGTATCTCAGTAGACCTTTTAACATTTATGTAAAGTTGTATTTAGCAACAAAAGAGTGAATATAAGAGAAAAGTCATATTTCATTAAAAAAACAAAATTTGTGTTGCAAAAGGGTGAAGATATGTATAGTTTATAATCTCCTGTAGGCCTGACATATCCGACCCCCCGGTTCGGATCCTCTGATTTAGGCAATATTTGTAATATTTGATATTTGTCTGTTTCTGTGGTTTTTTGCTTGTGAACTCACCACAAACCAAAGCTTCCTTTTTGGGATTTACTGGAAATCTGTAGAATAATTTCATACTTCTCCATCACGCAGTCACATTTTGTGACTGTGGTACGTAACCTTCCGGCTTGGAGCAGCTTTAGATAAAAGCTTAAAAAGATAAGGGGGTTCTTACATCTTTTTAGTATTTTTGACAACTTGACTTGACTTGACCTCACTTATCATGCTGGTGGTTCCTTGTTAATATCTGAGAGGAATGACCTTGATGAGGGTTGCAAACTGAAACAAGTTGGTCTCACAATAAAGTTGTTCTTTATACAAGTATTGCTGGAGTTTTGACCTTTTTGACATGTTTTAATACTTTTTGAACAGTGGAAGATACATCAGGCTTTGACTACACAGTGATACTTGTAAGAAGGATAAAGTAATTGTTGGTTTTGGTCTTTTTATGGAATGATTACAATAAAAAGATAAAACAACTCCAGCCTTATCCTCTAAAATACTCAAATGTTACACATGTATTTCACATGCAGTGCTCCCTGTAATGAATTACTGTATTTTTTCATGTCCAAGCTGTGAATAACAGAGGCTCTGTACTGTATGTCCTACAGAGGCGACTGGGTTTGTACGTTGTGCAGAACTGACCATGAACCTGCGGAGGCCTACGACTGTGAGAACATGCACTCCTGCGCAGGATTCAAAGCTCCGTACACACTGTCCAACCAGGACCAGAGGGTGAGCAGTTTGGTTTCTATACTCATGTGGAAGCTCATGTGGGGTTTGTCACCAAATATGCTTTTTATCATTTCAAAAATATCACTAAAATGTAGTAATTTCTCTCTCTGGGTGATACAGAGAGATTAATGTACACTTTTCTACCAGCAGGCTGCACTATAGTAATGCTTATTGGTGAGAACACCTGTTTTAAAGACCTTACATTGGTTGTCAGTGTCTGTATTGATTCTTTAATTAAAAGCACTTCATGGCCTTGCAGCCTACTTGTCTGACATGTTTGCCATGTATGAACCAGGACGGTCTCTCAGGTCCTCTGGTACGAGTCTTTTAGTTGTTTCAAAGTGCAGGACAAAAACTTTTGGTGAGGTAGCATTTAGTTTTTATGCTCTGAGCTGTTGAAAACAGTCTGCCTGAGGATCTGATGGCAGCTGAAAGATATTGATATTAAACATAAACTTAATTAGAATATCTTATGGCCATTATTTATTTAATTTAATTATTTATTTTATTGTATTCATGTTTTAAAATGTTATATTCCCTCTGATCTGTTTTATTTATCACTGTCTTTTATATATTTTATTTAGTTCTTATTTAATTTTAAATATATTGTATTGGTTTTATTGCATTTTCATCTTTTTAATAGTTTTCTTGTGTGCATTAGTCTTAAATTGTTTTACTCTTTACATTTGTTCTGACTTATTAGCGGCTTGTCAGTCATCTGTACTGCGCTTTGAATTGCACTAATCTGTATGAAAGGTGCTGTACAAATAAAGATTGATTAATTGTACTGATGTTCAGCTCTTATCACACATAATGTTTGTACATGTCTTTTTGAGAGCTTTGAAAATTAAAACATATTTATGTTACATGAACCAACAGAAACAATTACCATATAAAAAAAGGATGAAAACCAGGTTTAAACATTAATGAAATCCTCTGTGATCACTAAATTAAAGTGAAGTAAATGCTTTTATACAGTATGTGTTTTGTACTACAGCAGCAGTTTTGTTACATGCTGTCAAGCCTCTTTCTAACAAGAGTTGTTGTGGACTCGTAGTGTCAGATGAGAACTAAGTTTGGTGGTGGAAGTTGTCCTGGTTTAAGTCAGTTTATTTATGTATGTGTGTTTCTTTCTGCAGAGGTGTGAGAAGTTGACTCTACTCTTGTACTGTCACCTGCTCAGCGCTCCGTTCCACGAACCTGTCAGTCCTCTGGTCAGTCCTGCAGATTTATATTAAATATTTTTACTGCAACACGTGTGTCTTACAGAAATCACATCAAATGATGAATCACCATTGGCAGTAAGGAATAACACATCGGTACAAACAATACAAATACAGGCAACAGTAACAAGATAATAGTCTTTTTCTTATAGACATTAGTCACTTAGTTAAATATCAAAAACTAATCAAAACTCACCTGTTTAGAGCTACTTTAATGTTTGATTTAATGTCCCCTTCTACTTAATGTACTTTCAGTGTGTTTTATACATAGTTTTTTTCCTTTTTCCTCTTTTGTGTGAAACGTCTTTGAGTACCTTGAAAAGTGCTCTATAATAAAATGTATTATTATTATTAAAAATACATAAAAAATACAGCAAGTCTTATTTAGTATCACATCAGTATCACATTTAAAACATTATTATTATTATTATTATTATTATTATTATTATTATTATGAATCCACAAATACATTCATTGCACCAGATATAGCTAAGAACTAATTTCCATGTGTAGTCTCTGGGCAAAGAAATCTATTCATATCAACTGTCAATTAATTAACTATTCAGTCATTTGATAAGTTGATTAATCACTCAGAATATAATAATCTGTTGTTTGTCTGCTTGTCTGAAATCCCAGATGTACCTGGGTAATTGTCTGTAACTTATTATGTAAAATTTAGGATCTAATGGCTTGGGTAGAAAATCAAGTCACTCCAAATCACATGACTCAAGTGTCCATATTCAAAATTTCAAAACATTTATACAACATATATAAGAACATTTGCTTTTGAACATTCAACACATAAACCTAAAGTCAGAAAGATAATCGAAAACAACAAATTCACTTTTCTTTTTTTATCCTGATAAATAACACCCATCACATCCATCCAGCAATAACAAAGGGAAGAGTTAAACTGCTGGCCTCATTTAAAACTCTGACAGCAGTATGTCATTGTTATAACAACATACCGAAGTAGAGAAAACAGTGGACTCTATGTAAAATGTTCCACTTCACTTTCATGGCAAACGGTCATGTTAATACAGTATGACAACATTCTCCACTACAGTGATCTAATGTCTGTAAATGTCCTCCAGGCCCGAAACTACTACCAGATCATCAAGAGGCCCGTTGACCTTTCAGTGATCCGCAGGAAACTGGACAAGAGCAACACTCTCCACTACTTCACCGCCGAGCAGTTTGTCGATGACGTCCTGCTGATGTTCAAGAACTGCGCTACTTTCAATTACGTAAGTTTGTCATAAGAATCTGAGTGGATTTTCCAGTTTAATCTAACTACTGGTGTAATTGAATTATTTCTGCGCCATATAGCCTGTGGGAATAAGTTCCACATGTAGAAAACGAGGCCATGATATAATATGCCAATAGTTTCCTTACATGGGGTCTGATCAGGTTGAGTCCATCTGCCACTAAGAAAGAGACATTTTGACTGAATGATCCAACATTTAAAACTCTACGAATACCTGGTTTATGGTCTAATTTTGAAACTCTTAGGGACTGTTTTGCCCCTGATTGTCCCAAAATCTGCAAATATTTATTGATGAATGTAAAGTATGTAGGAATGTGAAATGAAGTGACTTTATCAGGTTGATCTAACCTATTTTAAAGGATGGATTCATAATTTTTCAGGTTTAAAACAACAGTCAGGTACCCAAATTAACATTGAAACATGTTTTTCTTGCTGTTCATACTGACCATTAGAAAATCCCTTCATAATGCATTTACAATGTAAGTGATGGGAGGCCAAAATCCACGAGACTCCTTCTGTGCAAAAATGTATTTAAAAGTTTATCTGAAGCTAATATGAAGCTTCAGTGTCCAGATTAGTCAAATCAAGTAGATATCTTTCAACGTCACAGTCTTTTTAGTGTCAAAGTCCTTCTTTTTGTTACTATACTTCCACTGCAGCTCAACAGGGAAACACAAAGAGGGAATTTGATGCTAAAAAGACTGTAAATGTGGCAGATATCCACTTGTTATGACTAACTTGGACTGATGAAGCCTCAAATAAGCTTCAGATAAACTTTTAAATGCATTTCCACACAAACTGACTGTGGATTTTGGTCCCCATCACGCATTTGAAGGGGATCTTTTAATAGCCAGTATGAACAGGAGGAATGATTACAGCGAGGAAAACCTCTTTCAGTGATCATTTGGACAAGACATACTTGAAAAATTGTGAACCTGTCCTCTGAGTCAACTCTCCTTGAATTAAACCTGTATGTACATCTATCTCCCTCTGCTGTGCAGCCAGACTCAGAGGTGGCCCAGGCCGGTCGAAACCTGGAGGTGTTTTTCTTGAGCAAACTGAAGGATATTTTTCCTGACCGGACGTTTCCATCGGCCAGCCAGGACAGAATGGACAGAGCTCGCCTCCAGTGGTTCAACAGGAAGAGGAAGGAAAACTACAGGAAGAAGAGATGTGTGTTTAGAGGGAAAAAATATTATGTGTAACTAGTTTAAACAACACTTGCAGAGTTGTACGTTAAAGCCGTTTAATCAATATCAAACATGTGGAAGTGATGTACTTCATTCCAAAAGCAGATTTCGACCATTTGCTATTTTACAAAGAGATTGCTTCCATGAAAAAAATCACATTTTCAGGAACTAATAAGGTTGTGGGTTTTTCTCACATTTCAGGTATTTATGCAGAATTTTTAGTAGGTAGATTGTTTTTTTGTTTTTTTACTGTTTTAGAATAAACTCTTCAAATTAGAAATAAATGAATTATTCCTGTTTTTCTGAGTTGTAGACTGTCAAAAACATCTCACCAAAGGTGATTTAAACCTTTCATGTTTGAAAGTAACTGACTGGAAATGAGGTAACATTTGAAAAATATGAATTTTGACTTCAGTTAACTCCACTGAGATTCATTCTGGGCGTCAAAACTCACAACCAAAGTAAAGTGTATTTGTGTGTATAATCACAGTTACATACAGGGTTTTTAGATGTTTATATGATGAAACTACTATAAGGAATGATTGAGAACAAGGAGAAAGAAAAACCTAAAATATCCCCATGTGAAAGTATATCTAGTAATTATTCTCTTAATCCTGCACACTTTCAGAGACTCTTAAGACTAATTTTTCTGGTGAAAAAGATTTGCCACTAGATACATGGTTCTTAATTATGTTCAGAATTTGCACGAGCAGTAGTGAAACTGAATGCTTTTTTAAATTTTTGGTTTGATTATAAAGGAGATTCAAATTCTTTAAATAATATAGTGCATATCATGCATCTAGCAGCATACCTTTTACACCTGTGTTTCAGGCCCTAACCCATCACCTGCTGTACCTAATATATGAAATAATACAATTGATCTGTGTCTATCAGCAGCTACATGTGCTGTATGTCCCTACAATGGGATCACCTGTTTAAAAGGATGATAGCAAAAGACAGACAGAGAGTAGGAGGAAGACAAGATGTGAAAGCAGCATTTACAGGTAACTTCCAGGCTGAGAAATACTGATTCTTGTTGAATAAATGTGGATAAATGATCTGTATTTTCCTGCAGCAGGTAGCCACTAAATTAATTTCAACAAGATGAATTCAGCTGTAAAACGTCTTAATTCTAGTACAATAAGACTTAAAGGGCGGGTTCACAATTTTTCAAGTCTGAGCAAGAAGGTTTTTCTTGCTGTAATCATTCTTCCTGTACATACCGGCTGTTAGAGGATCCCCTCCAAACGTGCCTTTATAGTAAGTGATTGGGGACAAAATCCATAGTCCTCCTTCTGTGCAAAAATGTAAGTTTACCCGAAGCTAATATGAAGCTTCAGCCATCCAAATTAGTCAAATCGAGTTAATATCTTGCAAAGTTACTATCTTTTTATTACCAAATTCCCTCTTTTTGTTACTATACATATATCCTATTTTATTGTATCCTACTGAAATATTTTAGTTTGTTTGTTTTATTGTTTGTTGCAACCTTTAAATTTGTCAGTTTTTTTGCAATTTTATATACTTTGTACTTTGAGCTTTATCTAATGTATGGAAGGTGCTTTAAAAAATAGTTATTATGGTTATTGTTATATAAATGACCACCAGGGGGTGTGCTTGTATCTGAACCTTCACACTGATGTTGGATCATTCAGTCAAAGGTTTGAAGTTACAATACTTGCAGTCAGTGAGACTTTTGAAGGAAAATTATGTTTAATATTGTCTTCTTTCATTTTTTTCTATACATATTTAGATTACTACTTCACTTTTCTTATTTTCCTGCCAGTTGAACTCACTCAGCACATCTGGAGGATCATCTGTTTTCCTCCTCTTAGAAGATGGTCATTCACTCTTGTTTGTAATGGCAAAAAAAGTACCACAGAGACAGACAATCCATGACAATAAATATGAAGCCACAATTTGCTTCAGTTCTCTGTTGTTCATCGTGCCCGAGTGGACTGTGTTCATATCAGTCTTTGGATTTAGAGACTTCTTATTTACGATGTCCTAAACCTGCAAAACACAACAACAATTAAAGTTGTTGAATTGTCTGGTTTTTTTATGTTCAGTAAAAGGTTTTTGTGTTTTCTTAAATATTGTTGTGTTTTCTATTTTATTGTGTTTTGGTTTTACATTTATGGTTTTTTTGCACCTTGGTGCCAGCATACTTATTGGACTCTTTAGGGTCTTTGATTGGATGATAGAGGCTTGATGGTGGGCTTGTCTCATTGTGGACACAGGTTAAAGTAGATAAAACTACAGAAAAATGTTGAAACTCTGCTTCCAGCCAACTACCTGACAACAACAGCAATGAAAATGAAGATAACTTCTGGGAAATTATGGCTCCTCAGAAACTTACCTTCACATTCATTTTCTTTCCATTTGAAGCATCTCTACTGACCAGCAGAGCAGCTCATCTCTATCTGACACCACATGATCTGGATTTTAAAAATGAATGAAAACAAGGAATTTACACAGGCCTACAGCCCACACTGAAAAATGAAATGAAACGTAAATTACAGACAGTAAATAACAGTAATATAACTCAATCTGACAGTAATGTTCTCCATCAAAGCAGGTTGACACTAACTGGAGTAGAATAAACTTTCTTACTCTTTTTTCCATGGAAGCTGATAACTATTAACTTCATCATTCTGTCTGGACAGTAATGTCTCTGTCTATGATTATGTCGTCCAACTATGAGTGCTGGACAACATCAACCAGAGCAATATCATTAAAACACTTTGATGGCTTAGATGAAATGCTTTACGTCAACATGAACTATATATCTTGTTAGGGATATGATAAGGCGTCAGTGGGGGGAAGACAGACACATGAACATACACTGTACTTTATCTAGTTGGCTGTTTTTATCCTGAATCTGCTGCAGCAATTTATTGTTTCAACTTAAATTTAAAAGTCTAACAAGGACAGAAACTGCTAATTAGCTTCAACTAGACGCCTTATATACAATTCATCTGCTGCATTGCTTCTTCTTACAGATGTAACAGTGTTAATCAGTACTGTCCCTGTTAAATAAACCAACCAACCAACAAAAATCATACATATCAAACAAAATTAATTTATCTGGACATTTGCTCACATTCTGGCCTTTACCTGGAAGTTTTCCTGTCATAAGAATATACCAATTTATCAAATTATGATAAGAAAACACATATTGTTTTAATGAGATGACTTGGTACGTCATTAAAACAAGAAATGTGTTTTTTTTCAAGTTTTGTTTTTGGGCATTTTCATGATTATTGGACAATTCATAGTGAAAAGAAGGCGTGAAAAAGTGGCATGACATGTAACAAAGACCCCTAGCCCGAGTCAAACCAGGGATGTTGAGGTTATGTGTTTGCGCTCCATACATGTTTCTTTTAACAAGATACACTATTGCAACAAATATGGTTAAAAATAGTCTTCATCTGTAGTCCCTGGTTAGATTTTTGTGGTGGGAATAATGCCACAGGAATCTAATACATAATTTTTACTATTAGAATATCTAAACTGAGTGTCAGTCTAATATCTTAAGGAGGACATGTTGATTTCCTCTTGTGTTTTCTTTGGAGGAGTTCTTGGTGGTCTGCTCACTGTGTGTTGTTGCTGTCAGCTTTCAATTGCGGATTTCAATTTTCATCATACAAATATGATTTCTCTTTTTCAAGCGTTTCAGGACATTTTGTTCTTCCAAAATCCAGGTCCAGCGTAATTTGTCAGACAAGAAACAGCATGAAGTGACTGCTTTGGACAGTTTATCCCGTTTGTTCTAGACAGCTCATACTTTCATACACTTTGTCAACTTCAAAAATGCACTTCTTTGTAATATAATCTGTCAAGAAAGCTGCACCATGAGTGCTCTTACTTTGTGAACCCATAAAAAGACTTTCCAATGGACAGAATCTGGTGCAACCACTGATAAAACCCACTCTGGTCCAGTCATAAACACTATATGTTGTCTTTGATCTGTGTGTACAGCCATTGAATGAAGACATACAGAGAAAGATGAGAGGGAGCTTTTAAGGACCAGCAGCCCTGTGGCTAATGTAAGATAGAATAGGGGAAATTGACCGTGAGATGCTATCAAAGGGAGGTTTATTCCCCTCTTGTGTCTTTTAAACCCACTTTATTCAGTCCAGTAAACTTCAGTCACATGTCTGCTCTCTTTCTTTTCCCTCTCTCTCTAGTTTTTCTTCATGTTTCTCCCTCTTTTTTCTGTTTTGTGATGTGCAGATGTTTCATTTAAGAACATCAAAAGCCCTCCTTCACTCTGTCTGTCTGATCTGGTCTGATGTTCGGTGAATCACAAATATACACAAAAAGGAGGAAAAAGGCTGACGTTCCTCCAGCTGCACAGGAGAACATCTTCTATTGAGATAAGACCTACATCTAATGTTTAGGCCAAACTCAAGAGCACGCATTAACTACGATTAGACACACAATATTTTTCATTCATTGCAGAGGAGCGTCATCATTTTGGAGCAGCTGTTTAAGACGTATACTTATTCCAAAACACTGCCGACCAAGATTTTCTGCTCTCCGTGTCATTTAGGGTCATTAAGACTCATTTCCTCACTTACTGTCTAAACATGCATTTCTTAAATTATCGTGCCTGGGAGTGGGATAAGTGCATGATGTTTTACTTGGATGGTACTAAGAGCAGAGCTGATAGTTTGTTGGAGCCTTCTGGAAAAGTTTTCACCACTTTTTAGTTTATGACCAAAGTTGATGGTAGGAGTAAGGACTCTGCAGAGTCGTATTTTACCTTATTTTTTGACTGTATCTCGGCCTAAAAAAATCTGGGATGTAACAGAAAAACAAGATAATGTTGCACATAATTTTTGTATTTCACTCACTGTTATGGAATATCCACAACACTCACACTTCACACAATGTTTGTGTGATGAAGACAGATTTGGATGCTTTTAAAGCCATAAACCTCAAATCAAACCAGGAGAGAAGAATCAGCTGTTCTTCTAACTCTTTATTGTGTATATATATATATATATATATATATATATGTATATGTAGTTACTGCCGGCCCTGTTGGGCTGCAGGGCGGCCCCGTATATGTTATGGTGAGACAGAAGCGAAGCTTACCAGTGTTATTTTTCTCCTCACCGGTTCTTCGCCAAGTCCCAGCCTCCTGTGCTGTGATTGGCTAGTACTCGTTACTTCGACGTGTCTTCTGATTGGGTGGTATGTATGCATGCCGTATGAGTTGAACTTTTGTGTGGCTTGTAACTGTAACAACAGTCGTAACACTTGCAACACTGACACTATGTGGCCTGGAAAGACAAGCGAAAAGGAAAGTAAGAGAGAAAAAACGCCAGAGGTAGAGGTAGAGGCAGCTAAATATAAAAGAAAAGTCATTTGATAGGTGTGTCAACCTCAACACACATCAAACATGATGTCGCAGACCAGCCACTGGTGGAGGCTGCTGAGGCTAGCAGCTGTGCAGGTGGCAATGGTCATGAACCAGCTGCTGTGGTAAGAATAACGTTATTCATGCAGATGTATATTCAAGATTCATTCAGCCGTTTGCAACGTTATCTATTAAAAAAATAAAGAAAAAATGATAGTCATGACGTGAGAATCTCTGTTTTTTGGAAACCTCTGGAGGACAAAGTATGTACATGGAGGAGGACATTACTGTTGTGCTAATATTGTGTATTGGCCGCATGTGTCATCCAATTGTTGGACAAAAATCCAGGGCTGAATTTTGTTCCCTGGAAACATGTCGAAACATGCCCAAATTTGGGAATCAAATCAGGGAAAGGAAGAGAAGAAGAAGAAGAAGAAGAAGAAGAAGAAGAAGAAGAAGAAGAAGAAGAAGAAGAAGAAGGGCCAAGCACGAGAATGAAGGGTGTTATGATGTCATGGGGTCGGACAGCCGTTGCCTCTGCACCTCATCAATCCAGCCTGTGCCTGTTACTCTGAGGATGACGGTTCAGTACAGTAACATGTTCAAGATGTTTGTGTGAATTTCTGAAAGGAAATGATTGACTACAACAGAACCAAAAAGCATGGGACAGTAAAGGTTAAACATGGGATGAATGCAAAGGTGTGATATTAAACATCAAAGTCACATTGACTGTGATTCCTTGGAACAATTACAGAGTGAGACCTCCGTCAAAATGATCGATAGCTGCCATCTCAAGCCAGAGAAAGTCCTCAAAATTAAGACCATATTTCCCATAAATCCCATCATTTCCTGTCACAAAATCAAAGGTTTTTACTGTTTGATAAATAGGCCTAATTGGGATTTTACCATGTATTCACTCCTTCCACCATCTGCAGCTGCTGGAAACCCTGAAAGCTTTTACAGTTCGAACTTGAAGAACAGTGACCTCTGCCTGTTTTGTGCCATTAAGTAATAAAGTATTTACCCCCAAAAATGACTTTCTGGCACACATTGTAAAATGCCATGTAGAGACTGATAGAAGTCTGTCCTCTCTGTGATCATCTGTCTCAAAATTTGTTGATTTTTTTGGTAGAAGTTGCCTCTTTTTAATCATAAAATTGAGGTAAGCCAGATTCTTACCAAGTATTCGTGTTTAAATACTATTAGGATTGTAAATTAACTCCACCAAATTTACTTTGGATGTTTGTTTATTATGTAGTTTTTATCACATCACTGAGTCACTAAATGTTAAGGTAAAATGTTAAGTTAAGCTAAGGCTAAGCTAACCCACACCGAACAACTGAACTAAATGGCTGAACTACACTACAATAAACAAACTTCATCCAATTAACTTTGCATGTTTGCATATTTGCTTTATTAATTCGTTTTTTAAAAAAAAAAATCACATAACTATGTCATTAAACTAAGTGAAGCTGGGGACTGCCCATAGTCTGACAGCCCATTATCCCGAAAACAAAAACAAAAACCCACTGCCCTGAAGGCCTGTTGCTAACAGTGCCGAGCTAACCGGTTCTAAAAGATAATTTTTAATAC
The DNA here is from genome assembly GCF_963924715.1 of Thunnus thynnus. Lineage (NCBI taxonomy): Eukaryota > Metazoa > Chordata > Actinopteri > Scombriformes > Scombridae > Thunnus > Thunnus thynnus. The sequence goes on along the minus strand of NC_089521.1, from coordinate 28,291,839 downwards.
CTTACGACTCATAAACAGACACTAACTCATTTGGCAAACATTTAACATAATTCGATATTAGTTTTAGCTCCATGTAAAGTGAATAAATGTGATGTTTCCCAGATGATGCTTGTCTGCCTTAATGACACAGTTTACACATTCTCATAGCTGATTTATTAAATTGGAGTTCTACTGAGTGAAACCTGTTTTGTCAGGTAAGAAACATCAGTGTCTGATAACCAATAATGACATACTGCCATAATTTATGGTTACGGAAAGATCATAGTTTGGGTTAAAATGATCACTTGCATGTCAAGGGCGAGTGTGTATTTTTGGAGCAACGGGCCTTCAGAGCAGTGGGCTTTTGTTTACGGGATAACGGGCCGTCAGACCAATGGCATGGCACTGTCAAGTTCAACTAAACTAAGTTAAGAGCTAAGCTAACCTAAAGTAAACTGAACAACTAAACTACAGATCAACAGATCACTGTCAACAAACTAAGTCCAGTTAAGCTAGGGCTAATCTAGGTCACAGTGAACTGAACAACTAAACTACAGATCAACAGATCACTGTCACTATACTAAGTCCAGTTAAGCTAGGGCTGATCTAAGTCACAGTGAACTGAACAACTAAACTAAGCTAAGATGGCTAAGCTACACTACAATGAACAAGCTTCACCCAATTAACTTTGCATGTTTACATATTTGTTTTGTTAATTAATTTTCATCACATCATTTAGTCACTGAACGAAGATTGGGCTAGGTTTACCGACAGTAAACTGAACACCTAAGCTAAGCTAAGATGGCTAAGCTACACTACAGGGAAGTTTCAACCAGTTAACTTCTCATATTTACATATTTGTTTTGTTTATTTTATTATTTTGTTTTTATCACATCACAAAGTTACTGAGCTGAGTAAAGTTAAACTAAATTAAGCTAAGGCTAAACTAACTTAACATAAAATAAACCACCAGAAGGTAAACTAAACTAAACTAAAACAAGCTAAAATACACCAAAGCAAACTAAAACTATACAAGACACATTTGGAGATTTATGTAAATAAAATTGCTGATGATTAATTTTTACAGGATCTCTGGTAAACGACCCAATAATGACATTTAGTCACAGTAACCCTTTAGTTGTGAAATGACATCTCCCGTTTGGCTCACAGCCATGTAGAAATCTCCCCTCTAACATAACTTTCCCCATGCCACACTTGGCAGATAATCTCATTTTATAGAATAAACAGAAACTTTCCAGACAGATTCCTGGTGCACAGACGTTATGTAATGATGTTGCTGATGTGCTGTGGTGCCCTTTGATGTTGATTTGTTGAAGTTTCGAGTGTGTATGTGTATGTGTGCGTGTGTGTGTGTATGCAGCTGGTGAGAATAACATGTTTCTTGGAGTGTGTAACTTTGTGGGCACATGACGTCGTCCCATGTGAAAGCCCCTCTGCAACCACGTGTTGATCAGCTCAGGAGAAACGTTTTCTCCCTCTCTGTCTGATTAAAAGCTGCTATGGATGGCTGGGCCTTCCACTCTGTGCTCACCTGGAAATAAAACAGACGAATTTGATCCTTCCTGATTACAGCAGGAATGTCCATTGAGAAGTTTTGTGATGAGAAGCATGAGAGGAAAAGCAGTTCTATTTTAATTTTTGTATCAATGGATCATGTAGTTTTTCTGATCCGAAGCGAATGCAGCTGATTGAGGTCATCAAGCTCAAGTGTTTCAGCATTCAGGGCTGATTAAAGTTCTTACTTGAATGGTATGGAATTAGACTTGATTGAGGCAGTCAAACATATTTTCCGATAAGCATTATTAATCTCTATTTCTCAGCATTTTCCTGTGTTCTCATGAAGCATTACAAAAATGTAGGTGATATGCTGCTGATTTCAGTCCTTATCTGAACTCCCAGTATTATGTAAAGCTATCTGGTACCAATTACTTTGCCTCATGCAAGCTGATTTGCAGAGTATATATGATATCTAAACATCACTGAATGAAAAGAGCATAACTTGGTAAACATTTCAAAAGCCCATCCAGTCTACATGTTGTGCATATTGATTTCGACGCAATAATATGGTCAGGCTGTTTTCATTTCATTGTTAGGGCTTTTGTTTCATGGGATTTAAATGTATGATCCTAAAATCAACAAAAAGAGAGTAGCCCATACTCCAAAAAAGTGGTGTTTGGAAACATTTTTCACTCTGAAATTGACTGACAGGGGTCTCAATGCATTGACTAACATGTGGATGAAGACCTGTTTACATTTGAAATGCTGGAGAGGACTGGGCCTCACAATCCTAAATTCTGGGGTATTCAATCCAACCATTCTAATCATAAAGAAACTATGTAAATAGACTAAACCAACCCCAAATTTAGGCTTAAAACAGTGCTGTAATTTTTTTGTGTGAAATGCTGTTAACACCAAGGCAAGTCATGCTATCCCTCTCTAAAGACGAGGGTAAAAATTAAGGCTTTCTTTTGGAAAAGGGTCACTGACTTTGCACGCAAACAGATACAAGATCAAATGGAGCCAGTTTGGAAATGGGCCCAAAATGCCCAGAACAAGCACGTGAGAGGGGTGAGGGGGGAACAAAAAATGTGTTTTTAGTCTAAAGAATATTCCTTTTGTTGGCTCATGTTTGTGTCTGTGAAATCGAAGCTACTGCAAGATGATTTATTGGCTGTATGTGCCACATTTTGTGTGGCGGCTGAAGCTGAAGGAGATGGATTGCTTCTCTGAATCTATTCAGTTTGATGTCGAATATGACTGATGCTCTAATCAGTGTTTTTATTGCAGGCCCACTCATGGTTTTGCTTTTACACCATACCCCAAGCCCTGACTTTACTACATTGCTTCAGTCTGGTGAGCTGGGACTGTATGGATGATAAAGTACGTAACCAAAGTCATCAACATTTTTTCCCCATCATATCACTGCCTTCCCTTCATGAAAATACATCAAACTATTTTAGTAAAATGACTTTTTCTTCAAGCCAGAGTTTTATTAACACTGGACTCAGCAGGATGTTGTCAGATCTTATCACAGAGAGGTCAACAATAACTCCGCCACCTAAGGAAATAAAGATGCCGCTTTCTTGATTTTAACTGAATAAGAAGCCACATTATATGGAAGCTCATTTCTGCCAGAAAGAAGAAAAAAAGATGAAAAGTTGTGAAAGATAAAAAATAAAAACATTATAATTGTAAGGTTATAATTATGGGAAAACTAAGTCATATTTTCATATTACAAGTAATGATTTTAACTTACTGAGTCCGTACGAAGTGAAGGACTTTAACACCAGAGACTGGGGTTCACATCCCACGTTTGAACACTTTGGTTAAGGTCAAGAAAACATTTTAGTTTTGGTTAAATGTTAATAAACTGATTGTGTCTCACACCTCAAGTCAGTGATTTTCCTCAATACTTAACCCTTAAAAAAGTGCTTTGAGTGCCAAAACATAACCATAAAAAACTTCTTATCTCGTATTGCAAGAGCATATACTAAACTAGGAAAAACAAATAAAATACATTATCAGTGGATGATTTGCAGATATGATCAGTATGAATATTTTGCAAGATTGCAGGTATGTTCATTAAAATATTTTCTTATTGTGTTGATAAAAATGTAAGGTAAGGTGGCATAACATTCTCTTTAAATGTATTTGCAGTTATTACATCTCATTAGTAGTATATGGGAGACAGGGCTGAAAATTGTGAGACACAAAGTCATAAATTTTAAGATAATTCAAACTTTTTACTTTTCAAGTAAAGATTATTACATAGTAAGAGAAATACTAAGTAATAGTTATCAGATAATAAGTCAAAACATTTATATTATACTTATTTTTTATATTATATTAAAGTTTTATATTAAAATCATTATAGTAAGTCAAAACTGTCTTATAATTTTGACTTGAAAAGTTCTGATTTTTACTCAGTATCTGTAAATTTGCTCTTGTAAATCTCATAATTTGAATTAGTAAGTCAAAAATGTGACTTTTTATGTCATAAATTTAACTTACAGTAGTGTCTCCTCAATTTGACCGGATACAATGTGCAGGATTTTGGTACCATTATAACCACAAAAAAATGTTAATCATGCATTACTTACATTTTGGATTTTGCAGATAGGTTTTGTTTGTACATTTTGCAACTTTGCAGATACGTTCCTCATGATGTTGGAATTCAGGTGGCATCACATCTCTCTAAAGTATTAATTTGACTCTCATATTTCTCATATTTTTGACTTAACATGAGTTATATATATATTTATCATTCCTAACCTTTCATTTGTTCCACTTTTTCTTTTCCTGGCATGAATGGGCTTCCATAAGATTATGAAGAATAGCATACATATCCATAGATGACATCCAGACCATAGTTACAAGAGAAGGAACAGCACACAGTAGGTTTACTCAGTCATGACCTTTGAGTAATCTCTCTGTAGGAGGGAGAAGAGACAGAAAAAGGCAGATACATAGGCGCAAGAAAGGACAGAAAGAAGTAAAACATGTATTGAGGGCAAAAGGAGGGTAGAGAGAGAGATATGCTGGGTACAGAATAGAGAGAGAGAGAAAACAGAGGGGCAGAGAAAAGAGAGGTGATCGAGAGAGAGCAAGGACAGAGAGCGAGAGAGAGAAAGAGGAGGGGGGTGCTTGTTTTCCCCTCTCGCCTCTCCCTCTGGCTTTAAAAAGTGAAACAGCCCTTTGAAGAGAAAAAAGAGAGGGGGGCAGTCCTGTATTCCCATCCAGCCTGGACTGTTAGGAGCATTTAGTGTGCCGACGCTAACCCAGATACCAGACACAACACAGAGCTGCAGCCAGAGAGCCAGCTGAGGACCTGACAGACCACAGGCATGAACGACATCAAGCTGGCCCTGCTGGGAAGCCAGGGGGCTGGGAAATCAGGTGAGAGGCTAGAAGTGGTTTTTATTTTCAACAGCTAAAGAAAAAAATACCTCTGGTTCATCAGTCAACATCACTGTACTGTATATGATGCATTTTAAAAATGCTGTAAGCTGCTATTAATCTGTGCTGACAGTGTGCAAGAGTCTTTCAAAAGGTAAATATATTATTTTGGTGCATAATAAATAGCTGTTTTAGTATTACCTTTACCTTATATTGTATATTGAAACAGAACAACAGTAGTGTTAGACTTGTTTACATTTATTTGAGTAAAAATTACGTGCAGGGAGCTTATAAGTGTAGTGAGCTTCCTGAAAAGTAGAAAGGAAGCTGAAAGGCATCACACCTAATTTTTATGCTGCAACTAACAGATTTTAGCAGATTATTTTCTTGCTTAGTCATTTAGTCACCAAAATGTCTGAAAATATTCTAAAAGTTTCCAGATTTCAAGGTGATGTGAAAAAACAAGTTGTTTTGTCCAACCAACAATCCAGAGCTCAAAGATATTAATTTGTTACAAGAATATAAAACAGAAAAGAAAAAAAAAAAAGTTAAATCAAATGGATATCAATTGATTATTAGATTTGTCTGATTAACCTTCCACCGGTCGATTAAGCAATTAACTGACAAATTACTGTAGCTATACCTGAGTTAACACGCTTGGTTTCTCCTCCAGATAAATGAGTTTCATTACAATTATGGGACTGTAGGTTGGTGATTTGTTTAGATGTAATAAACATGAATCCATCTCACAGATCTGTGTATGATCCTGTCCTGCATATTTTGGGAGGATTTAGTCTTATCAGAGTCTCCTTCAACAAGCAGTGACTGTTCTGTACTGTGTGTCGACCACAGATGTAAAAAAGGGAGTAAAAATCAGTTTGAGCTCAATGTCTGAGTGAGTGTGTATAAATATTTAAGACAAAACTTTCCAAATGTGTGTTGAACAGCATTGAGGACATTGAATTAAAGATGGACCAAAGGGTGAGGTGGAATGCTTAATGCTGTTTGCGGTTGTTTTGATGTTTTACTAAATGTCCAGAATGACATAATAATGTAACATGATCTGCTCTGTCTGGGGGATTTTAAGATTTAATTTATCCAGGAAATCTGTGTGAATGTTTTTTGAGACAAAACAAAGTGCTCCATATTTTCCCAGAAGCTCCAGAGATTTGTAACTTTCTGGTCGAAAAACCTGTTGATACTGCTCATATAGTAACTGTAACACATCATAACCTGTACAGGTCTATCTGAATGATGGCATTGGTTTCTATTTCTTCCTCTATCATTCTCTCAAAGGAAACCTGAGGCTTATGGATATATCCTTAGATGAACATGTTACAGTGTTTTCAGGTGGCTGAATATACAGTTACTATAGTTAACTAACTAACTGCTAACAATGTTCATTGTTTAAAGTTCATTCTTGACAGCCTGGTCGCCAGAATAAAACGTTGGCATTGTACGTTTCTGCAAACCACAGAAGCGTTGAGTATCTACGCTTCAACATGTGAAATACATAGCATATTAACATTTCATCAGTATGTATCATAACAACATTTCTAAAGTGACGTAGTTCACATGAGATCTATATGAGCTGACTTTCTTATTAGGAGGAGGAGGGGTCGGTGGATGGTTAGGAAGTTTCTTGGCAGAAAGTTGGAAATCAGCAGAGAGCACAGATCAAGACCACCTCGAAAACAATGCCCGCTTCCTGTTTCAACTGACAAAACCAGGTGTTTTTAGTGAGACGTCGGGACATTTGCAGCTGTTTTTATTTTATTTTTATTTTATTTTAACCCAAACCATGATCTTTCCCTAATCCTAACCAAGTGGTCTTTGTGCCTAAAGCTAACCAGACCTTAACCATAGCGTTGCCACATCATATAACATCATTATTATGGCCAACATTGAAACATAGACATTCAACGTATCCGTGGTTTGCAGAAATGTTCAATGCCAGTGTTTTGTTCTGGTGATTAGGTTGTTCTTGACCTTAAAAACAGCAGTCTAAGAAAAACTGGTCCTAAAGTGAAAAAAGTGAAAAAATAAAAAAATAAAAAAATCATCTTTAAAGGCTGATTTAGCTAGTTTGAGGATGTTAAGCTAAGCTAACTAGCTGCATGTTTTCATGTAAGCTAAACTTCCCTTTTCACCATGGATTTCAGTTTCATGTTACATAACAAGAAAAAATGATTTATTGGCTTCAGACGTTGAGGTTTAACTGAAATAATGAAATTACAGGAAATCTCTGCCTTTGGAAGACCTTTGTAAAATTAAAACTCATCTGTCACAGAGCTGATTTAGGCCGGAGAAAGGAAATTACGATGTATTAAGGTTTTATCCATCAGAGTCGGCACTCTTTTCTGTAGGCGATCTAAAATACCCCACCACTGGTTTAGTTTATGTTGTGACTAAATAGATCAGCCTTTTAAGTCCCCATATTTAGTGTTTATAAGCAATAAAAACATTTAATAAATGGTCTCTAACATATAAAGTAACCATTAACAGATATAATGACATTTTTAAGTAACCACTTAGTGTCAACCATTATAACTTCTCTTATGAAGACATATTTTATATTATTACAAATGTCATTCGTTATACATCAGCATCAAGTTATAGATGCCCACAGGAGGAGTTATAGTTGCTGACAAATAATTTAATTAAGTTAAATAAATGTTTAATTAATTAAACACTTATATCTGATTACAACTACATTATAGTGTGTTATATGTCATTTATTAACAGTTTATACACAGACTGTAAGTGCAAAAAATGGGGACTTCAAGTAAAATGTTTCCAGGACTTTCAACAGTTAATGTGACTGTACCTGAAATCTGCAAGGTCAAGCACATTCCACGTTGTATTTTTAAACTTGTAGTGAAAAATGCTGTCGAGGCACGCAAAGGTGGAAGTTATAGGACCTTTGTTGCTGCCTGGCGTCTTGTTGCATGTATCAGTATTCAATCTCTGTGGTGGTGGTTAAGACTGACTGGCTCCTTGCTGTGTAAGAGCTTCATAAAACAATGGGACATCCCCAGTCTCGCTGCGTGGCAGTGAAGCAGAGTTGTTACTGTGGAGATGCTGTGTGTGCACGTGTGCGTCCTGTATGTTTTTTTGTGCCTTTTGCTGCTTTTACTTATTGCTATTGCTATGCTGTTTTGCTCACTGCTCTCCAAATAAATCAATTTTAGCATGAAGAAATGTCCCAAAAATATTTGCTAATGGGTCTTAATGTCTTGCATGTTTCATTGCCTTTGCTTTTTTAAGAAGGCGTGTGTGAATTCCTTGCACCTGTTTTACTCTGTGTCCATATTTATGTGTCTCTATAGCCTAAGTATAACCCCTCCAGAGGCCCATGACCATCATCAGCAACAGTGCTCCAGGGTTCAGCACTTGAAACTTCAGCCTTTAATTGAAACTGATTGTCTGTGGGACCAAAACTGGCTCACACAGTCAGTTTTATGTATTGCTCGCATTCTGGAGGCGAAACAGAGGGGAAATATAACCATTCCTCTTGCCAAATATGCACACAGACCTTCCAGTAAAGCCATGCAGCCTCTTTAATGTGAGGCTACAGTTTCACCCCTCCAGTCCTAGAGACTGTTGGCACGGTGTTGAGCCTGCAGGAGTGAATGAGAGTCATTTTCTCCCCACTGCTGCCACCTGTGAGGGATGAGTGTAATGATGCCATGATTCACTTAGTTGTTTTCAATTTCGTCTGTTTCCTCCAGCTGTCCTTGTGCGGTTCCTGACCAGACGCTTCATCGGCGAATATGCCTCAAACGCCAGTAAGTGTTTCCAGATTTGATGAAATGAAACTTTGGTGAGGATTTGGTTTTGATCCCGGAGCACAGAGTTTATCAGCAGACATCACCGATGTTGCTGCTTCAGTCACTTAGAGGTGCATACATTTTATCTGAGCATCCATGGGTTTAAAGATAATAGTTTGACATTTTGGGAATTAAGCTTAATTGCTTTTTTGCTGTGAGTTAGATGAGAAGATTGATACCTGGTTGTTATCAATCTTCTTATCTAACTGTTGGCAAAATAAATAAACATGTTTCCCAAAATGTTAAACTATTCCTTCAAGACACAGATGAATTTCTGGTCTAATTTCTGTTAATGTTAATCTGTTAATCTCACTAAAATTGTTAATTATATAATACATCAGAATACATCTCCTGTTATTTTACTATTTCTAACATTGTATCTGTCAAGCCAAGTTAAACTCAAGTTGACAAAAATTCCAAACAAAACATACATGTAGCATATCTATAAATTTATACATGATTAAAAAAAACAACAGAGTACAAAACACACAAAAATAGATTCATGTACATCACTCAATATTTTTAATCAATATTGCAAGGTTATTTATTTTTGACCATTTCTAATCCTCTTTGCAGATTCCCTTTACCATAAAAGGTTGTCGATCGATGGCAGGCAGCTGAATCTGGAAGTTTTTGACCCCTGCTCTCAGGTACAACATCACAACACACCTAACATTGCTAAGCTATCTAAACTTATAGGATAGGTTGACTACATATTTTGTTTTTAATTGGAAAAGCAGAGCCCAGAGTTCTTTGTTTCCTCTTACATTGCATCAGATGGGGGTGGAAATGTACTCAGTGCTTCCTGCCTTGCGTGCATGGTTGACCCTAAAAAGGAACACAGTACAGTATGTTTAACCAACGAGTATCTGACTGACGTTTTCCAAGAACCTAGTGTACACCAAAGTAATCCTTATGAAGGTAAATTTAATATACAGTTTGAATGATTGTCAACAGTTAGAGGCCAGATCTCCACATTAATTAACATTAATTTTCCCTATGATGACATCATTGCCAATATAAAATGTCTACAAATCCTCACTGTTGAGGAAAAGCCTGCCATCTCCAGCTAGTCGAGGGCCAAGTGAAGCTCTCCCATAATTAGCGTTATCTTTCAGTTTATCCACTGTTGTTGAAAGACTTTTTAAAGCCCAAGTATGGTAGAATTTTCTCAATCCACCAAATATGATAAAACTCTTTGGCAAAAACATAGTAATGTCTGGTTCTGGAGCTACAAGGGTCTCACATAACAACAGTAAAACACTGGACCGACTCCAGGCTGCCGGGAAAACAGCGGTTCACGCTCATGACCTGGAATGAACTGTGGTCAGATATTTACCTTGGGTCGGCACGTGTACGATTCGTCCTGCACATAAAGTCGGGAATCCAAGGGGATTTATGAGAGTATCCCGAGGCGATGTGTGGCAATGGCTGTGTCTTTGAAGAAAAGAGCCACACCAACCTGCCTACTTCTCCTTTAACAAGACCAAAGAGGACTTTTACTACAAAGTTAGTGTTTTATTGGAATACCCTCAGGCTCAGCAGAACAAGAGCTGGTCATTGTGTTTATCGGTTAAACTCACTGTAACACTGTCGATGTCCTGCTCTTCTGACCTATGGTGCACAAAGAAACTGTGGAGTCAATAAAGCGAGAAGGATGAGTGGGTTTTTACAGTGTCGAGGGCTCAGACATGTCCTCGGGCTCCTCGTCCCTCCTGCACTGTTTACCTCTCCTCAAGGTCACTAAAACTTCTTCCTATTCTTGTTCTGCACATGTTGTTCAGGGAAGAACAGCAGTAAAAACAGCTCTGGAAGAAGTGTAATACACAGTATACTTACCATACAGTACATACAGAAGGTAATGTAGTGAATACTGTGAGGTTCTAGCTTGAATATATTCCTGATATGTCATAAATTAAAGCTGAATCACCTTTTTGAACAGAATTAACTATAAGAAATGTTGCTCGGGCAGATTAGTGAGATAAAGAACACAACAAAGTGTCCTACATGAGAAAATAATGCACTAGTTGTTGACCAAGTCCGTTATTTTCTGTATCAGAACGTGTTGCTGTGCATTATAATAAGGACCATCAAGAAAAAAAAAAGGTATGTTTTGTAACGATTGCCATCTTTAAAAGTTTGTTTGTGGTCAGTTAAACTCATGGTTAAGTCCGCTTCAGCAGCTGGAATAATCTGGTAACATAGCAACAAGCAGAAGTAATGTTGCTATGGTTACCGGCAGTTTAATATATGTCCCACGCTGATTTAGAAGAGTGGTTAAACTGTGTATAGGGGCCATACGACCATATGACGTATTCTGCCTTCCAATAAGAAGTAATTTATTTTACATTGTCACATATTTTAGGAAATAAAAAAAAAAATCTTTGTGTTGTTAATTTTAAAATTTGTCCTTATATTAGTTAAAATCATTCTCAGCATATGCTTTGCCACTTAAAGGATAGGTTCACAATTTTTCAATTCTGTCTTAAAACAACAGTCAGGTCCCCATATGAACACTGAAAGAGGTTTTCGTCGCTGTAATCATTCCTCCTGTTCATACTGGCTGTTAAAAGATCCCCTTGAAATGTGCTTTCAATGTAAGTGACGAGGGCCAAAATCCACAGTGTGTTCACACAGTCATTTTGTGTTAAAAAAATACATTTAAAAGTTTATCTGAAGCTTATATGAGGCTTCAGCAGTCTGAGTTAGTCACATCAAGTGGATATCTGCCACATCTGCCACGTTTTTTTAGCATCAAAAAGACTGTAAACTGTAAACCCTTTTTGTGTTTCCTCGGACAGTGTTTCCCTGTTGAGCTGCGGTGGAAGTATAGTAACAAAAAGAGGGACTCTGGCACTAAAAAGACTGAAATCCTGGAAGATATCTACTTGATTTGACTCATTTGGACAGCTGAAGCTTCATATTAGCCTCAAATAAACTTTTAAATACACATTTAAATACAACCCGTCCTTTAATGCTGGTTCAAGTCCCCCTATTTAGCATTTATATATTTGATTCCCAAAGCTGACGGTGACCAAAAGTACCAAACTGCCAAGTAGCTGGTCTAAACCTCTTGTTGATTAGTTAATAACTTCTAAAAGAACAAAACAAGCCGTACAGAATATATTCAGGAGTAAATTCATGTGTTGTCCTTGGCAGAGCTCAGAGGCCAGGTGTATACTGGAGGAGCCAGTGGACTGGGCAGACGGTTTTGTGGTGGTCTACAATATCAGCGACCGCACTTCCTTCATCAACGCCAAGAACATCCTGCAGCAGATTCGAGAGGCACGCACGGACAACTGCAAAGGGTCAGAAGCATCACAGTGAGGGTATTTTATTACGACGTGAATGAGAGTGTAGACAGAGGGGAGCCTTGCTATCCTACAAGTCACTGCTGGGTCTTAGAAAGTGGAGAATTGGTGGATTAGAGAATCAGAGATCCTGTTTTATCAGTTTCTGGTGATATTTTTATATAAAATTTTCAAAAGTTCATATTTCCTGGTTTCTTTAGTCTTAAAGGTGCAGTATGTTCTAGCGTTCTAGAGGAATGAACTTGGCAGAAATGGAATATAATATTCATAAGTATGTTTTTATCAGTGTATAATCAACTGAAAATAAGAATCATTGTATTTTCGTTACATTAGAATGAGCCCTTTATGTCTACATAGGGAGCAGGTCCTCTTCCACGGAGCTCGCCATGTTGCACCGCCATGTTCATGTACAGTAGTCCAAAACGGACAAACCAAACAATGGCTGTGAGCGGGCCCTTCATGTGTTTCGCAACCACCATAGGTTCTCCTACATGCTTGGAAGAGGAGGGGGAGGGGGAGGGGAGGTGTCCAGTTGGTTGCAGTCTGCAACCTCACCACTAGATGGCACTAAATCTTACACACTGATCCTTTAAACTGAATATCTTTGGTTGTGGGTTACTAGTCAGGACAAAAGAAGACTTTTAAACACACATTTAGGCTTTAGGAATCAGTAACATTTTTCATAATTTTCTTTCATCAACAACTAATTGATTAATTGATAAAATAACTGACAGATTCATTGATAATGAAAATAATTATTCTTGAAGAATACATGAGAGATGTAAAGTAGAGCTAGGATACTATACAGTCTGAGAATTTAAAGTATGAAGCATAAAATTACAAATTTGCACAGGTAAAAAAAAGTTTATAGCAAGTTTTTAAAACAGATACGGTCCAGTAGAAGTGCTATTTACCTCTCTATATAAGTGCTATATAACCTCTTCTTTCTTTCATTTTTAGTGTATAAATATAAAGGGATCTGTACAAAATAATGAATGTAAAAAAGTGTAATAATCATAGTCTTCAGCTGACACATTTTCAGTCAGTATAAACTTGCTTTGGTTTGTCATTGCTTCAAAAGTAATGACTGATTATTATTTATAATTTATTTACATGTGTATTTGAGTTGTATAAGTTGAAAGTGACCAAAATAAACTAAACAAAATACTTAAACTTCTTGGTACCAGAGAGTTTTTTCCCTGTAAAATTGAAAATACTGAAAGACACATATGAGGTTGATTCTAGGTTTTTTTCAGCAGTCCACATTAATCAGAAGAGTATGTCTCTGTTTCAGGGAGGTGGGGGTTCCTGTCTGTCTGGTGGGTAACAAGCAGGACCTGTGTCACGCCCGGCAGGTGCGAGAGGACGAAGGCCGCTGCCTCGCACAGGAGAACCACTGTCACTTCCAGGAGGTCTCAGCAGCCGAGAGCTACCAGGACATCGCCGGCCTCTTCACCCAGCTCATCCGGCAGGTCATGGACCACCTGAAGTATCGTGCCGACCGACGCCGCTACAGCGGGTCTAAGTCTATGGCCAAGCTCATTAACAATGTGTTTGGCAAGAGGAGGAAGTCAGTGTGATGGTTCCATAGAGGGACTGTTAGAGGTTGTGTAAATGGACCCATATTAAAGGGAACTGGCCGAGAGGTCACATGCTGTGTCAAGGCTGTGTTCACACTGTAAGCAACATGGATAATTATGTGAAAGGATGGGGTTGTGTCTCTAAGGCTGCAACTACAAAATGTACAGAAGAAAGTTTAGTTTTTCATAGTTTTGCTGCTTTTAACATTGACTTTCATATGTTAAATTGCTTTGATGAGTTATTCAGCAAAATACGCCAAACTTCTCAAATGCATTAGTGTTCAGTGTTTTCATCAGTGAGTCATAGCATTAATATGGCCTAAAATGATCAAAATTATGATTCAAATCAGAAAATATGTGATTAAACAGTAAGAAAATAAGACTTCATTACTTCATGTTTTTGGTACAGCAGCAGGAATTCACAAAGTATTGAAGTTAAATAGCAAAACCTACTGTTGACACCAAGAATAAATGCAGCTGCTTTCTGAACATAATTTCTTGCAGGTTTGTTGCTTTTTTCATTTACAAACTGCATAAAACTGGGAAGCTTTGATTTGCTTCTCCTCCGTCTTGCACTATTCAGACAGAAACTCCAAGACTCAACACAGAGGCATGTCAGTCTGATTAGCTGTCGATTAGCCAGTGACACTGAAACTCAAGCCAACTTTCTTAAATCAACACACGTGTTGAACGTTCACATAGTTCCCCCTGAAACTCCCTCGTCGATGTGCTCACAGTGTGAACTTAGATTTACTAACAATTCCTACTGATATGCAGCATGCTGAGTGAAAATATCAACATTATATATGATCTTTGAAGATGCCACATTCAAGCCGTACTTCAAGCATCTCATTGCAGTTGTGCACTGTGATTGGTTCAGTCTATTGTACAGTACCATCACTGTTAAAAATGTGTAAATGTCTGCATAGTAATGTGAGGAAAAACGTCCCTTCAGTTCACTGTTGTGCAGCATGCTTCTCAGCAGAAAGTGTAATGTCTTACACAAGGTGAAAAAAGCCAGTTTTGATGCATTTTACTGCCACTTTAATGAACTTTTTATAGACATATTTCTATTTTTTCACTGTAATGCTACTCTTTGGAAGCCATTGTGTTTGTTAATAGTTGAAGGACATATAATATGGATTGTAATATCTCATATATATATAAGGTAGCCATGACCGAAGGCATCATTTATCATCATTCACAAGCGCAGAAATGTATGTAATCATGTCATCTGGTACAGTTGTGTACTGTATATATTTATTGGCTAATTCATTTTGGTGTTTATTTCATTTTTCTTATAATCAGAGGAATTGAGAGACAGTGTGAACTCAAGACTTTCAAACTCTATAAAACTATCATACCAATTACGGGCATGAACTCATTTGATTTCCGTGCTGTTCTTCTTCTTCTTATATCCAGTTATATCACCATGATGCTGTCAAGAAAGAATGTACCACACATCATGAAAATTAAGTTCATGCATGCAGTGTGTTTTTTTAGATGAATGTTCCTTTTTGTAAATACTGTAAAAACACTGGCTGCTCCAGAGGAAATTAAAGTTAAACATTGCTTAATAAGATGCCTGTTTTAGTTCTTGAGAGCGGCTGCCGTTTCGCTCTCAGCTTAACTTTAATTAGATGATCGTGAGAGAAGGCATTTCTCTAAAGCCTCCAGGAAAGAGGAATTTCCTGTGTGTAACTGCTAAAAATAGTAGGTTTGGAGGCAGTTGCGCAGGAAAAGTGAGAAACTGGCCATTGTTATACTAAATTTTTTAGCCTCCAAAACAGAGTCATGTTACCAATGTTCCCACTAGATGGCAGCACATTATCTAAAGATCTTACCACTTGACTTCAATTGATAGGCTGCTCTTTTGTTTCCCTTTCTGCAGTTAATGATTTCCTGCTGAGAGGGTCTAATCTATTAAACACTCAGTCAATTTAAATTACAGAGATAGATCTAGGAACAATGAAATGGAAAACAGGAGAATTGGACTTCAGGTAGGGGACATTTTGGATTGACAGAGAGTCTGACATACAGATAATGAAAGAAAAGGAAAGACAAGTTCAGATATAAAAGATGTAGAATAAACACAAGGAGACAATATAAAAAGACGTAGGAATTACAGCACAGCTAAAGTGCAGTGTAAAATATGAATTAATAGTCTCAAATTCAATTTCATAAAAGGCAGTTGCAAACAGAAAAACCTTGATTTAAAAAAAATAAAATGTGGAGCAGATGTCAAGTTTTCTGGGAGCTGCATAAAAACTGAACGATGCTCCTCGTTTGGTTTTGACTTTGAGGATAGTAAGCAAACCTGTCCCAGATGGGTCGCAATATGTTGATCTCTAAATGTACAGCATTTGATTCACATGATTTTCAGTCTATTCATTGACCCCTAACGTCCTGTATGGAGGTATTTGGATTGTTTCTCAGTTCATTTATTTAGATTTTTTTCTTTAAATTGTCTATTTGGTTAAAAAGCCTTTATTTAGAGCACACAGAGCAGAGAGAATAAAACAACACATTTAGATTTGTCGTCCCCTCAGAATCACAGACAATATAGTAAATAAGGGGCAGCCAGGTAGTTGGTGTTGGTTGTCATGGCAACAATAAACAGGAGGGCGTCAATTGCAGCTTATTCTTTAGGTGTATCTGAAACATCTCAAAACTGTGATCAATCAAACTTTTCTGGTTTTAACACTTTGTCACTACTGAACATTGCATGTCAGGTCAAGAAAAAACATCTTATGTCTTTAAAGCTACTTTTGACATATTTTTTAAAAAAAGCTTAATGTGCCAAATTATCCAATAATCATGTTAATTTGGTGCAGTTCAGAAGGAGCCTGTCGGTGCAAATAGATGAAATCTTTAACACATTTTTTGATAAATTTGTCTCTTCTGATTGCTCAGTGCCTCTTTCACACATCCATGTAGGGAATAATTGGTGAGGAGCGAACAGGAAACACGGCAGTCTCTTCATGTTCATCATCATCATCACAGCACAGGTGGCAAATGAAAGCTGAGTCTCTGCAGGAGTCTTTTTCGCTGTTGTGTGGGATCCTTGAATGAAGCAAACACTTTTCTCTGTCAAATATTATTCCCTCTCTGTATTGAGATTATTCTTTAACTGCCTTCCTTAGTCCCCTGGTACACCTACACACAGAAACACATTTTACACACATTTAAACACATTGAGGTACCCTTTCATGTTGATGCATTTTGGTTGTTAACGTTTTTGTTTTTAAACTAATGATCCATGATATTTTCAGAGAGATTTCTTCTTTTTATAAGTTCAGGAAAGACATTTTTCCTTCTAAAAACTCCTCTAAAAAACTCCTTTGCTGCACAGGAAGTCATGCATTTTACATTTTCCAGTGGCAGCAACAGCAGTTTGCTTTGAACAAATAGAAAAAACTATGTGCAGTAGTTGGCAGGAGCAGCTGTAACCAGCGTGGCTGAGCAGAAAGAGAGAAGAGCTCCACCTACAGAGAAGAAATCACAGTGCCACCGACTGTGTTTGACTGACAGGTCATTTCTGTGAAGAGCAGTGCAGGAAAAACCACTGGTATTACCGCTCAATGACGAAGATGTCATGAAAATGCACATTAAATAAAACACAAATGCTGCAGATTTCCATGTCATAGTGCATGTGTGAGTGTGTAAATCTGTGATGGTGAAAAATACACTTCATATAAACTCTAATTTGATTCCTCCTCTTTTCCTCAGTCTCATTTTTTTCCCAGAGAAATGGGCAAACAGACGGAGACAGAACCTCCATGCGTGGCCTTGTAGCTTCAGGTCAGTGATCTTATTTGGCCCCTGCGTGGAGGAAGAATTGGTTTTGGCTCAGCTGAGGACAACCATCCGAACCAAGAGGATTGGATGCTGCTGGGACACCGCGAGAGCCAATCAGAAAGGCCATCGATCAGTTCCCCTTAATCTCACAGCTGGTGAGCACATCCTCACTCCAATCTAAAACTCTGCAGCTCAGTCAGACTGACAGGGGATTGGATGGCTTCCAAAGTCTTGAACCTCTGTAGAAGTGGGTCCACATTAGAGTGGGAGCAGTTTTTCTACAAAATCACATACTTGGTTCTCACATCCTTCTCTGCAGCTGCAATCTGCACTGCAAAAATAAACAGTAGTTAAAATTGTTTAGTCTAGTGCTGGCTGAAAATCTCATTCCCCTTAAGAAATGTCGAAACTATTAATCAGTGGGGTTTCAAATTCAAATCAACTAAAAAAATCAGTTTGATACAAGTGGAATTGTCTTAAATGAAACACATGTTTTTTGGTAATTTATTTTACTGGTCCTTTAATTTTATAAGAACTCCCTGGATATTGTTTGAGAATAATTTGCAAGTATTTAACGGTTAACTTTTAGGACATTTTACAGAAAGTGTGGAGCAGTTTGGTACAAAAAGAAAGAGAAAAGTGTTAGATTGTTTTAGTTGGTCGTTATATTTGGTTTCATAGTTGTTAATTTGCAAGAAATATTAATAAATTTAAACAATTCTTTAACTGACAGAAAATACTTCAGTACTTCAGTTTAAGTATATTAGATTCTTTCTTAAAAACTCTATTATGAATCTAAATTTATTTTGCAAATTAACAACTATGTATGAGCCCAAAATACTGAAAATGAATCGTTAAATACCTGCAAATTAGAAATTTTCCAGGAAATTAGTATAAAACAAAAGGACCTGCATGTTTTTTTTCCCTATAAGAAAGAAAATATGATTTTAAGATGACATGTATGAACTCCCCTAAGGGACATTTTTCTTTTACCACAAGCTGTGTGCTGCTCTGCTTGAGTGCACATGGTGATTGCTTGCTGGATGTATATACAGTATATATTTATGTGAAGTTTGTTTCTAAAATGAGACATCCACTCTCTGAGAAATGTGATGCATCTTCTGGGAAAAATGCCATAAAAATGCCATAAAATTCACAGTTTAATTTTGTTGAGCTCAGAAATTAAATATTTTTGATGAGCTACATCTGGATCATCTGGTTTTATTAAGCACTGGATGAATGTAAGGCAGCTTTTTTTTTTTTTTCAAAGTATGTATTGTGGAAGGAATCACATGTAATCCTTTTCATATGTTATATGGATTGTCCACAGTCTACTCAGTGTCTTGCAGTCTCCTTTTACACTAAATGTGATTTCCTGCTGTCTGTGCACTGCTGTCAGTACCTGCACTCTGTTTTGTAAGATGCTGGTATCTTCCAGTCGTAATGCTGTTAAAACCCATAAAATAAGAGAATCTGATAAAGCACTCGGTATCACGCTCTGTGGCTGTTGTTGTCAGTTGCTGAGTGGGCCTTTTTCATTCCACTTCACTGCTTTGGTTTGTTGGTACTTGTATTGTGCATGCTGGCTCACTGACACACTGTGGTGACTTACTGGGTCACTTGAATAGAACAGAGCCAGTGGCTTGCACACAAACTGATAGGACTATCTCCCTGTCAATTAATATATCAGTGGTCCTTATGAGGAAAATGAGCTGTAACAAATAATTTGAACCCTCTCTTGTAAGAAGTTATGGCAATCCAAGTGTATCAAGTTTTTTTGTTGAGAAAAATTAAGATTCCTGGCTGCTTGTGTTGCTGTCATAGTAAAATTGACTATACTACATGTTTGCCTGTGAAGTAGTCGAATTAATAATTAATTACTTAATGATTTTCATGTGGTTTACTGATTATGGAAATGCAGATTATGTGGACTGCATGATAAAATAATTTCTACATAAAGTTTTTGCTGAAGCAGATGCAGCATTTACTCAGAATCACCTCAAATTTAAAAGCCTTAAAGAGACGCTTTAAGTCTTGTCCTATTCCGACACAGAAGGTGTGAAGAGCCGTGTTGCATTACATCGTGCTCCGATCCTGGAAAGGTTTGTGCTTGCACAACTGTATTTGAAGTTGTCTTGCCAAGTTTTACGCTGACAGATCAAAGACGTCCCCCTTCAAGTGCAGCAGGATACATCTGCAGCAGAGGAACATTGCCCGAGAATGTCAGAAAGTACCAAAGATGCTTTATGATCCATGACAAGGGCTATACGGTGCTGTATATATGGCAACCTTTTGAACTTTAAGAAAAAAAAAAACTATGTGTAAGGATTTATACATTGTGTCCAGCGACCTTCATGACTTGATTAACATGAGATGGACAAACGAACAAGATTTTTAGAAGCTATTTGAAAAAGCACTAGTTTGAATATGCTATTAAGGAGGTTTTAGGTAATGATAAGCGATAAATGATAAGTAAAACATTCAAAAAGTTCTTCAGTAGTCATCTAGGTTGGTTTTTTTTCATTTTGAGGAATAGATGAATAAAACTTGACTTCCCTAAAATGAACACACCCATACAACACATACAATGTATCTTCCTGCCTCTCCCTTTTGTTTATTTCCATGGAGACTTCGCAGTTAAACACATTCACATTAAGCTGCTCAACCATAAGCCTAAAGGTGTCAGTATGCTCAATACAAACTAGTTCATACATGTCTGAAGACAATAGAGTTTATAGCTGTTCTGAACAGCAGTATTCGAAGGCAGGTTTAAAAGCTGGAGAGGAGAGAAGACACAATAATCGCTCAAATGGGAATAATGACGGTCACTTTTGGACAGTCTCTTCTTAAAAGCCTTGCACTTCGGAAAAGTGACAGAAGTCGTTGTCACATCCTGCCTACGTTTTCACCTCCAAACACCTGGCCGATCTGCTATAGACTGCATGAAGAGGGGCATGAATGTCTGGTTGATGGTTTCCGAAAGTTAATTCAGGTGCTGCTCGACCATCCAGAAAGCACTTTGGTTGAAACATACTGACACATTTATGGTCTTACTCAAGGGCGTCTCAGCAGTGGCACATATAAGTCATAATCACAACTGGGGAACTAATTCTTCTGAATGCTTCAATTTATATGACTTGGAGATTAATAATATGGAGGTGCCTTAAAAAACAAACATGGACACCTCATGTCTACAAGAGTCTGTTATGCAATGTAATTAAAGCTTAATTTAATTGATATAGTTATATTGTAAATGCAGAGTATTTTTTAACTCGAACTAACCAACTCTGTGGTCATACAACTGTTTTGATTTTTCCATGTCATGAACAAGTTGCAAGTCGTAAAATTTTCTCAACCAGAGTAGGAATTTCTGGCAAAACTTCATCTACTTCCAAGGTGCGTGGAGAAGGAAAGAAGTCTAAAGCGGTGAAAACTTCAGCAACACTTATAGTATAAAGACCAACTTTATCATGAGACCAATGTAACTGTGTGAACGTGGCGTTAACTTGTGAGTCCGGGGATCAAACTGGTGACTCACAAGACACTTCTGTAACCTTTCACAGTTCCACATGCTGAACTGGAAACTGCCCAGTACAACCGCAGAAGCTTCACTGAGGACTACATGCCTTGCTGAAAGTCACCTTATTAAGACTTGCCTCTCTTTCCCTGGTTTTCCCACCCAGCACAGGGAGTGAAACAATCCCCCTGCCCAGTGGTCGAACCTTTTGGGATCTCAGCTCAATTAGCGATACTTGTAAACTACTTTGTTTGTGAAGCTTACATGAAGATGTCTAAATTGTCAGTTCTTTCACTCAGTATTTTTCACTTCTAGACGGGGTTATCAGACCTTCTTTATACCTTTAAAAGGATCCATTTGGTTTTGTTTAGTCCATAATGAAAAACATCTTTAAGAGAGTTAAATAATGGATTCCACTAAATGTGATGTTTTAATTTGATTTGATTAAGGTTTCCCTGTTTTGATCGTTATCTAATTTTGCAAGAAATGACAAATTTCATTCACTGATGCATTATGTGGCCTTGCTTTCTTGTCAAACAATTACATTTATGTTATTTCACCAGAGTATGAACTCAGTGTCAGAAAGTGTGAAAACACTAAGGCTGCAACTGACAATTATTTTTATTATCGATTAATCTGCTGATTGTCTGAATTAATCGATTCATTATTTAACTTATAAAATCTCAGATAAGTGAAAAATGCCTGTCGTGATTTTCTACAGTCCAAGGTGTCATCTTCAAATGTCAATCAATAGTCTAAAACCCAAAAATATTCAATTTTTAAGTATATAAAAACACAGAAAAGCAGAAAATCTTTGCATTTGAGAAGCTGGAGCCAGCAAATGTTTGACATCTTTGCTTAAACAGTAACTAAAACAATCAATTGATTGTCAAAATAGTTGCTGATTATTTTTCTGTCGATTGACTAATCGATTGAATTTTTATTACTGCAGCTCTAGAAAACACATCAGTCAGTTCAGTTTGTTGATCAAGTATACTGGAATCAATCGACAAGAGACTGATTGAGATATTCTTCTTTTTGGAAAACAAGCTTTATTCTCACATTCACGTCTTTTTACTTACTGAACAGCTTCTCTGTAAGTCAGGACCATAATTAAGAAGAGTTTAACACTTCAAACTTAGTGAGGAGAAAGATCTAATTAAGGCATGTGTTAGAAAATTATGGAAATGTAAACTCGATGAAGATGGTAAAAAAAATGGGTTCACTGTCTAAAGTCTAACAAGAAACAGCAGGCTGTGGTTTCACATGCAAAGCCTGCCACAAATTGTAGGAGTTTTCTGGTATTCCCTCCCCTAAATTCAGCTGTTACTGTATGAAATGTGCTCCCAGTGACCCGGCCTGTCATGGCATTGTATCTGACAAACAGTCCTTCCACTAAACATCGTCTAAATTTGTCTCTGCCCTTTTCACACAGAGGACATGACGGCACGGCAAGCCGCAGCAGATGGCCAAAAAGGCTTCCTATTTTCACAGACTGCTAATTAGAGCCCTGACCACAGCTCACCTTTAATGCCAGCCACAGACTGCTTTTAGCGCAATTAGCCTAATGGGCCCCTGGCCTGTGAATAGCCTGTAATGTTTAGCCCGGGCCAAAAGCCGCACTGACGTTGATGTATGTCAAAATAAGGACAAGAGGGGTCTAACGTACCGCAGATCCATTTATCACTGCAGCTGATATGAGGACGAGACTGTAACCATGATCACCCAGAGAAACTATTTAATTAGATGCATTAATAATTGAACTAATTAGCTCCCATGTGTCTCGCAAATGAAGAGGGAACCCAGAGCTTCACTTGCACCTCATCAGCTGATTAATTAGTCTGTTGATCGTTAGCTGTCTTGACGGCCTATATGCGATCAGATGAGAGGGCGGATAATGAGAGAATAGTCGGTCGATGGTGCTGGTTAATTAGTGTGACCTGATCCAGGGGCCATGTTAGAACAGTTGTTTATACCACAGCGTCTAATGAGGAGGATTTAGGGCTGGATGATCTATTTGGAAGCAGGCTCCAGTGTTGTTTATGGACCAGGGGTGAGTAGCTACTGGCCCTGAAAACCCCAATGAAAATCACTATATTGTTCCAATAATCTATCTACAGGGACTAATAATGTGTATATGCTGCTCAAGATTAACTTTAAATAATGACTTTACCATACTTTCTGGTATTTTGATTTCTAAATCCTCAATATAGTGGCTTACAGTAGATCTGGGACCTCACAGTGAGTTGCAAGGCCATTTGGTATTCCTATAATGTTCTTATAATACAAGGACAAGGACTTGCTGACTGTGGTAGGTCTAATAGTGAGTTTAGCTGCTCTCTAGTGTATTCATCTCATGTATTCATAGTTCAATACGCTAATAATAGTCTTAAAACCTAATAGTCAGTATGATACTGTATGGTAATATGGTAGATCTACTTTTAAATATAAATTGATTAAGACATATCTGTTTGCCATTGCTTTTAATTAAAATTTAAAGCTGCACTTCATCAGTTTTATCCTTTATGCTGCATTTTTAATGCTCCCTTATTTTTTTTTTTAAATCTAATTGTATGCTGTTCTATTAATTTTATTTACAATACTTCAATTTTTATTGTCCTTATTCCTGTTCTTATATTCTTTTGCATTTTGTAAAGCATGTTGAATTTCCTTGTGTATAAAATGTGCTATATAAATAAACTTGACTTGTCTCGCCTCATTGGTCAGCTTCATAGTGGGTTTTTACCTCATATTCCTAAAATATTCCTACCAGGACTTGTAGTATTGTTCAGTTCAGATCTTTATTGTCCCACAAGAAGAAATTCTGTTTGATCCAAGGTAGCATAAAAACACAAAACCATGAAAACATAAACATACAATAAGACCTTAAAAGTGCCAGTGCTATACACACAATTCAGATGATAAGGATGTATGTTAAAAGGTAAGGACGGCAGTAAAAATAAGAGGATAAGATAAGAAACAAATAAAGTGCTAAGCTGTGGGAGGAATCAAGAGGCAGTTTATAGTGTATTAGAATTAAGAGCACTTATTGCACATGGGATAAACGAAAACTTGAACTTGTTGCACCTCATTTTTGGCAACCTCTATCTCTGACCAGAGGGCAGATTTCTTAAAGAGAGGATGGCCTGGATTTGATAGGATGGGTTCAGCTTTCTGTGCTGTTATACATGTCTGACAGAGAATGCTACTTTTCACCAATGATTTTGCTTGCTGCCTTAACAATGGCTCCTAAATGATTCATACATTGAAATTCCCCAAAATTTAAATATAGTAGGTCAACAGTGAGTTCATACTGACATAGCTGCTTTATTAAATGTTTAGGGTGTCTGCTATAATCCAGTGATATCACTATAATATTCCTGTACTAAGACTTACAGTAAATGTATCTGCCTACTGAGATTACAGTCACTTTTTTTTTTTTTTTTTAGCTATATAGTGTTATCTTCTCCTGTATAACTGGTCTACTAAAGGTCTTCTGTAGTAGTCATGAAGCAGATACATAAAGCCCCATGATACATGCTAATTTTTCCCTCAAGTTGAAACATTTTCAACCTAGGGCAAATTTCCTTGTTCTTGCGTCTAAATGTCTACTAGTGAGTTCATATTATAGCTGCTTTATGGTATTTTCGCCTGTTGTTGTGTAACATAAACTCTTGACTTTGTACTACATTATAAATTTCTCAAAGTTCAGTACAAAGTCAAGAGGATGTGATATGTAGCAAACCAAGCTAGACAGGACCGTGTTCCTGCACATGCTCTGGGTGTGGCGTCTGCTTTACATAGAACTACTCTCCTGAGTGGAACAATCTTATCACTGTTAAGTCTTTGGAGGAGTTTTTAAACAAACTCACATGCCCAAACTCTGTGGCTGTTGCATGGGATGGAGCAGGTGAACCCAAGTGCAGACACTCAGCAGTGAAAAGACAGGGATATGATATGTATTGTAAAGGCTGGGGAAGGGGAATGCAGACCTGGGGTAGCTTGGGCTGGAAGCTGGGAACCAGGAGCTGAGGCCTGGGCTGGAAGCCGGGAACCTGGGGCTGAGGCCTGGGCTGGAAGTCGGGAACCTGGGGCTGAGGCTTGGGCTGGAAGTCGGGAACCTGGGGCTGAGGCCTGGGCTGGAAGTCGGGAACCTGGGGCTGAGGCTTGGGCTGGAAGTCGGGAACCTGGGGCTGAGGCCTGGCCTGGAAGCAAGATGAGGAGCTGGAGACAGAGAAATGAGAGAGGAAACAGGGTTAGGCACAGGAAAACAGGCAAGAAGAAGAAGACTGGATAAATGCAGGTGAAGTGGCTTGACGCGTAGTAACACTGACTGAAGCAGAGGCTACAATCTAGCACGGTGGTAGTGGCAGAACTGGATATTTGTAGAGAGCTTGATAACAGTGATGAGGTGCAGCTGGTGTGGCTCTCTGACTCAGGCACACCTGTCTCCACTTACACAATCACACACATACACACACACACACACACACACACACACACACACACACAAACACACACATAGGGAGAGAGAGGGAGAGTGGCAACAGATTAGGGAGACACAGGATTATAACAGTGGCGAAGGAACATGTCATCCAGTCCAACGGTGTGCCTCATTGATGTGTTTTTAATCATTTTTAGACAAGAACGGAGGCCTACGGCACAGAGAAATAAGATATATTAGGCTTTGGATACACACACAGTACTTGTAAGTAGATCGATTTATTGTTGGTTTTGGCTTTGCACATGAGATCTGTTAACAGAAAAATATAGAAAATCGCCACCCTTATCCTTTAAAATGTCAGAAAATGGTGAAAAATGTCCCTTTTATATTTACCAACTTAGCATTGTAGATCCACTAGTGCTATAGAAGAGCCATATAATATAATTATCCTAAAACATTCCCACAAAGACCTGTAATATAGCTGTAGTGAGTTTATAGTGACCTTTGACTGCTTTATGGTATTTTTATGGTGTCTCTTATGCAGTAACCTATACAATCGTTCTACTACTGAGTTTGTAATGACTTTATAGCTACTTTATACTCTTTTAACTACCACCTGGATTACGACGAGAGACCAATAACTGCTTTTTTAGTGTTTTTACCTTATATTCTAATAATATTCCTATAATTACTCTATAATATTCCTTCTAGTTCAGTGAATTTTATAATGTGTTTACATAAGATAGTCCAGCAAGGATGTCAAGGGAAAAAAAAGTGTGTAAAAATATCAAGGATGAACATACTGACACACATGCACAAACACACAAATACACACACACACACACACACACTGACGCGCGCACACAGGCACACACGCACGCGCACAAGGAGCTGCATCTGCTGTGCTGAAAAGCCACAGCTTTGACTACAGGGCGCCCTGGAGATAATTGGTGTCCTTGGAGTTGAATAAGCTCATTCTAAAACACCTCAGGCCCGGGCTGTCCTGGTGTGTGACTGTCTATTGAATAATTGATTCAGCGAGGGAGGGGGCGGTTACTATCAGATCTGAGCATAATGACTTTATATAATTAGCACGCAGCATTGAAAAAAACCCATTTGACTGTGGGATTTTTTTTTTTTTTTTTTTTTTTTTGCATAGAGAGAGAGAGAGAGAGAGGGAGAGAAAGAGAGAGAGAGAGAGAGAGAGAGAGAGAGAGAGAGAGAGAGAGATAGGCTCAGTCAGAGGAGGAGAGCTCATTTGCGAGGAGCAGCCGCAGCCTCTACACACACAGAAATGCTTATGCACTGACATCAGCTAAGATAAGGCTCAGGCACTCTTGGTTTTGAGGACACCTCTCCTGCCGGCAAGGTGATACCCGGGGCCGGGCACGTTGTTTTCCCTCCATCCGCGGGCTATTTTTACGCTTCAGACACAGAAAAGGGGGGACTCTCTGGCTGTTTCTCTTCGTGGACAATGAGGAGCGGAGCTGAAGTTTTTGAGCGACTCCGCGTTGATACTGTAATTTAGTGTCAAACCCTCTCTTTGTACATTTGTATTGCTGTACACAGTGTTATCTTGCACGCAGGAGAAGATCGGCTGGCATTTCTCCTGTAGTTGGATTGTTGTCGTTTACCAGAAGGATGGTGCTGGACAAGGAGGAGAGTGAGTACAGAAAGCTGAGATACATTTTCTGTCTGCTGTTTGCACTGATATGAATGCATATTTCCTTATTTTTACTTATTATAAAAGAAGGAAGTAGAAAAACATTTTAGGAAGGATTGTAAGCAACAAAAATTAAACATTGCAGACAGTTTGACAATTAAAACAATGACCAGTTAACTCCAGTGAAATACTTTCATGAAGATTAAGGATGAGGTTGACTATTTTCCAGTCCTCCATAACAGAAAACCACTGAACTTGAAGTCTATCTGTGCACCTAATAATGACTTTACAGTTGCTTTAGGTATTTAAATATTTGTAGTATTTGCTGCATTTAAAGTGACATAATTGGTTATTAAAAAAAAAAAGATCACTGTAATTTGCTGACATTTATTGTAGTGTCTGTGACATTCAGCAATGAATTTATAGTGATTAAATGTTTCTTTGTAGCATTTTGTATCTTTTGAATTGTTTGGATTTCCTTTTTATTGCTTATATGTTATTTCAATATTTTTGTGACTTCATTTGTCAATCACAAAGGCGTTCTTTTCTTCCCACAAATTAAACCCCAGCTGTCTCTCTGTCCGTCCTTGTCGTTGATTTCTACCTGTTGGACTGTTTTTCTGCCAGGTGTGTCTCTCGTGTCCCTCCAGTCCAGAGAGAAGCCGAGAGGCTGTGCCGGCTGCAACGGGAAGATCCGGGACCGCTTCATGCTGCAGGCGTTGGACAGGTACTGGCATGAGGATTGTCTGAAGTGTGCCTGCTGTGACTGCCGCCTGGGCCGGGTGGGCTCCACCCTCTACACCCGGGCCAACCTCATCCTCTGCCGCAGGGACTACTTGAGGTAACGGCTGCCACAGGTGGATAGGGATTGTCAGAGGGGAAAGATAAACATTCACATTACATTTATTTATAAAGGGTTTGGCATCCTTGATACAAACAGAGAGCTGTTGTTGTAATTAGAGGTCAAGTGCAGAATTTTTTGTATGTTGAAGAAACAAAAGATTAAAAGAGCGAGCATCCAAGTAAAATAATGATAATGGTTATCAGAGAAACAGGACTCCTATGGGAACAGAGACGTTTATTTGCTTGAAACTATCCAGGAATTTGAGTAGGCAAAGTCTGTGGGGTTGTGACTTCCCTGAGGACAGACGTGGGCATGAGATGCATCTTTCTTTCCTATCAAGGCTCATTAGTTTTGCCTGAAAAATGTACAAACACATTCCTGCATGTACCGTGACAATGCACAAAAAACAAACTCAGAAAATCAACACAAACAGCCAAATTGTACTTTACAGATCAACTCTTTTTACCCCAAACTTGACGACCCAGAAGTTGTGACACGTTCCTTACAAAACCCAGAACCCAGAGCCTTATTGGCCAACTGTGTTGACACATTCAAGGAATTTGACTTTCACTCCCAGTAGCTCTCAAAGAAGAGAACAAATTTAAAGCGCAATAAACCCAATTACCTCAAGAAAAATAAAATATGAGTCCAAGCATGTTTTATCCTTGTTTGGCTGTTACTTGAATCTGTTTTGAGTCATCATGTTGGATGCTTAATGTCCTCTGTTGATACATACTTCTTCTGCCTTCCACTTCACATTAAAAATATTACATTCTTGTGAACTAGTTTGGAGGTAGAGAGAGTTAGGAGAGCTGTAGGCAACTCAAGAAAGCAACAGCCAACACTGAATCTACACAGTTTGGAATTAACAGTTTTTAATATAAGAGAATAGTCAGACATCTGACCCTTTAGTATGTTTCAAGTCTTTGTTGAGGGAATACAGTGTGAAGCCAGTACAGTGGATCATGTCTTTAACTTTTTAATGATCACTTTTGTGCCAATTTTACTTACTTATCAGACAATAAACAGTTAAAAGCGAGAGGAATGAGAGGATAGAGCAACAGAGAAACAGATGTGAACATTTGGTAATGCAGAAATATGCAAAACCAAGATGAGAGGACTTCTCTGAGACACAGTTATACCAGGAGAGGAATTGTTCATTAAAATACACTTTTTTTTTGCTTTCTTGCCAAGAGTTTGATATTTGGTTAGCTTAGCTTAGCATAAAAAACTGGATAGCCCTACAGGGGGAAACAGCTAGCATGACTGTCCAAAGGTAACAAAATCAGCCTACCAGCACCTCTAAAGCCTAATTATTATAACTTGTTACAACAAAGGTTTGAAAACAACCATTTTAAGCTGTTTTATGAGGGGTTATGTGCCGGACTATCTCGTGACTCGGAGCAGAGTGCTCAGAGTTTGTTTAGAAGATAAATACCACTCTCAAATCTGTATGCTAAATATGTAGCTGTAGCCAGCTGCCGGTTAGCGTAGCTTAGCATAAAAACTGAAAATCCTGGCCCGGTCTAATGGCAATTTGCTGTTTTACGAGGAGTTATGTGTTATGTTATGCAAGACCAGTAACTTAAAGTCTCTACTCCCAGCCATGAAATTGCCCGGCACATAACCCCTCGTAAAAGCAGCAAATTGTCGTTTTTACACCTTAGTTGTAACGAGATATAATGTTATAATTAGTGAGCTTTAGAGCTGCTGGTAGGTAGATTTTGTTACCTTAGAGCAGAACCAAAGGTGCTAGCTGTTTCCCCTTGTTTCCAGTCTTATATGTTGAGCTAAGCTAACTGGCTGTTGGCTCCAGCAATGTATTAAAAGGTATCGATCTTCTCATCTAACTCTTGGCAATGAAACAAGTAGGCATATTTCCCAAAATGTTAAACTATAGCTTTAATTACATTGCTCCAAATCAAGGAAAAACCATACTGAAGTGTATCCAAGCTTGTACTTCCTATGTAATAGTATAGGGAGTTTAGGTTGAAACACTTAACAGACTATAAAACACTTCAAATACTCGTTCTGAACTCTCCAGATAAAGATAAATGTTTAAGATTGCTTGAACTACTCGTTTAAAATCCTCTTGACTGGTTATGACTGTGATGCACATTGAGTATATGAGTAAGTAGCCTATGTTGTAAATATACTTGGACTTTAAACAGGTTTCCACCTTTACAATCTTTTGACCATGAATCTTGATGACACCACTTCTAAACAGACTTAAACCTGGTTCAAACAGCTCCTCTGAGAGTTATATACCCTTGATTTTCCTGCCTGAAATAACGATGTCTGGTGTCAGGTCAGCAGGAGAACTCCTGATATCTCAGCCACATTGCTGAACTCATGTGTTAGTCTCATGTACAATCCAGCTGGATTTGGTTGTAGCTAAGTCTCTCATTAGCTGTGCTGCACTTAAGAGACCAAAACCCCTTTTGACAGTTAAATTGGCTAGATTGCCTCCTGTTTTCCTCATCATTGCGAGGGTGCAGACCAAAAGCCTTTGAAGAGCAGGATTAAAACCATGTGATTTCTTTTAATTGGACCATTAGTAGAGAATTAGCATTGAGCTTCGTACTCTCGTTAAGAAGGAAAAAAACCCACCAGGTGCCTGCTCAGGACTCAGGCTCGTTAGATCAGAACATTCTGTTAATTAGGACTCGCTTTTGTTCCCGCGTTGGTCACTCGTTTGATGACGTTTTTCATTTGTCGACTGAAGCTCTGGGATACTCGCTTCATGCTTTTCTCCCTCCCTCTGCTGATGTCGTTTTTCATAACGGTTCCTCCCAAACCTCCTTTTCTATTTGGCCTCTAATGGAATATGGAAATCAGCAGCAGCCACTTATCTTCATGTGTGTCAGGCACTTAGGGAGCCGTTTTGTTCGTTGTTCTAGAGGTGAATGAGAGGTGAGGCAATCTGCAGCTGGTCAGCACTGAGTCACATAGCATTTAAAACAACACAGGGTTTGTTCTCAGGTAGTTTGAGGACACAGTTCAAATGTTGCCAGATGAATTGTTAGTTTCAGAGTGTAATAAATTGACTCTCAAGTACTTGCTTGTAAAGTCAGTGTAATGAGGAAAAACACACCCATTTGGTTCTCAAAGAAAGTGACATTTTCATATAAATTGTGACATTTTCATATCAGGGAATCTCTCCGTTTTGCTCCTGATATAATGCAGTGGTGATACAAGTTATATTAAGCTCATCAAAGCTTTTATATTTGATGTTCTGAACACTCAGTGGCTCCTGCAGTACGGCTCTCATGTGGCACAAATATTTCACAATAAATTAAGTGTTCTTAAACAGCAACAGTAGTTTCTTAAAATAAATTAAAAAAAAGAAAAAGAAGTAACTCTGCCTTCATACCATGCTGGCAGAAAACAAAGAACATTGTTACAATGACATTAACGCATTATTCAAGGATGGTTACCTGCACTGCTAAGCCTTTAATCACACCATATACACCAGTGGAGAAGAAGGCTAAATTAGCTTTTTTTTTAACTTTCATTGTGACCTTGCTCACGTACCTTTTTAACTCTTAAATTTTGATTCATTTATTTTTCTTAAATTACTTTTTGTGGTAGTTATCAAGGAATGAAGAAGAAGGAGCAAATCAGGAGCTAACTGGTAATAAATAAATAGCTGAGAAGTAGTTTACTCTGAATCTAGGACTATATAGTAGATTTTAAAAAGTTACTTGAGTACAGACTTACAGTACATACTAATCGGTATGATGCACTGCTTCACTTGAGGGCACAAATATCGTAACAAATACATAACAATTAATAAGTAGTTGGTTTTGTGCCACTCAATTTCTGGTTCAAGGATATCCAGGAACTTATCATCCCATATGATTTCTTTAAAGTTTCTTAAAGTCTGTTCTCAAGTAACTAAGTCAGTTTGAGAAGAAACTTTGAGAACTGCATTTATAAGTTGTTACCAATAAATTATCCAGACTATATGTCTATAATTAGCTTATTGAGTATGTTTGCAACAATATTGGATTTTATTTACATTTAACTGCAGACAACTGTGGCTTTGCAGAAATGTTGATTAATGACCAGTTGGACGATTGACATAAAGTTCACAAGCAACTATTTTTATGATTGATTAACTGTGTCATTTTTCAACCGAAAATATCTAGTTTCATCTTCTGAGATGTCAGTATTTGCTGCTTTTCTCGGTCATCTATGGTAGTAAACTGAGAAACTTCTTTCCTCTGTCTTCTGCTCATAATTACAACTAGAAAGCTGATTTGAATGTTTTGTCCCACTTGGCGACATCTCTATAATATGATGTAAGTGCTGCATTATTAGGAGCAGAAACCACTATAGAAAATGTTCACCACTCTAAAACAGTGATTAAAGTAATTATTTGCATGAGCAACATCTGTGACACTCAGGCAGCGGCCCGTTGGACTAGTTTTTAGGCTTGTCCTCCCTTTATTTCAGGCTTTTTCCCTCTTTTAGCTCTTGGCTGAAATGTATCTAAGTGCGTCCAGACTACAGGTCTGCTTGTCGCCCTCCTTCTCTCTGCAGGCTCTTTGGGGTGACGGGGAACTGTGCAGCCTGCAGTAAGCTGATCCCTGCCTTTGAGATGGTGATGAGAGCCAGAGACAACGTCTACCATTTAGACTGCTTTGCCTGTCAGCTCTGCCGCCAGAGGTAAGATTAGGGGAGCAATTAGCCGGGGAGATCAAATTCAGTTGACTTATCTGGGAGGTGTACAAGTGCACTCTGGAAGGTGAACTCGATGGTCATTATGAGGGTATTACCAATGCATTGTAATCAGAATGTGATGAAATTTTTACCGCACAGCCTGAAAAAAAAAGCTCAAGGGGTTAAAGACTTTGTATATCAGTTGGATAGTTAATCAGGCAGCAATCATACAAGATTAATTTTCTGATTACCATAGCAGTGTGTATGCTGAAAATATGCCTGAAATGCTCCTTTGGGACCTCATGATTCACTTCAGCTCATGCGAGACCCAAGACCCAGTTCCATATTTTTATTTCTCTCCGCAGATTTTGCGTGGGAGACAAGTTTTTCCTCAAGAACAACATGATCCTGTGCCAGCTGGACTATGAAGGAGGCCATCTTAACGGCAGCACTGAGAGGCAGCCTCAATAAGAGGTAATATTCTGATGACGATGAATTACAGTCCTCGACAGCCGTTCTGACAGTTGGAACTAAACCATGCGCTCAGATATCTGGAAGGTATACAAGTGAACTCAGAAGCTCATCCCAAATAAGACCATATGTAGACATGAGACTTCAAACCAGGGCCCCCTGACATTAGCAAGAAAATCCACGCTAAGATATGTTTCAGCATATTATCTTTGAAAACGTCTGCATTTAAAGACATTGAGCACGGATGCATTAACATGTCTTCAATTCTGAGGACAGCGTAAGAAAATGGATTGCTGTCTGATAATTAAATAATAACTTAAAGTCTTTGAATATCTTTCATTTTAAGAAAGTTGAGAGCCAAATGTGTCAGTGTGTCCACCACCCTTTATAAAACGGCTGATTTATTTTTTGAACTTGTGTGTGTATTTGCCAAATCTTCAAACCAGATGCCTACAGTTTAAACTAATGTAAAGGTGCTGTTCATTAAACATGGCTTAAACCTATACTAGAGTAGGTATTAGTAAGACTTTTAAAGCTCTAGAAATCTTTTTTTTATACTGACATGTAAAAAGAAACTGGTTGCTTACAATGAAAAACTCTCAAAGAATTATCAAACAATTCTGCAGCTCTACAGCACCTTTTAGCCTCTTTTAGCTCAGCACCAGCAGCAGGCAAACAAGCTCTGACGGCAGACCAAGTTAGCAACTAGCCGGTGAAGAAAATCAAACAGCAGCAAGAGGTCCAGATTTCTTTCAGGAGTCGGTGGAGAACAAAACGGAGCTGAAAGAAGATTGATTATTGGACTTGTTTCAAGTGGACAGAAACACGACTCCAAATGAATGATAATGTTGTTCTGTGTCTCCTTGTCTGCAGGATGTGTAAATAGGTTTACCACCATGTTATCTGCTACAACTTAATGAGGTGATAATATGCCAGAGGTGTGTCAGCTTAAGAAGTTCTTCTGCCCCCTAATAGCCCAAAATTGATTAGTGCAGCTTTGAGAGTCATTGTAATAAGTCACAAGTTGCAGCTTATAGATCAAGGTGGATTGAACGAGAAATGCTGCTGAATGATAACATTTTTAGAGTTTCTGTAAATTAAAACAGAAAAAACCTGCATGATTTCCTGTGCAATTTTGCAACCCTCTAATGAGAAGTAATTCTGAAGGGCCTCAAATTAAGCTAAATGCTAAATCCTGTCATCCACAACAGCAGGTTGATCAATATGGTCAATTGTCACTATTTCACTCTAAAAAAGTCATACCAAATAATTTAGAATACACAATCATCCTATATTACAATATAAAGGAAGGGAATGTCTCTTCCCCACTGTTTGAGACATTGAACATGTGTCATAAACAATTGGGATCATTGGTAAGTTTAGTCACAGCTCATTCATGTGTCTGTCTGGCTGGTCGACTGAACGTGCTGCTGCTTTCCTCCACTCGCTGAATACAGTCAGTCCAGAGAGACACAACCACATGAGAGCACATTCACTGAGGAATATTGGCAACTGCTCAAAAAGTTACAAGATTTGTTGCTAGGCACTTAAAAAAAAAAAACGCTTAAGGGGTCTTAAAGGTGCAGTGTGTAGGATTTAGTGGCATGTAGCAGTGAGGTTGCAGATTGCAACCAACTGACTCACCCTCCCCTTTAAAGTGTGTAAGAGAACCTACGATGGCTGCAAAAGTCATGTGAAAGGCCCTCTCTAGAGCTAGTACTTGGTTTGTCCGTTCTGGGCTACTGTAGAAACATGGTGGTGCAACACGGCGGGCTCTGTAGAAGAGGACCTGCTCCCTATGTAGATATAAAGGGCTTATTGTAAGGTAATGAAAAGATGATTTTTATTTTCAGGTGATTATACACTAATTAAAATATACTTATGAATATTATATTCCATTTCTGCCAAGTCTGTTCCGCTAGATGCCAGAAAATTCTACACACTGCACCTTTAAAAGTTGCCAAATCCAGAAACGATGCTGGCTGTACTCAGGCACACTGGTGCTTTCAGCTAAATGCTAACATGACAATGCTAACATGCTGATGTTTAGGGTATAATGTTTACCATGCTCACTATCTTAGTTTAGCATGTTAGCATACTTACTTATTAGCAATAAACAAAGTACAGGTGCGGCTGATGTCATTAGTTGTGTAGGTATTACAAGTGTAACCTTACTATACACACACTATACACTAGTTACTATACACAGTACATTTTTGAATTATTTAAGTTATTTAGGTTTACAATACTAATTTATGTTGCTTTACAGAATTTTTACAGAACTAACCTCTACAGAATTAAGTTTATTATTTTATACAATTGTTTCATCATCATTTACAATCACAAGCAGGCACAACAGTACAAAAGCAAATACTCTTTTTACAGTGTCACCACATTTAACTTCATCACTTCAGTCAAAAACATATTTGTTCTTGTTACCTAGTTGATAGATTACATTTTCACTGAATTCCAGTCTTCCTCCATATTTGCTGTTGTAGTTTGAAAATGAGGAGAGTTGTGGATTTAAGCTTCAAGGGGAAAATCAAAATTGTGTTTTGAAAAGCTGTGAGTGAGGCTTCTCTCCAGAGAAATTTTGATTTATCTACATTACATCTTTTCCCCTCTCTTGTGCCTTTGGTTTACAGGAGTGTGGTGTATGCAGTGGCCACATGATTTTACTGTCATTGCAGTTTTCAAACAAGCATCAGTAGTGGTGAAGACAAACACCTTATTCTGTAACTGCAATGTCCTCTGTTACCTCTCACTGTCATTTGACACCACCAACGCGTGAGACTGCCTGCAGGTTTACACAGGTCTGTAGTCTAAATCCTGCAGGACCAGAGTGTTTCCTTTATTGAGCCTCTTGATGGGCGTGTGAGCAATGGCTGGCTGTGGGGGCAGATGGGTCGGTTGAGTGAAGGTTGAAAGCAAGTGCAACAAATACCACAGAATCCACAATTATGAAGGTTTCAGAGTCTGCCCCGGTTCAAAAACATTCCCTAAAGCCACCAGCAGCCCAACCTACCATTATGATACTAACAGTAAAACTACAGTTCATAAAATACACAACACCACACTGGACACTTGATGGACTCTGGAAGACTTTTTTCTTTGGTTGGTTTTAGGTCGTCCAGAGTTCACGTTGAAACAACTTTGAACTTTAGGGGATCATTTTCCTTTTTCAAAATCAAAAATATGATAAATTAGAGGACCAACGCAGGCGGTTTTAGTCCATTTTATTGTTAACTGAGGCGAGAAACGAGGTATCTTTAAAACATGTGCTGCATATTTAGTTTGGAGTGTGTTAAAATGGGAGGCTACTAGACATGTGGCTTCAAGTCTCTCTGTAATTTTGATAAAATGGCTACAGTGAAGGATGTTTGGCTTCCAAATGCTGTAATTCTTTATAACTGTTTCCCAAGACCCAAATAGATTTGTTGATGTTGGATTTTTTGGAGATTTATTTCAACATTTGACAAAGACTTTACATAAATATGACCACTGGACCACAGCTTTTTAAACTATATATATATTTTACTTGGTGTTCGCCCTTCCTGAATCATATATTTGCTTATCTGACATGCTGTCCATTCCAAACCTGGATAACACGTCAGATAAATTTAATGAAGTGAAATTTAATGCCACATTAGACAAGAGGCATTTTACTTTTTGATCACATAAAACTCCTGCAGAAGATAGCGTTTTGGGAACTTTCTGTCAATGCCAGTTAATTAATCTTGAACTCTTAATATTGTCCACAGGTCAATTTACTTAAAAGACCAGTGTTGGAAGAAGTACTCAGACTTAAATACTTTACTTAAATAAAAGTATCAATACCACAATGTAAAAATACTTAATTACAAGTACATTTCAATTCATACTTAATTCAAAGTATATAAGTATTATCAGCTAAATTTACTGAAAATACTACAGGAAAATTTGGCTGTGAGTGACATACTAAATAAATTTAACAAAGTACATTATTAATACTGATGAGTAAATGCATAAACATCATTTTAGTGTTGTAGCTGCTTGAGGTGGAGATCACTGCTTTGTGAGGGTCATGACATAGGTTGGGTAGGAAAGAAGAAAAAACAGTTCTGCTACATAAACTTGGAATAATTTTTCAGAACTTTTCTTTAATCTTTGCACTTTGTGAAATATTGAAGAGTCTTCACTCTTTGGGCCTCAAACAGTTATTTATTTGAAACCATGTGAGGGGAAAATGTCTCTTTGGTGTAACTGAAAACAACACAGACACATCTGAAACATGACAAAGAGACACAAATACACACTGATTTTTTTATAAAGGGCCACAAGCCACAAAGTTTGGGAACCACCAGTTTAATCTTTAACAATTCAGTATAATTTATAAGTTGTTATTTTATGTAAAATTTTAATCCGAAAAGTAACTAAAGCTGTTAAAAAAATGTAGTGCAGTTTCCCTCTGAAATGTGGTGGAATAGAAATATAAAGTAGCATAAAATGAAAATACTCAAGAAAAGTACAAGTACCTTAAAATTGCACTTAAATGCAGTACTTGAGTAAATGTACTTTTTTACATTGCACTGCTGTAAAAGACAAGAACAGGATGAAATAATAGCAGTAGTATGCTCATTTTATCATTTGTTGATAAGTAAGAAGGAAGATTTGGTCTGAGAAGGAAGTGGTGCTGACTACGGGTCCCTTAAGAGACCAATTCTTAACTAATAATAAAGGTGAAAAAATATCAGTTCACTGATACATTAAGTAGAAGAGATGTTTTTCTGACTTACTGTGTCAGACATTTTGTTTGGGGTTTACAAGGCATCAGAAAAAATGTGAGCACATTATTATCTATGCCTTATAAAAAATCTGTGCCAAGGCACACAGTGTGTATAACTCGAGGGATTTAAGGCTTCTTGGTTCACATAAAGAGTTTAATTCCTCAAAGAGATTATCAAAGTTTGGAGAATGTGGTTTACTTTCACATAAAGTCAGTCTTGGATTATTAGTGAAGCTGGCATCTAGCATTATTCTCTATTTTTCTTTTTAAAAAAACAAAAACTAACAATGTTTGTCTCTAAATACTTGATTACTTGACTTCCCTTCCCTGTCAGCCCTGAACAACAAACAAACAAACAAAAAAAAACAAGTCACAAATATATATAGTTTCCTGATATATCAGTGAATTTCCTAAATCAGCTGGAGAAGGTGGTTTTTAGCAAACTTTACTCAAACAGGAGTAAATAGTGCATTTATT
Organism: Thunnus thynnus; assembly: GCF_963924715.1. Classification (NCBI taxonomy): domain Eukaryota; kingdom Metazoa; phylum Chordata; class Actinopteri; order Scombriformes; family Scombridae; genus Thunnus; species Thunnus thynnus. The sequence goes on along the minus strand of NC_089521.1, from coordinate 28,253,578 downwards.
GGGGGCTATTTTTAGTGGTGGATTAATACACATTGGTGCTCTAGTGAGTATTTACAGCAGCAAGATGGTGAATTTGGGATTGAGTCAAAATAAACTACAGTGTGTGTGTTCATGGTAATGAAGGAAGATGTCACCCAGTGCAACGGTGTGTCTCACTGATGTGTTTTTGATAGTTTGTGGTAAAAAAATATGACACAGAAGAATAAAATGCAATATATCAGAATTTGTATATTTGTTTTAAGGATTATTTCATAGTTTGTTTTAAAAATACAGAATATCACAAGACTTATCCATCTTATTTTCAGTATTGTATTTAATTTGGCTTTGAAATATTGATTAAAATTTGGATTTATTGCATTTTTCCAAAAGATGAGAAAACAAAATAAAAATTTACAGTGAGACTTAACTGGTAGCCAATAACAACCATTTAATCATAATGCAAAACCACAATTTATTACATGACATATCACTTTTCTGTTATTATACCACAATTAGTGGCTATATAGGGCTGATCATATGTTTTTATTGAACCCCCAAAACCTCACAAAGCACACCGAGTGACCTGGAGCTGCTGCATATTTTCTTTCTCTCTCTCTGCAGATGAGGAACAAGACGACTGTGAGCCAGTTGGACTATGAAAGAAGTAACTCACAGCAGCGCAGTCCTCATCAGCTTCCTGTTTCAGACTGAACCAGCATGTGTGGAAAAAACAACACGGATGGGACACATTTCCAGCAGCTTATGTTTGAACTCTTTAACGTGGAGCTGCGCGGTTAACTGACATTTCTGATCAGATGGACAAGAGGTGAACCAGGATGGACTGAAACTACCAGGAGGATATTGTCTAAAAGACGGAGCACTTAATGTGGACTGTGACGAAACATAGAGCAACAAGTGTTTGCAAATAACCCGTAGAGTCTGTTCACCAAACTTGAAATAGTAGATGGATGGAGTGAAGCCAATCAAGCCACGCAAATCATCAACCAAGTCATCCATCAAAGAGAAAAATACTAAGTTGTCTTTATAACCTTCCCTGTGATTGTCAAATTGTTCTGGCAGTCGTCAAGCTCTCTTTTGTGGTGAACTCCACCCATCTGGCATGCAGGAAGCCCCAAAACAAACTGAAACATCTTTTCAAATATTATGTGGCTCAGTTCAACAACTGAGGAGGATCAACTTGATCTCTTCGTCTCTCGACTCTGAAGACAGAACAGAACGGTGTTGGACTTCAAACCCGCTGTAGTCGTGTTTTTACTCTGATACCAAGCTGTTTTTTTTTCTTGAATGAATAAACTGAATATTAATTTCAGTCAGTGTGATAATTATTTATGTCTCTGTGCTCAGATTATGTAAATCTCAACATTTCATTTCATAAAAGAAAAGAAGGCTTAGTTACTATCAAGCTACTGTACATGATCAGGCATATTCTGAATGTAAAATAGAGACATTTCACATTTATTCCCCATTTTTGGTCAATATACACACGACAAAACCAGCAATCCATGTCTGATCTGTCATTGATTTGACTCAATATAGTGTTAGATTCTGTGTATGGGGAGTAAAAAAGTAAGAACCATGAAATAAAGTCATCCTTTAGCTAAGATGAAATGATTTTTTCTATTATTCCTGTGGAGAAAATGGTGTGTTGCATTGTAGTGAGAGATTTCAGCATAAAGGAAATTGAATAAAAATAAGAATATAACTAATGGATGTCCTGACACACCATACAAACAACTTAAGGCAGGATTATAAATAAAAAAATACATTTTATGAACAGAAACATTGAAACTGAAACACAAAACAACTAAAACGTGAAATAAGACTACCTTCTCTTCTACTTGTGACTGGCTTCAAGGCCTCATCTACTGTAACTGGAATGTACCGCCTGCTCAGGTAAGCATGTGAACAGCTAAAAAGGAGCAACACAGAAACACAGAAAAACTGAACATGGGAACAAACAAAAATAAAAATAAACTAAAAATACATTTCCTGCGGAAAATGTGACAGCTGACAGCTGAAATAACTTTCAAAGCATTGCTGCAGATACAACACACTTGTTCAACATCCCCATCTGTACAACTTTGCAGAATTTGGTTACCATGGTAGATTACATTTAAGATATATGGCAGTTAATAAGTAGTATGGTGGTTCTCATGGAGAACTTGTTTACCAAGTTTCATTTTATTAAAGACAACAGAATTGCAGAAAACAATTTCATCAGTTACAAAGTGGTACACACTAATATGCAGAGAGCAATGGGACACTATCTAAATAAAATCAAGTCGTTTGGAGATGTTGGCATATAAAACAAAGTGAAATGAAACTCACCGTGTAATTTGGAGTATCAGAATCACAAGTTAAATAGGCCCTCCAATCTATCTAGGCAGAACCATATTTCTATCAGGGGTGTCCTTTCTCTTATACCAACGACTGGTATATGACAGTGTCATTTGTATCAGTTAACATTGTTTGCACACACATCAACCATAGCCTGAGTCCTTACCACAAACCATAATACCTACAAATAACATAAATACAAAACCAAACATTTAACTAAATAAAATAAATTCCCCCACACTTGGTATAACCCATTACGTCACTGGTGATGTCAACAAGGTCTTAAAATCAGGAAGTGGTTCAATGCCGCCTTTTGTCTCCTGGAAAGCATGGTGGGTTTATGGTAAATTACAACCCAAGCTAATCTACAACTCAATAAACTCAGTACTTAAATCAATAAACAATAAATAATGACCTTAAATACTTTTCTGTCTCGATTAAACCATAAATGCAGATGTGATTGTAGCAGGGCTAATCTCAGTTAATCCCATTTATACCTGCCTAGCGCCTGCCCGGTCACTTTTACCTGGCTGGTCACGGCCACATGATGTCACTTCCTCCCTTCCACTTAACTGTCACATCCCATATAAGGAAAACACCAACACCACAGCAACACAGTCTTTTCTTTTCTTTATTTTCAGGATAGTTTGCTACTGTTTTGTCTGACGCTTTTATTTAGAAGAACAAGTCTCATCCTGAGCTTCCTGTTAAGATACAGTTACCGTCTTAGGCTTTTATTTTGAAAAACTAGACCCATCCTCAGTTTCCTGTTAACATACAGTGACGTTGGGGGCTTTTATTTTAAAGAGATTCATACCTCAGATAACATTGGACTGTATGAGACTGTTAGACAGCACTCTCTGTGCTTTTGGGCAATTTATTCAAAAACTGTGAGTCCTATTTTAATGGAAGTAACATTGGATGAGAGAGGACAAGTTTGTCTACATTTTTTTGGTATAAATCACAAACTTTATAAATAGATTAAAACCAGTATTAAACTGATAAAAAAATATAGAAATAGAAATGACATATGTTGACAAAGATAATCCATTCTATGTTTTATTGACATTCATATCTGTACTAAATAAAAGATCACAATTTTGAAATTGATCACAATGATCCACTCAAGAATGTGCTTTCTTCTTCACTGTGCAGAATGATGTATGTGCAGTGTTTGTTTTCACATTCATCTGCTGAAGGAGGAAAGTTTCTCTGTGCTCCATGAAAATCTGATGTTAAATGGCAGGACGACGAGCATCAATTGTGACATAACAACTGGTTTGGAAGCCAATCCTGGTCAAATATTCAACTTATGAAAGTGTGATGTGGAAACTTGAAGTGTCCAGTGCACATACACTGACAATAGACTTTCAGCGAAATAGGAGAAAATTCAAATTCAAAACCCTGACACTCGCTTATGAAACAGCAACTAAAACAGCTTCTGCCTACCTGAATTCCCTCATTCAGGTCTCCTGCTCGCTACTCTCTGCCAATGAAAGGTGCCTGGTACCACCACCACAACAGGTCCCAGCAGTCACTGGTCAAACTCTTCTCTTCTGTAGTTGCCCAGTGGTGCAACAAGTTACCAAACTGTTTGATCCACAGAGTTCCTCTCAATCTTTAAGAAAAGGCTAAAGACCCAGCTCTTTCATGAACACCTCTGCACTTGATGGACTGAAAAAAATAAAAATAAAAATATGCCTCTATGCACTCTATGCATTGCCTGTGTGCACTGCCTATTGGCACCTACAGTGCATCAGACTTGAACTTAGCTTTATGGCACTTACTTGTGTTGTTCTCTCCTGACTAGATCGTTGCCTGTGTTGTATCAACTCTCAGATGTACTTTGCTTTGGATAAAAGCAACATAACCATATATACCCAACCCATCTTTGTAGATGTCCCATTGGCTGATATGTGTCTGGATTGTTGTCTTTTAGATTTTTTTAAACGTTTTGATTCATACCTAACCTACTTTAAATGTTGTTTGTAATGTGTTTTATGATGACCCTGATGAAGGCCACAACTCGAAATGCATTGGTCTAAAAATAAAGCTGTTTTATATACTAAAACTGTTGCAGGAGTTTTGACCTCTTTTGACTTCTTCCCCTGTGTTGTATCAACTCTCAGATGCAATTTACTTTGGATAAAAGCATCTGCTAAATGAAACTGTAAATTGTAGGAGACATCTTGTGTTCAGCAGTTACATTTCTGAGATGAAATATATTTACATATTCATAGATTCTGGAATTTTTAATGAGGGAAGAAGGAGTAGATTCCATTTTAAGGATTTTCATGAAATAATTTGAACTTTTCTTTGTGGAAAAATCATATTAGACACAGATTATTTTTCCAAGAAGAATATTTTTGTATGTCATAATACATGTCTGGTGGGGATCTTGAATCAATTTATCAGCCTGCTGTACCCCAGCATTAATATCTCTAAGACTGTATTTTGGCGCCACCTCGTGGTGAAACTCATCAGTTGCAGCTTCGGCTCACTTCCGTTCGGCAAATTTGTATGCCTAGGATGGCGAAGTCAAGACCCGCCCTACTCTACCTCTGATTGGCTAGTACTCCTTGCCTTCGCTGGTTGGATTGGTTAGATTTAGGCGTGAGGAGTGCGATTGGTTAGGGTTAGGGTAAGAATAGCAAGGTAAGCCAATCAGAGGCAGAGTAGGGCGGGTCATGACTTCGCCATCCTAGGAAAAAAAATATCGCCTTCCGTTCCTCCAATCAACAAGGAAGTTCAACCGATGGATGAGAAGCAACCAGCTACCGTCTCCGCCGCTTTCTCACCGTGAACCTGTCACTAATTTTGTAGTTTTCTCCCCCCTGTTTACCTGTCGGCATGGCGATGTCAACATTTCAGAAGGTGACCCTCGCGACGTGTCTCGTGCTGTGCGTCGCGCTGCTGCTCCCCAAAATGCTGCTCTCCCGCGGGAGGAAGGATGCTGAGCGGCCGGAGGGTGCGTCACCTTTCACGGGTTCTCTTTATCGTTCACATGGCTTCAGCTCGGTGTTTGCTGGCCTTTCAGATAGACGGTTGAAGTTTTTGATTTATAAACTAAAGAAGGTTGTGATATAATGTTTATTTTTATGTATTTGAAGTCAAAATGCGCACTGTGCATCACCGGGGTATCAGCGTCCTTGCAGTTACATTCTCCTCCCTGAAGAGGGCGCTAAAAACACTCCATTAGTCTAAATTGGTCTACTTTTATCAATATAAATGGGATGAATAAAATAGTTATTATGTATAAATTTATTATGATCATAAGCATTTTATAAGATACATAATTTTATCAAAGTTTTAAGGTGCCTTTTTTAAATATCTGGTCAGGCACAACCGATGAAAACTAGTGTTTTAGGCAAACTGGCTCACTTACAGTTTCTTTTTTTTCTGTTTGATCAATGAGCACTGTCTTTGAAAAATAAAGAAATAAGATAAAATAAAAACAATTCAGTTTGTATTTTATCTTATCTTTTATCATTATTATTTTTTTTAGCTGTGTTGTTGTTGTTGCTATCTTTAAGATTCAAAATTTATTTATTATCATTTTCTAACACAAGGTTGTATAACGAAATGTACTTTGTGGTCCCTTTATGCTACTCACAAAAACAGAAATTATATAAATGGATTAATAAATAATAAGTCATAGAAATAAAAGTTTTTTATATTTGAGTGCGGAGGATGAATTGAGGGGTCCGATCTGTAGTCTGGTGGCACAAAAACGGCAGCAGATTGAACAGGCTGTAGTTGGGATGGATGTTGTCTTTTAGTATCCTTTGGGCTCTTTACAGGCACCTCACTGATATCACTAATGCTCAGTAGATGGGTTCCGATGACGTTCTGGGTGGTTTTAATCACCCGCTGCAGGCCATGCACATCTCATGCACCAGTTTGTGATTTTTCCAGTCAGGATGTTTTCTATTGCTCTTCTGTAAAAGTTAACAAGAACTCAGGATGGGAACTTTGCCTTCTTAAGTTTCCTTAAGTGTGGTATTTTTTCCTAATGCTGTTATCTCAAGATCATGAGTTAATAATTTCATTATCTTGAGAAAATGAGCTTTGCTATCTCAAGATAACGAGATAATCACCCCATTATCATAAGAGAACAAAAAGTTGTTTCCTGTTATTACTTCTATTGTTTATCAGAGATCAGGAGTGCAATGAGAGCATCTAAAGATGGCGTCTTAGTTTAAGCTGAAAGTGTCAGATCTAGGAGTACCTTTAATGACATCTGTGTCACAGCTAAGTGGGAGGTTGATTAACACTTGGTCATAATATGATGGGATGTTTCATGTAGAAGTACCAAACAATACCTTTCAAGCATTTTCATTTTATTAGACTTCATGAGAGGAAGGAAAGTGTGGTGGAGAGAGAATAAGAACCAACGGATGACAGATTTGAACCCGTGACCTGAAGAGCCACCTGAAGGCTTCTTGTACTTGATCTAAATAGTTGAGCTGTCCATGTGACGGAGACGTGGAGAGGAGAAGACAGGAATGAACCAATGAGAATGAGCTCCATTTGTGATAAATTATCTCAAGAAATCTGCCTTTTGTTTTCTGGAGATAAAGAGATAAATTAAGTCGTGGTCTCGAGATACCAGCATTAAAAAAATAATTGCAAGCATGGCCGCTCTGGGCTTCTGTATAAAATACCAGTGTATTCAGTGTAGGGCTGTGACTAACAATTATTTTCATTATTGTTTAATCTGCTGGGTTTTTTTTTAAAATCAATTGATAGTTTAGTTTATAAATCACTGTAATATTGTGAAAAATTCTATGTTGTGTTTCATCCGATTAACAGTCTAAAACCCAAATATAGACATGTGACACATCATTGTAGTGTTGTAATTTTATAGATTTGAGACTCTGAACGAACCAGATCAAACAGAAATAAATGATCAAATTGAGAAGATCTAGCAAGCCAAGTATGAAGTATTTGTTTCTTTGACCATGTTTAGATATATAATATATAATATAATATAGATATATATAATAGATATATAAATGGAAAACATTTTCAACCCAGTTGTGTATATCTTTCCAAAATACATGTGTATATGTTCACCCAAAGGTTAGATTTTCTTAACTGTAACCTCTTATCTATTGTTTTCTGAACTGTATCGTATTCAGAAGCTTTGTTTTTTATCACCTAACTTGTTAATTATCATGTTTTGGAGTCTGATACATTTTTTTATCCTGTGAAGATGTAAAATTATATTTTTGAGTCAAAACTGTCTGCAATTTTATTATTCCTATAAATTATCAATAATTTTTCATATGTTTAAAATCCTGGACTTGCATTAAGAGAACATTCTTCATATATATTCATATAGTGCTTCTAATTCAGATTGTGTTTGACTCTTCCTGCACGTCGTCCAGGTCGCTTCCCTCCGATGATGCACCGTCAAGCGGCCCCGGAGGGACGAAGCCAGAGGGCCGCGGCGTCCAGCTTCTCCAGGGCTCACAATCCTGAGGCCATAGCCAGGGCCAAGGGAGCGGGGACGGGGGCAGGAACCGCCGGCAAATCCAACCTGGCAGGACAGATCATCCCTGTGTACGGCTTTGGGATCTTACTCTACATCCTCTACATACTGTTCAAGGTGAAACAGTGATGGATCCGTAACAGATACTGAATGAGAAACTGTAAAGAAGTTTCAATCCAATAATGCATTAATACTCCTTTAACAGTCCTGAATTTAAAGATTTTACATAAATAAAACTTCAGACACACTTAGGATTAAAATCTGCTCTCAGAGTATTTTAAACTTCTGTTAAATTCACTTAAAATAATAATGATGTTTGGCAGACATGAACCTTTGAGCACACACACTCCACTGTGGGATCTGTTGTACATTTGTGTGGAGTTTGTGTTTTGAGAGTTTTAACCCTGATATTGTTTTTCTGTTAGATCACGTCTAAGGGGAACAACAAGCCGTCAGAGGGAAGGTTTCCTTCAGTTCGGTCAGAGAACATGAAGAGAAAGATCAGTGAGTATCACTCAGTCACAGTTGACTAGTTACAATAATCCCTTTAGCAACTTTTAGCACTAATTTACATCTAATTTCTTTAACAGTACACGCACCGTTGCCTCTTAGACACACTTTTAGCTGTTTGTTTGAGACGGTTTCGCTTCTAAATTGTGATGTCATCTAACTCTTGTTGTTATTATAAGTTGCTTTGGACAAAAGTGTCTGCCAGATGGATGTAATGTGATGTAATTTTCTGAACACTGCAGCACTGTAGCGATGTACAACCTTTATGAATATCTTAGGTCATCATTATCCAACGAATTCTGTGAAACAACAGTTAGAAAAATAAAAACAGCACAAACAAAACTCTGAACGGTGACGAGATGTGACTGAAAGATCTGAGTGCAAAGAAATTAACATAAGAAGAGACAAAATAAAACAAAGAAGTTTAGATTTTGATGTAATAAAGTTGTCATTGTAAAAGATAAAGATTATGTGGGTAAAACCTTTTAGAAAAAAAAAAATCCACTTTCCTTTTTTCAAAAGGAAGTCATGTGACCCAGATGATCAAAGGAACATTTTCTTTATAATAGATTGAAGCTTCTCTGTAGCTCTTAACTTGCATCTAGTCTTAATAGCTGACAAGCACATTTGTCTTTTTGGTGCATTAACCTAATGAGAAATAAATTAATGTTGGTTATTTTCTGGCATATTGATTCCTATAAATCATCAGAAAATGAACGGTGACAAGACGTATACATTATCCAACGATCGTAGCCTCTTACACTTGTCTTTGTCTGTACTTCGGAGCTCAGCTTGTGTCTAAATCTCTGAACCAAGTGAAACCTTCTTGCACATGTTGGTTTCACTTCTGTTCAAAACAAACTTTAACTTCCTTGAATGTCTTCTTGATTTCCTTGAACTCTTTGCCCTCCAGCTGATTTCGAGCTGGCCCAGCTGCAGGAGAAGCTGAGAGAAACAGAGCTGGTGATGGAGAACATTGTTTCCAGCGCCCACCACAGTCCTGACAGGTGGGTGTGTGCCTTTTTTTATGAAGGAGTCATTTCATCAGTCAGCTTCCTCCCTCTGTTTCCCTGACAGGAATGATTCCATTGAACCCATTTGTTGATTTAATTACAATAATCTCTTCCACACAACACACTCCCACAAATTAAAGTATGAATGCAGAGTTAATTTCCTTTTCTCGTGTTCTTCTGCTATTTGTTCTCCCACTTTCAGACAATGACCTCTTATTATGCTGCTTGTTTTTAACACTTTCATGTGTCCTTTTATGATTCTAAATCTTCTATTATTAGTTAGTCCTGTGGTGCAATCTATCCCATATTTGAGATATGTGAAAGTATTTGTTCTTTTGAGAGCTCTATAATCATCTTTGACATTACCCTCACAAATATTTAGCAGTTTTGAAAATATGGGTTAAATTTGTAAATCTATGGTAGACTAAAGGAAACAATGACGGCTGTTACACGGTTATAACAGTCATTTTTGAAGACATTTATATGCTCCTTATATTTAAGAATATAAGGAGGTGTGTGTAGTTTGCAGTGAGTGTTCAGTTTTGTGTCGGTGCTGCAGGGTGAAGGGCGTGACGGCGGACCAGGAGGAGAGTCTCCTGCAGCAGCTGACGGAGATAACTCGGGTGATGCAGGAGGGCCAGCTGATGGAGGGGATGACTCCGGAGAAGAAGGCCCAGGACAACTGGGAAGGTCAGGCCGGTCTCTTTGGGATATACATTCAGTTTATATGGACAATTGTGCAGCACACGATCTATGTCTATGGCAATTTAGAAAGTAGCGCGCTGTTTATCTTGTGTGGTGAGAAAAATGTGTAGATCAGGGGATTCATTATGTAATGTCTCCAACTTTTAAAGCCTCAGACTGGAGTTCACGTCCCACAAAGATAAGCCTGGCGATTTTTCTCTTTTTTCCTTATTGTCAACAAATCTCATCACAAACCAACAATGAATTCATCCCACTTACAAGTATTGTAAAGCCAAAGCCTGATTTATCGTATTCCTCCGTGCCGTAGACCTACGTTATAAACCCGTCAGTGTCATATTCCTTCATCATGAAGAGTTTGGGCATGTTAGTTTGTTTAGAAATGGCTCCAATGGCTGATAACAGCGATCACGTTTTCAGTCTCCGGAGAGTAGTTCCATGTACAATCAAACATTTGATATTTCTTCACATCTTTTTTAATTTGTTTGAAGTTAGCGTTAGAAAATGAAGTGCTCCGTACCTGGTTGTGGAAATGTCCGGAAAACACGATTATATACGCAACAGAAATTCCACTTTTTCTTTTGAGATCCCGTGTTTTACTGTCAATGACTGGAGATAATAAAGAATCCAAGTTCTGACCTCAAAGTTACATCAGTACTTACGACCAAGACCGAGCTAACATTAGCGTCTGCTGTCGTCCCGAGTCTCTCCCTCTCAGCACGTCTCTGCTGTATTTCCTCTTCTGAACACTGCGGCTCAAACAACCACGCTTCTATGAATCAATCACATCCAAACATTTTTTATTGTGCGTCAGACGTATATATTCATACTTGTCGTTATCGATCAGACTCTGACCCAGACATTGTAAATTTGTCAAAGAACTTCTTAAAATGATTTACTGCCTGCTTACCAGCCAGTGTTTCACTGTTAAAACAGCACATAAACACCGTCAAGAGACTTATTTTTTTGTTTGGTTCTGCAGTTGTGAGCAGAATTGTGGTGTTTTCAGTCACTTGTGGTTGATTCTGTCATTTAATAGTAACTTTTTTGATGCATAAAACATCCAAATTCAGCTTAATCATTTTCTCATCGTCAGTGTTTGTTTATTCTTTGTCTTCTAGCTTTTAATTTCCTAATGTAGTGCTTTTCCACAGCTGACTCACACAAGTATTTCAGTGCACCAGCAAGGAAATTTAGAGATTTGGCTGATTTGGAGAAATGACTTGCAACTACACTAATAAAATAACGTAATTTTCTATAAAAAATAAAGGCGACATGATGTTCTGTGTATAGTTTTAGCTTTCTTAAGCATTTACAAGTTAATTTTGACGATGTACTGACTGAACTGAAACCATCTAAACACCTGGAGTGCACATGATTTGTAGTTAGTGGATCAAATACAAATTTCAATTATAAAATAATACCTGCAATAACTAGAAGTACCCCTGTGTATATCTACAGGTTATTGATTTTAATGGTATCACAAGTTGAAGTGTGGGAGCTCCAGACTGTAACTGTGTGACTTGCAGATTGCTTTAAGACACAGTAGTTCAAGGAAATGCTGCTGAATGAATGATAAGTTTCTCTAATTTTACTCACAGATTATCCAGAGGAGCCTCAGCAGTACTGGGAACATTCCCGCTGCTGCTGTCAGCACGACCAGCAACACCACAGTCCGCAGTCAGAGACCGAGGCTGAGAGGACGGAGGCTGAAGGGGCCGACCTGGTGGAAAACATTCCTGTGGATGTTACAGGTGGAGGAGAAGCTGACGTAAATGAGAGTCTGAGTACAGACGCTGTGACAGAATCTTCTCTTACAGCAGGAAGTGAGGAGGATGCGGGGTCACGGGGCGATTTAAGCGTGAATGAGAGCAAGAACTCGCATGAACGTAAGGAAGGAGGCAGGAAAATCGATCTGGGTGTCCCAGAGGAGGACCTGGCCGGAGTCCTGAAGGAGCTGGAGCTCACGTTGAAGATGACGACCATGATGGAGCAGGAGAAGATCGAGGACCTCACCTCCTCCACCTCGCCGGCGGAGACAGAACCCGCCTGCAGCACCGTCAGACGGAGGAACAAGAGGAGGAGAGCAAAGAAAGACTTAAACTGACTGCTTTGAACCTTGAACCTGGGCCTGGTTTCTGAGGGCAGCTTTTTATAATCCGGTCTGATCAGAATATGTGGACGGTAGCATGAAAGTTGGCGATAGCATGAATTTCTAGCCTTGTTTATCTTTACTTGAAGTATATAAGTGAGAACGTTTGTATGCTGGTTACTGTATATCACTAGATCAGTTTTATCATTTAGCTTTAAAGGAATAACTACACGGTACTTTAGAGCTGCAGCCATTAGTTGATTACATGATTAGTTCAGGGGCAAAACAGGGGAATAATTTATTTTCACCATAATTCCATCCAATGACAGAATTTATGAGTTTCATACACTTTCTGTAATAAAACATATAAAAGCAAAAATCTTATCAGAGGAGGGACCCTGAGACAAAATCTCAACTTCTCTTATCTAATCTTATCTTATCTTAAAGGTCCTTGATGTGAAAAAGTTTGAGAACCACTGGATCAGTCGATCGACAGACAATTAATCACCAACTATTTTGGTAATCAAATAATCGTTTGAGTCATTTTTTTCAAGAAAAAGATGTCAAAGTTCTCAGATTCCAGTTTCTGAGATGTGAATATTTTCTGTTTTTTTTTTTTTTAAGTCTTCTATGTTAGTAAACTGAATATCTTTGGATTGTAGATTGTTGGTTGGAACAAAAGAAGACGTTTGAGTCACGTTAGGCTTTAGGAAACAGTGATTGATGCATTTTTCACCATTTTCTGACATTTTGTAGACCAAACAATTCCTTGACAGTGTAATCGATAATGAAAATAATCATAAGTCATGGTCATAAAAGACGTGACACTCAAGATATTACTTGGAGGAAAATGAGCCTCATTTTTAAAATTATCGCTCACTCTTAAATATTAAATCACGTCAGTCTCCAAAAGGCAGAAATTCATATTGTTTTTAATCTAATTTCTATTAATAAGGTTCTGCTTCAAGCTTGACTTCAGCTCCACATATGATGTAAAACAATTAAATGACAATAATTGACAACCAGTACTTTGTTAATTATCATACTTGTGAAAGCTTTTTTTCTCAGGAAGCATCAGTTCAGAGAGTTAACTTTTTAAATGAGGAGCAGAAAAGACCGAATCAGAAAACTTTGAAACATGTGACGTTTGTTCTACAAATAATTTAAAATACACCAGAAAAAAAAAAGTGCTCAAACTTGAACAAGTTTCGCTGTGGAAAATTTAATGTGGATGGAAATTTTGCCTTTATATTTTGGCTTCCATGTCATGAACGCAGACGCACCATATTTAAAACACAGGGACGGTTGTGCCTTGTGTAACAAGCACGTGACTAATAGATCACTGTCAGTTTTTAAACTTTCTGTCGTCTTTATCTCCAAGTTGCATATGAAATAATGTTTTAAGTACATTTAAATGAGGCCCCATGTATGTTAATTTAACACCCTTAATGTAAAGAGAAGCACTGAATTGATAAAAAAAAAGGGAAAAGACCTGTTGGACACATGTTGTCTCTGTTCTAGATAAAGTGTAAAGTGGAGAAATGTCGTCTTCTGCACTAACAAACCTTTCAATTTTCAACAGACCTGCTGTTTGAACTTCTATTTAAATGTTGTTACTTTTATATAATTTATTTCTTCACTGTTCAGAAAAGCACATCAATATGTCTATTGATCATTAAAATAAATACTATAACTGTCTTTAACTTTCTTCATTTCCCTCAATGCTTCTAGTTGATTTCTTTTCCTCTCACAGTATATAGTGTGACTTGAATTAAAAGTAATTAAACTGCAATTAAGAACAAAGAGCTTAATTCAAAAAAAGAGTTTATTACTTGTATAATGGTACACTTTACTCATACAAAAGCAACATCACAATGATTGATGTTAGCAGAGAATATTTTGGATTAACAGTTTAGCAAGTGGCACATCACAACAACATCTTTCCCCTCTAAAAATTGCTCTGTTTGAGTTGCAATAAGTGTCAAGTTGGTCTGGGTTTGTGCCCGCCCCCCCCATGATAACAGGAGGTATATCACTGGTTGGCCGGCTGAGTGACGGGGCTTCCTCAGTGCTCCATTGGCTCGTCAGGTGCCTCTCCAGTGGCGGGTTCATCTGCAGGCTGAGCGACCTGAGACACAGAAATGTTCTTCAGCACACAAAGTTCAGGGTCGACGACTAAAATTAATATTCAATACAACAGAAATGTGTCGTGTTGTATAGGTGTCACATCTTGTTTTTGTTTTAAATGTTTATCATCGTCCAATTAAAAAAATATTTCTTTAAATATTTGCCTCGACTCCGAAATGGGGAAATAATAATATAATAACCAACAGTGTTCAGAGGATACAGAGTTCTGTTGCAGGCTGATTCAACAACATGACTGAAAAGTTAAATCATTTGTTATCTCAAATGAAACTAAGTATGAGTCTGGACTGAATTATATAAATACCTTTCTCTGTGGCCTCTCCTCCAGTCCCTCCAGGAATGGAGCAACATCATCATCGTCATAAATGGTGAACTCCATATCCTTCCCCACAATGCCGATGGAAACATTCTGAAAGATTTAAACATTTCTCTCTGAAATTAACCGTATATTATTACATTTTAAAAAAAAGACTGTGACTGTGCTCTGGTATTTGTGTCACATCTCTTTGTTGAGTGCACAGATACAGGTTTTATTTATGTCTCATGTAAGAAAACTAAGATAATGGATCTTCTGTGTGGTGAGATTTGTGTAGAGTCACATCTGTACCTTGGTAGTGAGGTCCTGCTCCGTGGGGAGGGTTTCTCTGAGAGCACGGAGGCCATGCTGGACCAGCTCATTCAGGTTACCTGAGAACAAAAATCATATTTTCTTAATGCATGTCTTTCCACTTACTGATTAGCAAGCGAGGGAGTGTTCAGTACTCTGACTTTCACAAGAACTGATGGTGTGATGACTAAAATATTTAAGTCCAAAGCTGTCATCATCTCACAAATAAAGACACCTTGATTGAACATAAATGAACTAAAATCCTGACTCATCAAGATGCAACTTTTATAACATCATTCATGTTCAGTTGCAAACTTTGCTACTACGGAGCTCTTAGTTACAACTGGTTTCTTCTGAATATGAGGCTTTTAATCTTACAGTCGGCAAACTTGTCCATGCATCTCTCCAGGTAGGTGCGTGCAGACTGGGAACGCGCTCCGATGGACATGGCTTTGCAGTCAAAATAGTTGGCTGACGGGCAGGTCTGGAAGATGTGAGGTCCCATATCCTGGTTTAACACAAAACAAATAAATAAATAAGAGGTAACATCACATTTTTATGTTCCAGTCCAAATCAAGATAACATTTATTCTTTCACAAGGGCCTCAAGAGATAATCCTATCAATGTAAAAATAAAATAAAGTATTTAACAAACAACAGGAGTGAGAAAACTTACATCATAGCCAGCAATGAGGAGTCCAACGCCGTAGGGCCTCCTTCCATACCTCTGTGTTGGGATTTGGGTTTCTGAGGGTTCAGTCAAGGATCACTGCAGCCATGCTTACTTGTTTTACTTTCCAGTGACGGTCTAACATCTGCTCAGTTATTTAGTTTCTAGCTAATATGACAGTGGGCAGTAAATTTAACGTTTCAAATATCCACAACTGGCTTGTTTTCCCAACAAAATGCAGGTTAGAGCAGACGAAAGTCCACGTTATCACTAAAGTATACCAGCATTATGAGTTATCCATTAGTAATTTCTCATATTGGTGATATAATAACCAAAATAACATGACATTTTTAGTCCAGAGCATAAAGCTAACAGTTGTGAGGATACTGCTGCCGACAAGAGAGACGAGACGTGACGTTGGGAGGGGCCTGTCGAAGACGAATCTCGAGTCCAAGCACTCCTGACGCATGAAGTTACTGTTGGAGAGAAGGTGTTAGTATCATGTTAACTACGTTTCTTTATCCACAGTTTCATCCAGACCACAAAAAGGTATTTGTGACCTACCAGAGCAGTCTAGCATCAGCAGTCAGTCCAGCAATGGAGATACCGATGTGGTTGTCGACATGGAGGATCTTCTTCTGGTGGGCAGCCAGTTCAGACTGGGCTCTCTGCAGACACAGAGACACAACACTCCTGTGATCTACTGCTCTTCTTCTGAATGTGCTCAGTACTTTGCTATATGCCTTCCCGGAAAATGTGTGTTTTAAAATATTAAAAGGTCATGTTGACACGACATGAATGACATCCAAAAAAGTGTCAAGGCAACACTTAACATTAGGAGGGGCTTTAGTTTATTATTAATGAGAGTTAAAAAAAAAAATCTGACACCTCTTACTCATCTGAATAATGCTTAATAGTGAAGGCAGGTCTGCATGATTTATTCAGCGTGATGGATTTTTTAAAGTAAGATTCTGACGTGCATTTATAGGCATGTAATTGATATAACTACAACATCACTGAGAATGCATTTTTATGGGACATTTAAAAAGATATTTTAGGCAAACTGGTATATTTTCTGAAACTACTGGTAACATTTTTATACATTTATATAGGTGGAAGTCTGAAAAAAACCAGGCAAAGTAGCAGCAAAGGAAAAGAACAACTGAGGCAAGATAAAATCATTCTTATCAGACCAGACATTACGTTAATATAATTGTACCTTTAGTGCAACCAGGACTGCTTGGGTTCTGGATTTGAGTCCTACAGTTGCAGACCCCTGCTTCACTGCCTCCATGGCATACTCAATCTGATGGATACGGCCCTGGACAACACATGAACATGAACAACTTTGTTAAACACACTGAGCTCTTGCATGCCCTTTATCACATACTTAAAAAGAGAAAAGGCAAAGCAAATGTACCTGTGGGCTCCATACTGTCACATCGTTGTCGTACTGATTGCGAAACTGAAGATAGAAAAAAAACAAACAAATCATGATTTGAAAGTGAGAAAAGAACCATAATGATATAATACAACAGCTGAGCTTACATAATTGTCTTGCATTGCCGGTAGTTTTCCTCAATGACGGACTATTTCTTACAGACGAGCGCATGAGGCTCTCTACCTGTCGACAGCCTGGACTGTTCTAGTAGGAGGTTTTACATTACTAACATGACTGAATTATTAATAAGACCAGCTTTGTGTACGCCCCCCACTATACGGCATCATGCAATCGACTACGAGCATTATACCAGTGATGGAAGAAGTATCAAAGCCTTTACTTAAAAAAGGTATACTACGCAGGATTTTCTTAAAAAACAATGTAGAGACTCATACAAAAGTAATCCCTCTCAATCATCACTTATGACCCACTAGAAGTGTGTGGCAGTGTATTTATCTTAAGAGACTCTGCTCTCTGCCTGTATTTTCTTATTATTTTGCTGTGTTTTCGTGACGCTTCTGGGCGTCAACCGCAGTGGGTTGCTGTCTCCGTCTCTCTCCTCTCTGTCACGGATGTATAAAGAGCTGCAGGTGTGTGTCTGCTTGATCGAGGGTGGGGCTGAGCTACACACACACGCAGAGAAGAGGTGATGGTGTACTGGAGTGCATTATATTAAAAAGTGTTCCTGATATTTTGCATGTATGTTAATGCAGTGGATAAAATATTATGACCACCATTCAATACAATGCACCCCAGTACACCACCACCACCTACTATGTCCTCACTAATAAACACAAAGTAGAATTATCACCTTTCTGACAATGTCAACAGAAACTAAAAATGTATAAGGTGTACCTAACGTGGCTGGTGAGTGTATATACAGTTAGCTAGTTTAGTCCAGCACTTCACAACACAAAGGGTCACCACATAAATCTGAAGGGTTGTGAGATGATTAACGGGAGAGGAAATTCTGATACACAAATCTGATTTCAGTTTTTGGACTTTTTCTCTAATCTGAATTAGATTTAAAACTAATTTTGGTGAAATATTGGGCCATTTGAACATTTATTGAAATGAAACCATGTGAGAAGTTTAGAGGAAAAAATCACTATTTGGTGGAGCTGTTCACAAATCATAGACATCTGAAATGTGACCCCGACTACACACTGCTTTTTGTAAGACGTCAAAAGCCAAAAAGGTTGGAAACCACTGGTTTAATCTTTAACAATGTGTTGTATTTTAAAAGCTTGTTATATTATCCATTGTGTCAAATCTGAAAAGTAACTAAAGCTGTTCAATAAATGTAGTGGAGAAGAAAACTCGATATTACCCTCTGAAATGTGGAAGTATAAAGTAGCATAAAATGAAAACACTCAAGTAAAGTACAATTACCTCCGAATTGTACATAAATACAGTAACGTTACTTGAGTAAATGCACTTAGCTACTTTCCAACACTGCATTATACTAACCGCTCACTAATATTAGCTGGATATAATGCCGACTGTACTAGTTTGCTGATTCATCAGTGACCGATGACTGATATTAAGCATTCGTGCGCTTCAAAAATTAATTAAATTGTCTGTAGCCAAACGCAAATGAGTTATCTTGGAGGAAAACGAAAGTAAAAGACAGTTGAGCGCAAGCTTATGAGATGCTAACTCAGCCTATGCTAGCTACCTTGCGTTAGCCTGCTAATTATTTAACCACTCAAAAAATTGGTCACAGCGACGCAATCATGCTACGTTATTCAGCTTATATACAGGATACACCGGTGTAATTTTAAACATCATTTAATTTGTTGTCTACAAAATATCAGCTGTGAACAGTTTCTTTGGAAAGACATTAAACCGGCATCAATGCTGCTAACGATGTGTTTTGCTTACTCACAGTGTAGCCAAAAGTTAGCTCAGTCACGTTAGCTTCCTCTGAGCAAACTATCCCTGTTTTCTGGGATTCTTAATACATTTTAATATATGAACTTGCTGTGTGATATGTTTACTGTGCATACATATTATATAATGTTATATTGATCAAAATACACCAAATTAATTCAGTCTTACCATCTCTGCTTTAGGTGTCGCCGCTCGCTGCCTGTGCTGCGCTCCTAACTCGATTTATTTTCCTGGACGCGACGTCAGGGAAAAGAGAAGAGCCCCGATATCAAATCAGTGATCGATTGAATGACATTCGGCAGTTAAATAGAAATGTGCATTATTGTGCAATTCAAAATGTCACTGCGAAAAAATAATTATATGTCAAGTAAATAAAGTATAAGAAATGTGTAAAATAAATAGAAATAATCAACAAAGTCGTATTCATAGGACGGGTTCACAATTTTTCAAGTTTGTTTTAAAACAAAAGTCAGATGCCCAAATGAACATTGAAATTGTTTTTTCTTGCTGTAATCATTCCTCCTGTTCATACTGACCATTAGAAGATCCCTTCATGATGGACTTACAATAAAAGTGATGGGGGACAAAATCCACAGTCCTCCTTCGGTGCAAAGATGTATTTCAAAGTTTATCTGAAGCTATTTGAAGCTTCAGTCGTCGAAATAAGTCAAATCAAGTAGATATCTTTCAACATTACAGTATTTTTAGTGCCAATGTCCCTCTTTTTGTTACTATACTTCCACTGCAGCTCAACAGGGAAACACAAAGAGGGAATTTGATGCTAAAAAGGGAAAGAATCTTGCCTTATGTAATTTGGAATTTACCAATTGCAAGTATAAGATTCATTACGTAACACAAAGGTTTGTTCTTACCTACCTTTGTTCTTGCTGTCCCTAGCCACAGTTCGTATGGAGATTTATTAAAGATAAACTTCTCTATGTCTTTCTGTGATCTTGAAACATTTCAGGCCAAAACCGACATTATCACATTAAATTATTACATGCCACAAATTACTAAAGCTAAACAAACAAATGAAATAAAAAATATTCTATGTAAAAAAGACAAAAATCAAATCAAGTCAATTTATTTATAGAGCACATTTAAAAACAACAGACGATGACCAAAGTGCTTTACAGAGAGATTCAATTATGGGATTATTTGATTGATGATTACAATCGAACAAAAAGACAGGATCAAAATAACAACACAGACATAAATAAGACAGAAAATCAGATAAAATCACAACACAAACAACAGATAAAATACAAACAAATAAAAGCCAGAATGTGGTCAGCCATCTCTTCATGATGGCAATTAAAAGGCTAAAAAGAAGAGATGGGTCTTTTAAAGATATCAACGGAGGGAGAAGATCTAATCGTTAGTGGCAAAATATTCAAAAACTGAATTATGTTGCATGTAGGTTAAGTTGATATTCTCTTAAAATAAAAGCTATGATAATCACACAGATTGTGCCCTAAAAATGGATTTTATTATCTTGATCTTAAAATTTACCACAAAATGAAAACAAGGTGTATTTTTTTTAACAGTATTTAGTTCCTTATGACATTTATCGGGCAACAGAAACCAGGGTGCAGGTCTGTGTGGGAGCTTCCTTACTGAATTGCCTCTTTTTTTTGAGTCCACAGCTGCAGTGCTTTTGCATGAACACTAGGCGGCAGCAGTAAATTAGAAAATTATTTGGCTGTGAACATTTTGTCAAGGACCACAAAATCGATTTTTTTCCCCCCACGCACAAAAAGTTCCAGAAGAAAGATGAACAATTTGTCATGCAGACGACAGCGGTGGGTATATTATAGTATACTCTTATGTGGTTTTTGATCCTACTTATGGAGATTAAAGATAATGAAAATCCAGATTGCACTGTCTGCCTTTTATATAAATATGAAGGCACAGACATATTAACACTGAAATGCTGCAAGTCTATGATTACTTTAATGCAGTTTACTTCTCTTCAGTTCAACTTAACTCCATTTTGTGACTAATTTACACAACTACACAGACTTTTTCTCATCATGGAAAACAACAACAGTTGGAGGTGAAGTTGCCGGTGCAGCATATTGTAAATAATTCAAGTCAAATCATTATACATCTAATTTGAATAGCAGCAATCATATTGTCAACATAAGAATTTGTGAAGACTCAAAATCATGTAGAAGAAGGCAGCAGCAGTTTATTTGTGTATTGCCTATGTTTCTTTAAAGGTAGATGCATTTTAATTATTCACATGTGTTATTTCTGTGCCACAACGCAATTCAGTCAATACTTTTGATCATCCGCTGCTGTTTTTGAAAAAAAAAAAAAGAAGCTGGAGAAGTAACTCATGACCTTTAAGCTGGAGAGTAAGATCTGTCTCTCCTCTACTGACAATGAACTGGACTGTGTTGAGGTTTGAAAACTGGTTTATGCACAGTGAACTGTGCTATAACATTCATCTACTTTTGGTTTGACATGTCCAGCTTGACATAGTCAGCAACTTATTTATTATTTATGAAGCAGCCACTGATGTCACTTCCCAGTGAATCATGAATGCAAGCATTTTTTTTAAAATGTCTATCTTCAGTAAGGTGCCACCAAGTTCAGAAAAACTGACTGAGCTGTCTTGGGCCTCAGAAATAAAGTTTAAATTCTTAAATGACGGTGTTCTCCTTAAACCCTCTAGAGTATTAGACAGTTTGGATGAATTGTCTTTCTACCGGTCATGTCCATCTGATGACAAAGGCTAGACAGTGTATATTATAATGTTTTGAAAATGAGCTCTCATGATATGTTTCTTTATGTGTAACGGTCCTTTAAGAAAGAGTTTTCTAAATGTCCCTAAAATGACTTCAAATCATGAAAGAATAGTGTCTTTAAATGGCTCTGAGTCTTATTATCAGTTTAAAAATGACAACAAATATACTAAATAACTAGAATATTGTAGTAATAACATGTAATAATGCTGCTATACTGTATACTAACGATTGAGTATCATAGAAACACTTGAAGTCCCTCCAGGAAAATTAAGATAATTGTTGTTTTAAATGAGTGAAAGCCAGAAATAGCTCTATAGATAATATATTTAAAGATTTGGATTCAGTGTTTATATTGGACTTTGTATCAGTTTCCACTGGTATATTATCATAGCTTGTATTAGTGCAATTTAAAGTAATAATTATAATAATCCAGAATCCACTGATAAATGCAAACCACCAAGTAATGGTCTTGGTACCAAATGGGAAAAAATGAATGAGATGTTATGCTTAAAATGTCTGTCCGTAGTGGGAACCATTTCCTTTAATGGTTCCATTGTTGTCTTCTTTTTTATACTGTAGGGGATATTGCACAGTTGTGGAACAGCTCTACAGCTGATGCTGACAGGTGAGTGTCAGGATGTGACTCTCAGATTCTTCCAAACACATAAATGTTTTTATTTCTCAAGAGATTCTGTCACTTTCAACAGTGTGTGTCTCTGCAGTCAAAGAAATGCCAGTAGTGAGAGTGTTCAGATTTTGGTAAAAGTAGCAATACCACAATGTAAAAATACTCCAATTTTAAGTAACAACTCAAGTACAGAAGTATTAGCAGAAAATGTTATTTAAAGTATTTAAAGTAGTCATTATGCAGAATGGACCAGACAGTATTACATTTTTGGGTCAGTCTTATTGATGCATTGACATGTGCATTACTTTAAGTACTGTTATAGTTAGTTGAGGTGCTTAGTTAGTTTAATCTATAATAATGCATCATATTTAATAAACTGGTCACGTTTTGTATGTAAAATCTTAATCTAAATAGTAAATCGAAACTATAAATAAATGTAGTAAGGTAACAGTTAGTCCAGTGAAATGTAGACATATAAAGTAGCATAAAATGGAAATACTCAAGTACAAATACCTCAATATTGTACTTAAGTACAGTAAATGTACTTTACTTTCATCCTTTCATCCTTTACTTTCTACCATCCTCCGTCACGTCTCACCCTATGTCTGGTTTTAAGCCATTGCTCGCCTTTTTCTCTGTTAATGATATCTGATGTACCCTTGATCCGGTGGGGGTCTGGGAGTGGGGAGAGGAGGGGAGGGGAAGGGGAGGGGATTACATCAGTGCGCCAACCTCCTCCTTTGTGATTGAGATTGTAGGAGCTGTGCTGAGCTCAGCATGTTTTTTTCCTGGGGGCCTCATTTAACTCTGCCAAACGGTCCCCCGTTTAATTTTTCAAATGGAGAGCAGCCTGAGTCACTGTGTGATGGGTCCAAGCCACACTGTGGACTCTGCGCTGGCACATGGTGATGGTGGGGAGGGGGGTAAAGGGAGACGGAGGTGTTTTAAGGAGTAGAGGCAAGTGTGAGTGCGCCCGCTTCTCTACCCATTCATGGTTTTCAGTTTGTTTCAGTCACACAGCAAGGAGCGAAGTGTTTCTGTTTTCACCATGATATGGTTTATCTTAGATTGAGACTAAATTCATTTCTTTGAATAATATCCTGATGTGATGGCATCAGTGCAGACAGTTATTTAGATTTTTTTTACTTTGTGGCGTTTAACTGAGCTGCAGCCCTTACTCCTGTGATGACAAAAAAATTGCAGGTGCACTCTAGCACTATATTTATGAAATATACAATTAATTTTGCATCCTGAGTGTCTAAAGATTCCCCCCAAAAGTCCCACCCCTTGTTTCTTAAAATAGGTCAGCGATGTGATTCAGCCTGGAAATGACTGGACTAATGGGCGGGAGAGGTGGCTGCTCTGCCAAGGTTGCATTAAGCTGGCAGCTATCTTATAACAAGGCAGGTCAGGGGTCACTGGCCGCACAGCAAGCGAAGGAAAACCATCTCAGCCCCTCCCCTCCCTTGATAAGTTTTATGAGACCGAATACTATACAGTATGTCGTCATTGACTTTAACATTTCCTATAGCAAAGGCCAGGCCTTGCAGTGTTGGGGTGTGAGAGAGGAGGTGATGTGGGAGTCTTGCAGAGATCCTCTTCGTTGCCGTCAGTTTCCTGGTGTTGACGAAAGCGCTTATGCAGCATTTCAGTGGCAAATGGCTTTTTCTTGCTCAAAAAAAAAAAAAAAGGCACTACATTGTGGAGCACTTAATAATATCAGCAGCAGCTAGATAGATAGTCTCATTGCTCAGTTTATGAACCTAAGAATAGACAGCTAATATGGAGGCTCTTTCATAAAGTGCTTACATACCTTGTCTTCTGTCTCTATAATGATTAATATGACACAAACCGGTCTGCTTTAAACCACCTGACGCCAACAAGCCATACATACATAAATACATACATAAATACATACATACATACCGTCTTTGAGTCATTCAAATTGTCGGCAAACAGTAATCAAGTGCTGTTTCCTGTAAGACGGAAATGCAGTCCTGGAAGCAGTTGTTTCAGTCATTATGTTAACAGTGATTCAAAATTTCCTATCCATCATATTCATTGTTTTAATGCCAGGAAATGCACCCACACCAGTGCTGGAGTACCAGAATCCATCATTTTAATGTATTGATCGCATCTGAGTAACTCACAGAACAGTTTCGAAACTTTTTGGAGTTGCATTGGTGGAGTCTTTTCATACAAACAAAAAATATATATTGATACCATGATGGAATTATGTCTAAAAACATAAATATCCATAAGAGGTATAAAGCACAATGCAACAGAACAAGGTCAGATTTTGTAGAGTTCATTTCGTCAGTAAAAAACAGGAATACATTTACACACAAGTCCTGATTACTGTTCAATAATAAATTTATTCAGTGTTTGCTCAGTGCTTGCAAAAGTTTAAGATATACAATAAAATGTACAATAAATTCTTTACAGTTTGGCTTTCAATATCTCTTAAAAGAGGTTGTTGACTGACTACAACACTAGCTGCTGGGAAACCCCTTCGCCACTCAGAATTGTATCCATAAAACTTTCTATAAGCGCTGATAGGATGTTCTTCTTGAACACTCAACTCACTCACTCACACATTTGTTGGTTAGTTGTTTGTTATTGTTGTTATGACGTTCATCACCACAGGGTCCCAATGACTTTAATGATCCCCTGACTTTTCATCGAGCTCTTCCGAGAGATCAGACTCTGCATGTCTTGTCCAACAGGTACAGGAGACTTCTAAACTAATGACCGAATTCCCATCAACCACAATCATGGGACATTTTTTTACATTAAAGTTTTACGGGTGCGTCAAAAACACAGGCCTGTATGTTTTGTTTTTTGCTTTGTTTTTTTTCTCTCAATTAATTTAAAGATAAAATGGATTAATGAAACTGTCTTATCACTTTATCTGAGGGCAGATATAATTTTTACTATCAAGTGAGGACAGAGTTACATCACCTTCCAGTATATTAACACTCATTTGGTAAAAAATGACTCATATGATAAGGGTCCAGACATTTAATCACTCATCTACACATGATAAACAGTGGCCTGGTTCAGTTATGGTTGAATAAAAGTCACTTTGGTTGCCTTAGAGAAAAATGTCTCACCATTTCTGTTCGACTGCCAGCTATTTGTGTTTGTGAGACACAAATCTGTTATGGTCAAATTGGCTAAAGCCATAGTATTCACTTGGTATTTATTTTATTTAAAGGAAGTGGATTATATTATTTATCTGTGTATGCATCTAGTTTGCTATTAGACTTTTTTTTGTTGTTGCCGTCTGGTGCAGAATGAGGCACAATGGTCTGCATATGTCTCTTCATGTGGGGGCAGTATTAGATGTAAGGAGGTCTTACTTACTTACTGGGATTCACATGAGCATTGTATGCAAGATGAGTCTGACATATCCAAGGGACGGGCATTGCAAACTAGCTTAGGCCAGTGGTCCTCAAAGAACCCCCTCAAGGGTTCTTGAGGAGGTTCCAGGGTGTCCCCAGCAAAAAGAGGAATAATCAATTTTCACTATAATTCCACCCATAAGTAACACAATGACAGAATATATGACTATTTTGGTCATTGGTTTCATACATTTTCTGTTATAAAACATTTAAAAGCAAAAAATCTTATCAAATGAGTGACCCGGGGACAAAATCTTATCAAATTGGGGCCGGTGGTCTAATTTGTGTCAGTTTAGGGGTCCCTGATGTGAAACATTTGAGAACCACTGACTTAGGCTATAAGTGCTGTGGTCTGTGGCATAAGTTCATGCTATACTTATCCCTATACAAATAAAAATGAAATAAATTTAGTTAACATGGTCTTTCCTCTGCAGGCTCCAGAATGAACTTTACATTTTTTGCCCCACTTGTGGTTAAGATCTAATAATAGCAAAGTTTCTCCAGTTTGTGTTTAGTTCACTATTTAACATTCCCTTGTAATGAGCATTGCGGCCACAGAGGACTGTTTGCATTATTACAAACTTTTAGTCTTTGCTTAAAATCTGCTTGATGCACATTTATGAGTTTCAGTCCGTTGATTTGATCGAAGCAAACATAACAAACAAAGGCTTAACTAGACAAAGAAATGACTGTGCATATAATTATAATACAATTAGACAAAGAAGAGCTTGCCTCCATTCCCGATTGATGTTTTAAAAATGGTCTCCACATCACGGAAAATACAGTGATGTAAAGATTTTTGAGTTTTGATTATAACACAGTCTGAACTCATTTGAAAAATAATGCACCAGAAGCATTATTTCATTTATCATGTCTTGTCAGTGTCAATGCAGAAACATCTAATGATGCCAAGCCTATAGAACGGAGGCATCCAATCATTACTTTGGCTCTCCAGCAAACGCTTAAACATTAATTGCATTTGCTTATCTAGCACTGCACTTTTGGAATAAAACTAATGCGAGTGGTCACTTCTGTCAAATAGCACTGCACTGATCTGTTTGATATACTGAATTCATATTTGACAGCAGCAAACCAGCAACCCACCAACCCCCAAAAAAGACAACAACAACAACAACAACAAAAACAAAAAAAACAATTGATACCACAAATCAACTCAAGCATCGTGATTGAGTTAAGTTGACTGTCAGTCTATTTCTGTGATGACACACGACTCAGTGACAGCAAGTGCTGGAAGATGGCGGAGTTGGGAGGGATTTACAGCTCGCCTCCATCATGAGTCACCCTTTTCATTTTGTTGTTGGTCCTGATCAGATTTTTCTAGACAATGATGTAGATCACAGTGGATGAATGACATCAAAGCCAGTCTGCTGCGTGATACATCAGTATGATTTCTGACTTGTGTGAAGTCCACTTCAATGAGCTTCACATTGACGTCACACATAACAATCACTTGATTGATCGCAGTAAATTATTGACAAGATTGACAGACTATACATACAGATTAGAGTGACTGCTGCTGGACACTGATATTTGAGGGTTAAAAAAAATATCACAATGATATATTGGCCAATATTACTTTTTTTTGATAAGGGACTACTAAATTTGGTTATTGGAGAATTTTGGCCGGTATGTGACAAATACAACAAAAGTAGACTAACATTGAAAGAAAAAAAACTCACAAGACTTCAACCTGTATTCATTCATTGTTTTGGCCAGTTGGGGGCAGCACAACAAACTGTAAACAATATGGACATGTTAAGTTGATTTGGCAAAGGTGTTCGCAGATCCGTGACAACATTAGCATTCATTTGGAGTCATATTTCTGGACAACTGATGAATGTAAGTCCAATGTTCACTCTCATTTTAGCTCTGTTTGGGTCTCCACCAACTCTTGAGGGATGTATTTGTCTCCTTGGCTGCTAAATGCTCCACTATGTTCAAAAACTAGTTGTTAGTTTTGTCTGTCTGCTGTTTGGTGCTGGGCTGATAGTGGCTGTATCAGAGCTTTTTGAAGAGAGCAAATCAAAACAGTGAGGTTTTAGGTTGTAAAATCCAAAACAATAAGTAAGTAAGTAAAACGCTCCATAGACCCAAAGAAAGCAACAGAGTCCGGTAATAATTTTCTGTAGGTTTATCATTACAAGCTCCTACTTTCAGATTACACATAGTCCTTCATCCATTATTAATATAAAAATATTTATTTATACAAATGTGTAATTTAATGTTTATTTTCAGGCACAAGTATATAGCCTAAAGCTACATATAACAGCATTTATAGTTTAAGCCAATTTACAATATCCAGCCTTTAAAATACATGAAATGCAACAAAAAAACCGTTGAAATGCAACAAAAAAAAGTTGAAAGGTTCAACTTTATGCCAAGTTTGTGGTTGGGCGTGGTCAGAAATGTACTCTGTTGCACCTGTAACCACACGCAGTGATGTCACAGAATATTGACACAAGCTGGAGTACACGTCAGGCTTGATCTGAAGGACGGGTTTACATTTCTCTCTCTTAATTCATTACTCACATGCCTTATGTGCCTATTGGTTGCTCTAATTGCCTTGATGTGATTCCAATGTAAGAGATTGGGGACAGAATCCTCGGTCTTTGTTCCAAAAATGCAAGTACAGACAGAGGACAGAAGACAGAGTAGGCAAAATCAGATGGGTATCTTCCAAAAGTTACAGTCTTTTCAGTGCAAAATAGTTTTGAGCTTTGTTTTAAGACAAACTTGAAAAATATGAACTTATCCTTTAAAGCACTGCAGGTAAGCAAAAACAAGCCTTTCAGCTGGTGTCAAGGTAAAAATGTTCATACCTGTTCCAAACGGCCTCCTGTTTTTGGACAGTCATTCCTGAAAAGCATTCCTGGTGTTGTATAGATGTAGTGTGTGAAGAATGAAAAAAAGAGAGCTGGAGAAAAAAACTTGATTACTTTCTCACCTGGACAACTACACACTTGGCCAATGGCTGTGTAAACTGGTCGTGATCGTTGGGTTGTTGGTTTCGGAAAACAGTTACAAAAATTTTCATAAGCAGCCCCCCAATTTTCAAAAAATAGCCTATGGATAGCTAATTAATCATTATGTATTAACTAATTTTTCATTTAGCAGTGCTCTTTTGACATTTCCACATTAAAATGTCAAAAAACTAGCCCTATGTTATATATTTTGTGGAGTTGTGTACTTACATTATCCCAAATGTTTCCAACAATTTTCAAACCCAAAGAAATCTGTAATTTTAACAAAAGTAACGGACCGTTTCATTTGGTCGCCTGTCAATGGCGTTATACCCCTCTACCAAAGAGTATAGTGCACAAGATGCATGCCTCGGCGCTGTGTTTGTCCGCTACAATGGCGTCTACCAAAGAGTAACTTACACTCATAGAAAATAATACATCAGTGTTGTGGTTGTTCCACAGAAACTGTTATAATGGACTTTTATTCAGTTTTAAGCCACATTTTTGTGATAAATTTTGGTTGTTTTTAACTATATCTTTTAGCCGCATGAAGGATTTTAGTCATTGGACGTCCGGATCTTAAGTTACAAGAGAAATAAACCGAACAAGTGTTAGCAGCAGCTCAGCTAACAGCCCCTCCAGGAACTCTGGTGCTCGCCAAACATTGTCAGAGAAACACTGGTTTTTCAGGTGAAACTGCTTTATTCATTTATTAATCACTGGGTCCGTTTGTTTTGGAGAGGACGAGACCTCTGCAAGTAATTCGGCTCCCGGTAAAAACATCCCGAACGATTAAATCCTATCCTGGTGAAGCTGGTTGTTTAACAATGAAGACAACAACTCCCATGATCCCTTCTTGCTACTTCACATCGTCATCACACTCCGGCTTTTGTTATTGATTTGATTGAGAGACCCCTAGCGGCTGAAATTACATATTGTGCGTTTAAATATAAAGAAGTAGATTTTTAAGATTTTTATATCTGTTTTATATAAATCCAAAACAAGACAGCAATAACAACATTAAGAACGAATGGTGAATTAATAGAAATAAGCAATTCAGTTATACGTAACATTTGTGAAGAATTGCTTAAGCAGTTATTCAAGCCTATGAAATCCAAGGAATTTCTACTTAGAAACATATCATGCAGTGTAACAGACAACTGAGGACAGCCAGACAGCAATTACTTTTATAGAATTAATTAAAATATCCCCCTGCTTTAACTTTCATGTGATGTGACCTTTGTGTGCTTAATGTAGAATTTATATGGAAGCTCATGGCTTACTATGGGCATGTGTGTCGGATTTAAATGAGTACAAGTTGCTATAAAAAGCCATTGACTGATTTGTGAGAGCCATTGCTATGTGATTATGTCATCAGCTTTATTCTGACATTGTATAAGTATGTATCATTGGTTACGACGGGGCAGGCATGACAGCACATGAGGACGGCAAGGCCCGCCAATCAATTTTCAAAGATGAAGAAGTCCAGCAAAGATTATACACAGAGGAATTCTAGGTCATAACTAAAGGTTAGCTCAATATAATATTTATGCTATTTGACATTCGGGCTCGTCTGGCGTGGAAATCCAATGAAATACAAGTCTGGACATATTTGGATGTCATGAGGGAAATCTTTTTCAAAGCATCATTTTTTATAATGGGAAAGAATATATGACCACTTCTTAAAAAGTCAGAAAAGTTTGGTTTTTTTTTGCCTGGAAGAAGTGAGGAACATGTCAGGTTTTTATTCATAAACCTGCCCACTGGTGAAGGGAACATTTATTTGATTTGTCACCTAATGTGCTCAGGACACTTTGATGGCAACGTTCAGGTGGGCGTGTGATCAAGTGTTGTTCTGGAGACACCTGGCTGCTCTGGCTAATCTATTCATTAAACCCTCTTAATGGCCTCTTGTGCTTCAGGATCCATCATGTCACAACAATGGCTTTTATGAGTGAAGGGCACTTTTAACTGCATTTGACTGATTGGAAAAACTGTCTCATTTCGGGTGGTGGAGAACAAAAAATGCGAAGGCTGAACACACCGTATTAATTTCATTTCATTCGAACCATTAACTGGTAGACTCAATTACGTCAATGAGGGTGACATAACAAGGGAAAGAAGAGGTTCATGGGTCAGGAATTTGATGGTTCACAATTTGAGATATTTTCCTCTGAAAGAGAGAACAAGCTCTCCAAAGGTTGATGAGTACTCTTTGGTGAGACAGGTGACAAACTTGTCTTAGACAGAAGGTACAGAAAGTACAAGAACAATGACAAAATAAGAAGGAAGAGGTAATGAAAGAATATGATACAAAAAGGCCTCAGAGAATTTTTTTTTTCACAAAAGATGATACAAGAAAAAACTGTGAGTGCACCCTGACAAACAAGAGAAACATGGTAGAAAGAGATGATGGTTGAGACATAGATTTAGATTTGAGTAAAACAATAAATCACATTACATATTTTTGCCTGTTGATGAAGATTTTCCTACTCAGTTTCATTGTAACTTGAGCATCTTTGAGCCCTACTGAGAGCCAAAAATTTCCATCTCTCAGCTTTGCTGCAGAGGCAGAAATGAAGGCAAATTCTTGGCTCATGGCCAAGCTTTATAACCGCATAACATTTAACTTTCTATAAATACCACGGGACGCGGTCCAAGTTGATCAAGTGTGATTGAATCTGAAATGATTCCAAAGATGAGAGCCAAGTTTCCTTAAGATACTTCAGAGGAACTGCTTGCCTCTGCCCAGCTTTTGACAGGGCACCAGCCTGAGTCACTCCACAGTTTCTTAAAGTCTGAGTAATTCAAGCAAAAATAATTGTTGCAATGCACAAAATCTCAAACAGGATTGTTGGTATCTTAAAAGGGCAGTCGATCTATATTTGTTGTTGCGTAAGTGTAGGTGATCCACAGTTTGGTTTGTGCACAAGGGAATTCTTGGATGATGTCCTGAAATATTAGTTAAGTCATGTAATCAAAGGGGCTAATATTTCTACTGTTGCTACACCTGTCAGACTTTTTGTCTACAATAATAACATTGCCAGGTTTACCACTCAAAATTCTTTGCAAGTTTTTACAAAGGGGTGGTTGATTTTAGAAAAAGTAGACAAAAACAGGCTTCTTGTGACAGTCAATTTACCAGCAGAAATGCCAACTGTTGCTTTAGCTAGCTTGCTAATTAAGATAACATCAGCTTCAATGGTTGAAACACTGACTTTGGCTGCCTATTTAATGTTTCCAGTTGACTTTTGAAATGAGAACCTTGTAAAATGTAAATATGCACTTGATGCCTACAAACATGATATTCTAAAAAATTGACACCAAAGCTACATATACCACCATTGTTATTGTATTGGTGAAATCGTGGCAAAGATGTGTCCATGTGAGTTGAAATGTTTCAACTTGAGCTTTATGAATCTGCCTCATAAATGTAAAGAGGTGAGTAAAAAGGAGAGCGACTGGAGAGAAATAACAGGAATAACCAGAGTCTCTGGTGAGTTCTGAGTTCAGTTAGACACAAACACAGGCACATAGCCACAGACACGATCGATGTGTCGATGTTGCAAGCTAGCTTAAAGCTAACTTACGGTCGGTTTAGGCTATTGGGTGTTTAGGGCGACTAAACACAAAGGGTCCAGCGGTCAAACTTGTGTGAACTGTAGTGGAGAATTTCTTGATCACTCAATAAACACACAAAGAGGGCATTGTCAGGTTTTGAAACAATATAATCCTATAATACAATTAGAAGCACAATGCACCATATTTCTGAGAGAGAGCACATACCACCTAGAATTACCTTCTCTCTCTCTGGTGATTTGGCACTCAGCCAGTTCTTAAATACCCCTGTACAAACTCAAAGATACCCATAGCTAACCCTAAAGGTTAATGAACAACCATCAGATAGAAACAAAGGTCAAGAATTCAACTAGTCTAGGAGAAGTATTTCTTCTCAACCATATATGCCAGAATAACAGCACAAAAGTTTGAAGCAGCATCGGATAACAAAGTGACATTGTTATCACATTGAACTGAAGAACAAAACACTATCCTCTAAAGGGCTGTCAGATCAACACATTAAAGAGACATAGAAATCTACATAAATATGAGTAGCCTTTCCACTGGCTCAGATAAAAATACAACAACATAAACTAACCGTTAAACAAAAGCTAAATAACTTACAGTCAACTGTCTCATCTTAAACAGCAATGAGCTACGTTTAAAATAAGCACAGGATGAATGTATGTAAAACAGATGTTAAACTAACACTGACCTCTTAGTTTGAGAACTACATTTATAAAATATATAATATATACAAGAAATACATCAAATGATAGTGTTCTGTCTCACATTAGAAAAAGCTCAGTCTGTTATAGTTATAACCCTATTTGGCTGCTTATTGCTTGTATTCTTTTTATTCAAATAGTATGTTTCACTTTAATGTTACAAGAGGAAAGGCTTTTAGGATTGGGACTAATGAATGTGTTTGGCAAATGTAACTCTATATTTTGTAATGTTGGCTGGGGTTGCTGGTGTTTTAAAACCAAATCCAACAAAGAGCAGGAGCCGCTAACACTACACTGAACATGCTAGTTCTATATAAATGTAACCTGAAACCTCACCAAATAAAGTTAAAGATGTACCCTGTACAAGTAACTCTTGTTAGCCTCTCTACTGAAGATACTAGTTAGCTAGACATGATAATGATTGCAGCTTATGTCAGAGCATATAAACATACAATCCAGGCTACAAAAATGGTTGCTATGATTGGACAGTTGCTATATGGGTAAGAATGTAGTGAACGGTCAGTTATTCAGTGTAGTAGGACTACAGTTGGCACTTCAATCAGTATAATTGACGGCACATGGTTGAACACTGCTTTGCTACTATTACTGTATCTGTATTTCAACACCTTGTTGTCATTTGGTGCTATACTGACTTCAGAGTTGGTCTGTAAAACAAAATTAAAATATTACAGATTTCAGCTTAGCCATGTGTGCATCAGCGTCTAGGACTGCAAGAGGTCCAGTCTGTTATTAGAAAAATGTAAGTGGATGAAATAAATGATTGAAGGATTCCCATAAGGTTTTATGTTGAGCTGGCAAGCATAATCGCTGCACAACTCAGATCCAATTCCACTATATTTCTGCTGGTCAGGTCGCTTCATTCATTCTTGTGTAATCATGATAAATAGGTCTTCCAACAGGCACTTTTCGGAAATACAAACTATCCTTTGTGTTGCTCCGTCCGTCCACAGCATTTGTAAATGTCTAGCTATCGATTGCTGAGAGGTCTCTTTTTCTCGTTTGCTCCTTTTTCTTGAATGAATGTGAAGTGGATACAAGCAACTGCAGCTCAGACAGTGATGTCAGAGTTAGGGGCCAACATCCCTCCCACGCTGCAACGCTGAAGGTCCCTGATTGATGCGTTGAGGTTTCAACGATTGAATGTAATCTCCCTAATGTCTAGCGATGAACAACGGCAAACGCCTCGAAGCTTAGACCGCCCTGCATGCTCCTTGACAATTTACATGCTTCCTTAACTAATGACTTGTCCCCAAATGTTAGCATGACTTTCAACCCAGTCACTTGCCCCGCTGGTTTAATGGATATTCAAAAGTGTAACACCTGTTAGACACTACATATCCTCCACTCCAACCTGTTCTTGCTAATCCCGGTGAACACACCATCCCAGGTGTTTAAACATAGTCCTTCGATTCCTTGATGTAAAACCACAAAGTGACACCAGTTCCACCACTTGAACTTGCATTTAATCAGGTGGCGAGCCTTCTTTGTGGTGGCAAGCCACTGATTAGATTTGGAGATTGAGAGCCATTAAAGGAGGCTGCAGTTGGATAATGACTTAAGTGCTGTTTCGCCTTCCTTTTTTCTTCAGGAAGTGATTTATCTGGATTGGTCTGGCCTTAACTGACTGGGAGGTGCCCAATGGTGAACAGTGCCATTCATAGATCATATCACCCTGCTCTGACCCTATCAACACTTCCTGTTCTTTCAATGGCGATTTATGGTTTCTGTACATGGAAAAGTATGACATTATGATACTGGTTATATTCACAGCTTGTGAGATGAGAGATCTGGCTTTCACTTGTTCTTGTCCTTCATGTTGCTCAGGGACAACAGATGAAAATGAGCCTTTCTGGCTAACTGGCATATTTTCAGAAATGTCATTAATATGCACTGTCCCTGTCAAATAAAGTAATAAAATAAAATAAAAAACTGAAAAATTCAAAACATGTATCTGGTTCCAGCTTTTCTCTACTTTATATCTTAGTAAATTGAATGTCCTTTGGTTTTGGGCTGTTGGTAGGTTCAAACAAGATAATTGAAGATATCCCATTGGATTCTGGTAACTGGGATGGGCATTTTTTCATAGACTGACCAATGAATCAATTAAATAGGAAAAATAATCACCACATTATAATAATAATTGTTTGCAGCCCCAAAGATGGTTGTCATAAAAAAGAGAAGTTTGACCTGAGAACTGAAGCATGATATGTTTGAATTGAATCAGATCTAGGCTACGTAGCCTTATGCTAAAGGTTTTGTTATGAAATTGACATTTTCCATTCATTTTCAGTGCCTCTGCTGCCTCACTTGAGTGACAAGATAACAGGTGAATTTGGATTTATTGTTAAAGTGAGGTAGAAAGTTAATGTTGTTAAGGAGAAAACAGTCCTACCTTTATCAATGGCGATCAATCCAAGATGCTTCTACACATTAGTTCTCGCTTGTTTCCTCTGTTTTGAGTTAACAAAGAGAACAACAATAGCCTGATTTGGTGAAGGCAACAGGGCGTGCAATTAGAGCTGCAACGATTATTCTAAATTCTTCTTGAATGTGAATATTTTCTGGTTTCTTTAGTCCTTTATGATAGTAAACTGAACTTCTTTGAGTTGTGGACTGTTGGTTGGGACAAAACAAGACATTTTAGGTTGCATCTTGGGATTTGGGAAAAAGCGATTGACACTTTTCACTGTTTTTGATATTTTATAGACTAAACAACAAATCGATTACTCGAGAAAATAATCAAGAAATTAATTGATAATGAAAATAATTGTTAGTAGCAGCCCTACATACACAATAACAATGTGACAGTGCATTTAGATGATTACAGATTACATTTTTTGTCCCAAGTTTATAAACAGTTAGTCCAATTTTAAATAAAAATGACACCCTAACTAAGCTTTTTAAACATGTAATGATGTTTCTGACAAGGTACCATCTTTCTACACACTTTCATGGCATGAAAGCTGTTTTTATATGCCAAAATGTGAAAAAAATTGGCAAAAATAACTAATAATACTTACTTATCAATAACAAATAATACTTAATATCAAATAAGTGTTACATAACTGTAATAAAAAGAACAATTAATATGGTAAATATATGACATTATTATATGTTTTTAAATTTTATTAAGTATCATTATGGCTACTTGATAATTTCCTGTGTTTCCCAGATATCCTTCATCAAGCTTGAGAGAAAAGGCGTGAACTTTTTCCAATCTATCTGTGGGTGATAATGCCACTCCAAGTATTGAAACCAATGGTTTTAAATTGTTCTTCCTTTCCTAAGAATCACACATACTCTCATTAGTCTGGTATTAATCGTTTGCTTTACAAGTTATTGGAAGTGAAACAACAAATATCCACTGAAGATCCAATATCCAATATCGGGTTTACTTCTCTCTAATTGTTTTCCGTAGATGGAGAGAGCGACAACAACAGCTGTCAGCCGAGAAATACTGAGAGTCCTGCCCCTTGTTCAAACATAACTTGTATTGTGGCTGCATTGCATAAAGGAGTATTGAGGCTACTGTGGGTCGCCTCAACTTTCCATTATAGGTGTGTGATGTCATTCATTGTCTGAGTGGTCACTTTGAAGCCAGAGGATAATGTTTATATGGCTACCAACATGTTGTAGAGCCAGAGCAGAGCCTCGAGAAGAGAATGGTCTATCTTATGATTAGTTGGCAACGGAATTTAACACTGCTATAGCAGACAGAAAATGTCTGCTAAAATGTGCCTATCAAGCAGAGGTGTAAGTAATAACATCGTTAATTGCTACCGTACACTTAAAGCAGATCATTGTTAATATTATAAAGTTATAATCAAAATATCTGCTATGAAAAATGGGCTGTAATACATTTTGGGAAGAGGAAGCAAGACTCAGGTTAGCAATATTTATTCATAAGGCAAAGAACAGGTTTAGTACAAGAATTACAGACTTTTGAAAGAGAAGAAACGAAAAACAGTTGAATAAGAAGAAGTCTCGCTCTTGAGTTCACCAGCATGAAAATTATTTTGGCTTCAAAATAATAATAATAAAACTAAATAATTATTGTAAAAACTGCTGTTTTTTTATGACACAGTAAATCTAATATGGTGGATGAGCATCTTGGAAAGCAACATTAGCAGGACAAAGCTTGAACTGTACTGATTCCCACCTCAAATATGATATAAGATCTGTTAGTTTAACCTCTTAAACAGAGCAGTAAATAATTACCTTTTATTGTAGCAGTTAAACGTTGTCTTCAGTTTTTTTTAATTTATGAATACAGACAATTCCCTATATTCTCCAAATCTTAAAAAATCTATTCAATTATTTCAAAATAGATTATACAAATCTTAATACAAAACTCAGAGATACATGGTTTCCAGTGGACAGCTATGATAGGGTACAGAGATAGTACTGAGAGTCCACCTACATGCTTTTTGCACTTATTGAAATTTCATCACATTTCCGCATGAGATTCATCACGATCCTGACCAAACTGAGCCGCCGACACATAGCATAGCATTAAATGATCCCATTGTGTGTGTGAGTAATGTATGTGCGTGTGTGTGTGTTTGACATAAAACATATACATCCCCTCTTTAATGAACTCATTCATTACGTAGACATATGGCACAGCAGTCTTACATGTCCAGTTATGTCAATAACAGCATTCATGTGTGTTAGCCTCACTTCTGCAGGTGTGTGTTTTCTCTTACATTTACACATGAGATACTTGACTGGCCCAGTAGAGCTGAACCATTAAGATGACATATAGTATTACGTTTGTGCACATCCAATAATACCACAGCAGCAGCAGCAGACATAGCGGTCATTGTGTCCCCAGTAATAAGTTACACTAGGGTGGGCGTGTTGATCTTAGCTGGCTTCAAAGGTTACCGTATTGACTGGACACCAAAGTTTTTTCAGGAACTGAGGGAAAACTCTGGAGGAGTCAGAATCTCCTGTGCAGCTCCCTGGGGTGAAGATGACCCAAAAGGAACACCCACTCTGAAAACATCAGTGCACATACTGTACGTAAGCATGCAGACACAGTATAGATACACTCACCCACACACAGGCATACAATATATAGACTAATAGAGATGTGTGTGTGTGTGTGTGTGCTCACACTTGACATATAACACACATGCATCTCTTCATTCCAGGATCCAGTTTAAAATCCTCATTCTCACTTACAGAGCATTGCACGGTCAGGCTCCTGCATATGTGGCTGATCTGCTACACCCTTCCTCATCAGCTTAGTCTCTCAGGTCAAATATGCTAAACTTGCTGTGTTTCCCACGCAGCCACCTAAAGACCCGTGGTGATCGAGCTTTTGAAGCTGTAGCCCTTAAACTATGGAACGCTCTGACTGCACCCTTATGGTCTGCTGATTCTGTGAATTCCTTTAAAAAGCAGCAAAAGACACGCCTGTTTAGACAAGTGTTTGGGTAACCAATATGCACTGAATCAGAATTTTATGTGTATTTTTATTGTATTTTCATTGTGTATTGTGTATTTTAGTTTTGCGCTTTTTTGTCACGTTTCTTGGGTTTTCACTTTATCTGCTGTTTTCTTTCTTCATATGTTGTTTTATGCCTTGTAAAGCACTTTCTGACTAATGTCTATGATAAGCGCTATACAAATAAAATTTACCTACTTACTTACTTGCATGCTGTCAGGTAAAAACTAAGAAAAGGAATCTTATTTTTTAGCTTAACTGTGACACAACCATACCACACTCAGTCTGTCCAATCGATTTTGAAAGGTCAGAGGGTTGTGCGAACATGCTCAACTAGATGATCATATAGACCTTCAACTGAAGTTAAAATACAACTCTAACAAGACTTTCAGTCAATGTATCTTTCTTTGTTTCTCTCACTTATATATAATCTCCAGTGCACACATACATACACACACACACACACACACAAACACACATACACACACACACACACACACACACACATACTTTTTTGTTCTCTTCATGCCTAACCTCTTGTTATTTGCACTTGTAGACAGTAGGAGGTCTAGGTCTAGAAAGTTAGATCTGTATATATTTGTATAGATATAGAGACTTTACTACATCGGTTTGTATGTACACAGACAGGTCAGATGGTACAAAAAGTAGATAAAAAACGATTGTTGAAGAAAACTCAGGAGTGGAGAATAGTTTGCACTTCATACAAAATGGTAATATGAAGATACTTAAACTTGCCACTATACTCAGATACATATATGTAGTGTTGAACAGTATTCAGAAGTGTCTTTTATTTATTTGTGGTTTTGTGACATTGCCAAAATAATCCAATAATAATTGAGGTACAGGAGCTATCAGAAGATTGGTTAAAACCATTATATGTAGAGTTTTTATATGATTTTAGCATCTTTCAAATTATTCTAATGTGGAAAAATGAGACAATCCCGGTGAAACCTGGTCTAGTGCATGTGTTGCTTTCAGCATATTTACTATATCTCAGTGTCTGAGTGTCCCATTACTGTCGTGCACTTATCTCTGCCACTGTGTCTTTATTTTATTACAACCCAAGATAGGTGCCAGAGTGAGAAATTTTCAGATTTACATGGCACCTTCAACACCTTGCTCCCAGAGACATTAATCTGCTATTCAATCAAGCGTTAAGTGTTATCTAACACCTGCACATCAAACCCACAGTTCTAAATGTGAATGATTCCATGTTAATTAACACATAAAATATTAATAGTTTAAAGGTTTGGCACTTATGATCTCTAAATTAAAGGATATGGCTGGCGATTTTCTATATTTGTCTTATTGTCAACAAATCATGTGCAGAGCCAAACAAGCAAGGAACACATCCAACTTACAAGTATTGTGAGTGTATCCAAAGCCTGATACTGTATATCTTATTCCTCTGTGCCGTAGACCTCAGTTGTTGTCCAAAAACTATTAAAAACACATCAATGAGTCACACTGTTGCACTGGGTCATGTACCTTTTCCACAGAGTATGGACACATTAGTTTGTTTAGAAAATAAAGTTCTTTGAGAAATTTACAATGTAGTATAAAACCAAGAGCACAACAAGCTATCAAAACTCTTGAAGCAGAATTGTATTCCCATGCATGCACAGTGGCATCTGCCTTACATGGAACTACTCTCCAGAGACTGAAAACGTGATCACTATTATTAGTTTTTGAAGCTGTTTCTTAACAACTAATGTGACCATAACCTTGGTGGTGAAGGAACATGTCACCCAGTGCAACGTTGTGGCTCAGGATGAGTTCATTGTTTCTTTGGCTCTGCACATGAGATTTGTTGATAGTAAGAAAAATATAGAAAATCACCAGCCATATCCTTCAACTTTTTTCTGATCACCAATTTCTCTAATGTTAAGCCTCTTTTACACATGCAGTCTATCGCTGAAATGTTCAGGAACATTTCCTGCATGGCATCATGTGTGAATGGGAGCAGGGATTGATATTCAGGGAAATCGGTACCGTTCCCACCTCAAGACCCAGTAACATTTCAGGTTCTGTGTTGCGAATGAAAGTAGTAACACTGTAGGGACAAGCACGTAAAGGGTTACATCCATCTGATGAAAGATGCTTTCACGTGGAGCGAACGAACCAATCACAAGACTCCACTAAGGTGACCAGACACCCCGAACCATTTTCGGACAGTCCTGAATTACGAGCAGTTGTCACGAATCCTGTACTGTTTGTCCTGAAAATTAACCATTAAGATAATAGTAATAGATAATATGAACAAGCTAACACAAGAGCTGTCTGTATGCTGTGAGACTTGACTTAATTGAGACTTGAAGGCAAAAATGCTGAGGAGACCTGATTTGGTGACACAGTGATATTGAAAAATGCTGCACTGAACTATTGTGTCTTTTGGAGTGCTGCCAAATTGTCATGAATAATTAATAACTTAACAAGCTGCTGCTGTCACCAGAATAAAATGTAGAAGACTCTAAATTCAAATGAGAACTCTTTCATTAAATTATCAGTCTACATGAATTAGTAGCTCAATAGTTCTTTTTTTAACTCACTGAATACGTGAAAATATTCTGATCAAACCACTTACGTATGTAGGCTATAATTCATACTTTTAGCTATTAAATATGTCCTGTTTGTTTTTTTTAAATATGTAAGAGTATTACTGATGTGTCTTCACTTGTCTATTACACTGTTTAGATTGACTGCATTGTTTTAAACCAGTTGACGGAAAATGCAGTTGCCACTGCGGGGGAATTTGTGATAAAAAATATCAAAAAAATGTGTTTGTAAGCTCCTAAAGCTTAATAACAATCTTAGCCGCTGAAAAGACATTTAAAATGACATTTTAAATTATGTAACATACCTGTCACCTGTGTGTAATGGTTCATGTGTCTTGTAAACACAGCCAGGACACATAGCAAGTTTCATATCATCCTCAGAGCTGATCTATCTGTCTCTAAATTTTATCCATCTGCACAACGATTACCCACAATTACCTATCAAATTTAGAGTTTGATGTTACTCTAAATTATTCTATACATTTCAATCCTTCTGACAGTTAACATTAAGCCACCCATTTGAGACATTGGTTCAGCTCCGGCATTGCTATGGCATGTGTGAAAAGGCGCAAGACGGAAATGTTCCTGAATATAGATGCATGAGTGAATAGTGAAAATCCCTAGAGGTGCCTGAAAGGTTATCCTTGTAATTTACCAGGAACTATGTGCGAAAGTGGCTTTATACTTGGTACACTAAAGTAAAATTAAAGGAATTAGATTAATCTCATTCAAATATATACTTGTTAGCTTAGTTTCCAAGGGCGGTGGGTATGGGGTTGTAGGCTTATCTTGGACTTTTAGCTACTTAAAATAAAAATGTCCCGACAGCTCTGATGGAGCTCAGGATTCATCCATAAAGGCTCCTTTATTACAAACAATCCCACCGTATAAACCTGGAATCTGTGTGTAACAGCTGACCTGTGTAGATGTGTAGCAGATCACAGAACATTAATTACCGTCAGATCCTGACCGATCCGGTGTTAATGAAGTTACCGCTGCTGTGCCACGTGCGTAAATACGCACAGCCTCTTTCTCTGTTTGGAGATGCATTTATCGTTTCAGCTGCTGTGTGATGCTGCAGGTTTAAACTCAAAGGAAAGAACATTATCAATACTTATGTTTCTGCGAAATCCTGGATACATTCAGTGACACCTGAACAACATTATTGTAAGATTCAGACATTAATCTAACATATATTAGACCTGCCTGAGTCACATTAATAGCTATATTTTGATGGACATTTCAGTAGATTATGTTATAGATGTGAAACACTATAAAAGAAGCAAAATACATGAAAGTTGGATTGTGATTGTGGAGAGCTCTGAGTGTGCACATTTCTGCTAACTAAAGCCACACAATTTGAGGCTTTTGTGCTCTCTGTAGTTTTCATAATGGACCAGTCAATGCGCTAAAATGTGGAGGAAACACCTGAAACACTGGAAATCGCTTCATTCACTGTAAATAGTAACTTTACTGCTTGGCCTGAATGCGTCTTGTTATGTGCAGTGCCATATTTCTTCCCCTGCCCCTGCTGCTGCACGTTAAGTTCCGCTCTGTTACATTCAGGGCTAGGCTCTAAACATTCGGGGCTGAAGCAGTGGCGGCCCTCAGCACCAACAGGATGGACCCAAAGCTTTGGCACTGCGCTCACAGCTGCCGTTCACTGTTGCTATTGACATGAACACAAATGAGACACAGGAGGTTTTCCTTATATGATACACATCCAGAGTGTTTTGGAGTTGGTTTTACACTGTATATTAAGGGAACAAATTAGCTTTCTTTCAGCCTCTGGGGGAATCTGATGTTGTGTCAATTAGGAATATTGAGGGGGACAAGTTTCCATGTTTCATATATTGAGAGGGACGTGACCCTGTGTCCCCCGCGGCGATTAGGCGCCTGTTTCAGAACATTTCCATTATCTCATACTGAGCTTTTATGTGTTAAGTGCTACTGTGGTCCAGCAACATCTCATACCACAGTGAAAGTTTCTTGAGAATTTGAAAAACTAAAAGAACCTGTCTTTAAAGCAACATTGCATGTAATTTCACTGAAAGACTGCCATAGTTCACATATTAAAGTTTTTTCATCACTGACCCCCATAGCAAACCATTCATAGTCTTCAATGACTCAGTGGTTGTCAGGTCTTCCCCTGTACTTTAAACAAATATGTTTTAAGTTTTAGAGGAAATGTCAAAAGGCTGAAGTCAATATCTTAGGAGCTTAGGAGGAAGTTTCAATGCTAATAACAAGGTAGACTGTTTTGGCCTATGATGTCATGCTCTCATCTGGCAGGACAGTAGATATGCAGGTAGAAAAGCGATGTAGGTATGTAGATATGGCTTGAGACCCCAGAGCTGTCTATTCAGCAGTGATTTAACGTCTGACACGGGTGAGCCTTGTGGCTCAATAGCACTAAAAGGCTCATCCTGTCTAATGGGGTTCCTCTATGACGCAGACAAGAAGAGGCAACCCCTCCCCTTCTTTTACTCTGACATATAATCTAGCACATACACACAGATTTACACACATCGAAAAGCACACATCCTGACTGTACAGCCATTCATTTTGTCCACCGTGCACATAGACACACACGGATGTACACACACACACATCAAACACACACTTGCCTAAACCTCTGTGCACACACTTATACTGTACACACGCACACACATGCTCTCCTGCACACTAATGAAAAGGAAGGGAATTGAGATGATGGCACACGACAAACAGTTGTGTAATTGCTTTTGAGAAACGGCTCTTGTCGGAGGCTGTCATCGATTGGTCTTTGCCGAGGACAACTCGTTTACTCAGTGTGTGGGAGGAGGCCCAGGCGGCAGTGATCATTACTGGACTGACTGTGGTATCACTTTATTAACTCAATATGGTTTGATGTTTCACTGTAGTGGGGAGGAAGGTTATACAGACATTTGGCTGTACTGTGGCTGCTGTGATGGGACAAATAAGAATTATGTCAAAAAAAATACACAATTTAAGTTGTGGAAGATAAAAAATGCACAATG
Organism: Thunnus thynnus; assembly: GCF_963924715.1. Taxonomy (NCBI): domain Eukaryota; kingdom Metazoa; phylum Chordata; class Actinopteri; order Scombriformes; family Scombridae; genus Thunnus; species Thunnus thynnus. Next base: position 28,209,554 of record NC_089521.1, on the reverse strand, counting down.
CTTTGCAACCTGAAAGTAATTTAATGGATTCTCTGTGCACAGTTGACTCGTATGGCTTGATATATGATATGTAAAGTGCCATGAGTTCATTATTTTTGATGATTCACATCATATAGCTCCAAATCAAATCAATAACAAGCTGATTACGTAAGCTGATTGTGTGTTAGATGGTCTATACTGAGCTTAAGCATAGTGGGTGTTGTGCCTGAGTTGGTGCTATCCAAAACAGCATTATGAATGAAGAGCCTGGGGAGTGCGTCATTGTGTAGTATACATCCCTCCCCAGCAGATGGCCCCGCCTGCAAGTGCTTAGCTGGGAGGGTGGTGGTGTTGGGGTGTGGGGGCCCTTATCGATTTGGCATTTGAGATATAGCATGCAATGTAACATTTTTGGAAGGTTCTTAAAATATTTATTGCTGGTGATGCTTCTCCACAGCCACCAGTTTGGTTTGCCTCCTATTTAATTAATGACATCAATGCAAATTGGGGATAGCAAATGGTCCAAATGACTGGTGGATTTTGTGAATGGAGCACTTAGTGACTGAGGAATGACGTCAGCGCAAAGCCATATCCCTTATTAGTGAGCCAAGACTGAGGGGAGGCGTCCCATTGGTTCCCCGTAGCATCAGAGTGATGTGATTGGCTGCGGGCGGATAATTAAACACCTACACAGTCAATGCACAAATCCAAGTGGTGGGATATATAGGCTGGTGCGTTGGCGCTGCATGCAACAGACTCAAGAGTTGTTCTGCAAGTTGAGAGAAAGTCAACTTATTGTGTTTTGCATAGAGATACATAGAGATATTTATATATTTTTTTTTGCTGGGTGATTATCACTGAAGGTAAGTGACGACTTTTAATGATGGGCGATGTGTTGGAATGGCAGTTTCACTATAACTGTATGTGATAAGCTGTTTGCATGTGTGTGTGGATCAGAGGGAAATGGATACAGAGTCACTGCGTTACACTGCGGTGACGTGATAGTGTTGGTAATGGGATTGGAGTGTGGCCACTGGGGTCACCAGTATCACCACCACCCTTTTTTGTGAGGGTCCAGTCTGCTATTTGAAGGCCAAAGAGAGAGAAAGATGGAGAAAAGGGGAAAGGAAAGAAAGACAGACAGAGAAAGAAAGAAAGGGATGCAAAAATGAGAAGAAGCTGAAATAAAGAACAGCGGATGAAAGAGGAAAAGGAAAGAAGAGATGGACAGGAGGAACCAGGTTTGAAAATGTGTGTGTGAGTGAGAGTGTGTGTGTTTGTGTGTGCGAGGGAGAGAGATAGTGCCGCCAGCTCATTACACTAATGCACTGGTCCCTTAGGGAGTTGGCAAGCTTGGAGTCCAGCCCCCCCCTCCTCCCCTCCCACCTTCACCCCTCCTCTTCCAGCACGAGCAAGTGCAACATGCATTGCACAGTCTAGGACCCCCATCTACCCTCACACACACTCACACACACACACACAAACCACAAACACACACGCTCCTACCCGCAGGCGTGTCACACTCCGGGACCTGCAGCGTATGATACGAGAGAACTACCTGTCCTGTGCTCTCGGCTGGATGTTTTGGAGGAGCAGTGCATTTTGCAGAAGAAAAGTAGGGGGGATTGTTATGTGGCTCAGTTTTGAAGGGGTGTTGTGGTGAAGTAAAAGAAAGGATGTTCACCAGGAGACCAGAGCTAAAGAGTAGCAAGCTGAGATGTGGGTAGAGCTGAGCTCACCTCTCTGGAAAGTGACAGTTTTCCAGTTGCAACTTCTTCCCAAGAACACGAGAGGACCAGACTCTAGCAAGTATATCTTCTAGATGTATGTTGGTTTATGCTTTGTAGATGAATTCTCGGGTGATCTGAGTACCTACTTTGGTGGATACGTGAGTGCGAATTACAGCAGTCTTGTGCACATCGAGCTGATGAGGGGTGTCTGTCTTGCTGTGTAGGGGACCATGGTTATGTTGAAGATCTCCGCTTTCCTCGTTGCCTACGCCCTGGTCATTTGCCAGATGTACTGCTCACAAGCCGCCCCTGCCAGGTGAGATGTTTTAAAATTCATATTTTACACTTCAAGCTCTCAGCACACATGCTTTTCATTTATTTCTAGCGACTTAAAATATTTGGGAAAGTAGCATGACTTTAAACCTCTAAATTAGTGTTAGTATTACAAGCAGTCAGTGGGAAGAGTGGTGGGGTTGAAGGAAAAAGATGCTCCAAATATTTTTCCCTGCTGGAGTCAATAGATTTGAGATTTTTTTTTTCCTTTTTGTTACACCATAATCACAAAAATCTTTGTGCTACTAGAAAAATATGAATAAATCGGGGAGGATAGCTGGGAAGAGGTGCAAACACATTCAAAGATATCCAGCTACTGTATAAACTGTAAATATAATTGTTCCTGTTAATCTTAGTAATAAATAATGCTTAATGTGGGCTTTTTACATGAGGATGGGGATTAAATAAAGGTTAGATGAGAGTTCTTTAAAATATGTAGTATCATAAATATTTATTTTCGTTTTAGAAAAATGGATGTTTAAGTTTATATATTCTAATATTAATCTTTGATTTAATTACATAACATGTCTCTCATTTTAAGAGTTAGAGAGGGAGAAGGGAAACAAAAAAGATCCAGTGGAAAAAAGACCAAAAGAAAAAAAAAAGAAGAAATGTAATTTACCTCAGGGGGAGATAAATGAGGTCTATATATTTATATGAAACCCCATTGAAGCCACTCTGCACACTGTTCCCATGAAGCTATCGATTTTGTAATAAATCTAAAGCCAGTTGCACATCAGCCCCTCTTTCAGATGGGGCACTTTCTGCAGATTGTTTCCCCGCGTTGGCCGGGGGCCCTCCAACTCAGACGTCATCCCTCTCAGAGTTGGTGACGTCCCAGCCAACCCCCCTGACCCCTCCTATCCATCCAGTCACTCCACCACCAGCAACCCTACCCCACCCTGACACCGCCCCGCCCCTCTTTTTTAACTGCAGGTGATAATTCTAGCAAAGGATTTAATGCTTATCTCCATTCCTCCCCCCTCCCCTTCCCCCTCACCCCTTTGACCCCTAAACCTCCTCGCTCACCCCTTCACCACAGACCGGGTATGGAGTCCATGTCAGACCGAGTCACGCTCACGGATTACGAGGCGCGAAGGTTACTCAACGCCATCGTCAAGGAGTTTGTGCAGATGACGGCAGAGGAGCTGGAACAGCAGGCAACTGAAGGAAACAGGTACAGACGACTCCTCTTAATTTGAACCCTTTTTTGAAAAGCAGTCTAACATTTCCTCCCCATGCAGAAACAGCCCATGAAGGATTTGACTATAATGACAGAATGGAGAGGTAACTGGTGAAACTAAATAAAAAGGTAAAATGGAAAGCTCCCTTTGGGGCTCCCGTGCTGGACCTTGTGTATTTTTTTTAGGGAGCGTATCATGTTTTATGGTTTCATGTTATCACCGCTGAAGATTCGTCTTTTTAACAGCCCAGTTGGGTTCAATCAGGCGTAGAGGTATGTACTTCTCAGTAGATAAAGAGCAAACAAACTCTCATTTCCTAGAAAAGATGAAGATTGGCAAAAAAAAAAAAAAAATCCCTATTCTCTGTCATGACCGTGCTCCTGCATGGATGAGTTTGATTTTGACTTTGTTTGAATGGACTACTATTTTAAGCCTGCCTGCCGGGCATGTGAACAGTGTATGCCTAATGGAACGAATAAGTGCATGATGTCAATTAGGTGGAGTTGCATGACAGTGGGAAGCGACTGGTTTCTGTTTGTTCGGTGGGTGTAAAAGACGTGACAAGACGGGAAGGACCGGGGTGGGGGTGGGGATGGGGATGGAGGTTTGGCGCATGAAGGGATGGATGACAGGTTCTTTAAATGGTTGGGATGAGGAAAAAAGCATGATGCTAGAGGGGGGATTTTTATTTGTATTGTTTGATACCTGTGATGGCACGAGAAGGAAATGCATGTGAGGAAAATGGTCGCTCAAGTGTGTGAATGGAAGGAAAAATAAAAAAAGAAGAAAGAGATACCTGCATGTTTTCCCATATCTATGAGCCTGTTCTCTGCATGTGTTTTGTGTGTCCCCTCCCCGACAGCATGGACAGGCCCCTAACCAAGCGCTGCTCCAACCTCAGCACCTGTGTGTTGGGCAAACTGTCTCAGGAGCTGCACAAGTTGCAGACGTTCCCTCGCACGAACGTGGGAGCAGGAACGCCCGGCAAGAAGCGCAGTGCGCCTGAGAGTGACAGCTATGCAAGCTACGGCGAGACGTTTGACAGCATCTAACCCCTCCTCACCCCCCCCCCCCCCCTCAGCCCCTCTTTTACCTTTGCCGCATCTCCTCCTCTCCCTCTCCTCCTCATTCCTTTCCCCTTTTCTCCTCATCCCAGTTTCTTCCTTATCATTTTTGGAATGGCAAGTGCATGTTGATTTTACCTGCTTGATTGACATGTGAAGATTACGACCTTTAATTGCAAACAACTTTTCAGTTCTTTTCTCCCTCCCCCTCCTTTTTGGCAGGGAATGATTTATCCCTATCATTTCAGACAATCAGACTGAGTTTTCATAAATGTAATTCAGGGGCCGGTTCAGACATCCATCTCTGTGTACTGTACGTGGAGTCATTTGA